>NC_140967.1:40194687-40349687 GCF_056783735.1 Eptatretus burgeri
TCTAACCTCACTGCCATGGGCACAGTTTCTTGCACCACTTTCCCCTGCTGGACGTGGTCCACAGTTTCTTGCACCACTTTCCCCTGCTGGGCGTGGTCCACAGTTTCTTGCACCAGAGGTTTTAAATCATACTCTGTGGTGGTTGTCTGCATCTTTCGTACCTGCTACTCCTGATAACTGTGGCCCTCTATTCGCTTCCAAGTCACTTAATTTTAGCCACCAATCAATCTTTATAATTTGTAAAATTTCCCGCCATTTATTTTCATCTTGGTCCATTTTGTTTCTGATGTCCCTTATGGTCTGGAGCATCACTGCTCTGTCTCCCTGTGTTGTGCCTCAAGCTCATGGGGAAGGGGCTCCTCTATGTGATGCTTAAGGTGAAGGAGGTGCCAACGCTAAGCTCCTCTCCACTGGTCTCGCCCATTTCAACCTCACGTTCAAGCTCACATGCCGTCTTATCCCCCCCCCCTGCCCCCATCATGTGCATACTTTTAATCAGAAAAAAAAATTATATTTAATTTTGAATCACACAAATGTGCTCTCACACAAAAATGTCAATTTTTTATTTGGAGGAGTCAGGTCCAAATCACAATCAAGACACCAAATCAGGTCAGGTCAGGTCAGGTATGGGAGCATGTGCCAGAACAGCACGTCGCTGCGTCCACTTTCCGCCGGTACTCCAGGGGCCTCCGTCTGGCCATCTCCCAGGCAGATGCCAGGCCCATCCCCATCTCCTTGAGATGATGGTCAACCTGTTGCAACCATGAGGCACGTGGTCGACCCACTGGCCTCCTCCACTCATGAGACTCCCTCGCTGAGAGAATCTGGTGAGTAGGATCAGAGTCAGGAAAACGAGCCACATGTCCATACAGCCACAACTGACGCTCACGGACTATGCAGGTAACAACTCTCATCCGAGTCTCTCTCAGCAACCGCTCGTTGGACACAAAATCCGACCAGTGAGAGCCAAGGATTCTCCGAAGAGACCTGGTACCAAAGGAATTAAGTCTCCGTCTCAGATCCCTGGTCAGAGTCCAAGTCTCGCACCCATAGAGCAAGACTGGAAGTACCAAGGACCTGAAGACTCGGACTTTCGTCCTCCCGCACAGGTACCGGCAGCGCCACACCCCATGATCCAGTGAATCCATGACTCCCCAGGCCCGACCCAGACGTCTATTGACCTCTGACTCGCAGCCAGCAGAGACATGAATATCACTGCCAAGGTAAGTGAATCTCTCCACGACCTCAACATCCTCACCACAAACAGACACAGACAGGACAGCAGCATCCAAGATGTCACCGAAAGCCTGGATCTTAGTTTTGACCCAAGAAACCTGTAATCCCAACGGCTCCGACTCCTCATTCAGCACCTTGAGGGCCCCCAAGAGGATGTCTAAAGTCTCCGCAAAGATGACTGCATCATCTGCAAAGTCAAGGTCCGAGATCTTGACATTCCCAAATGACGCACCGCAACTTGATCTCTCCGACATCCTCCCTAGAATCCAGTCCATACAAGTGCTGAAAAGTGTGGGGGCCAGTACACATCCCTGACGAACTCCAGTAACAACTGGAAATAAGTCAGAGATGGTACCACCACACTTCACAGCACTCTCAGTACCAGAGTAGAGTTCAGACATCAGATCGATCAGTTTTGGTGGCACCCCACGAACACCAAGAATCCTCCAGAGGACATCCCGATTCACTGAAAAGAACGCTTTACAGAGATCAACATAGGCTGCAAGCAGACCCTGCCGAAACTCTCGTCTGCGTTCGATGAGGACACGAAGCGCAAGGATACGGTCAATCGTTGACCTCTTTGGTGTAAAGCCTGACTGCTCTGGACGCTGGTGCTCAAGCAGATGGTGGCGAACCCTATCAAGAATTATCCGAGCAAAGACCTTGCCCGGCACTGAGAGCAGCGTCACCCCTCGGTAGTTGTTGCAGTCTTGGCGATCACCCTTCCCTTTCCAGAGAGGGACAACAAGGCCCCTCTTCCAGTCAGTTGGGATGATGCCTGTGTTCCAGGCAGAGCACAAAACTGCATGCAACGACATGAGTGCAGCATTTCCACCAGCCTTGAGAAGTTCGGCATGGATGCCACAGATCCCTGGAGCTTTGCCCCGTTTCAACTGGTTCACCGCAGCCCGTGTTTCCACAAGCGTAGGTGGACCACAGTTGATTTGAGGGTCAGCAACAGGGATTGTAACACCCTTGACGTCCAACTCGACAGTTGGGGGATCAGCCTGGTACAACCGCTCAAAGTAACCGGCCCAGCGGGCCTTCACTTCAGACTCCTCTGTCAAGAGCCTACCACTCTCTGCTCGAACTGTAGTGCTCCGAGGGATGGGCTTGGATGAACGTAATGCGCGAATTCCCCTGTAAGCGGGACGAGAATCACCTGTCCACAGGTGATGCTCTACCCCCTCACAGATTCCTCGCACATAGGCCTCCTTGTCCACCCTCAGTGCACGTACAGTTTTACGCCTCAGCTCCCTGAACAGCTCAGCTCTGCCATTCAGCC
Organism: Eptatretus burgeri; assembly: GCF_056783735.1. Classification (NCBI taxonomy): domain Eukaryota; kingdom Metazoa; phylum Chordata; class Myxini; order Myxiniformes; family Myxinidae; genus Eptatretus; species Eptatretus burgeri. The sequence continues at coordinate 40,197,209 of NC_140967.1, forward strand.
TGGCCCTGCGACTCTGGTCAATGGTATCCAGTGTCCCTTGAGAGACAAAATTCTTCTTTGCCCTGCGGTGAGCTCCAAAGCATCCACCGGCAACATCAAGGACGGTGGTCTTGAAGGCGCTCCACAACTCTTCAGGACTCCCCAAAGCACCCAGACACCCCAAGTGTCCACTCAGCCTGTTCGCAAACTCCTCAGCTACTCTCTCATCCCTGAGCTTGGCAACATCCAGCCTCGGCTGGGATGGTACCATTCTCCAGGATTTAAGGTGCAGCTTTAGAGTTGCTACAACAAGCCTGTGGTCAGTATTGAGGAACTGAGCACTCCGGTAGACCCTGCAGTTCTGGATCATCCTCCAACGACCGTCAATGAGGACATGGTCAATCTCCTTTGCCACACTGCCAGCGTTGGAATACCAAGTCCAGTGATGAGCTTGTGGGTGTGAAACCATGAACCAGCCACCCTAAGTCCATGACTTCTTGCAAAGTCAAGGAACTTAGTGCAATTCTGGTTCATAGTTCCTGACCCATGGGGACCAACACACACCTCATAACCATCCCTATCAGTTCCAGTCGATGCATTGAAATCCCCAAGACTAGAAGTGTATCTCGTCTGGGGCACTGATCAACCACAGACTCGAGTGTGGCGTAAAATGCATCCTTCACGGTGAGATCACTCGCCTCAGTCGGAGCATAAACAGAGACCAGGGAAATGACACCTAAGGAGTGACGAATCCTTAATCTCATAATACGTTCGTTGACCGGTGTTACCTCAATTATCTTTGGGGTCAGCTTATTGGACACAGCTACAGCAACTCCTTGGGTATGGTAACCATCAGAGCGACCAGACCAATAGTAGGTGTAACCACCCACCATTATCTCGCCGCAATCCGGTCTCCGAACCTCAGAGAGAGCTGCAATCCCGATGTCCAAACGCTTGAGCTCAGATGATAACAGAGACAGGTGATCATCCTCTCTTAGGGATAGGACATTCCAGGCACCCACCCGAAGGGACCGCCTCAGGTTAACCCAAGGAGACCGCCGTCTGGTGGACGACACCTCAGCACCACTCCGACACACTCTCCCGCAATCTGACCCAGGGATGTTACCCCGTGGTTTCCCTCCTATCAAAGATTGGGGGTCCCGAAGGCTTTGCCCCAATCCCGTCATCCGGTGAGCTGCCCTGCGAAGGGAAGCTGCACAGGAGGTACTCCCATGGAGTGGGTTTTCAGATTTCTTTGCGTTTTTGCGTTTTGTGGAATGAAGGGTTTTACGTCAAAAATGTCAAATTTTTATTTGGAGGAGTCAGGTCCAAATCACAATCAAGACACCAAATGTCGGATTGCAATTTGAACCCCGGTTCAATAGTCCACACCTGACACCGAATGTTGCATGCACGGCCCCCACCTGGAGGTAGGCTTTTCATCCAAGCAGGTGGATTTGTGCACACCGCAAAATACAGGTCATGTAAATGGCCATTTATTGTTGTAATTAATACCAACCGACTGCGAGCGGGTGTATCGGTCTACCTTCAGAAACCTCTAGAGGTGCCAGTAATTATCGGGTTATCGTAATCCTCTCAATTCATTAAAAGCCCTTCAGGGATGCTTCTCAGGGTGGCAGACAGGAAAGCGCAATAAATAACGTAAACATGAAACGAAACTGAAATGCTCAGCACCACAAGCACAATTATCATCCACAAAGAAACCATATTGGGTTTTACAGGACATAGCCCTGCATGGCGGAGAAACAGTTAGCCGCTGGCGCACAACTGAAGTTCTTCTCCCCCACCGACGTGGTCCATAACTCCAAAATGAGCGAGCAGGGCAGCCAAAAGAAGCCTAGAGAGTTCAAAGCAGGGAGAGCAAGAAGTAAGGCAGTGAAAGAGAAAGTCCACACCAGAAACAGCTGTAAATGGGAGAGCTTTCAGAAAGAGAGAGTGAAAAGAGAGAGTTTTCAGAAAGAGAAAAAGACCCCTCCTGCCTTTTCTCAGCTCACCGGCGAATCCCTCCCCTTGGGTCTGCACTGGCCGACTCTATTTCGGCAACCACTGGCTCCACTCCACACACCCATGAAAAACTGACTTCAGAACGGAAGAACTTTTGACAATCTACAAGGCCTTCATTTGCAGCGTGATGCAGTACTGCTCTCTTCTTTGGGTTGGCATCCTTGCCACACATTTCCCTTCTTGATGCCATGGAAGGGAAGGCCCTTAAAATCATTGGGATCTCCAACAACAAAGCTCTGCACCAAGGTCTGCTACTTTCACATCGTATGTAGCTTGGTGGCCTCTCTGTATTGGACTGTCTCCTTTTGGTCTTGCATCCTGTCCTCTCTTTGCTCCGTCCCTCCCAGGTTTCTGCAGGGTGCACATAGTCTGCCAGTTACCCTCTTCTTGTTGAAACTCCCAAAATCCAGGCTCACTGCTCACCTCCACCTCATTTGTTCCTCTTTTTGTCTTGTTTTTGGAACCAACTTCCCCAGTCTGTTCATTCCCATTCTTCCCTCCAGGTTTTCAAAAGAACTCTTCACCACTACCTCAGGTCATCCACCATCCATACTCATGATCTCCTCCACCCCAAATGACCCCATTTCTTAGCATTCCTTTTTTTTTGTTAGTTTTCAGTTTATTTGTCCTTTTTCTGTTTCATCCCTGCTTTCCCCTTCATTGTATTGCTGCGTTTCATTCGTCCTATTGCTTGTGTGCAACTTGTTCACCCCTTTGTGTCCTTCTCCCCCTCCCCTTGATCTCGCTCACACTCACAATTCGAGTCTGCTGTTGGTGTTTCGCCCTTTCCATTTTCTTCCCTTCCATTTTGCTCCAGCTCTTCCACGAACCTCGAGTGTGCATGCAAAAAAAAAAAATGGTACAAATGTCGCACGCAGTGAATCGCACAAGGAACTTCAACGGAGGAGAACTGCATCCGCCCCATGAAGCCTGCACAATCCTGCCAACACTCAAATACCCCTTTATCCCGACTGTTTCTAGGTACCTCTCAAATTCTACTTTCAATACATCCACCATCTCTGCTGCCATAACCTTTCCAGGGAGACAATTCCATGCATTCTCCACTCTATTACTGAAACACCCATGCCTCAATATCACCATAACTCTCTTCTTTAGTCTCAAGCTGTGACACGTAGTTCTATCACAACAATTTCTCCAGAAAAACACCACTGCAAATATTACTTCTATGCCCTGCATCATCTTCAACATCTCGACCAGATCCTGCGGTGATAGCCTCCTTTATAATGTGTAAAGTCCTGTGTCCTTCAACCGCTCCTTGTAGATTAATCTACCAAGCACAGGAATCAATCAAAGTGCTCCACGTTGATTCCTCTCAATTCTGAAAATGATGCAATTTTTTTTTTCTCGAGAAATAAAATCTTCTCATACATGAAGTCCCACTCATAGATCTCAGTGTTCATTACCTCTGCCACTGAAGGTGAAGGAGGTTATGTTTTCACCCCATCTGTGTCTGTTTGTCTGTGTGCAGGATATCTCAAAAAGTTGTGAATGGATTCGGATAAAATTTGGTGAGAAGGTTGGGTGTGTGACAAGGACATATTGGTTAGATTTTGGTGAAGATGCGGATCTGAGAACGAGAAGTTTTTTTTTGAAGTGATGTATAGCATGATATCTCAAAAAGTTGTGGACCGATTCGGGTGAAACTTGGTGGACTCGTTGGGTGAGTGACAAGGAAGAATTGATTCAATTTTTGGTAAAGATCCAAATTCGGATCGGGAGCCAATAATTTTTTCAATGATTCTTCACCATTGACAGATAGGGCGAAACTAATAAAAAGCACGACACCTCAAAAAGTTATGGACAGGTTGGGTGTGTGACCACGACGAGTTAATTCGATTTTAGTGAACATCCAAATCCTGATCTAGATACAAGAATTTTTTTTAAAGTCATTCTTCACCATTGAGCGATCAGGCCAAAACTATATATATATCATATTATATATCATGATATTTAAAAAATGTATTGGGCCTGATATGTTCTCATGGATCAGGCATTACGTGGTGGAGGTATGCACTCCACGGAGCGCCCTTCTAGTTTTGTATGTGTTTTGTCGAGAAATTTTGACTTAAGAATGTTTGGACGAAGATTTAATGTAAAATTTCTAAATCTTTCATTCATATACATACATCAATCACTGCTGTAGAAAATATGCAACAGGTCTATAGAAAATGCACATATTATTAACTGGAGGAGGTACCTGGTGCTACCTAAGAAAGGTGGAGGGGGGGGCAGGGAGGGAGGAAAGAGTACCCAGCACTGCCCAACTGGGTGAGTTTTTCCTGGCAGGAGTTTCAGAACGTGTTGGATATTGAAAAGCTATGGAGTTATTGGCCTCATGGGGTTACCTTTCACTTGTGGGCTGGCAGCACCACTGCCTGACCCACATCGTAATATACACATTATAGCGGTAACTTAAAACCTTACCGAGATTCTGAAGTACAAGCACCACAAATTAGGGGCCTCTAGGTGCTGCAGTTGGTCCGTGCAAGGGCAACAAACAAACACACAAACAAAGAAACACAAAAACCCTTTTTTGTATGCCAAGTTGAGGCTTGTGAAAGAGCTAGTACTAGTAAAGTATATGGATCAAGGGGGTAACCAGTGATACTGGATTTAGGGAGTTAATAAAACTATTTAAAAAAAATATATATGTACATATATAGATACACACACACACACACACACACACACACACACACACACACACACACACACACACACACACACACACACACACACACACACACACACACACACACACACGACTGTTTCGATCTGTGTCTCTGTCTCTGTCTGTTCCTTATGCACGGCCACATCTTTTAATTTACGAACTGCAAACTCTGCGTAAAATACAACTTTATGTGGGGGGGGGGGGGGTAACATAGGCAATGTAACCGCAATCTCACATTGCGGTGTGGGGAGGGGGTCGGGGGGCATAAATTATCGATGTAAATGTTTACTGTGTAGTGCCACTTGGTGGTGGTGGCAGGGGGTATTACAATTTCCTACTTTACCTGGGCTACGCTGAGGTTAACGCACTCTTCACGTGGGTAATTTTATCCTCCTTCCATTCTCCCACCCCCATTCCCCCAAATCGGAGGGGCCTGTCAAAGCCTGTCATCATGTGCGAGACATTTCAAGTGGGAAGGGACATCAGGCTGAATGGGAGACAAAGGGGAGGGGGGGGGGGAGCACGACTCGAGGATGGGAGGGGGAGTTGGGGGAGAAGTGGTTAAACCACTCTATGCAAGGAGAAATTTGTCTTCTTTCCTTCTTGCTCAGAATTTTTGGTAAACACGATGACCAACTGGTCCATCAGCAGAGCGACGGATCGGCTCTGCTGGTTATTTATGAGATTTGAACGATTTCAATACACGTGTTCCAGAACCCCTACATAATTTTTTTTCCCCATGCAGCGGTGAGTACCCCACCGAAATTGGTCACCTGATCAACCTCAGGTTAATTTGACTTCAGTAAACCATCAAGAATATTGATGTTTAAAAGTGAAGCAAAAATTATCCCAGGAGTGCACCACAGAAATGATGTGCCAAATGACCTAATTTCCTTGTTTGAGATCAGTTTCTTGATTTTTAGACGTACAAACACAGATAATTTCCTTGTGGGGGAAGGACTTGGGGGGGAGGTAGCTTATAACCTTGCCTGAAGTACCTTCACCCATAATTTGGGGCCTCAAGGTGTTACGGGTCAGCCGTGAAAAAGTAAGGCACAAACCCACAAACACACGAACACTTGAAGATGTTTATAAAACGAAAACACCTGAAATGATGTGATATTTTGTGGCTAAAATCGTTTAGTAGGCTGTAAAAATATTGTCAGTTTCAAATCTTGATCTGAATGCCTGCTCCCCCTTTTTGCTTTTAGGTTGTTAAAAAGAGAAATATTAAGCATACACATGGAATTGATGCCCGAGTGAGTGCCTCGAGAAATAACATGAACACAACTGTGATTACACCCGTGGTTGATAAGGGGTTAAGAAAAGAACAAAAGAAAAGAGGAAACAGATGAAGAATACATTTTCTAAAAGACAATTTAATAACACACAAAAAAAGATACAAAAAGGAAGATGATTTGGAATGTCATATTTTGAAAAAAAAAATAAAAAATGGAGAGGGGTGAGAGAGAGGGAGAGCTCATGATCTGAGTTGTATTATAGTTTCTGTCAAATGCCAGACACCATCATCACATTTGTTGGGTAGTCGATCTAGTCGAAATTTTTTTTATTTTTTTTGAAATCTGTTCTACCCTTATTATCAGTTTTTCCATCAATATGTTTGTCTGTCTGTCTGTCTGTCTGTCCCTCTGTTCGGTCCAGTGCTCCATTAATACAATGGCGATTTCGATGAAACTTGGTTGGTAGGTTCATACCATGACCGAGTTGTGTGCAAATGAAAACCGTTGCTATGGACACCACCGTTGCCGAGCAACGGGACTTTGAAATTTTGAAAAATCATTAAAAAAAAAAATTTCGAAAATCAAAAATCGGGCCACGAGCGACTGTGGGCAGTACATTCAGCCATATAGTCAAAAATTTCCAGCCGGATCCTATGAAAACTGTCGGAGAAGATAGACTTTGAATGAACCCTGGGCGAAAACAAGAAAAAAAGGAAGTTCGTTATATCTCAGAGACTATGAGTCAGATATACATGAAACTGGTATGGTCAGTTCATGGTATGTCCTAGTTATGTGTGAGAAATAACCGTTGCTATGGACCCTCCGTTGCCTAGCAACGGCCGAAAAACCTCTAAATGTGGGGGTATTTTAACGAAAAAAACAATCTGCAGCATTAACCCTTGAAGCAAGAATCATGAATTTTCTTGTGCTTAGGTTCGCATCAGGTTCTATTGCGTCAGGTTCTATTGGGTAGGCAACTACCCATGTCCGCCTACCAACTTGTCATCAAACCAGTCTGTTTTGTTTACACAAGTGAGATTGCAAGCCCTCATCAGCACTTGTTTGGTGTGGTTTTATAGTACGTATTTTATAGACATACTCGCATTCTAATTATACTGTACATACTTTATAGACGTACTCACATTCTATTTGTACATACTTTATGGAGGTACTCAATTGAAAAAAGGTAATGTGTAAAAATTGTGGTCTATGTTGGCGCATTATGTGCGGACAAACAGCTACATAAACAGATAAACAGACCCAAATGCAATACCCTCTTCCTCTAGCAAGGGTAATTAGCTTCACTGCCCCTAACACTTTCCACTATGGATGGCTCATTGAGAAAGATGCAAAAAGCAAATCCCTTGTGTGCTCCGAGAAAGATCATGCAACTGCTGACCTCCCTTAGTCATCTGAAACAACAATTGGAGTGATAGACTTGATGATGCTCCTTGGAATGGTCTGCACAGACTGCATCCTGCAAAACACTTTGAGGGCTTTCTGATCAGCTGTTGAGTAGAATTCTTGGAATGGAATGCAAGTACATTACAGGTGTTTGTGACAACTACTCCAGTCAATAATCTATCAAATCAGGAGAAAGAGCTCACAGAGGCAGTGGACAGATGCAAGAAAATCAAAATCCTTTGCGGAAGACACCCCTTCTGAAACAACGGCTGAATATGGTGCCAAATGTAAAGAACAAAGCAAATATGGCACACTTTCTTAAGGAAGACTGGATTGTGAAATGTGAGGAGATACTTCTGCCAGGCTGTGAACTCTATCTATCCGGTGGGTTTCATGACATAAAAAGAGCAGTTAGAGTAACCCGTGGGCATCATCATGATGTTACTGAACTGAAAGCTACTCACGAATAAGCTGATGTTAGACGTTTCTCCACATTGCCCATGCAAAGGAAACTTTAGGCGTTGACATGGTTATCTTGTGGAGTTTGGATTCAGATGTAGCATGTATGTGTCCACGATAGTGATGAATAACTGGAGTCAAGACCTGCTCTTGTAGCCTTGTAACCGTCATAAGAAGAGGTTTGCGCCAAAGCACACTATTACAGCAGAACGAGGAGAAGATATGTTACTGGCATTGCCTTTAATTCACGCATTCAGTGGATGCGACTTGACATCAGCCTTCAACGGGATGGGAAAGGAATGCTGAGTACCCAGAACTGATGGATGGACTTAAGGGTCTTGGTAAAGATGCAACTCAGGTAGACCCTACAACTGAAGCAGCGTGTGCATCTCTTGTGTCCATTATGTACTCTTGTGGAGACGAGGCATCCCTGGATACCGTTCGTTATAACTTGTTTGCAAAAATACACAACACAAGTGAAAAAAACTACCTCCCACAACGGATGCTTTCAAGCAGAATATGAAGCATGCCAACTACCAGGCTTACATTTGGTAAAATTCTGCAGTGCATTATATAGCAGCTTCTCCAGTGAACAACGGATGGATATTAGAGGAGAATGGTCACCTTTTGCCAAATCTGACAACGCTATCATCAGAAGTCCTCCTGACATTTTCAAATAGCTCTAAACCCGATTGAGGTACCAGAAGGTGTCAATGCGGTAAAGACGACAATATCTGCTCTGATGCATGTTTATGGGACATTGAAATGTGCAGAAACAGAGGGATGTACACACAGACACCAATTCTGAAGATTAGCAAATCCTTCAGAATGAATCTAAAATAAAATGTAAACATAACTGATGAGCAAATATTTGAGAAATTATCTGTGATAGCTCTTTGTTGCAAAAGGTGACAAATTTGTGGGGGAAAATGATGCTCCACACTACCTGTGTTGGGAATCGATGGCCTCGTTTTATTGGTCATACCAATTGTAATAATAAGTCTGACGAAAGCTAATAAAGGTGAGAAGAAATAATGTCGTTCTTGTCTTTATACTATATGATCTCATAAAGGGGTTCCTTTGATAAATTTTATCATTCATCTTCTTGTTCTCCTCTGTTATCTTGATTAAAGTACTTTACATTAAGATACTGAGCTCCTTGGTTAATAATGCAAGGAATAGTTATTTGTAACTATGCAAGTCATTTAAAAAAAAAAAAAGCATTTTAGACTACGGTATTTGAATTGTAAAAATCATTCACACAAGAGAAATTTCAAACTTTGCAAAATATTTATTTTCAAAGTAAATTATGTTAGTCGTAGAAGTCTTTAGCATGTTGGATCATTCAATCACTTTAAAACACAAAAATTAAGTTAGAAATTTCTAAATTCTCACATTAGGAATTCACGTTTATATTTGTGTCACATAAATCAGCTACAAAACCCCGAGGTTAAAAACTAAATTTGATAGAAATGCACAAATACCAGCCTGTGTTATATTGTAGTAGCCATACATATTTTCATCGCTAAAAGCCAATTTAAAAAAAATTGCACCACTTCCTGGATCGACATCCATCTTGGTGAGGTCCCCCACATACGTAACCCAACATCTCGTAGCAATGAAAATTTTCTATCGGACAAAATAGTCCAACTCCTTAATTAGGCCTCTTTTTGCATATTGGCCCCTCTAGTAATCGTAACAATGTCCTTCCTCAGATACAGCGACCAAAACTAAACACAATATTTCAGATGAAGCCTCACTAAATTATTGTGCAGTATTACCTTGACCTGTTTTAATTTATATAATCCATCCCCCTTGCAGTACAACCTAAAACCATGTTTGCTTTACTTGTAGCTTCCTGGCACTGTGCTGTCTGCTTACTCACTTATCTATCACCACGCCCAGATCCTTCTCTTGCATCACACTCTCCAAGACTGTCCCTTGCATTGGGTAATCTATAGTTTCATTTTCTACCCATCCCCAGCACCTTACATTTCCTGATGTTAACTGTACCTGCCAATCTTTTGTCCAGTCGATGAAAGTATTGACACTTTCCTGAATCTGATATTCTCCCTCTCTGCTGTCTATCTTACCTTCAAGCTTTGTGTCATCTGCAAATTCACATAGCCGATTCTTAACATCATGCAAATTGTTGATATCGATTATGAATAGTAACAGTCTTAGAACTGATCCTTGAGGTACCCCACTCCTTACATCCTCCCAGCAAAACATCCTTCCATTCACAGCTACTCTTTGCTTCCCATCATTAAGCCAGTCTCCAATACAGTTAGCTACTCTACGGCTCCACTAGTCACTTAACAAGCCCTTCTCTGAGCCAATACTTTTTGATGTGGTACCTTATGAAATGCCTTCTCTAGATACAATACTGTATATTCACTGCACTTCTTTCATCCACCCAGTCACAAACCGCTTCATAGAACTCCAATAAATTTGGTAAACATGACCTCCCTTTCGGAAATTCCTTTGGCCAACCTTTAATTGGTTTGAATTTAATCAAATCCTTCTGTACCCATTCTCTAATTAATGTCTCCAACTAACAAATTGTCTTCCCCACAATTTAAGTTAAACTAACAATTCCTCAATTTTTCTATGGATAGTTTATTAAATAACGGTGATGCATTTTCTACCTCCCGATCCTCTGGTGCTTGTCCTGATTCCAATGAGCTGTTAAAAATATTGGCTAACATCACGCTTATCTGCTCCACCAGCTCCAAATTATCTTGGAATGCATATTATCTGGACCCAGAGCTTTTTCCTCTCTTAGTTTTCTTAGCTAATTTTTCACATCCTCCACTCCTACTTGGATCACCTCGAAAAGCCCTTCCTCACCTCTGAGATTGAAACCCTCAGGTATTGGTAATTGCCCTGACTGTTCTTATACAAATGTTGAAGCAAAATAACTATTTAATAAGCCTGCCATCTCACTTTCATCACTAACCAATCTCGTATGTTCATTTCATTCCATTTATTATTTTTCAGGACTATCAAGACATACATTGCACCCTGCAGGATTTCCAAACAGTGAACCGAATCTCTATTGAGTAGCTCTCCTGGCACTAAAGTAGCCCTCCCTCCTTAGTGTCATTCCTCAATGGGCTCACACTTCTCTTAACCTGTTCTTTACCTCTTCTGTAATTAAATAATGTCTTGCTAGTATTATGTGTAATATTTTGGCAACATCTTTTTATAATCTCTTTTGGTTTGCCGAGTTATTTTCTTAACTAGACTCTATTTACTCCTGTACTGATACAAGTCCGACTCCAATCTTGTTGTATTCTCCGTAAAACAAAAAAACAAAAGGGATTTTGCTTGTCATTAAGGCCTAAGTCACATTTGGCACGGCGGCCGTAGGGTCTACAAAATCTACGGCCACTAGCAATTATAGGGCGGCCGCAGTATTTCCACGGTCACACAATGTAGCAGTCACATATGTTTGTATTTTGGGGAGCTGCACGGGGTATTTAGAAATTGTGGAGACCGAAAACGTGGGGGTGCCGTACGGTCATTGATTTGATGTCGCACGGTGACCTTAGGGCATCCCTGCGGCGGCCATAGAATTTTCAAATCAGATGCAAGGTGCCCGCAAAGCGACCGCAGGGGGGCCCTAAGGCGAACGTGCAGCCAGACGGACGGTAACGAGTGGGTTCTTCTTTTTCTTCTTTTTTACCAGTTCTTTTGTTTCGGCTTGTCGAATTGCTCTGCGGCCGCCGCACGTTTCTGTCAATTCAGGGGGGGTACGGTCGCCGTATCCTAGCCGTAGAGCAAATGTGACTTAGGCCTTATAGCCCTCCATACCATCCTGCTCAACCACTCTGGTCTCTTTCTGCCTCAAGCTTTACACCTCATGGAAATGTACTTTTTCTGCACCCTACACATCTGCTCCTTGAAGGTTACCCATTTCTCTGATACTGCCCTGTCCTTAGCTTCTCCAAATCTATAGCACATGTCTCTCTTCTCATACTCTCATAGTTTTCCTTCCTGAAATCTAACAGGTTTACTCTACTATCCCCAACTCCAACTCAACAACATAGTTGCACACACTATGTTTTGGTCACCTGTCCCCAAATGCTCTCCGAGCTTCACCGACCTCACCATTATTGCAATCATTGCTTTTAAAAAAAGTCCAACACTGCACTCCCCCTCACGGGCTTTTCTACAAACATACTGAAACAGCAATCCTGGACAAGATCTCCAAAGTCCTCCTCAGCTTTGCTCTTTTCTCATTCCTGGACCCAATCTATCCTTGAAAAATTAAAATCCCCCAGAATCACTCCTCTTCCATTTCCTGAATTCTTCATGAAACTCTCTTTCCTGCTCTTCCCTCATACCTAGAACTCCATAAACACATCTTAAAAGTATCTTCCAATTCTTACAATATCTATTCTCAATCCACAGAGAACAGTCTACATTAATTCCATCCTTAATGTCATCCATTTCTCTCAACAAAATACTGCATTTTACTGAGATTACCACACCTCCTCCTATTTTCCCTTTCCTATCACACCTATACAGCATGTCGCCCTCAAGTCCTTGTCCTCATCTTATCATGCCACCAAAATGAAGTCTTGATGTCTAATAATAGGCCAAATTATTGGAAGAAAGGTATTTCGGTGGTGGCCATTTTGAATTCTTCAATAAATAAATAAATTCCACAAGGATGCCAGCTTGGCACCCGGCTGATTTATTACCAGTAAGGTCAGTTCTATTCGAAACAATAATAAAACATTGTATATACCACAAAACATGCTTTTGTGCGATGCCACTAAACTAATACTGTATATGTTGTTGTTCATCTTTCGGCTGCTCCCGTTAGGGGTCGCCACAGCGGATCATCTGTTATGATCCGCATACTGATTTGGCACAGGTTTTACGCCGGATGCCCTTCCTGACGCAACCCTGGTCGCCTCTTACGACACAGGGATCAGGATTTGGGTTTTGCCATGATTCCGGGCTGCTCCACACCCTGCCCAGTGCAGAGCCCCCGTCCTCAAGCGATCCTCCAACCCAAGCCTCCGAGTAGCCGGATTACAGGCGCACGCCACTACGCCCGGTAAACTAATACTGTATATGTACGAGCAGAAAAAAAGTTCCTGTGCATCATTTACACCAATGTGAAATAAGAAACGAAAACAAAAACGTTGTTTGGTCATATAAATATTCAATGTTTCAGAAACACGAAAGAGACATGAGAGTGTTAACACATGTCACCAGAGGCTCGAAGAGGGGTGCGCTCGAAACTCAGTTAACGGCTCAGTCGCTGGTGCGACCACCATTTGCGTTGACACACGCTTGGCAATGGCACCTCATTGAAGATTATTGAAGAAGGCTTGAGGGATGTCATTTGCCGCAGTTGGGCCAATGTTTCCGGCTGGTTTTGAAGGCAGTGCAATCGTCGTTCCATTTCATCCCACACGTATTCTATGCAGTGTGACCACTGCTCATTTTCATAAATGCCAAGGTGAGCCAATGAAAAAAGCCAAGAATTCACAAGGTTTCGGAAAAGCGATGATAATAGAAAACCAAGATGCTAAGGTGAACAACGAATAGCCAAGATCTTGTGAAAAAAGCCAAGGAGTGGTCACACTGATTCTATGGGAGAAAGATCAGGAAAACAGCTGGTCAGGGAAGTGTGGGAATATTGTGTTGTGAAATGAAGTCGGTGACCCCTCAAGTGATGTGAGGACACACGTTATCCTGTTGACGTATGATGTTATGTGCACAAAAACTATTTTTTTATGGTGCATTGAAACTTTTTTCCCATTAGTATATATGTATATACTGGCAGGGTACCCATCATTGATGGGTTTGTAGTTTTCTAACCTCAAATGAGCAATTTTTACCTTCGCATTCTGCGAAAGTTTATGTTTTGGTCGGCGTGTATTTATTTATTTATTTATTTATTTGTAATCTTGTGATTCGTATAACTCAAAAAGTATTAAACCGAATTGCATGAAATTTGGTGGGATGATTGGTTATTAGCCAGGAAGCATTCGATTAGATTTTGGGAACGTTTGGGTCAAAGGTCAAGGTCAAGGTCACGAAAAGGTCAAAATCGTCTTTTTACGATAACACGGTCAATTTTTATTCAATTTGCATTCAACTAACACCAAAGTGTTCAGAATTCAACGCCTCATCTTGTGATATGCAATATGACACAATGACGCCCATACTCTTGTTTCCGGTTAGGGGTCAAGGGTCAGGGGGGTCACGACCTTGAAAAATATGCGGTTTTTGTCATAACGCGGTCAATTCTTGTCCGCTTTACATGAACCCAGCACCAAAATGTTCAGAATTTAATGCTCAATCTTGTGACACAATGACCTCATAACACATGTCACCGGTTGGGGTAAAATGTCGGGGGGGGGGGGTCACGCCCTTGAAAAATATGCGGTTTTCGGCATAACTCAGTCAATTCTTATTCGATTTGCATGAAACCAGCATCAAACGAGATTACCTTCTCTTGTTGAAACGTTGTATTCACCGAGCTTGTGAGTGAAGACTCGCCAAAACGACGTGAGTTGATTGCTGTTTAGTCCGTAGCCCCCGAAAGTCGGGGGGGGTCATGACATTATAGATATGTGGTTTGTGTCATAAGACCATTCATATGAAACCAGTTCCCCACACTCATACCAAGAACAAAAAAGTAGTGGCGGCGAAGGTATGCGCTCTATGAGTGCCCGTTCTAGTTTGAGTGTATATTGGTAGAAAGGGGAATTCAGTATAAATATTCAGTGTGAAGATATCACAGAAGGTGGAGCTGGTAACCTTGACAACCTCGTTCCATTCCACCAGTGAAAATTTCCAATCTATGCTTGTTGTACCTCCGAAGTACTGCTTGGGAGTGAAGGTGATATTGCAAAAGCTTGGCTGGGAAACAGATTTAGGCACATTTTGGGCCTACCACCTCACAGAAGATCACCGAAGTTCTTTCCATGCCAACCGACCACCTTGAGGCACCTACACTCTCCACATCACTTCTTCAGTCCCCAACCTGCCCTATCTCTTAATACTCAGCTTTGCTTTCCGAAATTTCCATTTGGCATTTCTTACAGCATTTCATTCTGGTTTCCCATCCGATGATCCATATATCAGTAGTTCCAGTTTCACTTTTCAACAACATTTTCGCTTTGGCAACTTATGATGTGATGTGAATGGTGTACGAAAAAGGTCATCAAAAACTATTTTCAGGGGATTTTCAATTTACTAAGGGGTCTGAAGTGGTTTAAAGTTTTAAAAGGTCAAAAAGGGTCTAAAGGTCTGACGGGCCAAAGGAATCAAAGTGCCATAAAGGGTCTAAAGTGTTGAAAGGGCCTCAGGGGTCAAAATAGGTCTGAAGGTCTGAAGGGGTCCAAGAGCGAAAGAGGAAAAGGGGTCTAAGATGTCCAAAGGGTCTTAAAAGTGTCAAAGGTGTATATGTTGTAAAAGAGTCTAAATGGGTGTGAAAGGGGTTTAAAGGGTGTAAAGGAGTGATAACGGACCAAATGACCTCACAACTCTTTAAAACCCCATTCAGTTGGATCGTAGTTACAAATCTGATCGGATAGTGTTTTGTTGCAATTAACATTGGGAACTCAAAGCAGTAAGGTCACGTACAAACAAACAGCAAAAATAACTTACCTTATTGTGAGGTGGTTGTTGGAGGTTCACAGGTTGGTACGTGGAGGCTTGGAGATGGTGGCACATGGGTTGAGTGGCAGGCATTGTACACTGTATATGGATCTACCCTAGTTTATAATGGTACAACTGCCCCACTCGTGCTGTAACGACTCTGAATCTCGTTTTTTCGCCTTTCTAACTTGTAATTTGTATAACTAGTAATTTTCAAACTACAACCTGTGGGAACTTATAACGGCTTTACTTTAAAACGCACCAATTGTCCTGATCACCCCAGATCATCACGACTTAATGAAATGAGATATTCGAAATCTGCTTTGTTGTCAGGCAATCGGAACACAATCTCTCAACGACTATGTAGGTGTACGGATCAAAATCGCTGGTTTTAAACTATAGAATGGAAATTTGGAAGGTGTATATTTGGAGGTGTACATTTCATGAAGTTACCTAAGGTGGTAACCTTTTTTTCTATAAACTATTTTTTTACCCTTGAGAGTTGTGTCATTAAATGAGCAGCAAAATTACCTTTAAATCAAGGTGTAGCTTGTGTTTATACTATTTTCGGTTTTTGAATGATTAGTGCGTTTGAGAGGTCATGTGACTCCTTTTGCTGATCTTACCAATCATGGTAACACCTTAATTAAGTTTTTTTTTAATATTCGATACCATATTTGACGATCGGAGCTCACCATCTCACCAATTATATAGGTATCCAGATTGGAATGTGAAAAAATTGGCCTTTTTATAAAGCATTGCATATATGTATCTACCCTTGCGGAGATGGTGACAGGTGGGCAGCTTGTGTGTTTAGAAGTTATGAATTGTGAGAAAATGACTGTTTAAAACCCCCATTTTGGTGCATCATGGTAAAAAAAAAAATTGTGATCCCATAAAGTTTCGTGGTGATTAACCTTGGCAGCTCAGAGGAGTAGGGTCACCAACAAACAAACAAACATTTCATTTTTTGGGTGGTCGCTGGACGACCGTTATTCTCAGGTTTTCCGTCTGTCTGTTTGTTTGTAATGGCAGCTCTGGAGGCCAGAGGAGTCAACCGATTTTGATGAAACTTGACTGGTAGATTCATACCAGGATCTAGTTGTATGCTTTTGAGCACCGTTGCTATGGACACCACCGTTGCCAAACAACGGGACTTTGAAATTTTTGAAAAAATTCCGAAAAATAGTTTTTTTTCGAAAATAAAAAAATCGGCTTCTGCGCTTTTATGCGCACTATAATCAACCTCTTTGTCAAAATTTTCAGCCCGATCCGTCAAAAACTGTATGACTAGTATACAATTATATAGCGACCACCCCTGTCACCTACCGGCATATATATATATATATATATATATATATATATATATATATATATATATATATATATATATATATATATACAGATGGTCCTTGTGACATATAAACACCTTTTTAGTACAAAACAAGATATGGGGCCAATCGTGGAGGATAGAGTAGTGTGGGACTTGATATCCAAAAATAGTTGATGAGTAATTCGCTATTGCACTTTTTAATTCAGTAATAAGTCTTGATTTGTCACTGATATAAACAATGCAGTTGGGAAGATAATACATGCATAGGTCCCATCTGTAAAAGGATAAAACTTTGCCAAAACATGACTATGAGGGAATTTTGACTTTTATTTGAATAACTGTTCCACAGAGCGATTGTTCTAGTGACACAGAGAGCGAAGATACTTTCTTTTCACTTCCACCTCGTGACCATCTTGGTTTGAGCGTGTTCTCAATGCTCTGTTGTTTCTGGCCCCTTGGAATTGCTGCCTTCTGCTTCTCACAAGAAGTAAGATTGTAATAATCCTTGTACTACATTTATTTTTTTAAATGATTCCCATTTAACCGATTATGCTCTTTTAAAGAGACATTTATTACAAATGTAAAAAGGGGGAGGTGTGGTGGCGGTGCAAAATGAGTTTTTTTTTTTTTAGAAAATGGAGCTGAGTGAGAAGCATACTGATGAGAAATGCATTGTCGAAGGTGGAATGTGGGGGGTATTAAGAAATTCACTGTTCTTGAAGAAGTTCAACCACTCAAACATTTTAGCCTGAAATTCAGCCATGCTCTTTCTTGGGCAAACCACATATCTAAATTGGCCTCGAAAGCCACTCTATTCTCCATCATGCAAAGTCCTTCTTTGGTACATCAGAACTTTTAAGTACATCCAAGGCCTTCATCCAGAGCTTGATGGAATACTGCTCACCACTCTGGGTTGGTGCCCCTGCCTCACACATGGCCCAGCTTGACACCATGAAAATCAAGACCTTCAAAATAATTGACTCTCTCAACAATTTTGAAGGCCTTGATATCCGTAGTTGAGTCTCTCATCCGATCACTTTCACATCGTAGACAGGTCAGTGGTTCCTCCGTCTTTTACCACCTGCTTTCTGGTGCTCTGTCCCCTTCCCCACCCCCCACCCCAGGATTCTGTCGGGTGCAAGGGGTCTGCCAGTAACCTTCATCAACCTTTACCTTTTCCTTGTCAGTAACCTTTTCCCACAACCTTCATCACCCATGTTGTACCATCTGGTGAAGCAACAAAAGTACAGACTCACTACTCACCTACACTCATTTGCTCCTCTTTTTCCCCACTTGTGAAACCAACTTCATAAATCTAATTCAATCTCATTCCCTCCTCCAGGACTTCAAGATAGCTGTTCACCACCATCTCTGGTCATCCTCCATCCACAACCACGACCATTTCCACCCCCATTAACCCTCCCTAAGTCAACCTCTTTCTGAGTTTCCAGTTTTTCCTTCCACTTCTGTGATTGAGAGTTTTCGGCTGCATCAATCTTGTCCTCCTCATTTTTCTCTACACTCGTTATTTCTCCAAGTCTCCCTTTATTTTGTCCCTTAATGCTTCTGTTAGTGTGTCCACCCCTCTCTTTATACAGGATAGCCTCAAAGTAGCTTTATCCCTGCTAAATTTCTCACACCACCATACCCTCCCTTCCCCTCCACCACCCTCCTTTACTTTACCCCTGCTAAATTTTGTTGTGATATTGTGATATGCGGCAACACCGACTCAGGAGAATGATGGAGTGCATACAGATACAATCACCAATTATTATCTCACCTGGACTTCAGTCAGGTGAGCTTATGTGATCAAGCAGTGTCCATAGGTGAGTGAGTCAATGAGTCAGGTGGTGAGCCAGGCAGTGAGCCAGGCGGTGAGTCAGGCAGTGAGTCAGTCAGAGAGTCAGTCAGTCAATCCATAAACACTTCAGTCATTATCGCTTGAACTAAACACACAATTTTGATGAAACTTGGCCACAAGCTTCATATCTGAAGCTGAACAAAGGTGTGTTAACCACATCAAAATCTGTCCTCATTAAAGGGGTCGATGGGGGGAGGTTGACTCCCCAAAACAGGTATTTGCTCTCCTCTCCAAAACTACAGACATGATTTCGATGAAATTTGACCCTAACCTTCATCACCAGTGATGTACCAAAGTGTATCAACCACATCAAACTCTGCGCTCATTATCGAGGTTTGCGGATGGGGGGGGGGTGTTTGACCCCCCCCCAAAATAGGTATTTCTCTCTTATCCGAAACTACACACATGATTTTGATGAAATTTGCCCACAACCTTCATCACCCGTGTTGTACCGAAATGTATTGACTGCATCAAAATCTGCACTCATTAAGGAAGTCTATGGGGAGGTTTTTGACCCTCCCAAAATAGGTATTTGTTCTCTTCTCTGAAACCACACACACTATTTTGATGAAATGTGACTACAAACTTCATCACCCATGATGTACCAAAGTTTGTTCACGGCATTAAAAAAAAAATCAAATAAAAAAAACCAGGGTTTAAGGGGGACTGCTGCTCCTGATCCAGGTGAGCTTCAGGACATGAGGTCCTATTGTTTTTTTATTGTACGTACTGCACAATAAAACCTGTATATTAATAATTTTAGAACGAATGCTTTACTCGGGAGGGGTAAAGCGACTTTCATTCCACCCTGCACTGTTCTTTTCGATTTGTTACATCCTGATCCATTTTGTGTTCTTACTCTTCAACAATGTATACGAAAAAAGGATAGAGACTGCAGATAATTGAAATAATATGGGAACCTTGTTGTTTGGAAAAAGGAGTAAACCATTTCACCATTTTGCATACATTATATGTACTCGTACGTGCCCGTAAAAAATTAAAACGTTTTAAAAAAAGAATAAATAAATATTCCAACCACACAGGCCGTTTCTTCGCTCTCGCGTGCCCGTACGTGCGTGGCCTGGAAGTTCGCATATCACAGTTACGATGATTCGCAATTTAAGTTTTAATGGCCAATTATTCAATTAGCGCCAACGTATTTTACCTTTTCGCAATGTCGTCACAAGGAAAAACAAAAAGAGAAGAGAAGAGAGAAAAAAAATTACTTCCTGGTTCAGAGCATACCAGCACTCTGATGTTACCGAAATTTATGCACCGTCTAATATGAAAACGATCATAACTTGGGGCATTGTGTTTATCTATAAATGCGCATAAGAAATCGAGAAATTATTAGAATACACGAAGTCATCACTCTCCGGAAGTCCGTACGTTGTAACCCATAATGGGGAACGTGGCTGAGCTTCCCTTCCCCATCGGCCACGCAACAATGTGTCTTGTCATTGGTTTGGTAAATAAATGGCCATAACTTGGGAAGCACTTGTCCGATTAATATCAAACCTTGAAAAGGCACATCCTCAGGGCCCCAGCAATATATCTGGCAAGTTTCAATTAGATCGGACCAGCGGTTGTGGAGAAACAGCGGTCACACACACACACACACACACACACACACACACACACACACACACACACACACACACACACACACACACACACACACACACACACACACACACACATTGCTGGAATTATAGATAGATGACCAGCGTGGAAGGTATCACTGTGATAGTCTTCCTTATAATGGGCTTTTCAAATGGGTTTAGTGCTATGAATAAATTTGGAGGATAATAATGACATCTTGACATTAACCAGCTTATGTTTTTCATTTTGGCAGAACCATATGACAGATACTGTCCACAATGAGAATTTTGGACTGTTTGCTATAGAATCAATACAATTCATGATTTTATGAGTTCTAAACCGCTATTTTGCTGTGGTTCATCGAGAATTTTTTTAGCATTATTTTCTTCCATACATTGATTGTTATATCCTGTACTTGGATATTGAGCAACATTGTTTCATTTTTAAAAAAATTCTCATTGCAGACGAGCAAAGCAATTGTGAAGGGGGATTTCCTTCGAGCTTCCACAGTGTCACGAAGAGCTCTTTTCCTGGCTGTTCTTTCCATCACCATCGGGACGGGGGTTTACATAAGTACAGCCGTGGCCTTAGTGGCTTATCTTTCTAAAAATGGCCGTGGCTGATGACGCCTTACCCACAGGGAAGCTCAAGGTGTAGCACAACATACAGATCATTTTATGTGGGTTGGTGTGCACACATAGTTTTAAATAAGACTGAGGGGCTGGCACTCAAAATGAAAAATTCACATTATTTGTATAAAGTCCATGAAAAACACATTCATACTAGTTGTTTTTGTTTTTAATTAGTGCAATGAAAGTAAGAGTGCAAACTTGAATTATCATGTACCATACTGTCACAGAGCGTCTATGCTACCGACGCAGCTTCTTGACAACGGTTATACTGGGTGGTTTGCCTTTGCCTTCCCAGCAATAATTAGGGAGAGAGAGAGATTGGGACCATCCTCTGTGCAGAGCGTTGGTGCTGCTTTAGCAGTCTCCTTTGCTGTTGGGCACAATCCTGGATGGGTCGCCACTCCGATACAGTATACCAGCAAGCTGGTACTCATTTTCCCGACCTTGGAATCAACTCATGACTTTCAAGTCAGCCACCTATCTCATGTAACCTGTTCTTAATGTAAAAAAGAATACCCCAGCTGGGTATGAATTGGTGTTAAAGTCGGTTGTGTTTCACGTTTGAATCAGGCTCTGTTGCCCCAATAAGTGTGCGCAGAGTGACGTCCGACTGGCCAGTCGCATTGCGAGTCCCCAGAGGGTGATCGACATACTACTAAGGCAAGAAGATGAACCCGAGCCCACTACTCAACGTTAAGGACCACAGTCGGCCAGCAATGCAGAGGGATGAGGATGAAGGACTTGTCTTTTCGTTTTTCGATATGCTATGCCCAGAGAGGATTTGTCTGCATGGATATCGGCTTTGTGACATCAACAGGATAGAATAGGTTCATCTAGAACCCATCCGGTCAGTAGATAAGGTTGACGAGCATACACAAAAATGCAGCTGGTGTGAGAGTTGTGGCTGTGGTCAGCCACACTCTCAGGTGTGGTGAACATGCAACCCTCTCAGCACCCTCATTGGTGTTTTGAGCCTGGTTTCAAAAAATCAACTTCAGCCTGGATGTGTCGCACACCCCTCTGTTGCTTCTCTCTGGTTCACATCGTCTTCCCTCTCATGTAGGTATTGTTCTCTGCCCGCTTTATATTGTGTCTTACACAATGTCACTCCGAGGCCTGGCGTCGTCAAGGTGTCTGCGTAGAAGTACATATCCGTGGCCTAAATCAGCATGTCCCATCATCATTCTTTCCCCCAGTCCGTTCCTCTCTCTCACGTGGGAATACAGTTGGGACACATTAGTCTAAACATCACATTCCTCAAGCCACTTGGACATCAGCACCCACTTACTTTTCCATTCAAGACAGTCTGCACGAGTACCTTTTTGCACAGTAACCACAATACTTATTTAATTGAAGTTGCCTTTTCCACAGTATATACCTGAACAACTTTTGCAATTATGTGGTATATATTACTGATCCATAGCAATATGTATGTATATATATATATATATATATATATATATATATATATATATATATATATATATATATATATATATATATATATATATATACACGTACATACATACACACATATCTCGTCCTTGCATACACATACACATATCTCCTCCTTGGTACTTTTGTTCAGTTTCACTTGAAATTGCTGCTATGCCATCAGTGAAAGAGAGAAAGAGAGCCCTAAAATCTGGATGTTCAGGATACTCAAAAGTTATCACGAGGACTGAAGAGGTTATAAAGTATTGAGAGAGGTGGGAGAGTGGAGGGTATTTTCTCACCTTCCCGACCAGAAACACATTTCCCCACATTACCTTACCGGTCCCAGTAAAATACATTTTTCAATCAGTCTGCAGCAATCCAAGAGTAACTCTGCACTGGATTAATGAGACCATTTTGGAGATAAGAACAACACATTTCCTGCTGGGAGAACCATGGCAAACCTATTCGTCCAGTACATCGCTGGGATTGTCATTGAGTGTCCGGGACCCAAGTTTTTGGACTTGGTTGAAAAAAAAAAAACCTTGATTTCATATTGATTCAATCCATACTACATATTTTTGAAAAGACTACACAAATTTCAAGAATGTAAATTCATGCTTCCTTGTCCAGAGAGATGATCGTGTGCATGCTTAATACTCTCATTCAGATGGTGTCCTATCCTCCAATCCACTTTCGCACGTTAAAAAAAAAATTAATATAAAATGTCAAGGCTCGTACAAGAGCGAATACATGGAAAGTATAACAAGGGGAGCAGGAGACAAGAGGGACGGAGAGGGAAGCATAAAACAGTGGGGAGTAGACATGTGAGATCTGTGGAAGGGAGAGGGTTGGGGCAGGGTACACGAGGTAAACATGATGGACACTACAGGGACTTTCAGGAAGGAAAGCAGGGACTATGAAGGAGATGGGTTATGGGTGGATTAACGGGGGTAGAAAAGATCATGGTTTTGGATGGGGGAAGATAACAGATGGTGTTGAACAGTCATTTTGAAGACCTGGAGGGAAGAGTGGGATTGAAGAGTGTGTGGGAGCTTGCTCCAAAGGCAGGGAAAAGAGGAAAGAAAGAATGAAGGTGAGCAGTGATTCTTGATTTTGCTAGATTAACAAGAAGGGGGTTGCTGGCGGACCTTAAGCGCCCTGCGGAAATATGGGCGGGACAGAGAGTAGACAGAGCAGGGCGGATGAGGCCAGAGAAGAGACAGTAGAAGACAAAGACCACTGACCTGCCTGCGGTGAGAGGGTGAGAGACCCAAAGACAGCCTCATTGCAGGAGATACCAATGATCTTAAATGCCTTGGTTTCCACAGTGTGAAGTCGAGAAAGGTGAGAGGTGCACCAGCTGGGAGCACCAGCCTAGAGGGGAGAGCAGTACTCAATCAGGCTGCGGATGAAAACTTTGTACAGGATCAGGAGCTCAGGTGTGCCAAGGAGAACTTTGCACAACAGAGGATGCCCAGTCCGCAACTGGCTTTGGAGGCCAGCTTGGAAATGTGGCTTTCCCAGGAAAGATCATGGCAGATAGGAGACCCAAAAGTTTGAATGAAAGTACTTCTTCAAGAGGATTGTTGAGAAAGCAGATTTGGGAGGCGGGTGGAGGGGTTTCAGAAGGTCCTTTCAGAGAGACAGTGAAAGTGTGAGATTTGTCAGGATTGAAAGACATGTTCCACGTGTTGGACAATCTTGTGATTTTATCCAGATCTGCAGAATTAATAACTTCTAGGAGCATTATAATGGAACATTTGAAATCAAATCACATAAATCAAACCAGTCACGCTATCATGGACTATATTTTTGTTAGATATGTAAAAATGGGATAATTATTGACCCCCTGTATGCCTCGTAAAGCATTTTCCCTCCTCTCCCTTTACTTCCATCTTTCCCAACCACTCTGAACCAGCTGGTCTGGATCAGTCCATTAAAAAGACAATAGTAAAACCATCATATGTGGAGTAATGTTGTAGCTTGGTGTGTTGTCACTCCATTGGCACACCGAGAGATTGTTTTCCAGGAACACTGCTAAAAAGTGACAAGCATGAACTACATGGTTGATTATGGCTGGAATTTGGCCAATGTGCCAAAGTTTAGAAATGCCCTACTCTTGTGAAAGACAACATGCTCACAGATGGCATTCCAGTTGAATGTTCTATCTAAGTGGTGCACTGAATGATGGAATGCCCTGCCTGTGATACACCACATTGACAGTATAATATCGTTGGGTCGAAAATTGAACCCAGACTAGACCTCTGAGATTTCCTGCCAGCCCTGCAATATTTAACCCAAAGCATGCCCCCCTCCCCCCGATAAATGCTTCATTGCATTGTTATACCAGACTGCAAACTCTCCACCTGTTTGGTGAGGCAGGAACACAGAGGTAACGTCCTTGTGTCACAGACAGACATTACTGCTCACAGATCGCGCAGCCTCGGGTGATATGGGAAGTGAACTGTGATTTACTGCTTCACCAAGCACGGAGATTAACATTATGTACATGTGTGTGTATGTATGTATATTTATACACATATATGTATACATAGACATATACATATACATGTATATACAGGGTGGTCCAAAAGTCTTGCCCCATAGGGTAATGTAAAAAGATTTATTTTCTATGAATAAAAGCAATTCGATTACGGATTTAATCATTTACTTTTTGTCACATTTAGTACCAAATGCTGGTGCCATATCAATTTAATGGACAGTTGACAATGTGTAATTAAAGAAAATTTTCAAACTGGGCTCCTTGCAATTCGCCTTGCATTGACACTTGCAAACAGCTTTCAATTTGAGTTCATCAGAAGTTCTGCTGCTGCCTTCTTCTGCTGAGGCCCAATATGTGAAGAAGGAGAAGGAGTAGAAGAACCGCTTTCACGTTTTCACACTCAGAGCTGTCAAAGCAGTTTTTCCTTGGTTCAGGGGGCACAATCCTGGATGGGTCATCTCTCCAACGCAGGACATTCAAATGGTTCATATGTATGCCGGGACTCATTTTGCCGACCTCAGAAGGATGACAGGCTGAATCAACCCACGTGATGTTATTTTGATGGAACGAGAGCGACTCGAATCAGGATCCTCAGATCATAAGCCAGCCACCTGAACCGTTCAGCCAACATCAGGCTTCTGGACATATAGGAAAACGAATTCCACTTGTTCTTGGGGAGTGTACAATGTTGCTTGTTCATTTGTAAAATGTAATACCTTATTGGACTCCTTTGTCACCACAGCCTAAAACAAAACAGAAAACCTGGAATCAGTCATACCGACAGTACTTCTCAAATTACCCCATGAGGCAAGACTTCTGGAACATTTTTCTCTGTGACATAAATCTTAAAGCTGACCTTAAACGACTCAACCTAATGCAAGAGTAACTAGGAGGGCACTCGGTAGAGCGCATACCTCCGCCATGTAATGCCTGATCCACGAGAACATATCGGGCCCAATACATTTTTGAAATGTCATACAAGACAGAACGATATCGTTTTGTTGACCTTTGGCCTATTTTGACCTTTTGGCCTCAAAAACAATAGGCTTCTTCCTTATGACAAGCTCTACCATGTGGTGAAGTTTCATGAAGATCGGTTTAAAATTATGACCTGTAGGCGACAGACAGACGGACAGAATAACAAAATCGACTTGCCAATATACTTGAAAAAAATCTTCGATTTTGCAAGTAACAAACAGGGGGAAAAAAAACACAACCTCCTTTACCTTTCGTGGCGGAGGTAATAAAGTCTCTTTCTCCGGTATTCATGGAGCTCCAAACAACTTTCAATTCGAGTTAACTTGTGATGTCCCCGATGATCTTTCATAAATATTACTTCACTCATTTCCATAATGAATATAATTAAATGTTATTTCATAAAGAGAAAAATCATAAAATCGGTCAATATTTCCCAATGTGTGGAATAAAGAAAATTTGGGGGCATTTCATTCAGATAAATTGATCGAATGTATTTTAGAAAAGTTGAAGGAGCGTGTACAAATGGGACGGTAAAGTAGTTATGGAAGATGGAGAGGAAAATACAAAGGAGATTTGGAGGATAGCATGTTTAGCGGATTGAGAGGGAAGGGTGATGATGTTTGGGGAAGATGAGGTAGGGATCTCAAAAATGTCACCTTTTCGTACAAGTAATGTGTCAATCGCCCTTTATACTAAAGCAACAGGAAGCTTGAAGAATGATATAATGATAACATGAGTTCCCTTGGAAGGAACTTTGATGCAGGAGGCAGCCAGTAGGCCCATCAAAGCCTGCAACATAATTACCAACTAAGAGGGACGTCATAGATGTGAGAGATCTCTGGGTCACTCCTGGGAGATCGATCAGCCATCTCCATGCTGCGGGCTTGTTCAAGTACAACAGACCAGAGCAACATAACAACAACTTATGGTGGTTTGTCTGTACTCAATTATTCCTAAATGCTGAGCTACAAGCAAGGGAACAGCACGTACCATTTTAAAATCTTTTGGTATGACTTGGCTAGGGTTCGAATCACCAACCTCCCAGACTCAGAGTGGATACATCAATCACTATGTCACTGAGGCTGGTTAAAATGTCACAAAATTTCAGACAATTAGGCTTGAAATGTTTATCACAAATGAAGCAGCATCAATTTCTGCCAGCAATGGAACCCACTAATGACACCTAATATGTCGCAGCTGATCAAGAATAATGAAGCTTCCTAAACACCTTGCATAGACTTAAATCTTCCATCTCTTATGAATATAACTCACAGCTGACATCTTCACATCTTTGTATTTTATGACTGTGGGTAAATGACTCATGTATACAGAGGTTCTGAGAAGTATTCTAGTATGCCTTAGGGCTTATTACAAACTCCTGCAGTCGTTTCAACAACAACAAGGAATAGCAAGAAGTAACTTGGTGCAGGAAGTGGCTATTTGGTCCATTATGCATACACTACACAAAGACCAGTTACCATCATCACCCATCCACATGCAGTCTACCTCCAAGTCTTGGCAATATCCCTGTACCTCTCTATTTCCAATTCATCTAGGTGCCTATCTAAATTCAATTTAAATCTATCTAAACTCTTTCTGCTGCACAATGACCTTTTTCGGGAAACCATTCCATGCATTAATTGCTCCCTGACTGAAAGACCCCTGCCCTAGAACAGTCCTAACTCTCCTGTTCTTTACTTTCAGGCTATGGCCCCTTGTCCTTTATCACTATCTATTTTGCTGAAAAACTCTTCTGCACTTATTTTGTCTCTACCCTTCATCAACTTAAACATCTCAATCGAGTCCCCTCATAATCACCACCTATATAATGTACAAAGTCCTGTCTTGTTCAGCTGCTCCTCCTAGCTTAGCCTTGCTCAGGATGGACTAATTTAGTCGCTCTCTGCTGGATTCTTTCTCGAGCAGCTATGTCCTTTCTTAGACGTGGCGATCAAAACTGAACACAATATTCCAGATAAGGCCTCACTGAATTACTGCACAAAGTAAACACTAACTGTTGATTTATAATTTATTTCTCCAAATACATCATCAAACCCTATTACCTTTTCTATGTCTGCCTGGCACTGTGCTGTCTGCTGACCCCAACCCCCCTCACCCCCTCTCGTATATATTACCACCCCCAGATACTTCTCCTGTGTGAGACGCTCCAAAACTGCCCCCAATGCATCATGTCATCTCCATTTTCATTGTCCTTACTCATCTCCAACACCTTACAATTATTTATGTTAAACTCCATCTGCCAATCTTTTGCCCGATCTATAAAAGTAAATACACTTTCCTGAATCAGATCACCCCCTTCTCAGCTATATACCTTATCTCCAAGCTTTGCGTCATCTGGAAATTTAGAAAGCAGACTCTTAACACCACTATCCAAATCGTTCATGTAAATCATGAATAACAAGAAAAAGAGCAAGCAGAGATTGCAGACCCTCGCCAGGACTTGTTTTGTGTGTTCTTAATGTAGTTTTGTGTGGCATGTGTGCACTTGTGTGTTACGTAATTAAGAAGAGACATAATTAGAACTGCCACTTAAAACTGGTGGCAGTGATGACTGGGTACCAAGTCGTCCCGCTTTGTTGGAATCCCACTCTGATTGGATACCTGACCCTGACCATGACATTTTTTATTCTTATTATTCAATTGAATTTAGAATGGGATTAAAATAAATCCAATTCAAATCAAATGGAAGACCAAATAGGTTCAGTTCTGCATTGGAGTTATCAGAAGGAGCCTGAACAAGCAAAAAGCAAAGATGAAATGAGGAGGAACCTGGACAGGATTCACATTTCAGCTACTACTCCTCCACCCTCAAACATATCTAGAAACAGCCAAGTGAGCCTAATTTAAAATAAAAAAAAAAGAACCAAGATAAAATAAATAAATAATTATGTCTGCAAGACCATCGTCCAATCAAGTTGAAATTTAAAATTTGTATTCCCCATCAATAGTACATCATAATTGTGAAATTTCACATTGATTCATTAAGCTGTTCCAAAGAAAAAATTATTTAATATTTTTCTTCAATCCAATATGGCTGCCAAACCATGCTACCTATCAATTAGTCCTTAACAAGCTTGTACACCCAAGGCTTTGGGAACATTTGTGTGGTTTCCCCTTGATCTGTCCAGCCATTCTGGAGAAGATTTTTTTTATGGGTTTTAGGGTAAATCCAATATGGCTGCCAAACCATGTGCCCTATGACATCATATGTGTGAACCTTTTCTTCCTCATAAATAGGTGGTCAGTCATACGTGTAGAGTTTCACCTCGATCTGTTCAGCCATTTCAGAAAAGAAGATTTTTTAAGGTTTTTTGTTTTTTAAACAATATGGCTGCCAAATTACGTGACCAATGATGTCATAAAATTTTTTTCTGTGAACCCCAGATGACCCTCAAAAATGTTCATACTGACCCCCAGATGGCTGCTGCTTGCCAATCTGAGGAATGACAGATGGTACAGCAGAGGGTGGAGTCATCAGCAAAAAAATGGAGGATTTTCCAGAGTCAGAGAAATCATTGATGAAAACCAAAAAAAGCACAGGGCCCAGACAACTGCCTTGAGCAACTCCAGCCTGGACAGGAAGAGGGGATGAGAGAATTCCATTAAGAGCCACACGTTGACTGCGACAGGAGAGGAAGTCTGCGAGCCATGAGTGGAGATTGCTTTGGATACCATAGAAAGAGAGGTTGGTGAGCAGGGCGTGGTGGTAGACCGTATTGAAAGCATGCGATATGGCTCTAACTTCATGTCTGGCATTGAGGACCTCCATCCATTGTTGGGAAAGCAGGAGAGGCAGTCCAAGGTAGAGTGACCTGGTCTGAATCCCAATTGATGATCGGAAATCAGACCATTGGAGAAGAGGAAGGATTTCATGTTGGAAACCATGATGGATGTCAAAACCTTGCTGATGCTTGGGAGAAGGCTGATTGGTCTGGAGTGGCAGGGATCGGTTTTTGTACCATTTAATTGCAGAGTGGTAATGTTTGCTGATTTACAAGCAGATGGCAGATGACCTTGAGCAAATGAGAGGGTGAATCGAATAGAGAGGGTGAGCAAGAGGTTTTCAGGACACGTGGGCTGATGCCGTCTGCACCGGTTGCAGAATCAGTCGAGGTTTAAAAGCAAGCTCTCCACGTTGTCAGGAGAAAAGGACAGAGTCCAGGAACAGCTGGGTGTGACTGGGTAAGGTGGGTACAGAAAGTTTGGGACACAAGATGTAGCAGCAAACACAGAGTTTAGGCATTCAGCCTTTTCGTATGCAGTGTCAGCTGTATGAGAGGGGATGGAGGGGGAACATATACCAGAAACAGACTTAACTAAATGCCACCAGGATTTGGAGGAGGGGGAGAGGTTTGAGAGTTCAGACTTGAGATGAGAAAGATGTTGTTTCCTGGCACTTCTGATGGTAGACACTTGTTCTGAACTTTGTGGAAGCAATTGATATTGTCTTCAATTGGATTTCCCTTCCATGAGGCGAAGGCAAGTTGTTTCAGGACAACTGCCTTGCCACAAGCTTCAGTGTACCATGGGTGGGAGGGAGGGTTTGACAACTGAAGACAAGATGGGATAAATCTGTGCATGAGAGAAAGCAAGTTTCTTTGAAAGAATTCCCAGGACGAGTTTATGTCGGCGGAAGTAGAGATGGAAGACCAGTCCAGAAGTTTGATGGCTGCTTGAAGTCCCTGCCAGTCGGCCTGAGTGAAATGCCAGCCTCCGTGGCGCTGAGGTGGTTCTCCGGTAACAGTCAGAGATGTTTACTTTGACAAGCCCGTGCCCAGATTAACCAATCGGAGAGGAAGAAGAACAGCAGAAATTTGAGTATCTATATACTTGTCAGTGTTGGATTACAGCCAGGGTGTTGTCACTTACCTGAACCTGGCTGCTGCAGTTAAAAAAAAATTTCAGGTCAAGCAAGTGCAAAGTGATTCATTTTACTGAGTTCTTCTTTGTCTTTATTTGAGTATAGTTGTGAACAGTTTTTGAAATATATGTGAAGTTGATACTTTTGTCATTTGCGTGTGTGTGTGTGCGTGTGCGTGTGTGTGTATAACATTGGAGGCTTACATCTCTAGTACCTAGTCCAATAAGACTTCCAAGCAAAGCAGCTGATCACATATTCTACCTGAGTGAATTTCACACCTTTAAGTTGTTAACCATAAGACGACACTGTGGACTTTTCTCAGGATCAGCATAAAATTGAGGCAGATCTAAGCAGTGGTACCATAAAGGGTCACCAGCAAGGATTTCTAAAAACAAAAATATTACTTTCCAACATTACCCATCTTTGAGAAACCCCTAGATCAGCATATGCATTTTATAATTAGACTGGAAGGGCACTTGGTAGAATGAATACCTCTGCCCCGCAATGCCTGATCCACAAGAACATATCTGGCCCAATACACTTTTGAGATATCGTGCTATAGCTCATATATCGATTTTGAGCCCGATCTCTCAATGGTGAAGAAACCCTTAAAAACTCTAATAGTTGGATCCGGATTCGGATCTTCACCAACATTGAATCGATTTGTCCATGCCACACATTCAACCTATCCACCAAGTTTCATCCGAATCCGGTCCACAACTTTTTGAGACCGTGTTATATATTGGTTTAGCCCTATCTGCTCAATGGTGAAGAATCACTTAAAAATTTTGAGTAGCCGGATCTGGATCCGGATCTGGATATTCACCAAAATCTAAACAGTTCGACCTTTTCACACACACCGAACCTGTCCACAACTTTTTGAGATATCTTGTACACAAACAGACAGAAATGGGTGAAAACATAACCTCCTTCACCTTCGGTGGTGGAGGTAATTAAAGTTTTCTGGAAATCACAGTGAGCACTTATTTAACAGCAAGCTATCAATTTGCAAATTCAGAACGCTATTCCATCAATACTGACTCAATCATGTTCATCGTAATCATCATCAATATTGATCTTTGTAGGGCCATTGGCCCCTTGATGATCATTTTCATGGACAGATTTCACAAGGTACATTTATACAAGATTGCATATATTTTTAAATCCACATGTATGAAGTATTTCACAGATTTAAAAACTAGGAGCAACATTTAAAATCGACCCATGGGATGCGTCCAAGCTCGGAGTCCCCACGGCTCAAGGCTCGCTCAGCCAGGGCACATGGAGTGCCAGCATCAGTGACGAGATCACCTGCACCATGTCTGCAAACGTCGAGCAGTCCCTGCGAAAGCTCAGGGTAAGTACAGAGTGCAGAGTGAGCACTGCTGTAGTTCGTGCACCCCAGGCCTTGCAAACGGGCCACGGGAATGGACCTGGAGGCTGGCTCAGGACCTGGGACCGTCTCCTCCCGCACATCAACACAAGACCGAGCACGCCCCACTCCAGTGCCCAGAGCACTTTGTTCATCCCGACGGCAAGCTCGTTGTTCTCGTTGTTCTCATGCATAAAATACAAATAGAATTTAAAATAATAGACAATCAAGAAGTGGTAATGGTGGGGGAGGGGGGGTTGTTGCAGGGGGCCTTCAGGATGAAGTTGAACCAGTAGGTCAATGCAAGTACATCTTAAAAAGAGGTTCCATTTGTTGTCAAAAAGAGGTTATTAGTTCTCACCTTACTCGTAGCATGCTGCTCAGAAAATGGAAGCTCATTTAAGGTTTGAAACAGGATGTTCTGAGCTCAGCCTTGAATCAAAGTTGTGAAATTTATGGTGAGCATGTTAGATGCTACATATCAGTCAATGCAGCAATGAAATGATGGTACCTCGATCAGATCGATGATGTGGGAGCACCTCTACAGAAGATTACTCAATCTCTTCGTCAAATGGCTCTAAATAACACTGTATATGCTTGTATAATGACAAAATTATTATTTGCATTATTCCAATCGCACAGAAAGAGAGACTGTAAAGAACATGGATGAGTAATGCTGCAGATGAAGAAATAGGACTTCAGAATATTGCTTCTGAATCAGCACGTCATGACGTACTCCTATGAAAAGGCACCATGAGATCTTTAATCTTTAAACAAGTGTAAACAGAGGCCACATCAAGCTTCACATGGTCTTCAAAAAAGACAGCATGCTATATGATACAACTCCCTGTCTGCGCAAAGCAGCCGGACAAAAGATTCCTATTCCATTCTGTCGGAAATCAAACCTAGATTATATTGCTTCAAGTCCAGAATGTTACCTCTGAGCTGAAAATTCAGCATCAAAAAATAAATATGAAAACATTTTCTTCGTTTCAACAGAAATAAAGAGCTGAAGTGATGAGATGGGCTTTTGGGTACAAAACTTTTAAAATAAATACTTCTGCCTTTTACTTCTGCTCTCATAAATGACACTTTAGAAATGGCAGTTTAGTACTCCAGAGTTATCCGTGAATAATTATATTTACAGCTATGACATCTATTAAAAACAGTGATAAAAAAAATCACACAAATGTATTAGCATCACAATGGTTGGTAGCCTTGGTAACTTGTCTGCAACAGTGATAAATGACCCCATAACATGTGCATACATGACGACATGACTGTGCATGAACAATGCCTTTGAGATGCAGACAGCTGAAATGATTACTTCCTAGTAATGAGTGGGTATCAAATAAAAGCTTCCTGTTGAAGGTTTAAATTAAAGATAAAATGCAGGGCATCGATGATGACGTCATTACAGAACAAAAAAAAAACAGTGCAGGCTGTCACCCTTTGCAGAATCAGTGAAGGGACCTGGTCTAATGGCAATTCTTAAATAGTGAATGTGATAATTAGTTGACACAGACCAGGTTTTCGATGCTGACATATTACTGACCTTCTTGTGCCTAGTAGTGTAGTTAGGATGGAAGTTTAGTCCAAGATTGCTTTTTGGCCCAGTTTGTACAAAAGCCGATGAGTCAGTGTGTTGTGTTGGACCTATTTGTGAGTAACGATCCCAATATGGTGGAAGTGGTACAGGTGAGGAGATCTTGGCTAAACGCAACTTTACTGTTGAGATGTGAAGTTCAGGGTAGTGATGTAGGGTTATTGGATGTTTGGAAGGCAAACTTTGAGGGTATGAGAAGTGATTTGGGAGCTTCAAATTGAGTAAAGTTAATGAGTGGGTGGTCAGCATCGGAAAAAATGGGCAACCTTCAAGGAGCATATGTGTTGGATGCAGAGTACGTATATTCCAGTGACGTATAACGATAGGGTATGAAAGAGGACAGTCTGGTTGAGCAAAGAGGTACGCAATGTAATTAAAGATAAGCAAAAGTCTTCCGGTTCCGGTTTTGGAAGTTGGACTTCCGGTTCCGGTTTTGGAAGTTGGACTTCCGGTTCCGGTTTTGAGCGGCAAGAGGTCTCCTTCGGGGCTCCCTGCTGACATTCTCAAAGTTAAGTTCCGGTTGTTATTTGTCCCGTTTTAACTGTTTAATTTTCTCACCTACATGTTAATGTGTGTTCCTAGTTCGGTTTTGTTTCAAAAATCGTGCTATTTTGTGAGTATTTATGTCGACGTTCTCACCTGGTGTTTGAGGCCTAGTCCTAGGCTTGAGGCCTACCGGTTCCACTTGGTGTTCGATCGTTTTTTTTTTTTGTTTGTTTGTTTTTTCTCCCCATTACCTTCAATTTCTATCCTCCCCATTACCTTCAATTTTCATCCTCCCCACTTTCCAAACATCCCCCATTCTCCCAACTAATCTCTTTCTTATCTCAAAAAAAAAAAAAAAAAAAAAAAAAAAAAAAAAAACCCAACAACAACAACAACAACCTTCTCCCGATTCTGCTACTTCTTCTTCCTCTTAACTTCCTCCTCGTCTTCCTCGATTTTTTTTTTTTTTTTTTTTTTTTTTTTTTTTTTTTTTTTTTACACTTCCATGACCTAATCTGTTGAACTCTCTCATACATTAATATTAACAACAAAAACGATCTTATAATGCTTCATCTTCCTCTCTCACACATGTGGTACTCTACTGTTTCACAATGCACTACTCTTCTGCTATTTTAACAGACTGCTCTCATTTCGACCTCTCCTTCATTCCTTGCCTAAAAAATCCAACTATTACAGCGCTTCTTCTCTCCATGCTCTGAATTCGCCTTCATTGCATCCATCAAGAATTGTGTTAAATCGCATCTCTGACCTAAAACTTTTAAAAACCACAGTTTGCCATGGATGCTCGCTTTCCATCAACCATTCTTTTTTTCCAACTTCAGTGCCAACTCACCCCCCTCACCCCTCACTCTCACTCTCAAAGCAACCATCCCACTCTTCTCCCTCCAAGCCTCCCTCTCACCTCTTTCAAAAATTCCCCCTCACCTTTCTCCCACCTTTCATCCCCCTCACTCTTCCTTCTCTAAGTTGCCCCCCTCTCATCCACCAACCTGCCTCCCTCCACTGCCCTCTCACCTCCATCTCTTCACTCCACCTTCTCAAATCCTCAACTGCCATCTTCCTTGTCTCTTGTCCCCCCTCTCTCACAGCACCACAGAGCCTTTTCTCCTCCTCATTCGGCCCCTCCCCTCGCTATTCTGCAATACCCCACACTCCTTCAGCAACCCTCCTTACCTCCCCCCTCGTCCCTCGTCCGACCCTCCCCCGCCCCCTCCACCTCCTGCACCAAAAGCCTCCTCCCCTACCTCTTCATTAAAAGTGTGGACCTCAAATATCCGGGGCCTTCGCTCAAACCTTTCAGATCTTTCCATGCAGGTTGCCACTGACAAACCAGACATTATCTGCCTAACAGAAACTTTCCTCTCCCAAGACGTGTCTGACTCCCAAGTATCTCTCCCTGGTTACTCCCTCTTACGGTATGACAGACCTGAGCCTCGTCCTGGTGGAGGTGTTGCTCTCTTCATCAAAGACTCTATTCCTCACTCTCCCTGCACTGCTCTCACTCCCCCACACCCCCAGGAATACCTCTGGCTTCGGCTTCCCTCCACTCCCACCTCATGTTTATATGTGTACTGTACCGTCCACCGAACAGTGATGACTCCATCTACACCTCACTCTCCGAAAACATGGACCATCTTCTATCTTCTCATCCAAACTCTCTCTTCCTCTTATGTGGCGACTTCAATTGTCATCACGCCAGTTGGCTAGGTGTGGGTACCTCTCTCACCTGCCATGGGACATCAGCAAAAGCTTTCTGTGACTCATTGGGACTGACTCAATCGGTCAACTTCCCGACCCGGATCTCAACCAATGGTACTCCATCTCTTCTGGATCTGATTTTGACAAATTTCCCTGACAATATCTGCTGCTCTTCCTTCGCTCCAATTGGTTCTTCTGACCACGTCCTTATTAAAGTGGACATCTCTCTGGCTGTTATCAGAGAACCACCTCACCGCCGTCGAGTCTGGCATTTCACTCAAGCCGACTGGCAGGGTCTCCGAGCAGCCATCAAACTTACAGACTGGTCTCCTATCACTACTTTCTCAAACATCAACTCATCCTGGGAATTCTTTCAAAGAAACTTGCTCTCCCTCATGCACAGATTTATCCCCTCTCGTGTTCAGTTGTCTTACCCTTCCTCCCGCCCTTGGTTTACTGAAGCTTGTGGCGAGGCAGTTGTCCTGAAACAACTTGCCTTTGCCTCATGGAAAGCAAACCCAACTGAGGGCAATCTCAGTTCTTTCCACAAAGCTCGGAACAAGTGTGTAGCTACCCTCAGGAGAGCCAGAAAACAACATCTTTCTCATCTCAAGTCTGAACTCTCAAACCTCTCTCCCTCCTCAAAATCCTGGTGGCGTTTAATCAAATCTGTTTCTGGTGTATGTTCCCCTCCATCCCCTCCCTTACCTCAAATGGCCGCACTGCTGATTCCACACGTGATAAAGCTGAATGTCTAAACTCGGTGTTTGCAGCTAAATCTTGTGTCCCAAACCCATCACTATCTCTACCCACTTTACCCAGTCGCACCCAACTGTCCCTGGACTCTGTATCCTTTTCTCCTGACAAGGTGGAGAGCTTGCTTTCAAACCTCGAGTCAGATTCTGCAACCGGTCCAGACGGCATCAGCCCACGTGTCCTCAAAGCCTGCTCTTCTGCTCTTGCTCACCCTCTCTCTGTTCTATTCACCCTCTCATTTTCCCAAGGTCATCTGCCATCTGCTTGGAAATCTGCTAACATCACTGCCCTGCATAAAAAGGTGCAAAAACAGATCCCTGTAACTATAGACCAATCAGCCTTCTCCCAATCATCAGCAAGGTTATGGAATCCATCATCGCTTCAGACATGAAATCCTTCCTCTTCTCCAATGGCTTGATTTCCAATCATCAATTTGGTTTCAGACCAGGTCACTCTACCCTAGATATGCTGCTACTGCTCTCCCATCAATGGATGGAGGTCCTCAATGCCAGACAGGAAATCCGAGCCGTATCCCTGGACATATCACGTGCTTTTGACACAGTCTGGCACCCTGCCCTACTCACCAAACTCTCTGCCCATGGTATTCAAGGCCATCTCCACTCATGGCTCGCAGACTTCCTCTCCTGTCGCAGTCAACGTGTGGCCCTAAATGGAGTTCTTTCATCCCCTCTTCCTGTGCAGGCTGGAGTTCCTCAAGGTAGCGTTCTGGGCCCTGTTCTTTTTCTGGTTTTCATCAATGATCTCTCGGACTCTCTGGAAAATCCTCTATTTCTCTTTGCCGATGACTCAACCCTCTGCCGTACCATCTGTCATCCCTCAGCCCGGCAAGCAGCAGCTTCTTCGCTCACTGCAGATCTGGATAAAATCACAAACTGGTCCAACACGTGGAACATGTCTTTCAATCCAGACAAATCTCACACTCTCACTATGTCTCTTCGAAAGGACCGTTTACAAAACCCCCCATCCACTTTCTCAACAATCCTCTGGAAGAAGTCTTTTCTTTCAAGCTTCTGGGTCTCACTATCTGCCATGACCTTTCCTGGGAAAGTCACATTTCCAACCTTGCCTCAAAAGCCAGTCGCCGACTGGGAATCCTCCGTCGTGCAAAGTCCTTCCTCGGCCCTCTTGAGCTCCTGACCACTTACAAAGCTTTTGTCCGTAGCCTGATGGAGTACTGCTCTCCCCTCTGGGCTGGTGCTCCTGCCTCCCACCTTTCTCGATTTCACGCTGTCGAAACCAGGGCTTTTAAGATCATTGGCATCTCCCGCAATGAAGCTGAGTCTTTGGGCCTCTCACTCAATCACCGCAGGTTGGTCGGTGGTCTTTCTGTCTTCTACCGACTCCTCTCCAGCCTTGCCCCCCCTGCTCTCTCTGCGATTTGTCCCAACCACATTTCCACAGGGCGCTCAAGGTCCGCCAACAACCCCCTTCTGGTAAAACTACCAAAATCACGAATCACTGCTCATCTTCACTCTTTCATTCCTCTTTTTCCCGCCTTTGGAATAAACTTCCTCACTCTATTCTTTCCCATTCTTCCCTTCAGGCTTTCAAAACAGCTGTTCACCACCACCTCTTATCTTCCCCCATCCAAATCCTCGATCTTTTCTACCCCCGATAATCCACCCAAGCCCACTTCCTTCAATTCTCCTGCTTTCCTTCCTGAAAGTCCCTTTAATGTCCATCTTCCCCTCGCCATGTTCCCCGTCCCATCCCCATCCCTCTCCCTTCCACAGTTCACCTGTGTCTGTTCCCCAATGTTTTGTCCCTTCCACTCCCGCCCCTCTTGTCTCATGCCTCCTTGCTGTGAGTTGTGTGTTAGCTCTCATACGAGCCTCGACCAAGGTATACAAAAAAAAAAAAAAAAAAAAAAAAAAAAGTCATTCATTCAATACAAAACTTGAGAATCAGAATCTGACTCAATCTGTATTGGAGGAAACAAAGACTAGTTCAGAAAATAACTCGGCAGGCCAAAAAGGAATATGAAAAGGACATAGCGAAGACTATTAAACATAACAGCAAGACATTCTTTCAGTATATAAGAGGTAAGAAAATGATGTCAACGTTAAATTTTATTTCGCAAGCAGGATATTCTACACTAAATAATGAGGAATTTATCATATTATCATTAACATTTCAAAATTGTGAGGGACTCTCCATAGCCTCGATTTTCTCCCTCTATTTTGTCGTTCACCCCTGTTTTTGGTGTTTCCCTCCTCTTTCTACTGTTCCTTTTGTTCTGTTGCATCTTGATCTGTTCACTAATCTAACTCTTCCACAAGCAAAGACTTCCATCTGCTTCCTCTTTTTATACAAATTGAACCTCCGCCACCTGATGTTGCACCACAATTTTGCAGTTGGTGGTATAAGTAGCTCAGAGCTTTGGCTCTGAGTGAAAACCAGTGCAACACAATTAATCTTTTTAAAGTCCATAAAATAACTTCTATTTGTAGATTGATTGAAAATTGTCCTGTCACTGGGGATTTGTACCTTGGCTTGTATTTAATATTGTTGTTATAGACGTGTTTCAAAATATTGCTTATGAAAGTCACAACCTTCCCGAGACACTTTTTCAATCATTTCACTTGATCAATATTTTTATTGTGCTGGACTCAATTTGTACCCAGGAATAATTTTGTTCATGATAATATGATGAATTTTTTTTTAACTTGAGTTCCTCAATGTCATTCCCAATCACACAGTATTAAATAATTGTATATGCAATATAAATGACCCAAGCCGAGGATGTTTATTAGTTTTTCTATTAACATAACAACATTAACTAGAAGGGCACTCTGTAGAGTGCATACCTCCACCAATGCCTGATACATGAGAACATATCTGGCTCACTACATTTTTGAAATGTCATCTATATATCGTTTTTGGCCTTATCTCTCAATGGCGAAGAATCAGTTGAGAAATTAAACAATTCTTGTATCCAATTCTTGTATCCACCAAGTTTAGTCCAAATCAGTCCACAACTTTTTGAGATATCATGTTATATATTGTTTTGGGCCCAATGTTTCAATGGTGAATAATCACTTAAAAAATTATCGTAGCCGAATCCAGATCCGGTTCTTCACCAAAATCTAAACAGTGTCGGAGTGATGACCCATCCGGGATTGTGCCCAATAGCCAAGGAGACTTCTTAGGCAGCACCAATGCTCTGAACAGAGTATGGTCCCAATGGATGGATGGATACTAAAAATACCACCCAGAGACAAACACCGCCCGGACACGTCCAGAGCCAAGCTGTCTGGAGACAAACACCACCTGGACACATCCAGAAACAAACTCCAATCAAGACATAAACACTGCCCAGACATGTTCGGAGACAAACATCACCCAGACGTGTCCAGAGCCAAGCTGTCTGGAGACAAACTCCTATCCAGACACGTCTAGAGACAAACTCAGATCCAGATACGTCTGGAGACAACCTCCCATGCCGACATGTCTGGAAACAAACCCTGCCCGGACATAACCACCTTCCAGACACATATGGAGATAACGACTGTCCGGATATGTCCAGAGACAGAGACAGAGGGAGAGAGAGGGGTGCGGGATAGGGGAGTGATCAGAGAGAACACCTTATGCTTTGTGAACAACACACCACACACACACACACACACACACACACACACACACACACACACACACACACACACACACACACACACACGCTTGACCGATGTCGGCAATATTTCAGGAATCGGCAGGTTGGAGTCAGTGTGATTACCGATTACAGTACATACTGTATACAACCCAGAAACATTGAGTATCTTTCACCGAAAAACAATGTTACATTTATAGAGACGTTACAGGGAGATGTTCACAAACATTATTCTTTACTAGTGCATGCCCGTAGGTGCGTGCCCATAGGTGCGTGCCCGTACGTGCGTGCCCGTACGTGCAAAAAAAAAAAAAACTTTCAAACCACGTGACAGAAACAACAACCACACAGGCCGTTCCTTCGCTCTCGTAAACGACACACACATACACACATTGCTGGAATTATAGATAGACGATACACACACATACACACACACACACACGCACATGCACACGCACACGCACACACACACACACACACACACACACACACACATTGCTGGAATTGTAGATAGACAACACACACACACACACACACACACACACACACACACACACACACACACTGCTGGAATTATAGATAGACGAGACACACACACAGATTGCTGGAATTATAGATAGACGACACATACACACACACACACACACACACACACACACACACACACACACACACACACACACACACACACACACACACACACACACATTGCTGGAATTATAGATAGACGAGACACACACACACAGATTGCTGGAATTATAGATAGATGAAATGAGGTCAATGAGATGACAAATGAAGGGGTTGAATGCAGACTGCAGAGCAATGAGTAAGGAAACCCGTTGTTGTGAATCGTTTTTACCACCAAAATGAGATGTATTTGGTTGGCAAGCATGTCTAGTAGAGCTGAATTCCTTAATACTTCCAAAGGCCACAACATTTTGACAATTGGAAACAAAAAACAGTTGTGCACTTTTTTTGATAAATTATTTTTGGAACAATTTTTCTTCAATAAATAAATAATAATAAAAATTGTCTCCATGTACAACACACCTTTATCTCATTAGCACCTCTTCATAAACAACATTGCTGAGGAAACGGCGCTTCTTCTTTGTTTCCTCGTCCAGGGCAAGAATGCGGAGGCTGCTGGATCTGCCAACGTTTTGATAAATTATTAGTTTTAATGGCCAATTATTCAATTAGTGCCAACGTTTTTTGCCTCTTCGCAATGTCATCACAAGGAAAAACACAAAGAGAAGAGCAGAAGAAAAAAAAAATAACCTTCTTGCAAAAATTTTTTTTTTACTTCCTGGTTCGGAGCATACCAGCTCACTCTGATGTTACCAAAATTCATGCACCGTCTAATATGAAAACGATCATAACTTGGGGCATTGTGTTTATCTATAAATGCGCATAAGAAATCGAGAAATTATTAGAATACACAAAGTCGTCATTATCCGGAAATCCGTACGTTATAACCTGTAATGGGGACGCGGTTGAGGTTCTCTTCCCCCATCGGCCACACCTTCGCAGCAACGTGTCCTGTCATTGGTTGGTAAATAAATGGCAATAACTTGGGAAGCACTTGTCCGATTAATATCAAACCTTGAAAAGGCACATCCACAATCCCCAGCAATATATCTGGCAAGTTTCAATTATATCGGACCAGTGGTTGTCGAGAAACAGCAGTCACACACACACACACACAGACACACACACACACAGACACACACACACAGACACACACACACACACAGACACACACACACAGACACACACACACACACACATTGATAGAATTATAGATAGATACTAGCCGAAACCCCGTCACAGATGGGGCACAAAATTGGTCCTTCAGTATTAATTTTGATTATCTGTCGAATGGCGTTGGTCCCATCTCGATCGGATGAAATTGAGAAATTGCAGTTACCCGGTGACCTTGACCCCTTGACCTTTGACCTTGAACTTGACCCCCCCCCACCCCATGTCCGTTCTCATGTCCCAAGGATCACTCATGCCAAGTTTCATCTCATTCCATCCAACGGTTCAGCCGCCTATAAAGGACGAACAAACACACACACACATACATACAAACAAACATATTCTATTTTTTTTAGTATAGTAGATATGTCTGCATGTGATGGGTGGGAAAAAAAATTGGCTCGGTAATATAGAAAATACGTTCATATGGCAAACAGCTCAGAAATCAGGCGTTATCAAATATATTGTTGCGGTTCTGGAAACCTCATGCCTCCAAGGCAATGGCATCTATCATGCAGTGGTCCCCAGACAGTTATTTCATTAATATATGTACAGTTAGACCTTTCCCTCATGTCTAATGGGTCAAACGGGATGAAGTGTGTTGCGTGGATCTCATAGTTAGGTCTGATTATATCTCTATCTTCATTCCAACACTTTTCCTCTTATTCCTGTAATAAATTCAAGAACGCACCGCACCCAGACGGCCACCTCTGAAAACCACAGCAACATCCTCCACAATAAGAATGCCTTCTCGCGGAGGCCAGAAGAGGCATAACCTGTACGCCGGCTCCGCTGCGAGAATGTGGCGTCAAGGGGGATAGTATAACCAAACACTAAGCGTCAATGCTGTACAGGATTCATGAGGCATGTTCTTTTCAACCCATTTCTGCATCTAATAATAATTATATCCAATCATTTCCTTCAATCGATGACACAGATCAGGGCTGGCACCACGCACACCACTGCCTGTGAAGATCACCACTGTGAAAGATAATCGCATGCACAATGGCGGATCCACCAGCAGCCCCATGATAATTTATCATCGTACAGTACGAGGCACAAATAGTGCACCTCTTCATTCGGGTCTACGCGCTGATTACAATGGCAATTTTATCATCACACAGAACAGGGCACGAATAGGGCACCTCTTCATTCGGTTCTGCGCACTGATTACAATGGCATTTTACAATCACATTGTACAGGATGCACATGACGCACATCTTTGTTTGGGTCTGCGTGCTGGTTCACAACGGTGTCTTACAGTCGATTCTCGCTCACCACCACGGCCACCAATGTCTTCCGCAGACGGCTGTCATTCTCCTACACCTCCGACTCGATGCAGCTGCCACCAAGTAGAGGCATGCTGTACAGCCCGGATCGCTCAGGCCACATGGTGCACGGACGGGACAAGTGCATTGATCGGCGCCAACCGCAGCATGCTGGGGGTGCCCCAGCAGGCATGCGGTACCGGAACTGCCCTCGGCCAGTCGCCAGAGCACGGCCCAGGAGTTGGGTGCAAGGCGATTCGTATCGCGGGGTACGGAGAGAGATGATTCTACAGCTCGGCAACTAATCGCCGGATGCACCAGTGAGGCCACTTCTGGCCATGATGACCGGGTCGTATGGTGGCCTGGGCCCAATGGGGGCACCCGATTCTGGTGACGATGCATCGCTTCGGGGAGGCACCCCGCCCTGCATAGCTATAAATTATGGATCGTGAAGCCGTCTAGAGAGTCATGGTCATCCTCATCTTCCTTGCCTGGCTTTGGATCGGTCTCTGCGTGCGCCTGCTGCCCCATCGTCTTCTTCAAGCACTCGTCACTGGCTCCACCCAACCGCCTGACTCCACCTGCTGCACGCCGTCTTCTTCTTCTTCTTCTCCATCTTCTTCTTCTTCAGTGATCGCCGCTGGCTCCACCCAACCGACTGACTCCACCTGCTAAACGCCGTCTTCTTCTTCTTCTTCTCCTTCTCCTTTTTCTTCTTCTTCTTCTTCTTCTTCTTCTTCTTCTTCTTCTTCTTCTTCTTCTTCTTCTTCTTCTTCTTCTTCTTCTTCTTCTTCTTCTTCTTCTTCTTCTTCTTCTTCTTCTTCTTCTTCTTCTTCTTCTTCTTCTTCTTCTTCTTCTCCTTCAGTGATCACCACTGGCTCCACCCAACCGCCTGACTCCACCTGCTAAACGCCGTCTTCTTCTTCTTCTTCTTCTTCTTCTTCTTCTTCTTCTTCTTCTTCTTCTTCTTCTTCAGCGATCGCCGCTGGCTCCACCCACCCACCTGACACCGCCTGCCCCTCATCGCTGGCTCCGCCCACTCACTGCTGGCTTCACCCCAAGTCCCTCCCTCATGCCTGACGGTCGCGCCCATTCCCTGGATCGGCACAGACGCTTTGCCGCACCGTAGCCAGGCAGCAGACGATGCGCCAACTATCAAGGAGGAATTGTTCAGTGGAGAATCCCCCCAAAACGTACTGGGTGGCGCGGTCGGTCAATCGTGCAAGATATTACGACACCGTTAGCCTCATCTACTTTCCTTTTTCTTCTCATTAACTGCTCTTCATTGGGTTGTGCGTGTGTGTGTGTGTGTGTGTGTGTGTGTGTGTGTGTGTGTGTGTGTGTGTGTGTGTGTGTGTGTGTGTGTGTGTGTGTGTGTGTGTGTGTGTATGTGTGTGTGTGTGTGTGTGTGTGTATGTGCGTGTGTGTGTGCGTGCGTGCGTGTGTGTTTATGTCATGGCGCCTGTCCTCGCTTAAGTTAAGATTACAGTCGATATATCGGTGTAGGTCTGCTCTGTGTCTGCTTTTGTAAGTTGCTTGTTTTATTGTTGCACCACACATTTCTTGCTATCCCTGCTTGCACACAACAATAAACTCGATTAATTGTGCTACATGCTTTTCCTCGCCTGCATGTTAATAAATGATTGTATAGAAAT
The DNA here is from genome assembly GCF_056783735.1 of Eptatretus burgeri. Taxonomy (NCBI): domain Eukaryota; kingdom Metazoa; phylum Chordata; class Myxini; order Myxiniformes; family Myxinidae; genus Eptatretus; species Eptatretus burgeri. The sequence continues at coordinate 40,242,114 of NC_140967.1, forward strand.
GTTCCCAGCTCGTTTTTGTCTTTTCTTTCATTGATTCAGCATGGTCCGTATCCTAGCCTAGCCGGGACTTTATTCCCAATGATCCGTTTTTTTTAGCTGGTAAATCCTTGGCAGTGTCGCTCGGCTGCATCTGACCTGGTAAGGTGACCCAGTTTGGATAAGACGGACCGAGTGCGTGTCCCCCAGTAATTAGGTCACATGATTATAATTAGTTAACCGATTTAGATGGAAGACCCTAAGTCATGTGGTTGAGTTATTGGCGTTCACGGTCGGTTAGCGACCCGCCATGTCACAGAGTTATCCATGTGCGATGGCCTACAATTCCAGAGAGTCTGGTGGGAACCTGAGATAGCTTCCTCCCTGAGTGGTCTTCTCACTCAGACCCCCGGCCGCAACAATATTTTGCTTTGAAACTCACAAAGAGAAACATAAATCTTTACAAAGCAAATCCAACAAACAAATGCTTTGGAAACAGGTGCGAGGACAAAGGAAAACCTGATAGAACCTCCATAATATACGGGATGAAACTTTTCCGCCACGACACCCCTAACAGGCATGGTATGTCCATACACCCGCAGAGAGTCCATACAGATCCAAATCTACCCATATGTATCACGAAGATGTGTGCTGTATACGTACCTCTACCTTGTAGTTCCTGTCGACTGTACATCCCGATCGGGACTCGAACTGTACCGCTATCAACTGACACAAAATGTACTGTACAGCTCGGTAAGTGGCTTAAGCACTCCAGTGGAATGCCTGGCTTGGCAAGCGATTACCACTTGCCCTCGAGACAACTATTCACCCAGAAACGCCTGTGCAATGTCCTAATTGGACAAATCAACACTTTTTTCACGAGTTCGAACCGCTGATACTTTCAAATCTGGAGCTTACATTTTGTAATCATGTTTAGTTTAAGAGATTCTCTCGGTTATTCATATGTGCAAATGAAATAAAGCCACGAACGCTGGCGTCTCCGGGAATTTACAAGTATTGCAATATTCGCAGCGATTCGTAGCTATGATGAACAGGCATTTGATAATATGAGTGAGGAAAGTGAAAAAAAAAAAACTTTATTGTTAAGAAATCTTTGCGGCCTGTTCCAAGTCAAAGCATGGTTGAGCAGGCCAAAATACATGGCGGCTTCAGACCCCAGCGAGGTTACCCAGGAAATGCCTTGAGACCCCAAACAGCGAGGTGATCGACGATTGTGAAGGACATAATTAAATAAGGCCGTTAATTATCTTCAAAAGGGGTGTTTTAATTAACCCAAACACCCAATTTTCACTCGTGCCCTTCCTTGGAATTTTCTTTGTGTGCATACAAAGTTTCAAGCTGCTAGGTCATATGGTTTTGGAGTTAAGGAGGAGACATGCACACATTGACATATATTAGTTTTGATACAGTTTATGTATGTATGTATGTAGGTATGTATGTATGTATACGTGTGTGTGTGTGTGTGTGTGTGTGTGTGTGTGTGTGTGTGTGTGTGTGTGTGTGTGTGTGTGTGTGTGTGTGTGTGTGTGTGTGTGTGTGTGTGTGTTTTGGTTTTGTTTTTTTGCAGCATGGTTGACAACTACAACATCAATTTTTGAAATCAGCAGATATCAGACGACAACCTCATACTAAAGTGGCTTTGTTATATCATTGGTGAAGGTATCTCAAAATGAAGGGTCCTGGGCTGCTCACCTGGAATAGCAAAGGAGAGTTGGTGGATGATGAGGGTGAGATGGCAGGCTTATTAAAAAAATTAAATTGCGCATCTACCTTTACATAGGAACAGTCAGGGAACTTCTAATAGTGGAGAGTATCTCTCTCAGGAGTGAGTAAGGGCTTTCAGAAGAGATCCAAGTCAGAATAGATGAAGTGAAGAAGCAGCTTGAAAAATTAATGGATGACAAGTCTGGAGACGGCAATGGTTCACGAGCGGTATTTGACGACTTAGATTGTTTCAGAAGTCAAGGATGAGACAATGTGATAATTTTTGACCAAGTTATAAAAATGATCAACATGATGTGGTACGAGTGACAGGTTATTAGCTGCAAAATGTCGAAAACCCGGTTTCGTTCAACAACTTTCAAAATTTGACCTTTGCATAACCTTTAAAGGTCACAAAACAATGTTGTGGACATTAAAATAAGGAAACAGGATACGTGCTATGGCTTAATGGAGTTAGTTCATCAAAGAAGGTCGAAAACCCAGTTTGATTCCCACAACTTTGAAAATTTGACCTTTGTGAACTTTAAAGGTCAAAGGTCAAGGATTATGACCTTTGGTGCAAAACTTCCTCTGGAACATTCCAGGAAAAATATAACATCATATAGGCTATATGGCATTTCGCACTCCTCGGATTATCCATACTTTGATGAAATCAGCGTAAAAACAAACTTGAAGGGGGCGCCAAGGGCAAGGTGTTCGAGATAGAGAAAAATGGTTTCAAGAATTTAGGTGGGGAATGACCTCAAGATTATGCATAAAAAATATTGTCATCCTAGCTCTCAAAGTTTGGGCGGTCGTATGATTTTTGTCAAAATTTGCAATTTTCTAAGTTCGTGACCTTGTGACCTTGACCTTGGGACAAAAATGAAAAATCGAGCTCTGTGGGGCTATGCAGGTGCCATTGGGCTAACCAAATACCGAAACCCCTGCCAGATTCGACAAACCCCCTAGGAGAAGATGCAAATTGAAATTGCCTACCCCCTAAAAACACAATTCGCAATTTTCTAAGTTTGTGACCTTGTGACCTTGACCTTGGGACAAAAATGAAAAATCGAGCTCTGTGGGGCTATGCAGGTACAATTGGGCTAATCAAATACCAAAACCCCTGTCAGGTTCGACAAACCCCCTAGGAGAAGATGCAAATTGAAATCGGCTACCCCAAAAAACACATGTTTTTTGGGCGTGGCTCTGCCCATAATGGGTGCACCATGCCCATTATCAGGAAAACACTAGATCATGATATTGTTGCGAATTCGCGCCCGCCGGCGTGCAAGCGGCCACGTAACTCGAATCGCGGCACGTCGCCCACCGGACGGACAATTCCGTCGTAACCCTCTCGGACTAACGCCGGGAACTAGTCACGGGTGGGCCTTTCGGCCTCACCACGATCGTGCCAATCGGCCCCCCCGCGTGGGATAGGGTTGTTCGCCAAATTCGACCTACCTAAGTACCCACACGGAGGGTAGACCGGGCGATCGCACCTCGCCGCAGGTCGACTTCGGACACGGGCCACTTTAAGCGACTATCGGGATAACCGAGCAGTGTTATCGTCAACCTCGACGGTTCCGATTAATTGTCGGGTGTATTTAGCCCACTACCAACCCTTTACGTGAAGTAAGATGGAGATTCAATGAAAGAAAAGAAAAAGCGAAACGGGAAAAACAGTTCAACATAAGGCACATTTATTCCGCGGAAAACGGAAAGCACACATATACATTTACAACAATTATGCACCAAAAGCAAATGTAACAAAAGGAACACAACAATGCAGATCTACTACCGACTACGCGAGCACATGGCAACACTTACACAGTTTTACTTTACAGACCGCGCCGACAACACATATACTCCAAAGCAAAAGAAAAAGGGCCACCCTCTACGACAAGGGGGCAGACGAGCCTGGGGCCGAAACCGCGTGGAGCCTACCCGTCTTGTGATGAGCCGCAAAATGGCGGCGGTGCCCCGACTCCGCGCTCCTCCGCGGGTTTCGTTGGCACTGCTTGTAATGGGGTGGGAACGGGGCCCCCTTTTCGCACTATCTCAGCGCGGGGGGAAACAGGGGGGGAATTGTTGATGCTCTGGGGAAAGAGGATAGCTGGCTTGCTTGGGTCCCGCGACGAGCGACTCCACTGCGCCCTCGACCGCATTCCCGGCTTCCCCTCTCTGCAGCTCCCCGACAGACTCCGAACCCCGACAGACCGACTCTCCTCCAGACCCGTCTTGACTGCTGCTGCCACACTTCGCCGCCGCCACACCTCTCCAACTCGCCCGAGCCCGAAACAGAAACTGACTGAATTCGCCCCGCGCTCGGCGCTTTGTAGTACGGCAGGAGAAACCATATGCAAATTTCCGGATCAGGATGAACTCGGGGGGCGGAGCCACGCTCGCCCATTGGACGGAGGAAAAGTAGGCGTGAACCTCCCCTGATCCTCGAATTTGCATATATCGATTCTACTCCGACGCGCCTGGAGGCGGGGCCAAATCGCCCCACGCTTAATGATTGGACGGATCGGAAGTGGGCGTGAATCATTCCTGATCCGACTTCCCCTCGGAAAGGCCGCTCTTTGTACCCGCGGCTCAGCGCGCGTCCCGCACGAAGCCAGGACAGCCTGGCGCTCGGCGTTCACAAGCGGCGCGGGAATGGCCGCAGAAGGAGGAGAGGTGAAGGTGGTGGAGGGCCTAAAGTGGCGGTGATGGCCATGACGACGCTTGGAATGGCGGTGATGCGATGTTTACGGGAGCGAGCCGTGATGGTAAAGGTCGTGGCTGTTGGCGTTGTTGTTGTTGTTGTGAAGCGGCGTTGCGGTTGGTGGTTGTTGTGTGATGGCGGTTGAGACGTGGTTGGTTCAAAATAAAGATAGAACAGAAAACGGCTATCCTAAAGGGTCGCAGCCCGAATGAATCACATTTATTCCCTCTAAACAGCGGGTTTGGGGCTAATTACACATGTACTTACAGAGATATCTCACCTACGGGACCTGAATGGTGGTTTGCGAATTTCCTCAACCACAACAATATAAACCTCCCATCAAAATTTTATCAGGATCGGATCAAAACCCACAGAGCTATGCTCGGGACAGACAGACAGACAGACAGACACACACAGACACACCAATAACGAATATAGTGGTCACTTATTTTTTCGTGAAAATATTTTTTCGTGAACCAATAAAACTCCAGGGTTGGATAATATGCATTTTGGAGTATTTGGGGTGAGGTGGCAGAGCAGATAAGCACGGTATTAGCGGATATCTTTGACAGCTCATTGGAATTAAGACAGGTTCCAGAGGAGTGGAGAGTAGCAAATGTAACACCATTATTTAAGAAAGGTCCCAGAGAATAGTTGGAGAACTATAGACCTGTTAGCTTGACCAGTTGAGGGAAAGGTGTTAGAGACATTAATTAAGGAATGGATAGGGAAACATTTGAGGCAGGCAGGATGGCTTGAGGTACACACACTTTCCTCTAAGCTGCCATGGTTTGAATCCTGACCCAGCTATAAACTGTCATCCAGGTGTTTCATAGGCAGGGTGATTAATGAATGTGTGTGCCGGCCATCTTATAGATGATAAACGGGCGACCCGTCTGCCGGCATTAATTGGTGGATGTTAAATTCCCCCATGGTGTCCATCATGAAGAGTAGGTGAGCTGTTGCCGACACCCTGCGCAAATTCCAAATTCCTGCCCTAAGTACTGCTGGGAAGGCAATGTCAAATCACCGAGCAGAACCCTTGCTCAGGAAGCTGCTGAGGTGGCACCGATGCTCTGTGAAGAGTATGGTACATCAGAGATGGAGAGAGAGAGAGAAAGAACAATTTGAATAATTTAAAACCAATTAAAGGGAGAATGTATGGAAAAAAAATTGGAGCTCAATGGATTAATTTCTGATTGGGTGGATGATGGAATGCAGTGGATGTTGTGTATCTCGACTTTAAGAAAAGGATGACTAAAAGTAGATGAGGCAAAGTATGAGCTTAATCTTGTGTACAAAACAGCAGAAATAATTTATATAGAGAACAAGGTAAAAGTAATCAGGGAGGCAAGTGATAATCAAAAGAGCAGTCTGGCTTGGAAAACTGTTCATGTAATACTGGAAGGATACTGGAAGGATTTACCCAAGGTATCACCCAAGATGAGAGAAACAAAGCTCTGATAGATATTTTTGCAAGCTATGCAATCAACTTCCAATCCTTGTAGATCAATAAATTCAATGGATTATACCAGCTATGTTACCAATTGAAACCGGGAGTTTTCACGAAGGAGTAACTTCACGGATCCATCAAGAAATCAGCCAACAACAAAGCAGCTGGTCGAGATAGCATACCAGGAGTCTGGAAAAGTAGAGCCTCAGATAATCCTCTGCTTAAAACTTGCAATATCCTCCTTGATGGAGATAAGCAAAGCATCTGGTTGAAGACAAAAAGTGCAAGAATACCTAACCCTAAATAAAAGTGATCTGAGTCGACCAAAAAAATTACAGAAGCATCAGTCAACGCTCGTAACGGCTAAAATATTCAACAAAATGGCATTGAATCGCATAAATATGTACATCGATCCGACTTCCAGGAAGAATCAAAAATGGTTTTAGACAAAATTGACCAATCCTCTCCAGATCCTCTCACTCCGATGCATAATTGAAGGCATCGAGGCAAAACATCTACAGGCTGTCATGAAATTTATGGACTTTCAAAAATGTTTCAATCCAATCCATAGTGAAAAAAATGTTCACCATCTTGAAAACATGTTGAGTACCAGAATCAACAGTGAAAGCGATCTCTGCACTTTACATTGACACGATGATGAAGGTTATCTCACGAGAACGGGAGACACTTGTTTAACATTCTGGCAGGAGTACTACAAGGTGACACACTATCTACTTTTATATTCTTTATTGTATTACATTACGTAATGAGAACTGACATTGGTGAAGAGCTTGATGAATTAGGTTTCACACCTGTGAAACACACGAGTCGACGTCACAAAGCACAAAGCATTTCATCATCATCAGCTATGTTCAGTCCGTTGCTGGACGAAAGCTTCAGCATGTTGATGCCACGTTGCTCTGTCTCTTGCTTTGTTGTTCCAATTGACTCTTCCCCAATATTTGTCTATCTCATCCCTCCATCTTAGACGTGGCCTTCCCCTGTTCCTGTTTCCATCCATAGATCTCCATGTTGTTAACATTGTTGTCCACCTGTGTTATCTGACCTTCTGCTAAAGTGTCCTGCTCATTTCCATTTCCTGAGTTTGAATATTTCTTAAGATATTTTGAGTTTTGGTTTCTTTTCCGACCCATTTATTTGTCTTTCTATCTTTGTATTTAATACCTAACCTATTCCGTTCCACATTGTGTTGTGCTGCTGTTAACTTTTTCTCCATTTTTGTAGTTAACTCCCAGGTCTCTGCCCCAGAGGTGATAGTTTGAATAATACACTCATTGAAAACTTTCCTTTTCAGACATATTGATAAGCTACCTCTCATGAAGTTACCGAATTTTCCATGTTGTCTCCATCCAAGTTTGATTCTTCTCTTTATTTCTTGTTTTTGATTATTTTCCTTGAGGCGAAAGCTCTGCGCTCGGGAGATGTATTCATGTACTTCTTCAATTTGGTTTCCATTTACTATGATTTCTCCATGAGGTACGTGACTCTTTTGGTTTTTGATATGTTCATCTTCAGCACACACTTCATGCAGGCTTCAGCGAGTTCCTTGAGCATGGTTTCCATTTTCTCTGAGCTTTCTTCTATCACAACAATGTAGTCTGCATCATCTTAGATGGTTCATATTTTCTCCATTAATGTTGACACCCTTATCTTCCCAGTGAAGTGATTGAAATACAGGGCAGTATGTACTGCAGACGGGCAGTGAATAATTTGGGCGAGATCGTGCCACCTTGTCTTACTGCATTTTTGATGTTGATATTACCACTTCCTTTGTGCAACGTCACTGTAGTTGTACAATCTGTGTAATTCGTGACTTCGATTTCACAGATAATATTGCCATAATTTCCAACTCTCTTGATGCTGTCCAAGAGCTTCTAAGGTTGAAGCAGAATAGAATCCTCCGCAAAAACTGTTGGCCTGCACATAAATGCAGATTAGACAAAGCGTATGATGTTCAATGTTAATGGACAAGTTAAAACTTGCCAGCAACAATATCCTTGAAAAATTTTATGATTTCAAGTATCTTGGATCCCATATGAAGAGTCGTAAACATGACTTTAAAGTGAGAAAGGCATTAACATAAGACGCCTCAATAAAGATGGATAAAATATGGAAATCAGAATTGCCACAGAATCTTAAAATGCAATTATTACCTCCGCCACCAAAGGTGGATGGAGGTTATGTTTTCACAACTGTCTGTTTGTCCATCTGTCTTTTAGCAGCATGCCTCAAAAAGTTATGGACAGATTCCGACGAATTTTGGTGGACAGGTTGGGTGTGTGCGAAGGACAAATTGATTCGATTTTGGTGAAGATCCAGATCTGGATCCGGATCCGAGAATTTTGTGAGTGATTCTTCACCATTATTGAGATCGGGCCAAAAATGATATGTCGCACCATATCTCAAAAAGTTATTGACGGTATCAAACGAAACGGAGTGAACATGTTGTGCGTCTACCATTGATTAACTGATTCGATGTTGGTGAAGATCCGGTTCTGAATTCGGAACGAGAATTTTTTAATTTTTAAAGCGATTCTTCACCATTGCGAGATCGGGCCAAAACTATACATAGCATGATGTTTCAAAAAAGTTGTGGACTAGTTATGACAAAACTTGGTGGATGACTTGTGTAGGTGAAACAAATAAGCCGATTCGATTTTGGTTAAGGTCTGGATGCAGATCTGACCTATCAGTGGTATACAAAACGTAAATTGCTCAACCTGGCGGAGGTATGCGCTGTACCGAGTGCCGTTCTAGTTCTTCAAAGCAACAGTTGAGAGTAAACTCCTTTATGCAGCTGAGCCTCTAGACACTCATCAATGTACTTGAAAGCAGACTATATGTATGTTAAATCAGACTCCTTAGAGCAGTATTAATTATTAGTTGGAAATATGTCTTCAACAGACATCCAAAAAGTAATCTACCAGAGGTTTTTGGGTGTTTTAAGGAAGTGCAGATTTAGTTTTGTTGAACACTGTTGTAGAAGCAAACATGAAATCGTGCCACAACTCATACTCTGGTCGTCAAATCATGGGACAAGATCCAGCGGTCGACCAGTTCTTACCAAGTTACCTACATTGATCAGTTGGAAAGGGACACAGGGCTGAAAGAAGAATTACGAAGGAGCATGGAAAACCATGCTTCACACACACAATATAATACGTATTGGACTTCAGTTGACATGATGATGATGCATCACATGGAGACCACACCATGTGGGGCAGGTACATTATCCCACCTGGAGAACAGTAATGAGCTAACTGGGTTTTTTTAAAGAGAAAATCCATGTGACTTGGCATTTCTGAAACCAACTCGACTTTTTAAAGCCGAGAATCCAAATCCTTAATGCTACTGCCTTTAGGTGGACTTGAACCCAAAAGTACTAACTAGTTGGAGGTCAGAGGTGCTCAATCTCATGCCCTCATCAATATGCAACCACCATACTTATGGGTAATGCTTTTATTGTTACCTCCGCCACCAAAGGTGAAGGAGGTTATGTGTTCACTCCTTTCTGTCTGTCTGTGTCTGTCTGTCTGTTTAAATGTGTGTGTATAGGATATCTCAAAAGAAGATCATTTTAAAGTGATTTTTCACCATTGACAGTGCTAAAAATGATTTGGAGCACGATATCTCAAAAAGTTGGGGACGGATTCCGACGAAACTTGGTGGCAGGATGGGTGTGTCACAAGGACGAATTGGTTCAATTTTGGTGAAGATCCGAATCCGGATCTGGACATGAGAATTATTTAATTTTTAAAGTGATTCTTCACCATTGAGAGATGTGGCCAAAAATGATATTATTAGCTTTGTGCAGTGATTTTAAAGACAGCCATGAAGAGGTGGAGTGAAAACATAAAAATAACTAGGGCACTCGGTAGAGCACATACCTCCACCAACGTAATGCCTGATCCACGAGAAGATATCGGGCCCAATACATTTTTGAAATATGCTATACAGCACTATATATAACCAGTGGATGTCGATTATTTTCATTTTCACAAGGAACTTTGACGAAAGAGGAGGCCATTTGGCCCATCATGCCTGTGCTATACCAACACTAGACCAAACAAATCAGTCTCAGGTCACAGCCCCAATCTCAATAAGGGTAGGGGGAAGTGTATACACCCTATATTACCTTAAACTTCTCAATCAAATTCGCCAGTAATCGCCTCTTTTCTAACGTATAAAGGGTACTTTCTCCTTCAGCCGCTCCTCATGGCTTAATCGAACGAGGCTTGGAATCAATCCGTTCATCCCCTCCCACACCTTCCCACAATGCTATCTACGTCACCTAACACCTCCAAGCTTTGCGTCATCTCCAAATTTAGAAAGCCGACTCTTAACCCCACTATCCAAATCGTTGATGTAAATTATGAAGAATAATGGTCCCATGACTGATCTCTGAGAAACTCCACAACTTACATCTTCCGAGCCAAACACCCTCCTACTCACAGCCACAAAATCAGAAACTGCTTCATAGAACTCCATAAATTTATTAAGCATGATCTCCCTTTAGTAAATCCATGCCAACTACCTTTAATTAGTTTGAAATTTTGTCGATGGTTCTCCATTCGATCCCAAATGTTTCACATTTATTTCTCACAATGTAACACTGTTGTATTGTTCTGACTTCACTTTGTATTTTTCCGATTCTTAAAACCTTGACATTGGTCATTAAAGGTCATATTAATTAATTAATGAGAATGTCAACACTTTTGTAGTGACATACATATGTATGTATATAAGTATATATATATATATATATATATATATATATATATATATATATATATATATATATATATATCGACCTCACCTGTGAATGGAGGGAATTGCCAATCAGCTCTCACCTAATTGACTACACCCAGGTGGCTAGGATTATATAAATGATTGACCCAACCCCCCCCCCACTCCTCGAGCCGAATAAGCTGCATAAAGCAACCCAAGAAGACTTACTCAAGGTAAGTGCTAGCACTGTTTCAAACCCTTCCCAGAGTTCCTCAGCAACTATAAAGACATTCGCACATAGTACACACATGAGAATCCCAATGTTACGCACCCTCTCAGCGACCAGACCGGTTTCATCACTTATTGGCGAATCATCAGCGATAGCAGACAGAAATGCATACCAACGAGGCTCCCAAGCATGTACCACGTGCAAACGTCAAAAGCTGTCAATATATAAACAAGCAGTCATAGACTGGTACTTACGAAATCGTCAACTTGACCTCTGACCTTGTCGAATAAAAGCTGTCTCGAGAGAAGGTAGCGACGCAAACCAGAAGTTTCTACGATTATTCTGTACTAAACCATCAAAAATCGAATGTTTGACCTCACTGTGACCTTGACCTTTGACAGATTTTGACCGAAGGTTTCTTCAGTCCCACCAGCCCGAAGCTTTCTATCACCTCCCCACTGAAATCTGGTGTTGGCTTAACGGTTAAGGTGGCTGGCTTAACATCTTAGGATCTTGAGTTTGAGCTCCTGCCTGCTGTTGAAATAACATGAGGTGGGTTGACTCAGCCTGTCATTCTTACAAGGTTGGCAAAATGAGTACCAGCTTACTGGAAAAGGGGGCACTTCATCAGTGGTACAGCTGTGCTCTCAGGATAGATGCAACCAGCAGTCACAGGCTGCATAAGAAATAATAATAATAATAATAGTAACAAGTAAACCTGTACAGGCATGAATCCCTTCACTTGGATTAGTTTCATGAGCTGCGGTGGGTAGTTCTCTGCAGCATCACTAATTTTACATTATGGAGGCCGAATCTTCTTTTGAAGTTGTCAAATCAGCCCTTGCTGGTGGGGAACTTGTGGGTAGCAATGGTTGAACTGGAGCCTCTGGCCTTGTGGAACCTTCACTTGTGGAAATTTTGGTAAAACCGCAGTGATTTCTCCTGTATCACCGGTCCACTCAAACGCACTTTATCTGTGCTTGGTCCTCGATCCAAACATGACGGGTAAGCGAGATATTAACAGATATTTTCAATTACTCGCTGAAGTCAGGACAGGTACCGGAGGATTGGAGAGTAGCAAATGTAACACCATTATTTAAGAAAGGGTCCAGAGAAGAATTGGGAAACGATAGACCTGGTAAGACTTCAGGTGTGGGGAAGGTATTTGAGACATTAATTAGGGACCAGATAAGGAACCATTTAAATAAATACAAACTAATTAAAGGTAGTCAGCCCAGGTTTACCAAAGGTAGTTCCTGTCCAACAAATCTTTTAGAGTTCTATGAAGCAGTGTCTGATTGGGTGGATGAGGGAAAGGCAGTGGACATGTATATCTAGACTTTAAGAAGACATTTGATAAGGTACCACATCGGAGGTTGTTAGCCAAGGTGAGGGCTTGTGGAGTGGCTAGTCAGGTAGCTAATTGGATTGCAAACTGGCTGAGTGGAAGGAAGCAAAGAGTGTTGTGAGTGGGAGAATGTCTTGCTAGGAGGATGTAAGTAGTGGCGTACCTCAGGGATCAGTACTCGGACCATTACTATTCATTATTTACATCAACGATTTGGATAATGGGGTGAAGAGTAAGCTTTCCAAATTTGCAGATGACACAAAATTTGGAAGTGAGGTGGATAGCAGAGGGTGTGGTGATAAGATTCAGGAAAGTATTGAAACTTGCATAGATTGGGCAAAAGATTGGCAGATGGAATTTAACCTGAGCAAGTGTAAGATGTTGGGGATGGAAAAGAACAATGAAAACAGGAGGCAAGGATCTGGAGGTGGAAATAGATATGGGAGGTAATCAAGCAGCACAGTGCCAGGCAGCGATAGGTAAAGCAAATCAGGTTTTCGGTTGTATTCCGAGGGGGATCATTTTCAATCAAAAAATGTAGTGTGAACATTGTACAGGAATTTAGTGAGGGCCACATCTAGAATATTGTGTGTAGTTTTGGTCACCACAACTCTGGAAGGACATTGATGCCATAGAGAGGGTTCAGTGTAGGGCTACTAGATTGATTCTGGGCCAAGCTAGACTCAGCTATGAGGAGCGGCTGAAGGAGTCGGGGCTTTATTCACTAGAAAGGAAGCGGTTACTAGGAGATATGATAGGGATGTTTAAGGTAATGAAAGGTAGAGATAAAATAAGTGCAGATGAATTATTCAACAGAGTAGACAGTGGTCGGACCAGGGGCCACAACCTGAGAGTGAAGAAGAGGAGAGTTAAGACGGGAGTAAGGCAGGGGACTTTTACTCAGAGATTAGTTAATGTATGGAATGGTCTCCCTGATGGGCAGCAGAAACAGGAGATAATTTTGAATTGGAATTAGATAGGTACCTGGAAGTATTGGAGATAGAGAGGTATGGGGATGTTGGCAGGACTTTTAGATAGTTTGAGCATTGATGGGTGATGATTGTGTGCATGATTGTGTACAGAGTGCTGTTGGTGTGGGTCTCATCAAGGGGTGTTATGTGGTTTATGTTGTGTGTTTTTACCCAAGCCCATGACCCCCTAACCTGGGGGAGGGGGGGGGGGGAGAAAAAAATACAAAAACTACAAAAAAAACACAAACACGTAATTAAAAAAAAAACATTTTGCATTTTCTTCTTTGGATCTTGTGTTGATAAATTAGTGTGGTGTTGATGTGTGGCACAGGCATGATGGGTGGGTGGGCTGAATGGCCTCCACCTTGGTCTGATTTCCTTGTGTTTCCTTGTGTTTCAATAAAAGGATCACAGGAATGGAATGAGACTTCTTTTTGCTTTTCGGAGCGCTGGTGGAAACACTTGCACGGATATTTGATTGACTTTTACGGATACACCACACAGTCTATTCATTGTTCCCGTGGCCCACAAATGTCATACTTTCACCTCCAGCTAACGTTTCTATCAACTCGAAGTTTTTTTGGTACAACGTCATAACCTTTTTCAAATTGTAAAAATCCCAGTTTGCAATGCATGTTCATGTTCCATCAATCATCCGTTTTTTTTTCCAACATCATTAACAATTCAACCCACCTACTTAAATCTACCTCCTCCTAACCCCTCACCTGTTATCTCCTCTCCTTACCCCTCCCATCTTGCCCCTCATCCTACCTCCACTCTTGGCACTTCTGCACCATCTTCTGCTTCAGTATCAGCTCCTCCTCTGTTATCCCAAACTGTGTGGTGTTCTAATCACAGATATCTCACTCTCTCAAATCAGTGCACTCCCCATCACCACAAACATGCTCCTTCCTTCTTCTCAGCACACCTCCCGCTCTTCCCAACCCCTCAAATTTTGTACCTCCCCCTGCCGTTCCCTTCTTCACCATACCTCCACCAAGTCTCATCCTTCCCCTCTCCCAACCTCTCCCATCACCCTCCTGCACTTTGGCCATACCTGCTCTCATCAACTCCCCTCCCTCTCAAGCAACCTTCCCTCTCACCTTCCTCAAAAACTCGCTCCTCACCCATCTCCCTCAACTCTCCCCTCTCACCCTTCTCCCTCCAATCTTCCCCCTCACTCCCCCTTCCCAAAGTCCCCCCCCTGTCACATCCACAAAGCTGCCTCCTTCCCCCACCCTCTCTCTTCCAACTCATCACTCCACCTCCTCCAATCTTCAACTCTCTCTGCCCCCTCTCTTTTTACTCCCCACTGTACACCTCAACCCATCACCACCGAGCCTTTTCTCCTGGAGCCTCTGGCTCGGGTGCCTTGTGGAAACGTTGCTAAAACTGCAGTGATTTCTCCTGTATCTGCATACAAGGCCGTAACAACAAGTCTGTCTGTTTACATAAGCATGTCATTTTTTTTTCAACATCAGATCCAAGATGGCTGACTGGCGGCCATTTTGATACTTAAATGTGTCCCCAACCATTTCTCATGCATTCATGGTCCGATTTTGTTCAAACTTGGCACAAGCACAATATATGATGGCATACATGTGCACCTCACTTTATTTTGTGATCTGGTCAAAGATGGCTGACTGGTAGACTGGTGGCCATTTTAGTTTTACATAAATGTGGGTTAGCCCTTTAAATCTATACAACAAAATTACTAAAACAATTGTATGTTTTAATAATGTGTATGTCTTTATGGCTATGACATTGTATGTCTTTTATACTTGTTGCTGATGGAAAATAGTCTCCCAAATGAACCATGTAATCTCTTGAAAAGATATTTATAGGTTGCAAAACGTCATGTTTATTGATTTTCTCCCTTATCTCCCATCCCTCCAGGCAGGATTCACTTCTCTCTTCAGTCTTTCTTCTGTTGGGTGTGAATTGATTTTCTCTTTTTCCCCAAAGTCAGATTTAAAATCTTGATAAGAATAACTCAACTAATCAATAATGCATGCTGTGTGAGGAGAGAGAGGTTTTGTTGTTGCAGATATTTGGTGATTTGATCAATTGAGGCCATCTCAGCAGTTACGGATGAATCCAATGATAATGGAAATAGGAATTATTTTCAACGTCCAAATTGTTGACACAGATAACAAATTAAAACAGTTATACCAGTGGAATATCTTTGATGAAATGGAAGAGGTGAGTCGCCTGACCCCCCTCACTTCCCTTTGGACAATCTTTGGTATTTTATCCTCTTCAAAAGCAATCATTTTGAATCACATTGTAAGGAATCGCAGTCTCAAGATAAGAGGACATCAAGCACTGCGAATGTGTTACCTGTCACCTGAAGACTGGTGATTCATGTCGCATACACTCGTGAGGCTAATGATTTGAAATCAAGTGACCTGCAATTGTGAAGCCTTTCATAATCCTCAAGAGGAACGGTCGATGCTTCATCTTTGGTGTGAGAACATCTTGCGCTCAGAATATGAAGCAGCCATTCTTTGCAGTAGTCCAATGCCAATGTTCTTCAATCAACTGCTGGAGTGGGTGAAGAAATAAATCAATAGGTATGACTGTGATATATTTCTGGTCGAAATCTCGTTGTGAGTAACAACATGCAGTGTCGTGGATCTCATTTAACATTCTCTTGAGCCGTTTGAGCATAGACAAACTCACCTCCTCACTCTGAATGCTTAACTCTTGTTTGAAAGAGCCCGAGATCATGAAAAATGGTGATGGCATGCTGAAGACAATTTTGTCATTTTTACATCTTTAATGGATGTGGGGAGAAATGAATAAAGATATCAAACAAGTAAAAGTACAAATGCTTATCTTTACAAAGGGTGCACCACGGGATATTTTATGTCTATGAGACATCCTGTTTAAAGTAATTTCCAAAGGACACCATGCTCCGAGATGTTGCATCCTGCCTTTGCTAATCCGAGCTGGATGAGAGTTTTTGTGAAATCTCTGCAATGAGTATCAGGTGAAGACTGAATAGCTTGGAGAAGGCCACATTATTGCTAAGCTATCTTGCCAGGTATCCTGAAAATACTTTTTTCAAATGTGGGTACCACGTAATTGTAAAGCCGATACTGCACATATGAAGGGCATTCAAACAATTCAAACTAAACATTCAAACAAACAAACAACAATCAGGCATTCAAACAACGAGATGCTCACAGTAGTCAAGCCAAGTATCTTGGAGGAGACATGCCAACCTGAAATAATTTTCAACATATAAGCAGATTTGTGTTGTGAGAATTTTTAAAATACTATAAACAATACTATATATTGTAACGATGTTCTACCTCCCTAATGGGTGTGCGACCCAGGATAGCTGGAGATGAACTCCCAAGATGCTAGAGCATGGAAGTGAAGTCACATACGTTAGTGGGGCAACTTAGCTAAATATAGCATAACAATTGTGCATTTTGTGAGAAAAGCACCAAATTTGGCACACTAGTAGCCTGTCATATTATGAACAGATTTGGATATTGGGCCATCTCAAATTCAGCCGCTGATGGCTGTGGCAGCCATTTTCCACTGCCATCAAAAATTTTGAGATGGCCCAATATCCAAATCTGTTCATAATATGATAGGCTACTAGGTGTGCCAAATTTGGTGCTTTCCTCACAAAATGCACAATTGTTATGCTAAGTTGCCCTACTACATTGAGAGATGGGGCGAAAAACGATATTGCATGATATCAAAAAAATAGTTGTTTAAGGATTCGGATGAAACTTGGTGGACATGTTGGGTGTGCGACAAGGACTAATTGATTCGATTTGAACGATCTGAATCTGGATCTGAGAAATTTGAAAGTGATCCGTCACCATTGAGAGATCAGGCCAAAAACGATATCCAATATAGCACAATATCTCAGAAGGTTATGGATGGATTCTGAGGAAAATTAGTGGACAGGTTGGGAATGCCACGAGGAAGAATTGATTCAATTTTGCTGAAGATCCAAATCCGGATCTGGATAAGATAATTATTTAATTTTTAACTGATTCTTCACCACTAAGAGATGGGGTTAAAACGATATTGCATGATATCTCAAAAAGTTGTGGGCGGATTTGGATGAAGCTTGGTGGACATTTTGGGTGTGTGACAAGGACGAATTGATTCGATTTTTGTGAAGATCCGAATACTAGAGTTTTTCAAGTGATTCTTCACCATTGAGAGATGCGGCCAAAAACTATGTTTCGCATGACATCTCAAACAGTTGTGAACGAATTATGACAAAACCAGGTGGATGAGTTGGTTAGGTGAAAAGAACAAGCCGATTCGATTTTGGTTAAGGTCCAGATTCAGATCCGACTGATCAGTAGGATACAAAATGTAAACTGTTCAGCCTGGCAAAGGTATGGGCTCTATTGAGTGCCGTTCCGTTTCGCCAAGTGTCACTCCACGAGTGATTTTTCATTCTGTCTGTTTGTTTTTTAAACCAATCTTCACGAAACTTCACCACATGGTAGAGTTCAGATCATAAGCAATAACTGTTTTTGAGGTCAAGCCCATTGTTTTTGCTGTCGAGGTCAAACGGTCAACATCAGCCAAAGGTCAACAAATTTATCAAATTTCTAAAATCCTCCATTTTCATCTAAAAATTTGAATAGGATTTGCATATCAGGTCACTGAATTCAACCACCAATTATTTTTGAGGTCATCATAGGCCAAAAGGTCAACATAGGCTAAAAGTCAACAACTTCGGTGAGATTTTGAAAATCCTCAATTTTCATCCGATTGCCTTTTAATTTGAAGAGGATTTATATTTCAGGTGAATGAATTCAGCAGCCAATTATTTTTGAGGTCAACATAGACCAAAAGGTCAACATAGGCCGAATTTCTATAATTGTCATTTTTCATCCGATTGACTTGGAAATTGAAGAGGATTTGCATATTTGGTCATTGAATTGAACCAGCCAATTATTTTTGAGGTCAAATTTGTTTTATGGATTTTGCAAGTATCGTGCTATGCATGACATCTTTCTTGTTTATTTATTTCCCAGCCCTGACAGTGGAGGATAGAGCAACAGCATTTCATTCATTCTGTTTCGCCAAGTGTCACTCTATGAGTGATTTCTAGCTTGTCTGTCTGTCTGTATGTCAATTGCCAACAGGTCACATTTTTATTCCATTCTTCACAAAACTTCACCACCTGGTAAAGGTAGTGAAAATTTCGAAGGTTATTGTTTTTGAGGTCAATCAGTTAAAAGTCAAGGTCACATAAGTCGTCAATTGTCAAGCGATTCACTTGATACACTACATGGCCAAAAGTATGCAGACACCCCTTCCAATTAGTGGATTCGGCTATGTCAGGCACACCCATTGCTGACTGGTGTATAAAATCAATCACACAGCCATGTAATCTCAATGGACAAGCATTGACAAAAGAATGGGCCGTACTGAAGAGGTCAATGACTTTCAACGCGGCACCATCATGGGATGCCACCTTTCCAACAAGTCAGTTCATCAAATTTCTGTACTGCTAGAGCTGCCCAAGTCAACTGTTATTTGATGTTATTGTGTAGTGGAAATGTCTCGGAGCAACAACAGCTCAGCCACGAAGTGATAGGCCACACAAGTTCTCAAAACGGGACCGCAGAGTGCTGAAGCGTGTAGCATGGAAAAAAATCGTCTGTCCTCGGTTGCAACACTCACTATTGAGTTCTAACCTGCCCCTGAAAGAAACGTCAGCACTATCACTGTTCGTCAAGATCTTCATGAAATGGGTTTCCATGGCCGAGCAGCTGCACACAGGTTTAAGATCACCATGCACAATGCCAAGCGTTGGCCTGAGTCATGTAAAGCTCACTGCCATTGGACTCTGGAGCAGTGGAAACGCGTTCTCTGGAATGATGAATCACGCTTCACCATCTGGCAGTCCGACGAATGAATCTGGGTGTGGTGGATGCTGGGAGAACACTACCTGCCCGAATGCATAGTGCCAACTGTAAAGTTTGGTGGAGGAGGAATAATGGTCTGGGGCTGTTTTCATGGTTCGGGCTCGGCCCCTTAGTTCCAGTGAAGGGAAATCTTCATGCTACAGCATACAATGACATTCCAGATGATTCTGTGCTTGCAACTTCGTGGCAACAGTTTGGGGAAGGCAATTTACTATTTCAGCATGACAATGCCCCCATGCACAAAGCGAGGTCCATGCAGAAATGGTTTGTTAAGATCGGTGTGGAAGAACTTGACTGGCCTGCACTAAACCCTGACCTCAACCCAATCGAACACCTTTGGGATGAATTGGAACACCGACTGCCAGTCAGAACTAATCGCCCAATATCAGTGCACGACCTCACGAATGCTTTTTAGTGCAGCAGATTACTGAAATAATCTTTCACTTGGTGGTACAAGCACCAAATTTGGTATACATGTGCTCCAGGACCTATTCTCTCAGAAAAGTACGTAAGCCACGTTGAAAAACAAAATGGCCGCCATTTGAAGTGGTTTGAATCTGTGTTTGAGCTAAATTTTGATGGAATAATGCTATTTTAACGTTCTATGCATCGAAATATATGTTTTTGAGTTAGAAAAATCCATTTCTGCACTTACAAAATCGTAACTATTGAAAACTAAGATGATATGGCCAGAATTAAATGACGACAGGCTCTCTTCGCGCTACATTTTGCAAAAAGAAAAAGGAAGAATAATATAGCATATACAGCAGGAAATTAGCCTGGTGTTGGCGCAGTGGTTAGGGCAGCGGCTTGGGATCCAAGAGGTCCTGAGTTCAAGCCCCGTTGGGCCAGTGAATTAATACACCAGGGGGTTGACTCAGTCTGTCATTCTTCCGAGGTCGGTGAAATGAGTACCAGTATACTGGGACGGTGTATACCCCAGTTAAAATAGGTGTACCATATCCCTGTGTCGTAAGAGGCGACCAGGGTTGCGTCAGGAAGGGCATCCGGCGTAAAACATGTGCCAAATCACTATGCAGATCATACGGTTGATCCGCTGTGGCGACCCCTGATGGGAGCAGCCGAAAGAAGAAGATACAGCAGGAAATTATTATCTTTTGATTCACGTGGTGGATTAGTCAATCACTTTGTCCTCATATTTGCATGCACACAACTGTGTACACTTGAGACTGAAGCGATAGCATTTACATCGCCCTCGGCATTCCGTCTTGCAGCCACATTTTGTTAACTGCTGACAACTCTGGGCAATGGGTGGAAGGGTCATCCAAAAGAGTTGCCAGACCTCACCATCTTTCTGCCACCCCCAGTTAGCAGGGCTTTCAGTTTGCATTTTGCACACTGTTGCCTGGCCCCATATGCAGCCTGCTTGGTCGGCAGACCGTTTGACATGCTGTATGAGAGCTGCGCTTGTCGGTGGAATGGCATCATAAGACCTTTGCTTCCGAGCGAACAAGTCCAGTCTTGCCTCATCAACTTTGTCCATAGTGCTGTTCTTGTCATACATGGTGATGACAAACTTCTCAAGGACGTTGTAGTCTGCATTTCCACGACTGGTGGGTACTGAATTAACTTCTTGAAGACGGGAGTCACTTGAGGGTAAACCTCCCATGCCTGCCATGCAGTTTTTTTTGCCTTTTCCACGTAAAGCTGACAGAATATCACAGCCAGTGAAGGCGTGAAAGAACAGCATGCCACTGGATTTGTCTGGGCCAAGATTCGCCACCATGTCATGAATTGGCAACCACTTAATGAACTGACCCTGGCCAAATTCAACCCACAGCATTTCTATGCCTGCGCCTTGGAGGGTAGCAAAAACACTGACTACAACAACGAGAACATCTGTGTCACATGCTTTAATCAACACAGTCGTCATCTGTTGCTTGGCTGCATGAAGAGCATGAGTGAAGATTCTGGAGTCGGCTTCCTCGTGGTTGCAAGGACTTAAGCCATCAAGACTGATGGATCTTTTGGAAAGAGCCTGATCTCCTTTGGTCACAACAACGACATTGTCAGGACACATGGTCACTATATTTTCTGACCTTGTCAGAGAAGGATTTCCGAGATAGGCTGGTTTGCTCATGGTGCGTGATATCTTCATTTGCCACTTTGGACAGTGACGCCAACTCATACTGTGATATTAGCACGCTAACTTCTGGTCCAGACACCATCCACCTACTCAGTGCAGCTGGATCCTCAGTAAGCCCAATGGCACCACCATCACCTTTCACTACTGCATTGGCCTGTTCATGTGCTTGGTCAATGGCCAAAGCAGAAAACTCCCTGTTAGTCTTGTGTACCACAAAATTTCCCAGTTGAAATTAATTAAAGACCTCAGGGTGAGTGTGTTCCAAAGTGACCATGTCTCTAAGATGGATGGGAAGCCATCTGGCATAGTACACATTGTTGTTTGCAAAGAACAAGGGGATTAAAGCAGCCAGTGCTTCGCAATACAAACTGAAGTTGGCCTCCCTGAAAGACCTGACCAACGAGAACGTCACCAATTCCATTGACAACACAAGATCCCAGAATTGAAATTGAGGACTCTCTTTTCTGTGTTTCTCACACCAGTCATCAAAATACAGAGCTTCTTCATTCTCTTCTACACAATGATGCTCATATGCTTCCTTTTGGAGCATGTAGAGGCAACACGCTGTAACTCGGTGCATATGGCGTGTTCTTGTGACACTTGAGGCAGAAAGAAAGGACTCTGCCATTCCAGAAGAAGCCACCCCAGACTTCACAAGAGCACCTGTCCACCCACTGCTTTGAAGTAGGGTTCCAAGAGACCTTATAGCAGCCATCTCTATGTGGAGGCCTCCAAACATGACAACAAATTTATCCTCACTATACAGGTCAGGCCAGTGCCACTGGATGGGTTTAACCTGATCGGTAACTGGTGGATTGCCTGAAATTGTGGTAGGTTTTTTGCTATCATGGAATAACCATCAGAACTACACTCATAACGGGTTGGGGGAGACTTCAAATCTTCCTTTGTATCAGTCTGACAGAGGCAACACTTCCTCTAGTCAGTTTTAGGAGTACAACTCAACGGATTATTAGTGGACATATTGAAAAGGTTAAGGCCGAGGGTTTATCCTTTTACCACCTAACCGTACAAAATACATAAGCACATTGAGATATGGGATACAACGAGGTTCATACATACAAATGCCCTACACCGAGCCCGATCGTTCATCCAGTGCCATTTAAGTCCCGTGCGATCTGTACACCTTCCGGGTAACTGAAGCCCCGTTACCCTTGGCTCGGCTCTCCCGCGCTGGCACATCCTGTCAATTAACGCGCGGCTATCTAATAGTGTAATACTACAACTAGCTATAATTCTAGCTGAAATATATACAGGGGCTTATGAGATAGCATTTGGGACACTCAAGTATACTACAAACTACAGTTTAGGTAAGTAAACCCCAGCTACAAGTAGTACACTATAAGCCTACACTGAACCCTATGCTGAGTCTCACAGCAGTGATGTCACCAGTGTGCCCTGGGTGTGCTTTAACATCACTCTTATTCACGTAATGTAATAGAGCTTGACCGCATCACCTCAATACATGATCACAGAGGTTGCCCAGCAATATCTGTGATAATTTTGTAAGACAGCTACAAAAGTACTGATTTTAAGTCATGCAATGGCCACCATCTTGAAAACTGGAAACAATTTTCGAATATTAGTGCCAAAATATATTTCTTCAGTCAAAATGCAATCTATTTAACATTTGGATCAATAGCATGTTCCTATTTATAGACGTTTAGCACTGAAAACCCTTTTTTCCTATTTTATGAGACGGCCATCTTGAAAAATGGCGGCCATTTTGTTTTTCAACGTGGGTAACGTGTACTTTTCTGAGAGAATGGGTCCTGCAGCACATGTATACCAAATTTGGAGCTTGTACCATCAACTGAAAGATTCTTGTGGGATACTGACTTAATCTGCCCCACTATTTGTGGCTGAATGGAAGCAAATCCCCGCAGCAATGTTCCAACATCCAGTGGAAAGCCTTCCCAGAAGAGTGGAGGCTGTTATAGCAGCAAAGGGCAGGGGGGGGGACCAACTCCATATTAATGCCCATGATTTTGTATGAGATGTTGGAAGAGCAGGTGTCCACATACTTTTGGCCATGTAGTGTATCTATGTATATACTGTACTGTATATAAAACTAAAACACACCGGTAGACGGTGAAGCCTTGTTGAGGGGAGGTTTTGGTTGACCCATGTAAGTATGTTTATTAATTAGGTACTGTTTGAATGTGAGTTGGACCATGAGTATGTCTATTACTATTAATTACTTGTTATTGGACCTTGACTATGTTTATTAATTACCTCTATGAATTATGGACTATTCGAACATAGCTTTTAGACATGTAGATATCTCACTTGACAACTTGAGCTTTACCTTTCGAGCCCTTCCACTTTTAGACCCTTTAAGGATTTTAGACCCCTTTAGACCATTTTTTTAAATCATACCCTTTCGACGTTTGAAGACCCTTTATACCCTTTTGACCCCTTAGACCCCGAAGACTCTATAGAACCCAAAGACCCTTTAAGACCGATAAGATCCAAAAGACCATTTACAACCCGAAGACCATTAAAACTCCGAAGACCCCAAAGACACTTTAAATCCCAAAGACCCATTAAACTCGATAGACCCCATTATAACTCTTAGTTCTCCAAGACCCTATAAACACCGTTTGAGCTTCTGTCTGAGGGCCTTCTGGAATAATACTTGAGGGTCACCAGTCATAATCAAGAGCCCCCCCCCCCCACCCTATTTAATTAATTCATTTTGTCTTGCTTTTTTCAGGTTCTACTTATCTTTGTTCGTTGCAAAGAGAAAAGTCCCACGTGGAATAGACAAAGTCTCACATGACAAAGAGAAAACGGCATCCATGACAGCAATTAGACCCCCATTATAATCAAATGGGATATTTTTGTGATTTTATTATTGCTGAACCTCAGGAATATCAGAATGAAACATAAGCAGGTTATTTGTACATAATGTGTTGTACATGTTGATAAAATCTGGTCAATATTAGTCAGAGGTCAATGTCAATGCCATCCAAAATATGTAAAACACCTATTAGGCTGCAATTACAAAATGTATCAACCAAATTTGTTCTGCACAACATTCCATCATGTAAAACACTTGACAGATCAAACTTTCCAAATCGCCAAATTGTTGTTTCCATGGCAACTATTGTTTATTTGGATTTCGCAAGTTTTGTGCTATGCACCACGTCTTTCTTCTTTGTCCATTTGTCTGCACAGAATGTGAGTATGTGTATTAATTACATTAGACCCCCATATACCTTGAGATCCTTAAAACCCTCAGACCATTTTGGCTCCTAAGATCTTTTAAACTCCTTCGACTCTTGGAAGAGTAGATGTGAGCGGGGCCTAACAATGGCCATTATGGAGTCCTGCAAGCAGTGTGGCATCTCTCACACATGTCTTATTAGCAAAAGTTCCCCCCCCCACCCCCACCAACCTGTAAAAAATAGTGAAGATCACTGCTTTAGTGTATGTGTATTCATTACATTAGACCCCTATAGACCTCGAGACCCTTAAGATACTGCCGCTGCTGCTTGTAACAACAGGGAATGGAAGAAACCCGACACCTATCTGCTATCATCCGTAGATATTTCTCATATTCTTAAATTTCCGTGAGTCCCGTTTGCATTTCGGAATAGAACAATTATAGTTAACCATTTTAAAATGGTCACTCTTTTGTCTAAATGCAGAAAATTATGGTTAAAAGATGATTTGAATTACAGATTTTGCACAAGCATCGGCAGGTTAAAAATACCCGGCGAGCAGAACCAAGGCACTGAAAACGCACGTACAGCGCATGGGCAAAAGACATCATTTAGCATTCATACACTCAGTGTACAAAACATGAGGAACACCTCCCTAATATTGAGTTGCACCCCATTTTGCCCTCAGAACAGCCTCAATTCGTCAGGGCATGGACTCAACAAGGTGTCGAAAGCGTTCCACAGGGATGTTGGCCCATGTTGACTCCAATGCTTCCCACAGTTGCGTCAAGTTGGCTGGTAGTGGATCTCTACTTCAAATAGCTCGTTCCATCTCATCCCACAGATGCTCAATTGGATTGAGATCTGGTGACGGCAGGCCACTGCAGTAAGCTGAATTCACTGTCATGTTCATGGACAATCATTCCTGGACAATCCTAGCCTTGTGGCATGGGGCATTATCCTGCTGAAGAAATCAATTTGCAGATGGATACATTGCTGCTATGAAGGGATGCACCTGATTGGCAATGATGTTCAGATATCCTGTGGCATTCAAACGTTGCTCCACTTTTATCAAGGGGCCCAATGTGTGCCATGAAAACACACCCCACACCATCACACCACCGCCACCTGCCTGCAGTGTTGATGGAATGATGGATGCATGTACTCATGCGGTTTTCTCCATACCCTAGCCTTCCAATCAGTGTGAAACAGCAGGAACCGGGATTCATCAGACCAGGCAATGTTTTTCCAATCCGCCAGTGACCAGTGTTTTCGTTCCTTAGCCCATTACAACTGCAGGTTCTTGTTTTTTACTGAAAGAAGTGGAACTATGTATGGTCGGCGGCTGCCATACCCCGATTGTGTTGAGGTACGATGAGTTGTGCATTGTTTTATGGGTCTTTTGGCACCAATGTTGTACTGGACTGTCAGTTGACTAATTGTAGCCCATCTGTTGCTCTGCATAATTCGTGTCAACCTCTTTTGGCCTCTTTCACCAATGAGCCATTTTCTAACAATGGTCTGCCGTTGGTTGGATGTCCTTTGGGCGGTGGACTATTCTTGATATACACACGGGAAACTGTTAAGCGGGAAAACCCAGCATCGTTGCAGTTCTTGACGCACTCAAACCGGTACACCTGTCACCTACTACCATACCCCGTTCAAAGGCACAAATCTTTTGTCTCGCCCATTCATCCTCTGAATGACAAACGTACACAATCCAGGTCGCAATCGTCTCGAGGCTTTAAAATCCTTCTTTAACCTGTATCCTCCCCTTCATCTACATGGATCGAAGTGGATTTAACAGGTGCAATCAATAAGGGATCACAGCTTTCACCTGCTGGATTCACCTGATCAGTCCATTTCATGGAATGAGCAGGTGTTCCTAATATTTTGTACACTGAGTATACTTCATTTTGAAAGTCACATATTCTGGAAGGGTCGTCACTCCAACACAAGATACTTAACTGAAGTGGCACAAATTTGGACGTGGTGGAAGGTGCCGACAATAACTTGCCTACTGTTCGAGAAAGACTTTAGATGGACAGCACATAACAGCAATACATCGTCCTGGATGTGAAACACCAGGGTAATTGGTTATAGCTCTCCTGAGATTCGAACCTAGGCTTGACACCTCGAAGCAATGCTGTCAGCCCCCACATTTATAAATGTTATAACTAATCCAATATACTTATGTGTTGAAAACGAAAATTGTGGAATGTCATTGACCATTGTGAGTATCTCATTCATAGAACATTTTGAACGTCCTTCATACAAACTTTCGAGCAGTTGTTAAATTGGTTATTTCATCTGGCTGCAGCAACCATAGACACCCCATGCTGCTGAAACACACACCTCTCCAACATCCTCAATGTTATCAGCTGTATGAAGTTTCACACAACAGGTCCCTTGGTGAGAAACAAGGAATGGAGTGTGTTGTTCTCCAATTTTCAACCGCAATGTGGTGTCGATGGCAACTTTGGTTTTGCCACAAAAGATTACCTTTGTTTTTGCATACGTCTGATGGTGAACTCTTTAGAGATGTTGGAGCAAGGGATCCTGCATTGCTTGAAGGATGTCAACATTTGCCTTTGTCTTGCAAAACAGGTTACATAGCATGTGAAAGAGGGGTCAGAGTCATACAGGTGACAGACATAATTCATCTTGGGACCTCATTTCAGGTTTGGACGCAATATATCAGCTAAAGTTATTGAGCAACATTGGATGATTGTGGGATGGCATTGATTGCTCTTTTCGTTCCAATGACACTCAACTGACGAATGGTATCCCAGCCTGTTATGGAGTAGAAGGCACGAAGACTTTCTCGAATATTGTCTGGGCAGTTAATGTTGTGGAATTCAACATGTCGCTTCTTGCGTGATGTTCCAGTTTGAACCTGCACCTCCCTGCATTTGTGGGTACAGTGGAACGAGGGGACCAAGTACGTCGATGCCTGGCGGTGTGTACTATATCACACGTTCGTACCCTGCATGGTGTGCAGCGTACAGAATCCACACCCAATGCTTCTTCATGGACTTTCACTGCAACTGCAGAGCCAACTGAGCAGTTTGGAATCAATATCACCACTTTCATATGTTGAAGGCTTCATTACGTTGGCCTTTTCGGCACAAGCCAACTCATCTGCTTTCACTTCTAATGCTCATATAGATAGCATCACCCATTGAATTTGATGTGAAAATCAATAGTGATTCAAAGTGCTTGAGTGGCCTAACAAAGCCAACTTTATCAACAAAATATTTTCGCGCTCTTTCTTGAAATTTATTTTTCCGTTAGACTCCAGGGTCTCCGTCCAAATCTTATGTCAGCAACTCAGAATGTCTTGTTGTCGCAGTTGACAACTAGAATGCCAATCGGTAGAGCACGTACCTCCACCATGTAATGCCTGATCCACGAGAACAGGTCGGGCCCAGTACAGTTTTGAAATAACAAGCTATACAGCACTATATCGTTTTTGGCCCTATCCTTCAATGGCGATGAATTGCTTAAAAAATTCTAGTCGTCGGATCCGGATCTAGATCTTCACCAAAATCGAAACACTTCTTCCTTTTCACACAACCTATATGTCCACCAAGTTTTGTCTGAATCTGTCAACAACTTTTTGAGATATCGTGCTATGTATCGGTTTAGCATGATCTTTCAATGGTGAAGAATCACTTAAAAATTATCAGATCGAGATCCGGATCTTCACCAAAATTGAATCAATTCTTCCTTGTCACCCACCCAACGTGTCCGCCAAGTTTTATCTGAATCCGTCCCCAACATTTTGGGATATCCTGCACACAGACAAACAGACAAACAGACAGAAACGGGTGAAAACATCACCTCCTTCACCTTTGGTGGTGGGGGTAATGAAAAATTATCAGATCTGGATCCGGATTTGAATCTTCAACAAAATCAATCGATTTGTCCTTGTCACACACCCAACCTTTCCACCAATTGTCAAGGATGTTAGGGATTTTTGGGTTCAGATTCTTCCAAAAACACCAAATTTGGCCCATATGTTTCCCATACCATACTTTTTCGATTTTAGACGGGCGCCCCCCTGGGTCACTATATTGGCGAAATCCATTTATGGCCGCCATCCTGGTTAGAGGTCAATCGTAGTTTAAAAAATCAAAAGGGTTAGAATCATGAATAATACCACTGTTTAGGGATTCAAAATGGAGTTCACACAAAGCGATCCTTACACACTTTCAGTGGAAGACATACCTCCCAAAGCATCCACCGCACGGCACCGCGGGACCCAACAAAGGCGGAAACGTACGTCTAATCGATGTGAGATTGAAAGCACGTGTACTTTTCTCCAAAACAACCAACCAAGCAGCTTGGAGAGTGCTCGCCAAGTGGCTTAAGCATTCAAGCAAGCACTCCAACAAAACGGTCGATATGAAACGGCTCGCTTGGCACACAATTGGCAATCACCGAACCGTCATATTAAACATACAACTCCCGGAGACGCCAGAAATGTCACAAAAGTCCAAATTTGACAAATGAACACTTTTCTCGGAGTCAGAACTGGCTGTAAATTCGATTCTGGGGTTTAAATTTTGTAATTTGTTTTAGTTACTCGTGGTGAACGCGTATGGGGAAATGAAATAAAATAACGAACACTGGCTGACGTCTCTGGGCGTTTATAAGCATTGTGATGCACCCAGCGATTCGTAGCTAGGATGAACAACTTGTTTCAAGTTGCGGCCTGCTCCACATCAAGTCAGTGTAAGGTTGAGCAGGTCAAAAAAGATGGCGGCTTCAGACCCCAGCGAGGTTACCCAGGAAACGACTTAAGACCCCAGACAGCGAGGTGGCCAAGGATCGCTTGATGAAGGATATAATTAAATAAGGGCGTTAATTATCTTCAAAAGAGTTGTTTTAATTAACGCAAACACCCAATTTTCACTCTCACACTTCCTTGGAGTTTTCTTGGTATGCCTGCAAAGTTTCAGGCTGCTAGGTTTAATAGTTTTGGAGTTATGGAGGACACACACACACACACACACACACACACACACACACACACACACACACACACACACACACACACACACACACACACAAACACTGCCTTATATTTGTATAGATGTCAAGGCTCGTATAAGAGCTGAAATTTGCTTGTGCCCAAATGTCACTGCATTGCCTTATTATCTTTCCATGAGGGAAAAAAATTCCTGGAAAATATTATTTTTTTAAAATGGCAATTCCACCGACACAACTTACAACTCTCTCAATCCTCCCCACACGTCAATCCCTCCTGCTTCATGAATCCCCTTTTCCCAACAGGTGTGCAACGAGGATATTTTAAAGATGGGGGTTCACATGTTGCCTGTCACGACACGTAAAACACTATAAATCTGAACCTGGTGTTGGCTTAGTGGTTTGGGTGGTGGCTTGGGATCCTAGGGTCCTGAGTTAATACACCAGGGGATTGACCTCAGCCTGTTATCCTTCCGAGGTTGGTGAACTGAGTACCAGTGTAGTAGCCAAGAGGCTGCACACGAAGGAGAAGGGAATTGTCGGATTTATTAAAATCTGCTCTTGGTGTATGTGGTGCAGGCATGATGGGCCAAATGGCCTCCTCCTGTGCAAAATTTCTTCATTAAAAAATCCAAAGGAGTTTAAGGGGCAGAATGTCAATTTGTATACTTTACATTCTGTGTGCCATCACCAAGGGGGAGGCATGATCCTTCTGCCACCATCCACTTTGGCTGTGCCCTGCCTGCCAATGGCCCCTGATGTGAAAATAATGAACAGCCTGCCTCTCTTATGCACTTTTTTATTTGTTTTTTTTTATTTATTATTTTAACAAAAGGTTCTTTAAAGATAACTTCAAGCGGTTCGTCGATTTCCACCCAATTCCCCTGCCGTTCCAAACGGCCTGCCTCGGGGCATATAAAGCAGAGCAATATTCCAGTGGCATGACAAAAAGGAACTGTGAACAACATCAGAGCACACAAAACACACGGAGAAAATGGCACAAATGCACCAAAATGACAAAACGACAGGTAAGGAAAAAAAAATCTTAAAAAAAAATAAAAATACATTAGGCCTATTCACCTGTTTAAGGGGCACAGAACACAATTCCACGCAGTCACGTGATGCATTCATTGCAGGGGACCTGGGTGGCAGAGATAATTTTGTGCAAAAGCCCTCATTTTCTCCTTTCTCACTATTGTCTCGTTTCACGGATGATGGGTGACTAACGTTTAAGGAGACTTGTTGTGTTTGTGTAATGGCTGGCGACACGGCGGAGAGCTATGTTTACTCGGCTCTGCACCGTCCAGTCTGAGTTTGAATCACAACCCAGCTGTAAACTGACTTCCTGGTGCTGCACATGCGCCCGGAGCATCACGTGAAGAGATCCGACGGTCCCTCACTTTTTTGTATTCAAAGTCGAGGCTCTTGGAAAAGCTAGAACACAGAGCGGATTGTGACGCAACAGAACAAAAGGAACGGCAGAAAGAGAAGGGGGAAACCACCAACAGCAGGGCTGAGGGCCAAACTAGAAGGAGACAGACAAACAAGGGATGTGGTTAACGATGAGCCATAGGCAAGGATACAGGGGGAGGATAAGATGGATACAGAAGTAAACTCTGAGGAAGGAGGAAATTTG
The DNA here is from genome assembly GCF_056783735.1 of Eptatretus burgeri. Taxonomy (NCBI): domain Eukaryota; kingdom Metazoa; phylum Chordata; class Myxini; order Myxiniformes; family Myxinidae; genus Eptatretus; species Eptatretus burgeri. The sequence continues at coordinate 40,273,110 of NC_140967.1, forward strand.
AGGGGGTGGAGTGCGTTAGCACCAAGCAGGCACAATCTACTTACTCAACTAGAGAGTTCCTAGAACACCTTACCCCATGCTGTCTTGAGAAACAAGGACATGATCAGGGTCTATGAGTGGCAAATTCGATTGGTCGTTATGACATATAATTGACTTTGAACGAAGGTAATTTTGAATTGATGAAAATGATGTAATATAGGTTTGGTTATGTTACTAATCATTTATTAGGCCATCCCCCCACGCAGCAGGAGATGGGGTTTTGCAATCACGTGTGTGTGTGTGTGTGTGTGTGTGTGTGTGTGTGTGTGTGTGTGTGTGTGTGTGTGTGTGTGTGTGTGTGTGTGTGTGTGTGTGCATGTGTCCGTCTGGATTGTAACTTTTTGACCATTTGAGCTTTTGTCATTAAATTTTCAACAGAAGCTTTATTATGAAGAAGACAAATTAATAATTTGGTCAAAAGGTCAAAGGTCATCGTCAATTTTCATCCAATTAACTTGAAAAAAAAATTTCAATGCACATTGTGTTGCTGAATTGGTTCACCAATCAAAAGCTAGAAGCTGATTGTATTTTTTACATTAAAAGGTCAAAAGTCAAGGTCAAGGTCACAAAATCATCAATTTCCATCTGATTGACTTGAAATTTGAGCAGGGTTTGCATTTTTGTTTCAGTGAAGCTTATTATTTCTGAGGTCAAAATGTTAAGGTTGCCTGAAATCAATTTTTTGGTCTTTTTAAAGCTGTTTTTGTCATGTTCAGCATACGGAAGAAGACGAAGAAGAAGAAATAGAAGAAGTCTGAATACAAAGCGGATGTGGACGATCTTTGCATTTTCAGATGCTTTCTAGTTAACTTTGAAATCATTCATTGACTTTGAAAAGGCATTCGACAGCATCAGTAGAGCGGCAATATGGAAGGTAGTGAGACTGTATGGAGTACCAGATACATTGTACAGAAGACGTATAAAGCACCTGCAATTGATATAACTGCAAGGTAATATGCAACAAGTCGTCTGATTTTGAAGTTACTCCAGGCCATCAAACAAGGTTGCATATTGTCTCCATTACTGTTTTTAATGGTGCTTGACTAGGTGTTGCGGAAAACAACTGAATAGAGAAGGAACGGGATACCTTGGAGGAACCAATTGATAAGCTAGATTAACTCTGCTTTACAGATGATATCTTCCTGATGTCACAGTCCTTATATAGCGTGTAGGAGAAAGTAAATAGGCTGCAGGAGTACGTGGTTCAAATGGAGCTTAAAATTAATGCAGCCAAAATAGAAAGCATGAACATACATGCCACACACACCACCAACAACATCAAGTGCAACAATTCACCAATTAGAGAGGTTGACAAGTTTACTTATCTGGGGTCCATGGTTACCATAACTTGAATGGGAGATGCAGATGTACTACAATGGAAACAAAAGACAAGGGGTACATTCATTAAACTCACTGGAATTTGGCAGTCAAATTAGTAAAACACCAAAACGAAGCTGAGTATCTTTGCCAGCAACATGAAGTCAGTCCTCCTATTTGGATGTGAATCTTGGAAAAGCAACAAAGAAATAGCAAACAGGGATCTTTCATTTACAGCAGACGCAAGAAAATCTTGAGAATCTTCTGGCCTGACATGTCTGGTAAGAAAGAGGTTGAAAGGTTAACAGGGAGGTAAAATGTCATTGAACAGATCAAAATTAGCAGGTGGAGGTGTCACATGGAGGATCAAGATACCCGAAATAGCAATATGCTGGGCACCTGATGGGAAGAGAAGGGTTGGGCAGCCAAGAGAGACCTGGTGACGTACCGTCGAGAAGGAAACAAAAGTCACCAGGAATAAAATTGGAACGTGGGCTCAATACCGACGAAAGTGCCAACAGTTCATTAGAAACTCCACATGCCAAGTGGTGGCACGATTGGATAATAAGAAAATAATAAGTACATATCGCTAATATAATCAAAATAACCATAATATCAAAACTGTTATTTAGCATGTTGTCATATGGGTGACATGCTTATGACTTGACTTTGTCATGCTCGAATGATTTACTAACTCACTTCTGATTGAAGCAAGGTATGCTTGAACATAGCATTTGTGGATAGATAGCTTTTGCATGATTTACAAGTGAACCCCTCTATTAGTGATTGATTGGTGAACCCCATGAACCCATCTGTAGAAATTAATGATACCCTCTCCAAAAATACATCCAAAACAGTTGTATCCCTTCACACTGTGTAGGCGACCACTGACCACCAAACCTAGGCAAACCATCACTATCAAGGCAGACAGGGATCTGTTCAGGCAACTTCTGAGTGCTTCTGCCAGTCGTAGAGAAATTATCATTCCCTTGTTACTTAGGCATGAGCTATCTGTATTCTTGTCATTGGCTACACTTGATAGAAATCTTCGGAAAGCAGACAAAGCTCCTGTTTCACATATACTTGCTGAAGCACATGATAAGGACATACCAACAATTGGTGATCCCAATTGTGTGCTTATTAATCCTCTACCGGTTTCACTGTCTGTCTATAGGTTGCTCTGTCTGTCCATCCGTCCGTCCGTCCCACCTGTGGGTTTTTTTCGACTTTTTCCTATATCCTTTAACATATTCAACTGAAACTTGGTACATGGCTTTATTGTGATAAGTTACAGAACAAGTTAAAGTTTCAGGGCGTTTCGTCAATTTTTCATAGAGGTATACCCTTGTTGGACATTGAAAATATCACATCGGTAGGGGACATGCATTGAATACTAATTCTCACTCTTGCTGTAGATGCCTTGACTCTGGTGCAAACCATCAGCTGATGCGACAACGTTTGGTGACCTTGCTGATTCTTATAGCCGAGTTATTTTAAGCCACTTCTCAGAATCATGCACCAGAGTGGATATAGTGTTTGATTGATATCGAACCAATACAAATGAGTCAGGAACACATGGGTACAAACAAAGGAAGGAAAATTAGCCGAATTATTAATTCTCAGAATATCCAGCTACCAGCACCTGGCCAAATTTCATCAACATGATTGAGAATAACGTCAATTTCATCCATTTCTTGACCAATAAATGTTGTTACAGGCAGAGAAACTAATGCAGGATCACTAACGTGTAGTTGCAAGAGGATGTGATAACCCTGAAATTGTGGTGTCTTCAACAGCATGTAACCTTGATGGAAAACCTGTTCTGCTCACATGAAGAAGCTGTCAAAGATCCGCAGCTTAGTTTTGATTGGTTCATGTATTTGATGCTGCTCAGAGGGATTTCCAATGAGTTATGGTGTAGTTTTTTTTTTCGGAAAAACTGTAACCTGGAAACTCTCACGAGTAGGAAAGACAGAGGTGTAGTTTGGGTTCTAGCCCATAGCGGAGAGCAGTACTCCATTGAGCTACAGACAAAAGCCTTGTTGACTTTCCAAGTTCTGACTCTCCAAGGAAAGTCTTGGAGTAACGGAGTGTGCCCAGTCAACAGCTAGCTTTGGAGCTCAGCTTTGCTATGTCAATGTGGTCAGGCCAGCAAAGGTCATGACTGATGGTGAGGCCTAGTAGTTCAAGGGAGAGAACCTATTCCATTGGTGACTAAGGAATTAGATTGTGGGTTCACTTGATTATATCATTCTGGAGTGACAAGGTGAGACTGTGAGATTTTCCAGGATTGAAGGACCTGCGCCATTTATCAGACCAGAGTCGAATAACTTCCACATCAGTAAAGAGAGAGATGCAGCTACTGCATCTTCATGACAGAGGGATGGGGGTACTGCATGACACAATGTCATGGAGCCATCTGCAAAAAGGAAGAGACGGCTTTCCAGAGCATCATTTAGTCACTGGAAGCTAACCATCACTACATAAGATGTGAGAAATAGCCTGTATGTGAGCTGAGCCATAAATTAAATTATTATCTTGATGAATAAACTGATTTAACAATTATTATGTCGATTAATTAGAACACCTACTCCATATGGGAGTGGCAGGAAGGATCATGTTATTATCCTCTCTGGGGTATATAAATTACAGTAGATCTAGGCTTGGGTCCATTATTCTGTGGTGGACGAGAGAAGCATAGAATGCCTCAAGGATGTTGGAGATTCCTCCAGATTTCTTTCACTTTAGTGTTAAACAACAGCAGCAACTGTTTAAAAATGTAGTCATACATGTTTGTGGTTTATCTTATATATTATTTCCGAGTTTGTAGTCTGGTGTTGGCGCAGTGGTTAGGGCAGCGGCTTGGGATCCAAAAGGTCCTGAGTTCAAGCCCCGTTCGGCCACTGAATTAATACACCAGGGGGTTGACTCAGCCGGTCATCCTTCCGAGGTCGGCGAAATGAGTACCAGTATACTGGGCCGGTGTGTACCCCGGTTAAAATAGGTGTACCATATCCCTGTGTCGTAAGAGGCGACCAGGGTTGTGTCAGGAAGGGCATCCGGCGTAAAACATGTGCCAAATCACTATGCGGATCATACGGATGATCCGCTGTGGCGACCCCGAACGGGAGCAGCCGAAAGAAGAAGAAGAAGAAGAAGAAGAAGAAGATTATTTCCGAGTTTGTGGTTTCGTGTCGCGCTATCTTCAACTTTGTTCTGCGCTCGAGTAACGTGATATTCGGCTTACATTATCTCACAGACCATATGAGGTGCATGGTACAAAAAAAAGTAAATAAAATGGTTCTGAAACAGTGAAATCGTATTCCACTTACTGCATTAAAGTAAAATTACTACTGATACTCTGCATCAGTTCCTTTCTCAAATACACCCATCCCAACATGTCGCGCAGAGTGCGGGTTATGCTAGTAATATTTTAACTTCTGGTAGGGGTGCCTCACGAACGACACGATAAGCTATTTGTACACATTAACAAAGCATTTGTGCAAGGAGGAAAGGAATATTATTAGTATTAATATTGCTTTATAATAACATTAACATGACGCTATTATCATTGGTGTTGTTATTATCCCCCGCCAACCAACGAAGTTGGCGGGGGATAAAGAAATGGGTTCCGTCCGTCCATCCATCCGTCCGTCACATTTCGTTTCCGGAGCTTACTACTGATACTCTGCATCAGTTCCTTTCTCAAACACACCCATCCCAACATGTCGCGCAGAGCGCGGGTTATGCTAGTAATAGTTTAACTTCTGGTAGGGGTGCCCCACGAACGACACGATAAGCTATTTGTACACATTAACAAAGCATTTGTGCAAGGAGGAAAGGAATATTATTAGTACTAATATTGCTTTATAATAACATTAACATGACGCTATTATCATTGGTGTTGTTTTTATCACCAGCCAACCAACGAAGTTGGTGGGGGATAAAGAAATGGGTTCCATCCGTCCGTCCGTCCGTCACATTTCGTTTCCGGAGCTTAACTACAAATCCCCTCAAGATATATTTACGAAATTTGGTACACATATCAAGCAAGTGGTGAACTGGTGCCTTTTGATATTTTCTAATTGATAGGTCACATGGTTTGGCAGCCATGTTGGATTCAAGAAAAATATTAAATAATGTTTTCTCTGGAATCACATAACCTAACGAAGCGAAATTTGCAACTATCATCTTCCATCATGTCTGCATACATAGTAAAAATTATGATGTCACAAGTCACATGGTTTGGTGGCCATCTTGGATAGAAAAACACACCTCATCCGATTAACACGAAACTTCACACACGTATTCCACTGGAGGATTGGAGGCAGAATGTAAATTTATGATGTCATAGGTCACATGGTTTGTCAGCCATCTTGGATTGAAAATTAAAAAATTTAAAAAATCTTCTCCAGAACGGCTGGTTACTTTTGTTATTAGAAGCGGCCTTGGATAAACGCCACGATTAGCTATCTCAACACGGATATACACACAATAATATGGATTTCACCCAAGGTGGAAGAGGGGGCAAATGAAGTCACCATAACCTCTAGCATGTGACCCTTAGTCCTCCTGTCAAGTTTGGTTGATATTGGATAATAATGACCGAATGTTTTATGGTTAAAAAACCCCCAAAAAAGTCAGACAGTCAGACAGTCAGACAGACAGCAAATTACATATTTTATCATGATATATTGCTACATCACATACATGTCTTGTTTTCCAAAAAACACTGAAGACGACATTCAGAATTCCTGTGCAAAAGATCTTAAAACATCTGTTTCAATAAATCAACATAATGTGTGCTTCCCTAATCTCAACGTTTACATAACTGCTGTCAGTATTGCTGCGTCTTCCACCCCGCTTCCCTATTTTGTGGTCTGCACAGCAAATGCAATCAATATCCTTTTGCACAAAAAAGAGGATGCGAAAATAATGCTTCATTTCATAGCATGCATACTATAGTGTGCTGGGTTTAACAATGCCATTTGTCACAACTATTTTATGAGCATGCCACACTCTCATTGCATTTGGAAACGGATGTTTGCATGCAATCCGTGCACACAGCCCAACCATTTCACAATAATCTGCTTTACAATGTCTTCAGGCGTGCAAGCAGAACTGGTATATTACTCAGCTTTTTATACACAAAGGTCAAGGCTCATGGAAAAAAAAACCTGCAAGGTGCTGAAAACAAATAGAGCTATCTATTAAATAGGATTTCAAATCTGCAGGCTTTTTGTCTTTGTCATGATATCCATTGGATGCCTTATTTGCTTAAAAACTCACTTGCGGAATACAATGATATCCTTTGAAGATTCAATAATGCATTCTCTCGAATTTCCTACTGCAATATCATCTGCGTGTTGATGTGTCATTAGAAGCTTCAGAAAATGGCATCTTAAATTGAATAAGGTGACATACTGTATGTACTGGTTGTGAAACATCAGGCATCGTGTTGAACAACAGTGGCATTCTCAGGGGATACCATCTGCTTGGAGAGGTAATTGAAATGTAATCATCAGCATTAGCACACTACTTACCATGCATAGGACAACAGCCAGTGAGGAGTGGGGTAAACCCAGTAGACCACGGTATCCAACAAAGATGGACAAGCATGGTAGGTTCTCATGTCCTGTGAAAGACACGTTAAGTCAACGCAACTCTTCACCTCTTGTCTATGGTTTATGGAAAAAAAAAACGACACACCTTTACCATCACAAGTATCATGCCGAGGATGGCAGGTGTAACTGATGAGACCAGAAACCAATCGACAGTTGGCTTCGTGAAAATGAGATAATTCAGAAATGTTTTGGATCCATTTTCTTGCTGATTATAATCATTATTATAGTTACAAAAACGCCTTACCGATGTCGTCAGACTGTTGTCTTCTAATAATTTGAGATTTTGTGTAATATTTATCTGAAGGGTTGTTTAAGATGCATTGAGATTTTGGTTATTAAAATGATGAGCAGATGGATGCATGTGGTTCAGGCCAGCAGATGTAGGAGTTGAAAGAAGTATGTAACAGGTGTAACAGTGTTTCATCGCTGTTGGAAGGCTGCGGAGGTTAAGGCTCTGTTACAATGATTAGGACAACAATACCCTCTCAATTTCTCAACTGAACACTCACCTCCATTCCTTTATCCCTCCCTCTAATCTTTCCTATGTGGAATTGACACCACTTGTTTGTTGTCAAGTGCCCCCCCCCTCCAGCCATTCAAGATTGAACAGCACCTCATGCCTTCTCCTATACCAACCCTTAGTCTCTTCTACTCCCACTTCTATGTCATTAGATTGTGAGCCTGCTGACCTCCATCATTTAGCTCCTCCATGGACCGAGATTTCTACATACAAAAAACACATTAAAATGCAGACATCTTAAAGGGGCACGATGTGATACTTTCTGTAGTTAATATCATGTTATTAACATGTCGGGCATAGCTTTATGAATAAAATTGGTTTCGTGTCCAGAAGTTGTCCTCACACTGAACACGAAAGAGGGGAAGAAAAACATAAAGTTGGCATCACATGTCACCAGACATGATGTCATGACTTCATCTCATATCTAATCTAAATATATAAAAGCCCTGTGCAATGTGCATTCATTTCTCTCTCACACACAAAGTGACCACGTTCACGGAAAAGACATCACATTCATCACTGAAAGGGAGCACACACAATATCAGTGTTAGCACCATTCTCCATTTTGTTTCTACTCAAGGCCCAGTCACACCTTAACGTTTTAGCCAGCGTATGCCGACGTATGAAAAATTTGGCGAATACGCTGGCACACGTCGAATACGTTATGGGTAAGTTTTGTATACGTTAAGAGCACACTGAAGCACACTGGCATACGTTGTAGTACGCCGAGCTCGTCAACAAATTTTAAGCATGCTCAAAATTTTTCGACAAGCTCGGCGTATGACTCACACGTTCCGCATACGCTGACCATAAGTTGTAGGCACGTTATGCGATCTTTGACACACGTCGACACACGTTACTTGCAAGTTACTCATAAGTCGAAATACGTCGAGGTAATGTCTAGCGTACCCGAAACTTATTTCTAACCTACGAGTAACGTGCTTTGAACCTATGTGCAACGTATCTCAAACGCATATTGACGTATGTAGATATATTTGACGTCTTCCGGATGACCACAGAACTTACTGAATGTGTTTCTAAAGGCCCGGTCACACCTTGACGTTTTAGCCAGCGATGGCAACGTATTAAAATGTATCTAAAACGCTGGCTTACGTTGAACTTTTGATGTTTTTTTTTTAAAGATTCGGACGTATTCATAGCGACTTGGTCTTATGTATAACGCATTGGTAACGGACACAGAACGTTTCGTTGTGTTATAGATAACTTATACAAACGAATGCTGAACCTGTTGTCGGCTTACACAACTGATGCCCAACAATAGTCTAACTTAGGCATAGCGCGTTGCATGCATCGCTGACGATGTCGTGACGTAGCCTATTAAAAGCTGACGCACAACGATTCGAATCATAACTGCCGTAGAAATGGAAGTGTCAACATCGCGGTCACACCTTGGCGATCTTGCCAGCGTATGCCGACCGAAGAAAAATGTGTCTAAAACGTTGGGGCACGTCAAATACGGTATGTGTAAGTTTGGTATACGTGAGTACAACGCTAAAGTACGCTATCATACGTCGTAGTAAGTAGAGTACGTCAAGAAATTTTAAACATGTTCAAAATTTTACGACGTACTCGGCGTGACACACGTTCCGCATGCGATGGGGATAAGTTTTACACACGATATGCGGACGCTTACACACGTCCACAAAGGCTACTTATAAGCTACTCATAAGTCGAAACACGTCGCGGTAATGTCTTTTTTACGCGAAACTTATTTCTAACTTATGTTTGACGTGCTTTGAACCAATTCTTTACGTAGTCCCAACACACATCGACGTATGTAGACGTATTCCAATGACGTCTTCCAGTCGACAAAAAAAATAAATTAACATGTTTCTAGCTTAAAACTGCCATATCAAGACGTGTTCCCAGCGGTTTTGGGAATTGGTATATAAAAATGCTGCTCATAAAAGGGGAACCCAACAGTGTTTTCGAGTCCTTTTTGAGTCGATGTCCATGTCAGCAGTAACAGTATCAGTATCAGTATCTGTATTAGTATTAGTAGTAGTTTGTTCATGTTGGCAGTAGTAGGTGAGTGTGAGGGGGAGGGTGTGGGTTATGATGGATCGTCCTTGCGTTTAACGATTTAAATGATAAACTCAACGATTTAAATGGCTGCATCTCCACTTTTGAAAGTAGATGCTTGCGCTCAACAATTGGATATTTTTACACTCAACGACTTTTAAACGGTACCACTCAGCTATTTTCATTGTTTACAATGACCGATTTAAATTGCTGTCACTCGCCTTTGTTTTTTGACGCTGGGGTTTGCAAATTTGAAGCGTTTCTTCTGAACGTGTTAAAATGCTCAAACTCGACTATTTTAAATAAACGCTGCCGATGGACAATTGGAATCATAGCCAAGCTCGACATCGAAGTGTGAACATCCTCGTCATGCCGAAGAAAAGTTTGAAGAATGCTGCAAATAAGTGTCCTGGCCGTGGCCGTGGACGCTGACGCAAGGACGATCCATTATACCGATGTCTTTCAGCCTATGAGTAACTTAAAAGTAACGTCTGTCGATGTGTGGCAACGATCGCGTAACGTGCCAACAACACGTTAATCATAGGTTAGAAATAAGTTTCAGGTACGCTAAACATTACCTCGGCGTGTCTCAACTTATGATTAACTTACAAGTAGCATGTGTTGACGTCTGTCAACGATCGCAGACCGTGCATACAACTTGTGGCCAGCGTAGCGGAACGTGTGAGTCATACGCCGGCATACATCGTGAAATTTCAAGCTTGAAAAAATTTGAGGACACCAAAAAGTACAACGTTTAAAGCCAGCGTACAACAACGTATGGCAGTGTTTTTCAGCGTGCTCTCAATGTTATCAAAACTTACCCATAACTTATTCAACGTGTGCCAGCGTTTTAGAAAAACAATTCAAAAATCAGCATACGTTGGCGAAAACGTCAAGGTGTGACCGGGCCTTAACTTAGAGCTACCGTATAATGGCGTATTGGCAGCGTTTAGGGGAATTGGTATGTAAAAATGGGGTTCACAGGAGGAACCCGTCAGCGTTCCAGACTCCATGGTGAGTAGATGTCCATGTCAGTAGTATCAGTAGTAGTAGTAGTAGTAGTAGTAGTAGTAGTAGTAGTAGTAGTAGGTGAGCGTGTCAGTAGTAGTAGTAGTAGTAGTAGTAGTAGTAGTAGGTCCATGTCAGTAGTAGTAGTAGGTGAGTGTGATGGGGAGGGTGTGGGTGATGATGGATTCCTCCTTGCGTCCGTGTCCACGGCCATGGCCAGGAGACTTCTGTGCAGCATTCTTTGAAGTTTTCTTCGGCATGACGGTGATGTTGACACTTCGATTTCTAGTGCAGTTATGATTTGAATCGTTGAGCGGCAGCCTTTTCATTGGCTATGCCACGTGATCGTCGGCGATACGCTGCTGGGCGCTATGCATAAGTTAGACTATCGTTGGGCATAGGTTGTGAATGCCGACAACACGCTAAGCATTCGTTGGTATAAGTTATCTGTAAGTTATCGAAACGTTCTGTGTACATTACTAATACGTTATGCATACATCCAACTTGTAATGAATACGCCCAAAACTGAAAAAAAAACATCAATAGTTCAGCGTACGCCAGTGTTTTACATACATTTTGATACGTTGCCATACGATGGCTAAAACGTCAAGGTGTGACAGGGCCCTCAGGAAAGGTGAATTTATGCCATCCAAAACTTTTACTACACACATCTGAATTTGGGTTGATTGCATGACCATTCCGGTTCTTTTCAGAACTACAATGGCAGAGATGAAACGCAAGTAATTAATATTTACAGTAAAAAAAAATATATATATATTTATGGGTGAGTAATTTCTCTCAGTCAATATTTACTTTTAATGCTTTTCTTTAACAATATTCAATACTATTTCTTTGTACACACATGGAGAGGTACTAATTATGGATGAGAGTGCAGCAGAGAGGAAAAAAAAGAGATTAGCACGTGAGTGGAAAAGGAGGAAAAGATAAAGGCAGAATGAGGAGCAGGCGGCAGCGAGGTGACAATCACAAGCAGAATACAGGAGAGTGCAGTGCAAGAAGGAAAGCCAGGAAGATGCTAAGATAATGAGGGTGAACGAGAGGTAAACGTTGGCTGCAAGACTGAAGAACGAGACGCAGAAGGAAGCAGACAAAAGGAGAATGTAATATTATAAACCACAGCGAGTTGTAGAACTGCTGAAAGAGTGGCAAAATAAACAAAAGAACAGGGTGAAATGAGGAGACACTGGAATTCAGAATTAAGGGCATGAGTGAGAGGTCATAACCGAGCTATGAAACCAGCTGACAACTCGACTTTTCTTTTTGAAACAAAACTAAATCTACAAGCCTGTGAGTTGTATTCTTTAACAACTGTGCTGTGATTGGTGGAGCTATGCTCTTGGCCCCATCATATTTTTAAAGGCTTTACACTAATACAGCATAGATCCATCCATCCATTGAGACCATACTCTGTGCAGAGCATTGGTGGTGCTTAAGCAGTCTCCTTGGCTATTGGACACAATCCTGGAAGGGGCACCAATCCGACACAGTATGCCAGCAAGCTGGCACTCATTTTGCCGACCTCAGAATGATGACAGGCAGTCAACCCCACCTGGTATTAATTCAACGACTGAGCGGGATTTGAACTCAGGACCCGAGGATCCCACGCCCACCATCCTGACCATTTAGCCAACACCAGTCATACAACATAGATATTATATACATATATAATTTCTGATCTATTCTGAAGACTCAATAGCTGAATGGGCTGTTGCTGTGTAAGTGAAGAGGTCCTTGGGTTGAGTCAGAATTTTTTCACACTAGTCCCATACAGGAATTTATTCCTGTTTTTTAAGTGTGTGTAAGAATGAATGTGTAAATGTCTGTCTCTGCTCTCTTCTCTCTTTTCCTTATGGACAACCACATCTTTAAAGCAACATACTCAGGGTACAGATATGACTTTGTGTGGGAAGTAACATGGGCTCAGTGGTAGTATTGAGGCCAATGTGACCAACAGAGGCCCATTTTTGGCAAACAGAACGACTAATTAGTTTCAAATTGAAAAAGGCCACATTATTTTAGTGCAACGCAATTAACCTTTTAAAAGTCCGTGAAATAATTTAAATTGATAGATTAACTTGTACTTTTCCTATCACCGAGGACTGGTATATTTACTTGCTTTTCCATATGTGGCAAGTTGGAGGAGATGAAAAATATGTTGGTGGGAATCAAAAGCAGGTTATGTTTTATTTATTTATTAGATGTGATCAAAATTAAGTGATACTGCATGCGGAATGCTGCATGGAGGTGACGTGGCCTTTCATGAGGGAAAGTTTATGACGTCACACAGCCAATTGATGAGAGTGATACCTTGCGTATCGGTTACAGTTCGCGAGGTCTATCAGTCTGCGTGTCAATCGTTGCGAGTGGAATGGAAGCAAAACATTGCGTTTTAAAAATTGATCGTACTTTCCATCCAATACAGGTTTTGAGGATACTAAAATAATAAAGATGAAATCGATCATAGAAACTAGTTAGATTCTAAAAAGCTTGTATTACAAATTCTCTTTATAGAAAAAAAAGTAATGGGATAGCTCTGGTTTATTTATCTGGTGGTTTATTACTTGCAAAATGGAAGATTTTTCAAATATTTTGGTCAATGGATTTTGTTATTACTTAGCAATTTTTTTTTTTGACAAGTATGTTGATCGCTTCCGTTTATTACTTGAAAATCGTTTTTCAACTATATTGGTCAGACGATTTCGTTATTCTGTCCGTCTGTTTGTCTGTCTGTGTGTGTCTGACTGTGTGTCTGACTGTGTGTCTGTTTGTCGCCTACAGGTCACAAATGTTAATCAATCTTAACGAAATTTCACCACATAGTCGAGTTTGTCATGAGGAAGAAGCCTATTGTTTTTGAGGTCAAAAGATCAACATAGGCCAACTTGTCAACAACAACTTGTAAAATTGTCAACAACAACTTAGGTCAACTTGTCAACAACTTGTAAAATTGTCAACAACAACTTGTAAAATTGTCAACAGCTGAGGTGCAATTTCTAAAATCTTCAATTTTCATCTGATTGACTTGAAATTTGAAGAGGATTTATACTCCGGGTCACTGAATTCAACAAGATAATTATTTTGGAGGTCAGCATTGGCCAAAAGGTCAACACAGGCCGAATTTCTAAAATTGTCAATTTTCATCCGATTCACTTGGAATTTGAAGAGGAGTTGCATATTTGGTCATTTAATTCAACCACCAATTATTTTAAGGTCAAAAGGTCAACATAGGCCTAATTCCTAAAATTGAGAAATAGGGCAAAAAACTATATACACCATGATATTTCAAAAATTTGTGGACGAGTTATGACAAAACTAGGTGCATGATTTGGTTTGGTGACAAGATCAAGCGGATTCGATTTTAGTTCAGATCCAGCCTACAGTGGGATACAAAATGTAAATTGTTCAGCCTGGTGGAGTGCTCTACCGAGTGCCGTCCTACTTTATTGTTTTTCAAGTGTCGTTCTTTGAGTGATTTTTTGGGTCGCCCAAATAGGTGACCCTTATTGTCAGTAATTCTGTCTGTTTGTTTGGATGTTTGTTTGGATGTTTGTTCATTTGTAATCAGCATAATTGGGAGTAAACGTGGGCCGATTTTGACTAAACTCGGGTGGTAGGTACATCTTATGACTTAGTGCTTTGGAAATTGTGATGGTTGCTAGGGACGCTTTGGTTCCCTAGCAACAACCAAAAAACCTTCAAAATCAGTACCGTTCACGCGAAATCAATTCCGAAAGCCATTATCCCGCGTAGGGTTATAAAATTTGGCACGATTGATCTGCAGGTGATGCTTTATCAAATATATTCCGATTTTTGTGATATATGGAATACTTTATCCACAGCGCCCCCTACAATTAGGATATGCGCGAAAATTGAAGGCCCCCTAGCGACCAGGTGAGTGCATCGATACGAATGAAACTTTGCAGGTTCATGGTACTCAATGAGTACTACAACTTTGCCTCAGGACATAATGACCGATTTCGCTTAGGTCAGGGGTCAAAGGTCAATTAGTGCAAAAATCGATAATATGCGAGAGCTGGAGGTGCCTTCACGCCAAATGCTACTCCTCCTTGGGTTATGGTCGGATGGTCATGAAAATTCACACTAATTGTCTGGAATACATTGTGTACAAATGATCGAGCCGGATTTTCGATTTAGATCTTTGTTCACCCACAGCACCCACTCGAACTTTGGGGATTTCCGACTTCAAACCGCATTTTCGGTACTTTTCAATCAAATGGATACCGACCGAGTAGTTATCAGTGGATGGAACTGGATGAGATTTGATATGCATAATCTTAAGGTATATGACATCCCTATCCGCTATATCCCTATCCGCTATATGACATCCATTTTGCTCTATATTTTATAGTTTCCATGCTCGGCGACCCATCGCCGCCTACCGGCTTGTCATTATGTTTGTCTGTCTGTCAATCACCTACAGGTCTCATTTTTAAACCGATCTTCACGAAACTTTACCATGTTGTAGAGGTCGTCTCACCTGAGAAGACTACTGATTTTAAGGTCAAAGGTCAAATGTCATCTTGAGGTCAAATTTCTAAAATCATAATTTTTCATCTGATTGACTTGATATTTGAACAGGATTTGCATATTGCATCACTGAAATGGGAAAGCAGCTAAGGTCACAAAGTCAAAGGTCAAACATCTAAAATCAAACATTTTTGAGGTCACAAAGTCAAAGGTCAAACATCTAAAATCATCAAATTTTATCTGAAAAATCGTCAATTTTCATTCAATTAAACTTTAAGGTTGAACTGGATTTACATAGTCCATCACTAAATTGGGAAAGCAACTATTTCTGAGGTCAAAAGGTCAAAGGTCAACTCAAGGTCAAACTTCTAAAATCATCAAATTTCATCTGAAAAATCATCAATTTTCATCCGATTGAACTGAGCTTTGATTAAGATTGTCAATTTTAATCTTAATGAAATAGACAATTTGATGTATCCATGGCAACCTTTGGCAAGGTGGTGGATTTTGCACGTGTCATGCTCTGCATCTTTTTCCTGTTTTCAGTTTTCTTCATTTATGATGTCATAATTAATTAAAAAGCCAAACATTTTAAAACTGCACAAAGATATGCGTTGGTCATTTATTGATAATGGGATTAAATTTTATTCAAAGAGAATTACCATCCAAAGTGAAAATGATACCTTAACAATAAATCATCAGAAATACACCTTCATGTAATAGCTATATAAAGGTGATATGATGGCTCCCGGTTAAAGTCCTTTCACCTCAAGTTAATGCAAATAACAGCAGTAAAAAACTGAGTTTCACATACATAAACAATTTACTATTTTGGGGGACTTTATAGGTATGCATTTACACCTGTTGGAAGAATGGAGTGAAATTAAAGGCAGTAAGGCAGTGTCAACAATTTTAATTGATTTTACAACGCCAAAGGTTAAATCCCGAGTATTCTTGCCTATGCAGCCTTCTTGTCAATCAATCTAACCTCTTACTTTCTTTAAGGCCTTAAAGGTGTGTGACCATCACCATCTCTCATCCAAGCCCTTTCGGCTCTGAGTGCCCTTTGACTGTTCCTTGAAAGTGTGTCAAGAGCTATGTACAGAAACTACTTTTCTGCTTCTATTGTAACAATTTTTCCTCCACCATCGAAGGTGGATGGAGGTTATGTTTTCACCCCTGTTTGTCTGTCTGTCTGTAAGCAGGATGTCTTAAAACGTTATGGACTGTTATGGTGGACAAAACTTGGACAAAAAAGTTATGGACAGACAAAACTTGGTGGACAGGTTGGGTGTGTGACAAGAACAAATTGATCAGATTTTGGTGAGGATCCGGATCCGGACATGAGAATTTTTTTTTTTAATTCTTCATTCATATGCAGAAGAAGGCTGCAGGGTAGTATCATTGGTGAATGGTACTGCTGATGCAATACCCTCTTGCTGGTTAGGGCAGGAATTTGGAATTTGGACAGGGTACTGGCGCTAGCCCACCTACTCCTCGTGAAGGACACAGCGAAGGGATCTTTCATGTCCACCAACAAATTCTGGCAGTTGTGACACCAAGTTCAATGTCCAGATGAAGGACAGCATGCACATTGATTAATCACCCTGCCTGTGAAACACCGGGATGAGAGTTTATAGCTGGGTTGAGATTTGTAACCATGCTAGACAGCCGAGAGCGAGTGTGCATATCTCTCGGCCATCCTGCCATGGTATGGTGAGACAGAGGCTCAGTGGTATGGTGAGACAGAGGACATGATGGCTTCTTCTTTGCAACTATTCTTGGTGATGGAGTTGGTGTTGATGTTGTAAAAGAAGTTTAGGATGTCGAGACAGTCGGTTCATCTGCTCAAGGCCTTTGAACCTTTTGGAAGAACTTAAAGACAGTCTTCTGCACTGCTTTCTTCTGTTTTTTTTTTTCAGCAAGCATCGCTTTGTGGCCAGTGGAAACATTTTCCAATTCCCTCTTGAACTCATAGTTCACTTGTCCCGTTGCTTTGCTCATTCTAATCCTCTCATTATGTAAATAATTATTTAATTCCATAATTAATTACCCTCACGAAGGAGAGGGAATTGCATTTGGATCCATTTGTTTGATTCTGTCTGTCTATCTGCACAGAACCTTCGTGTTTTTCTCCACAACCGCTTGTCGGATTGAGACGAAATTTTCACCATCGGAGCAACGACTCATGTGGCATGTTTTATTGATAATTATGACGTCATAGGTCACGTGGTGTGGCAGCCGTGTTGGAAAAACAGAAAAACTTTGGACCTCTATCTCTGAAACCGAAAGGAGAATGCAGCTGCAGTCACCACACCCATTGCTTGCTCAGCCAAACTTGTCCAGATGCTTAATTATTTTCATTGCATTCAATGAAGTTACACTTTGGTCATATTCTTAATCTTTTCTTCACTCAATATAATTGTCTGAACAATAGAAAAAGTGAAGTTTAATGTTTTGACAAGTTCACATTTTCTTGTGTAAATATGGAGAAAGGGGAAGCACAGGCTTGCTTAAAGTAAACACGTTTAGTTATAGCAATCGCTAATTTCTTAAAATTTTCAGATTTCACTCCAGATTTCGACATTTATTCAGTCTGCAAGCCCTGATGCTCAAATTTTTTTGAGTATCAGGTTATATACTTCAATGAGTCCGTGAGAGTCCATCGTGGAAAATCGCATCATTTAATGCATAAAATCGTTCCAAGTTCCTAATTTGAAAACTATAGCACCTACAAAAGTGATGTATACAGCAATTCATAGGTATGAAGATCAGGCATTCGATGATATGAGTGAGGGAAGTGTAAACATTAATTTTGAGTACTTTATCAGACAGAAACGATTGCAGCCTGTTCCAAGGCATGATATTTTTGAGCATCCCAAAAACAAAATGCTGGCAGAAAACCCCCGTGAGATTTTTGGGGTTTTTGATGATGAGTACACCCCTTAAATTATCTTCAAAAGGGGTGTTTAAATTTACCCAAATACCCAATTTTTATTCACACGCTACCTCAAATACCCAATTTTTAGATCCTCGTGGAGGATCTCGAAGTCTTACTCACGTTGTTGTTCTTCATCTTCTTCTTGTGGACTTTTTGTTTCACAGCCTACAGTTTTCATCGAAACTTCCTGAAACTTGGCATATATATGTAAAAATACCCTGCACACACAGTAACCATCTCCGATTTTGAAAATTCCTCCTAGAAAAAAAGTTATGACGTCAAAATATCTCCGCTAATGGAAATCGCCTCAAAAATTATCTCCGAAACTAGGCAAGCTTTTTGAATTCTGTTTGCGGGAATCGAACAGGGCATTAGCAGAGATGAATTACCGCACATATGATACATCACTATGATGACATATCAATTTTTATAACGTCATTCCTATTTTTTGACATTTTTTGTTTCATTTGTTTCACAGCCTACAGTTTTCATCGAAACTTCCTGAAACTTGGCATATATATGTAAAAATACCCTGCGCAGACAGTAATCATCTCCGATTTTGAAAGTTCCTCCTAGAAAAAAAAGTTATGACGTCAAAATATCTCTGCTAATGGAAATCACCTAAAAAATTATCTCCGAAACTAGGCAAGCTTTTTGAATTCTGTTTGCAGGAATCGAACAGGGCATTGGCAGAGATGAATTACCGCACATATGATACATCACTATGACGTCATATCAATTTTTATGACGTCATTCCTATTTTTGACATTTTTTTGTTTCATAACCCAGAGTTTTCATTGGATCTTCGTGAAACTTGCCATGCATATGCAGAAAGCCCACACGAAGGCAGTAACCATCTCCGATTTTGGAAATTCTTCCGAGAAAAAAAGTTGACATCATAATATCGCCGCTAATGGAAATCGCCTATACCATTATCTCCGAAACTAGGCAAGCTGTTTGAATTTTGTTTGTGGGAATCAAGCCCGGCATTAGCACAGATAATTTATCGCAAAGCTGATACATCACAATGACGTCATATTCGTTTTTATGACGTCATCATTAAGAGGATGAGGATCTTAGCTCATTCGAGCTTGTTATTCCTGCACTCCCTTGGAGTTATGTTTCATGTTTGCATTTTTTTACATTTTTTAGTTTGTTTGCATACAAAGTTTTGGGCCACTAGATTTCATGGCTTTGGAGTTATGGAGGGGACACACGCACACACACTTTATTTCCTGATGAATTAGAAATGAGGTCCTTTGACTTCTGCAGAGATAATCTATAAGTGATAATCCCTCTCTTGTTCTCTCCGGTCTGACGAGTTCCCTTCTTCCTCATATGAAAAGTCCTCTTCTGGGGTGCTGCCCATGGGGGCAGCCCCAATAAAAATAAATGTACATTGCCACTTCTGGGTCAGCAGCACACTCTTCACCATGGTTTGCACACACTGGCCAGAGAGAGATTGTCATCGGCCGAGTTGCACACCTGTGCCACGCATGCCTCTGCGATGGGAAGTCCACACCTAGTCCCGCCTACAAACAGGAAATATTTACACATACATAATTAATGTCTAACCTATCTATAAATTACACACCCTTCCTCCTCAGTGTCACAAAAGACTTAATCTGACAGATCCCTGTTACATGGCAATCTATTTTCCAACTCACAACACACGGACCATACTACACTTACCACAGTCTAGCTATGGATCCCTTCCCTCTTTCCACATAATATTAAATAATTGATAGATGTACATACAACACTTCATGCATTGCCTCACCTGTTCTATTTTTAGGTTCCACTTTGGATCAATTACTGGGGAACAAGTTGTTCTTATATACTCCATTGCATTTCGGAGGAATTTCACCTGATGAATGCGAGATGGAGAGCCATTGTTATCCTTTATTGTCTCGAGCACTCAGGGATCTGCAGCAGAACCATTTTATAATAATGAGACACTATTTTCTCTTATCCGCCACCAACAGCGTCGTTAGCACAGCAAGTGGTGCATACTCCATGTCGTGGGCAATTTATGATTCCAGAACAACATCCAACGCTGCCATTCCAAAGGGATTCACACAGCGGTTTGCGCCACATGGAGCAGTTGTTATATTATTGTGAATTTATCCAAGGGCAAACTTCTGAAGTTGTGTGAGGTGTCCCCGATAAGAAAGAACTATTTATAGCTTAAATAACTTTTAGAAAGAGATTCCAGTTTCATAGAATAGAACATTTGTTTGTCCTTCCATTTCAATTTCTTCATTGTTTTTCTCTTTCTGCAGATAAATGACGAGATAGAAATAATTGAAAAATTACAATGTCCTGTCAACCTTCGATATCAGAGTTTGCCAATCGGTGAAAAAAGGACTCACATCTTGCCGAATTGAAATGATTGTCACATATAACAGTATGACTCACAACGTTCCTTGAAACTGAGAACCAAACATTCCAAGCACGTGAGTTCAGATATTGATAAATTAGGCTGGAGTGTAAAGGTCAAAATGCATCATTTGACTTATTAGCCCATCACCACCCCCCCCCTAATATTTTACCATTTGAGTTTTTGTCATCAAATTTTCAAGAAAGATTTAAAATGAGAATGTGGAGAAATCAAAATAATAATTTGGTCAAAAGGTCGAAGGTCAGCATGACATATAATCGTCAATTTTCATCCAATTGACCTGAAATTTTAATTATTATTTGAGCTTTTGTCATCAAATTTTCAACAAAGCTTTATTATGAGAATATGGAGAAGTCAAATTAAGAATTTGGTCAAAAAGGTTAAGGTTTGTGGAACATAATCAAGGCTCATGGAAGAGTCAAGGCAAATCAAGACTCATGGAAGAGGGCAATGGAAGATTCAAGGTCAAGGCTCATGGAAGAGTCACAAGTTCAAGGCTCATGGAAGAGTCACAAGGTCAAGGTTCATGGAACATATCGTCAAGGCTGGTGGAAGAGCGAGAACACAGATCGGATCAGGACACAACATAACAAAACAAATAGTGGAATGAGAAAGGGAAAATGCCAACAACAGGTTAGAGAAAATAGATGGAGATGGACAAACAAGTGATGTGGGTCACAATGAGGGGAAGGTGAGAATGGAAGGAGTGGACGAGATGGATGCAGAAGCAAATTCTGGGAGGAGTGGGTGATTTCACGGTTGTTGAAAAAAAAACATCATGGTTTTGGATGGGGGGTGATTTGAGATGGTGGTGAACAGCTGTGTTGAAGAACTGGAGGGAAGAATATAAGAATGAAGAGTGGGTGAAAGTTTGTTCCACAGGCAGGAAAAAAGAAGAACAAATGAGTGGAGGTGAGCAGTGGTTCGAGATTTCGGCAGTTTCACTCGGAGTTGTTGCTCGTGAAACCCCGTGCATTCTACAGATACCCTCGGGGGGGGGGGGTGGGGGTATAGAGGGGAGTGAACTGGACAAGGCACGGAGAGGGCAGAGGGAAAGACAGAGAGACCACTGACCTGTCAGCGATGGCACAGTGATGGCCCATAGACTCAGCTTCATCAAAAGAGATTATAATGATCTTGAAGGCCTTTGTTTCCACAGCTTCAACCTGAGCAAGATGTGAGTGAGGAGCTCCAGCCAGGCAAATGGTGGAGTCATCAGCAAGAGATAAAGAGGATGAGACTTGCCTTATAACCAGATTTAGTCACATATTACATACAGAAGTGGTTGAAAAGTAATCTGCTGATGTACAGTATGTTATGTCTGAAAACATAGTTATTCTCTCCTTCACCTGGCGAGTATCTCCTCCAAAAGACTTTTTCATTTTGTATCCTTGCTTCCCACATTGTCAAATATCCCTTTTCTCAAATTATTTTATTTATCTCCATCCATGTCCCTTCCTGTCTGTTTACCCTCATATTATGTAAGGATAATGCAGATCATGCCTGGTGTTGGCTTAATGGTTAGGGTGGTGAACTTTGGATCCTGCTCAGCTGTTGAATTAATACCAGGTGGGGTTGACTCTGCCTGTCATCCTTCTGAGGTCGGCAAAATGAGTGCCAGCATGCTGGTATACTGTGTCGGAGTGACGACCCATCCAGAGTTGTGCCCAATAGCCAAGGAGACTGCTTCAGCAGCTCCAAAGCTCTACACACAGTATGGTCCCAATCTCCGATGGAGATTCCCCTATGCTAGAAACAACACTTGCTGAACTTCCTTTGCACAGTTGCCATTGTTCTTTCCCTGACTGATCTGGACTCAACTAATTTAACCTACAGCTGTTAATTCTGTTCAGTTGATGGCACAATTCAGAATATGTACTTGTAATGGCCTTTTTCAGATAAAAATTTTTTTGAGGTTCATTGAAGAGCAATACTAGAGGACACAGATGTATTATACTGACAGTGAGGCAGTAATGAATGTGAATTCCACCTCACACACTCAAATCTTCCACTGCACCCCACACACTCAAACCCTCCCCCACATCCCACACACTTAAACCTTCCCCTGCTCTCCAAGCACTCAGACCTCCCCTCCTCACCCCATATACCACAAAGCCTCATGTTGCCCCCACAAAGCCTCACGTTACCTCACAAACCTCATGTTGCCCTCACAAGGCCTCACGTTGCCCTCACAAGGCCTCACGTTGCCCTCACGTTTCCCCACAAAGCTTCGCCCCCATCCTGCACAATCCCAATGCCCCCCCCCCATCTCTAACTGTGTGGACCTCAAAAATCTGAAGCCTCCACTCTAACTTGTGAAATTTCTCAATCCAGGCCGCTGCCGATAAATCAGACATCATCTGTTTCACAGAATCGTTCCTCCCACAGGGTTTCCCCGATTCCTTGGTGTCTTTCCCCAGTTGTTGTCTTTTCTGATTTGATACCCTTGAACCACGCCCCAGTGGTGGAGTTGCACTTTACATCAACAAATCAATTTCTCACTCTGTGTGTTCTGCTCATACACCTCCCAAATGCCAGAAGTACCTCTGGCTGTGACTTCCACTCTGCTTCCACCTTATGTTTGTCTGTGTGTTGTGCAATCCTCCCAACAGTGACGACCCCACCTAAATCTCTCTCAGACGACATGGACAAATTTTTAACCATTCATCCCAACTCTCTCTTTCTCATAAGTGGAGATCTTAATTGTCATCATGCCAGTTATCTGGGTATGGGTAACTTCCTCACCCGCCATGGCACTTCAGCGAAGGACTTCTGTGATTTCATCCATGGGACTGACTCAAACTGTGGACTTTCCCACCTGGATTTCTCCCAATGAAATATCTTCCCTTCTGGATTTGGTGAGGACCAACTTCCCTGCCAAAGTATCTTGCTCGTCCTCTGCCCCAATTGGCTTGTCTGATCATGTGCTTGTGAAGGTCAAAATGTATATGGTCATTCTCAGGGAATAGCCTCAGTGCTTGCGAGTCTGGCAATTCACTCAGGCAAACTGGCAGGGACTGTAAGCAGCCATCACACTTCAGGACTGGTCTCCTACAGTGGGGAGAACAAGTATTTGATTTGTTTTCCCACTTACAAAGCACGTAGAGGTCTGTAATTTTTATCATAGGTACACTTCAACTGAAAAACGGAATCTAAAACAAAAATTCTGAAAATCACATTGTATGATTTTTAAACAATTAATTTGCATTTTATTGCATGAAATAAGTATTTGATCACCTCTTCTTCTTCTTCTTCTTCTTCTTCTTTCGGCTGCTCTCGTTAGGGGTCACCACAGCGGATCATCCGTATGATCCACATAGTGATTTGGCAGAGGTTTTACGCCGGATGCCCTTACTGACACAACCTTAGTCGCCTCTTACGACACAGGAATATGAAACACCTATTTTAACCAGGGTACACACCGGCCCAGTATACTGGTACTCATTTCGCCGACCTCGGAAGGATGACAGGCTGAGTCAACCCCCTGGTGTATTCATTCAGTGGCCCAACGGGGTTTGAACTCAGGACCTTTTGGATCCCAAGCCACTGCCCTAACCACTGCGCCAACACCAGGCATAAGTATTTGATCACCTACCAACCAGTAAGAATTCCGGCTCTCACAGACCTGTTAGTTTAGTCTTTAAGAAGCCCTCCCATTCTCCACTCATTACCTGTATTAACTGCACCTATTTGAACTCGTTATCTGTATAAAAGACAACTGTCAACACTCAATCAATCAGACTCCAACCTCTCCACAATGGGCAAGACCAGAGAGCTGTCTAAGGACATCAAGGACAAAATTGGAGACTTGCACAAGGCTGAGATGGGCGACAGGACAATAGGCAAGCAGCTTGGTGAGAAGGCAACAACTGTTGGCGTAATTATTAGAAATTGAAAGAAGTTCAAGATAACAGTCAATCTCCCTCGGTCTGGGGCTCCATGCAAGATCTCACTTCGTGGAGCCTCAATTATCATGAGAAAGGTGAGGGATCAGCCCAGAACTATACGGCAGGTCCTGGTCAATGACCTGAGGAGAGCTGGGACCACAGTATCAAAGAAAACCATAAGTAACACACTACGCCATCATGGATTAAAATCCTGCAGTGCACGCAAGGTCCTTCTGCTCAAGCCAGCGCATGTCCAGGCCCGTCTGAAGTTTGCCAATGACCATCTGGATTATCCCGAGGAGGAATGGGAGAAGGTCCTGTGGTCTGATGAGACCAAAATAGAGCTTTTTGGTTTAAACTCCACTCGCCGTGTTTGGAGGAAGAAGAAGGATGAGTACAATCCCAAGAACACCATCTCAACCGTGAAGCATGGAGGTGGAAACATCATTCTTTGGGGATGCTTTTCTGCAAAGGGGACAGGACGACTGCACCGTATTGAGGGGAGGATGGATGGGGCCATGTATCGCGAGATCTTGGCCAACAACCTCCTTCACTCAACAAGAGCATTGAAGATGGGGCGTGGCTGGGTCTTCCAGCATGACAACGACCCGAAACACACAGCCAGGGCAACTAAGAAGTGGCTCCGTAAGAAGCATCTCAAGGTCCTGGAGTGGCCTAGCCAGTCTCCAGAACTGAACCCAATAGAAAATCTTTGGAGGGAGCTGAAAGTCTGTGTTGCCCAGCGACAGCCCTGAAACCTGAAGGACCTGGAGAAGATCTGTATGGAGGAGTGGGCCAAAATCCCTGCTGCAGTCTGTGCAAACCTGGTTAAGAACTATAGGAAACGTCTGATCTCTGTAATTACAAACAAAGATTTCTATACCAAACAGTTTCTGTTCTGTTTTTCTGATGTATCAAATACTTATTTCATGCAATAAAATGCAAATTAATTATTTTAAAATCATACAATGTGATTTTCAGGATTTTTGTTTTAGATTCCGTCTTTCACAGTTGAAGTGTACCTATGATAAAAAATTACAGACCTCTACGTGCTTTGTAAGTGGGAAAACCTGCAAAATCGGCAGTGTATCAAATACTTGTTCTCCCCACTGTACATCTGCCACCCCTGAAATTAATTCAGCCTGGGAATTCTTCAACAGAAACCTGCTCTCCCTGATGCACAGATCCATCCCATCTCATCTCATCTTCAATTATCCTACCCTTCTTCCCACCCATGGTACACTGAATCCTGTGCTGAGGCATTTGCTATGAAACAACTTGCCTTCTCTTCCTGGAAGGCTAATCCGATGGAAGGGAATCTCAGTGCATTCCAAAAAGTCTGCAACAAGTGTGTCCACTCTTAGGAGAGCCCAAAGACAACATCTGTCCAACCTCAAGAATGAACTTTCAAACTTGTCTCCCTCCTCTAATACATGGCGGTGCTATATTTAGTCTATCTATGGCATATGCTCTCCTTCCATCCCTTCCTTCACTTTAAATGGCACCATAGCTGACTCGTAGCTGATTACTGACACCATAGCTGACTCATGAGAAGGCTGAATGCCTCAAATTCTCATTTTGCTTCAAAATCTTGTGTCCCTCCCTTACCACTCACTCTTGGTAGCCATCCTTCCCTGTCATGCCCAATTGCCCCTCAACTGTGTTTTTTCCACCAGAGATGATGAAGAAGGTTAGTTCACCTCATGACTCTGACTCTGCGACTGGATCGGATAGCATCAGCTCACATGTTCGTTCACATGTTCGTTCTCTCGTTCTCTCTTTCTCTTTCTCTTTCTCTTTCTCTTTCTCTTTCTCTTTCTCTTTCTCTTTCTCTTTCTCTTTCTCTTTCTCTTTCTCTTTCTCTTTCTCTTTCTCTCTCTCTCTCTCTCTCTCTCTCTCTCTCTCTCTCTCTCTCTCTCTCTCTCTCTCTCTCTCTCTCTCTCTCTCTCTCTCCTTTTCTCCCTGTCATTTATTGCTTGGTCATCTTCCATCCGCATGGAAATCTGCCAACTTCACTGCATTGCATTAAAAACGTTCAAAATCTGATCTCCTTAACAGCAGACCGATCAGCTTACTTCCAATCATCAGCATGGTCATGGAATCCATCATAGCAGTTGATATGAAATCCTTCCTTTTCTCCAACAACCTCATAACAGATCACCAATTTGGTTTCAGACTAGGTCATTCCACCTTGGACATGCTGCTTCAACTCACCCAACAATGAATGGAGACCCTCAATGTCAGACTTGAGACCCGGGTGGTCTCACCAGACATATTTTGTGCTTTTGACACAATCTGCAATCCCACCTTACTCTCCAAAGTCTCTGCCTATGATATCCAAGACCAACTCCACACATGGCAGACTGATTTCCTCTACTCTCATTGCCAAAGTGTGGCTCTCAACAGAATCCTATCAGAATTTCTTTCCATGCAGGTTGCCACTGACAAACCAGACATTATCTGCCTAACAGAAACTTTCCTCTCCCAAGACGTGTCTGACTCCCAAGTATCTCTCCCTGGTTACTCCCTCTTACGGTATGACAGACCTGAGCCTCGTCCTGGTGGAGGTGTTGCTCTCTTCATCAAAGACTCTATTCCTCACTCTCCCTGCACTGCTCTCACTCCCCCACACCCCCAGGAATACCTCTGGCTTCGGCTTCCCCTCCACTCCCACCTCATGTTTATATGTGTACTGTACCGTCCACCGAACAGTGATGACTCCATCTACACCTCACTCTCCGAAAACATGGACCATCTTCTATCTTCTCATCCAAACTCTCTCTTCCTCATATGTGGTGACTTCAATTGTCATCACGCCAGTTGGCTAGGTATGGGTACCTCTCTCACTTGTCATGGCATCTCAGCAAAAGCTTTCTGCAACTCATTGGGACTGACTCAATCGGTCAACTTACCTACCTGGATCTCAGCCAATGGTACTCCATCTCTTCTGGATCTGATTTTGACAAATTTCCCTGAAAATATCTGCTGCTCTTCATCCGCTCCAATCGGTTCTTCTGACCACGTCCTTGTTAAAGTGGACATCTCTCTGGCTGTCATCAGAGAACCACCTCACCGCCATCGAGTCTGGCATTTCACTCAAGCCGACAGGCAGGGTCTCCAAGCAGCCCTCAAACTCACAGACTGGTCTCCTATCACTACTTTCTCAAACATCAACTCATCCTGGGAATTATTTCGAAGAAACTTGCTCTACCTCATGCACAGATTTATCCCCTCTCGTGTTCAGTTGTCCTTCCCTTCCTCCCGCCCTTGGTTCATTGAAGCTTGTGGTGAGGCAGTTGTCCTGAAACAACTTGCCTTTACCTCATGGAAAGCAAACCCAACTGAGGGCAATCTCAGTTCCTTCCATAAAGCTCAGAACAAGTGTGTATCTACCCTCAGGAGAGTCAGAAAACAACATCTTTCTCATCTCAAGTCTGAACTCTCAAACCTCTCTCCCTCCTCAAAACCCTGGTGGCATCTAATCAAATCTGTTTCTGGTGTATGTTCCCCCTCCATCCCCTCCCTTACCCCAAAAGGCCGCACTGCTGATACCGCACGTGAAAAAGCTGAATGTCTAAACTCGGTGTTTGCAGCTAAATCTTGTGTCCAAAACCCATCGCTTTCTCTACCCACCTTACCCAGTCGCACCCAACTGTCCCTGGACTCTGTGTCCTTTTCCCCTGACAAGGTGGAGAGCTTGCTGTCAAACCTCGACTCAGATTGTGCAACCGGTCCAGACGGCATCAGCCCACGTGTCCTCAGAGCCTGCTTTTCTGCTCTTGCTCACCCTCTCTCTGTTCTATTCATCCTCTCATTTGCTCAAGGTCATCTGCCATCTGCATGGAAATCAGCAAACATCACTGCCCTGCACAAAAACAGATCACTGCAACTTCAGACCAATCAGCCTTCTCCCCATCATCAGCAAGGTTATGGAATCCATCATCGCTTCAGATATTAAATCCTTCCTCTTCTCCAATGGCCTGATTTCTGATCATCAATTTGGTTTCAGACCAGGTCGCTCTACCCTGGATATGCTGCTTCTGCTCTCCCAACAATGGTTGGAGGTCCTCAATGCCAGACAGGAAATTCGATCCGTATCCCTGGACATATCACGTGCTTTTGATACAGTCTGGCACCCTGCCCTGCTCACCAAACTCTCTTCCTATGGTATCCAAGGCCATGTCCACTCATGGCTCGCAGACTTCCTCTCCTGTCGCAGTCACTGTGTGGCCCGAAATGGAGTTCTTTCATTCCCTCTTCCTGTCCAGGCTGGAGTTCCTCAAGGTAGCGTTCTGGGCCCTGTTCTTTTTCTGGTTTTCATCAATGATCTCTCCAACTGTCTGGAAAATCCTCTATATCTCTTCGCTGATGACTCCACCCTCTGCCATACCATCGGTCATCCCTCAGACCGGCAAGCAGCAGCTTCTTCGCTCACTGCAGATCTGGATAAAATCACAAACTGGTCCAACATGTGGAACATGTCTTTCAATCCAGACAAATCTCACACTCTCACTATGTCTCTTCGAAAGGACCGTTTAGAAAACCCCCCCATCCACTTTATCAACAATCCTCTGGAAGAATTCCTTTCTTTCAAGATTTTGGGTTTCACTATCTGCCATGACCTTTCCTGGGAAAGCCACATTTCAAACCTCGCCTGCAAAGCCAGTTGCCAACTGGGAATCCTCCGTCGTGCAAAGTCCTTCCTCGGCCCACCAGAGCTCCTGACCACTTAAAAGCTTTTGTCCGCAGCCTGATGGAGTACTGCTCTCCCCTCTGGGCTGGTGCTCCTGCCTCCCATCTTTCTCGGCTTCACGCTGTAGAAACCAAGGCATTTTGGATCATTGGCATATTCTGCAATGAGGCTGAGTCTTTGGGCCTCTCACTCAATCACCGCAGGTTGGTCGGTGGTCTTTCTGCCTTCTACTGTCTCCTCTCCAGCCTCGCCCCCCCCCCCTCTCTGCGATTTGTCCCCACCACATTTCCGCAGAGTGCTCAAGATCCGCCAACAACCCCCTTCTGGTAAAACTACCAAAATCACGAATCACTGCTCACCTTCACTCTTTCATTCCTCTTTTTTCCCGCCTTTGGAATAAACTCCCTCACTCTATTCATTCCCATTCTTCCCTCCAGGCCTTCAAAACAGCTGTTCACCACCACCTCTTATCATCCCCCATCCAAATCCTCGATCTTTTCTACCCCCGATAATCCAGCAAGCGCACCTTCTTCAAATTCCCTGCTTTCCTTTCTGAAAGTCCCTGTAATGTCCATCTTGTATTCCCCATTGTGATGAAATAAAGGATGAGGTGACGCGCGATCACGTGTCGCGCAGCTCGCACACGGGACAGATAAAACCGAGATGCCGCGCGGTCGGTGGGATTGTCCCTGGGGCATTGTCATTTAAGGCGGTGGTTCACTTGGTGCTCGTTGAATGGTGAGAATTGAGAGTATACCGGACTCCGTGCTTATGCTGGCTAATTGCTGATTTATTTTGCAGTGATCGACTGCACATGTATTCCTTGCTGCACATGTATTCCTTTATGTGTCTGTAGAGTCGGCTTCAATCAAGTGAAATAAAGCCTTATACTCCGAAGGTTTTTCCCTCGCATTCACTTCAATTTATTTCACTTGATCCCTTCGGCTGCCTCAACCGACTATGGACAAGATCTACAAGCCAGAGAGGTTCGATGCGGACCCCAACGCTACTGACTCAGAAATGAAGTGGTCCCATTGGTACCGTTCCTTCTCACACTATCTGACCATCATTAAAGAGGGAGCCGACAAACTGGCCGCACTTGTAAACCATGTCTCGCCCAGTGTATTCAGGCTCTTCTCGGAGTGTGACACCTACGACGCAGCGATCGACGTGCTGCGGGCGCTCTACGTGAAGCGCAAGAACGAGGTATACATACGACATCTTCTCAACACATGCAGGCAAGAAGCCGGTGAGACAATCGATCAGTACCTGCAAGCTCTGAGGCAGTTGGGCAAAGACTGCAATTTCCGGGCTGTAACCGCCGAGGAACATCGAGATGAAGCGACCCGAGAGGCGTTCATCCAGGGGCTCAGGTCAGCCCCCATTCGGCAACGCTTATTGGAAAAAGCACAACCCACTCTTGAAATGGTAGCTGACCAGGCCCGAGCTATGGATACGGCTCAGCAGCAATCTGAATCATATGGGACACCGGTGTTGCTAATGAACGCTGCTACGGCGGAAACTCAAAGAACCCCCCAGGACACCTCCGACACTGAGGATGGAGATAAACCCGAGGAATCGGATACCCAGACCTCGTCAAACTCCTCAGCAACTACTTCGGTTGGTAAATGTTT
Organism: Eptatretus burgeri; assembly: GCF_056783735.1. NCBI lineage: Eukaryota > Metazoa > Chordata > Myxini > Myxiniformes > Myxinidae > Eptatretus > Eptatretus burgeri. The sequence goes on from NC_140967.1 coordinate 40,303,726, forward strand.
CTTTTGTGGGTATAAAAGACACCGCCGTAACAAATGCCCCACCAGGGATGCCACATGCATGAATTGTGACAAGAAAGGGCATTATGCCAGGGTATGCAAATCTACTCTTAGAAGAAATAAACCCACTTCTGCGGCCCTCTACTCACAAAAAGAAAGTTACAGCAGCTTCACCGGGGAATCTATCCAAAGTTATCATCAACGTACGAATTAACGGGAATATGGCTGAGGCGCTGATTGATACCGGTAGCTCTGAAAGTTTCGTCAACGGCTCACTAGCGAAGGGCAGGAAATGGAAGATCCACCCGACAGACAATACGGTATGCATGGCCTCCACATCACTGCAGTCCAGCGTACGAGGGTACTGCAATGTTGAGTTGGACGTAAAAGGCTACACGTATTGGGATGTAAGGGTACTGGTGCTTCGTGATTTATGCGCAGATGTAATTCTGGGTCATAATGATCTCAAGCAGCACACGAGCGTCGAAATATCCTTTGGAGGAAACAAACCTCGTCTAATTCTAAATGCTCTGACCACCGCAGAGGTATCGTCCCCCCTGCTGTTTGCTAACTTGTCGCCGGACTGTAAACCGATAGCGATCAAATCGCGACGATACACCGCCGCCGATATGAACTTCATCACTTCTGAGACCAAGCGATTACTGGAAGAAGGTATTATAGAACCGAGCGATTCGCCATGGCGCGCGCAGGTATTGGTGACCACCAACCAGAACCATAAGAAACGAATGGTTGTCGATTACTCTCAAACGGTCAATCGCTTCACCCACCTCGATGCCTACCCTTTGCCGCGCATAGACGAGATGGTCGAACGCGTGGCCAATTACAAAATATTCAGCACCATCGATTTGCGAAGTGCCTATCATCAAATTCCCATCCGAGAGGAAGACAAACCTTACACCGCGTTCGAGGCAGGTAGACACCTCTATCAATTTAGGAGGATTCCGTTCGGTGTCACGAATGGAGTAGCTTGCTTCCAACGAGTTATGGACGACATCATCTCGGATGAAAACCTCAAAGACACTTTTGTTTTCGTGGACAATGTCACGGTGTGCGGTAAGGATCGGGGGGAACATGATATGAATCTGGACAGATTCTTGAGCATTGCTAGAAAATATAATCTGACTCTCACCTACGACAAATGCGTATTCTCGGCAAAGTCAATTGATCTTCTCGGCTACACAAAAGCCGATGGCACGATTAAGCCCGATCCTGAACGATTGTGCCCACTCCGTGAGCTACCCCCACCTCATGACCTGCAGACATTGCGTCGAGTGATTGGAATGTTCGCTTACTACGCTAGATGGATTCCCCAATACCCCCGAGAAAATACATCCCCTGGTGCATTGCAAAAACTTCCCGCCAGATGTCGCTGTTGTAAAAGCTTTCCACAGCCTCAAAGATGATATCAGTAATTCCGTGGTATTATCGATCGACAGCACGGTGCCGTTGGTGGTGGAAACGGACGCTTCCGATCATGCGATCGCCGCGACACTCAATCAGTCCGGACGACCCGTCACGTTCTTCTCGAGAACTCTCTCAGGAAGCAAGCAGAGACACTCGGCAATAGAGAAGGAAGCGTACGCTATTGTCGAAGCCCTACGTAAATGGAGACATTATTTACTGGGCAACCACTTCACACTTGTCACGGACCAGCGATCCATTGCCTTCATGTTTGATGGGAAAAATAACGGGAAAATTAAGAACAAGAAAATAATGAGATGGCGGATGGACCTATCCTGTTATAGTTACGACATTGTTTATCGGCCCGGGAGGGAAAACCCTGCTGCGGACACCTTCTCTCGGGTCTACTGTTCGGCGACAATCGGTCGGGCTTTGCAAGACCTCCATGTGTCTCTGTGCCACCCAGGGATAACCAGAATGGCACATTTCGTGCGCAGACAAAACCTTCCCTATTCTATCGAAGATATTAAACAAATGAGTGCTTCTTGCCCTGTTTGTGCTGAACTAAAACCCAGATTCTATGGCGCCGCTTCTGGCAGGTTGATCAAGGCCACTTCACCCTTCGAGAGACTAAATATCGACTTCAAAGGGCCCCTGCCGACTGAGACAGACAACAGATACATACTCACGGTTGTTGATGAATACTCAAAGTTCCCATTTGCATTCCCGTGCTCGGATATGACCTCGGGCACTGTCGTGAAATGTCTCTCTGACCTCTTTGCCATGTTTGGGAAACCTTCGTACATACATTCAGACAGAGGACCGTGTTTCATGTCGGCCGAGCTCAAACAGTTCCTATATGAACACGGCATTGCAACTAGTCGAACGACGGGTTACAACCCACAGGGTAATGGGCAGGTGGAACGGTATAATGGAGTCATTTGGAAGGCCGTAACCCTGGCGCTGAAATCGAGAGGACTGGGGCGCAAGCGGTGGGAGGTTACCCTTCTCGACGCCCTGAATTCCATCCGCTCTTTGCTCTGTATGTCCATCAATGCTACTCCGCACGAACGAATGTTTACTCACCAACGACGATATACTAACAGCCAATCGGTGCCCAACTGGCTAACCTATCCGGGAACAGTGTTCATGAAGTGCCCGGTACGACAAAGCAAGTATGAACCAATGGTGGAGAAGGTCAAACTCATCGATGCTAATCCTGAGTATGCTCATGTTAGACTTCCTGATGGCAGGGAGACCACTGTGTCGGTTCGCCATCTGGCTCCCACAGGTACTCCTCCTGCAGGTACTCCTCCATCTGGTACTCCTCCCTCTGACATTCCCTCCCCAGGTGTTTCCCCCCCAGGAACTCCACCCGAGAATGGTGGCGACGGAGCTACCGCATTCCACCCGAGAGCGATCGAGGAGTCATCCCCGGCTCGAGTCGAGGCTCCCCAAGAGGATCGGAAGCCTCCCTCAAGTGAAACCATCATTTACTCCCGGAGAGGTCAACGGATAAAACCCCCTCGCCGACTCGATGTGTAAAGGAGATTATCGGCATCCCTCGATGGCACCATACCATGCTTCTACAACTCAAAATAATCCTCACTGCTTGAAATGTCTGCTTCTGTAGTTTGACTAGTTCGCATTGCTTGAAATGTATGCTCCTATAGCTTTGAAGTAATCATGGTGCATTAATTGAGCCTCTAGTTACATTTTAAAGATGGGGAGAATGTGATGAAATAAAGGATGAAGTGACGCGCGATCATGTGTCGCGCAGCTCGCACACGGGACAGATAAAACCGAGATGCCGCGCGGTCGGTGGGATTGTCCCTGGGGCATTGTCATGTACGGCGGTGGTTCACTTGGTGCTCGTTGAATGGTGAGAATTGAGAGTATACCGGACTCCGTGCTTATGCTGGCTAATTGCTGATTTATTTTGCAGTGATCGACTGCACATGTATTCCTTTATGTGTCTGTAGAGTCGGCTTCAATCAAGTGAAATAAAGCCTTATACTCCGAAGGTTTTTCCCTCGCATTCACTTCACCCATGTTCCCCGTCCCATCCCTCTCCCTTCCACAGATCTCCTAATGTCTCTGTTCCCCACTGTTTTGTCCTTCCCTCTCCCTCCCCTCTTGTCCCCTGTCCCCCTTGATGTGCGTTGTGTGTTAGCTCTCATATGAGCCTCGACAAGGTATACAAAAAAAAAATAAAAAAATAAAAACCCCGTCGAAAACCTCCAAACAGTCTTCATAACAACCCCTTCGTAACAACCCCCCCCCCCAAAAAAAAACCACCTCTGCCTCAGAGAGTGCTCGGGAATTTATGGACCTCCCTCAACGGGGTAGGGCTCGCTCAAACAATGTCACTCCCCACCCTGATTGGACAGGCTCCTATGGGTTCGTCCTTTCTGGGTAGGGTTTCGGCCCCTGCCGGGAAACCCCACCCACTCTTCCACGTGGGTTCATACTTGTCGAGCAACAGTATCAATGTTGCAAAGGTCGTCGTGAAAGAGTTACAACGTTTGTGGAAGCCGAGAAACTGGAACCGCAAGATCCCACCTCGGCACGTCAGAGTGTGAGAAGGCAGCTGGTTGGCGGTGGATCATGACTGGGGATGGGATGGTTGTGAGATGGCTTGTTAGATGTAATAACATAACTAAAAGAAATCGCAACGCACGCCTTTGATTCTCCCACGAGACAAAAGGAAGGGGATCTGACTACACACATACTTAACGACATAATTGACTTTTGGGACATCTGTATGTTGAATGCAAATGGTCTCCAGATCCGTAACAATATTATTGTGTCCGAATGCTTGTAAATACAGGATTCCACCGCGCAATGCTCCAAATGGTCTTTTATGGCACTGCGTTCAGTTATTACTCTACTTTACCATACCCGAAGGTCGCTCAAATGGGTTAAAATCGATGGCAAACACACACGAAAAGCAGATGGCTGAAACACATTTTCTTACTTTTTTCTGTTTATAGCTGTGGAGGAACTCTGGGAAGGGTTTGAAACAGCAAAGCGCTTTCCTGATGTAGGCCTTCTTGGGTTGCTTTATGCAGCTTCTTTGGCTCGAGGAGTATGGGAGGTGTTACTTATTTATATAATCATAGCCATGTGCAGGGACACAAAGAGCTCATGAGTGAAGGAGAGGAGAGGCAAAGGAACATTTCACGAGCAGTTGGTGTCGAGCTTCTGTGGAGAAGAACACTCCTTCCACGGCGCGTCATCCTGCCCTCTCGATCCTGTCAGGCACGAAGGACGAGGAGGGTGAATGGTGGCACCACATCGACAGGGGCCTGAGGATGAAGTAGCTGAGACAGAGGAAGGCAATTCACATATCTAGCTCGCCTCTCTGGGATGCCGGAGAGGACTCGCCTACTGGGTCTGGGCACTTCAGGGATGCAGCTGCATATCCCCATCGTGTCACATAGCCACTGGCCATCTTTCCCATCCATTTCCCTCTGCATTCTCTTGTATATTTGTGTGAGGTGAGGGAGGAAAGAAAAGACTGCTTCCGCAGGCCATCACCAAGCCTTCCTTCCAGTGATAACCACCCCACTTGTCAAAACCTGCCACTAGCACCTGTATTCAATCATCAAGGGCATGACCCTCAAGCTCCTAAAGGATCGTTGGGAGATGATTCGCGTACTGCAGCCAGGAATGACTGGAGCATTTTGAGAGTTGCGGGCTTTGAGGGATGTGACATCACGTCGTGGTGAGTTCTGGACCAATGGGCACACTGTGCTCTGTTCAGGGAGCAAAAATATGAACCCTGCTCCATGTAGCCATGCTTGCGGAGGGTGGTCCATGAACTCTGACCCCCCTTGACTCCCCATTCTGCTCGGGATGCTTAAAACGGTGGCACATCCAACCATGTGCAGATTATTGGAACATGCTGGGAACCTCAAAACAACCTGCCTGCCAGCTTATTTGTGCTATTGGAATGCACTGGAGGAGTCGACAGAACGAGTGAGCCAGGCTGGACAAGCACCAAGCAAAGGCTGTGGGATGAGTCGGGTGGTATCCCAGCATGAGGCAGGAGGCCCCGCCAACCCCAGCATGGGAAAATAGCTCCATCATTGATGTGCACTGTCTTTTTCTTCCATTCTAATTTGTCTTTTCTAATTTGTCTGCATCAAGCCAATGATTGAGGGCAGTGAAGAGCCCACCAACCATTCTTTTTCAGAGTGACCCAATTGATATGCATTATTTCCACTCTTCTTCTCGTGCTTTCACACACACACACACACACACACACACCTCAAACATGCATCACGACACCCACCTTTACCTCTCTTTATTTTTCCTTACCTCCCATGCTCTTTGTACCAGCACCTGCCCACATGTTCATGCCGCGTAAGGGAGAGGCCAACAACAAGCCTCAGATTGCTCTCTCTCTCTCTCTCTCTCTCTCCCTCTCTCTCTCTCTCTCTCTCTCTCTCTCTCTCTCTCTCTCTCTCTCTCTCTCTCTCTCTCTCTCCCTCTCTCTCTCGAGTTTCCCCAGTTGTGATTATGATTGGCGCCTTGTCTTGTGTGTAGATAAATAGGTAAGATTGCAGAAGGGGCTCATAAATGCTCAGGGAAAAGTTCTGCTATGTGTCTATGTTCTGTTTGCTGTATGTATATATATATATATATATATATATATATATATATATATATATATATATATATATATATATATATATATATATATATATATATATATATATATATATATATATATATATGTCACACCCTCAAAAACATCATGCATATGTGCTTTTCCATCCCTTGTGAATAAAACCTTAGCTGAATATATGTGCCACACAAATCATTTCTCGCTATGTCTTCTCCATATTGGTCAAATATAGTCCGCACTATCAGACATATGAGAAGTTCTGCACCATTGATTGGCTTCGTGATTAGCCAGTGCGTACCTCCGGTATCGCTTGTCTGTACTTGAATAAATAGACGGGTGCACACTGAGGGTATGAACCTCAATTGGTCAGGCCAGACCAACAGACAGGTAACCATTTAATAAGAAGGAGGATGCTGCCAGACCAGGCCGTTCTAATGACGTTCGTAGTTGCTTCACAATCTGATCGGCTGCAGATTTATCTGTGGCATGTCGGCCTGCAGGGCTGGAGGTTTGGAAGAGCCCGAGAGGTTCACCTTCCTAGCAAACCCTGAACCCCGGTTCCATAAAAATATATTGGTTAATGATGCACCCCTAACGGTGATTGGTGAGGACACCAGATTAAGTCCGATGACAGATATTGCTGCACGATCTGGGATCAACAAGTGCCATCTACCACATTGACCCATTTTCTTCTGTCCCACCATTCACAACCAGAAGGCATCAACATTATTTTGATGGTGATCAAAAGATATCACGTTTTGATCGCCGTCAAAATTTTCCATAGATGTGAGAAGTGAGCGACACAACTTGTGGAAAGCAAAAACGAAGGAATTCCACATGACAGATCATTTTACGAAATATATGCATGTTAGAAAACGACAATGTTGGCCAATAACATGGTGCACAACAACATGCAGGTGTAAATGGGGATGCTGGAGGTTTCCTAATGAAATCCATAATGAGAGCTGTAGCATGTCAACATGGCAGTTGTGTGGGATGGCAGCATCGCACCGATACGAAAATGTGCAAAAAGGGTTGATAAAAGCCATGAATAGCATATGTAGCCTGAGTTGGCTGACCAATTCAAATTAAAGTGGAGATGTGCATCAAATGTGTGATGCAGGTGACACATTACCTCTGTTTCACGTCACAAGCATCCTGTGAGATTCGATGCTAAAAGTCAAAATATTATGTTCAAAATAAATGGTAGGAACTATGATTTCATCCCCACCATATACATTCTCCTACCCTTCTCACCTGCTCCCCTAAACACACACACACACACACACACACACACACACACACACACACACACACACACACACACACACACACACACACACACACACACACACTTAGCTTCAATTAGAAAAAAAAAACAACCATACACCATGACGTGTTCATCTGAAAAAGCTGACCTTGATACTGCCTTGACTATATAGATCCAGAATAAATTATTGCCTGAGTTCTAAAATCCTGCTTTGCTTCCCTTGGGTCCATTCAGTTTGGGTTATCTGTCATATGCTTGGACAGTAACTAAGATTATCCTCTCCACAACTAGAAGGGCACTCGGTAGAGCACATACCTCAAGCATGCAATGCCTGGTCCATGAGAACATATCCGGCCCAATACATTTTTGAAATAGAAGGGGACTCAGTCGAGTTCATACATCTGCCACACAATGCCTGATCCAATAGAACATGTCAGGTCGAGTAAATATATCGTTTTTAGCCCCATCTCTCAATGGTGAAAAATCACTTTAAAAATTAAATAAATCTCGTATCTGGATCCAGATTCGGATCTTCACCAAAATCGAATCGATTTGTCCTTGTCACACACCAAATCTGTCCATTAAGTGTCGTACGAATCTGTCCACCACTTTTTGAGATATCATGCTGTATTATCGCTTTATCCCGATATCTCAATGTTGAAGAAACACAAAAAAATTATCAGATCCGAATCCGGATTCGGATTTTGACCAAAAATTGAAACAATTCGTCCGCGTCACACACCCAACGTATCCACCAAGTTTCGTCAGAATCCGTCCACATCTTTTTGAGATATCATGCTATATATTGTTTTTGGCCCAATCTCTCAACGGTGAAGAATCACTCAAAAAATTATTGGAGCCGAATCAGGATCCAACTCTTCACCAAAATCTAATCAGTTCATCCTTGTCACACACCCAACCTGTCCATCAAATTTCATCCCGATCCGTCCACAACTTTTGAGATATCCTGCACACAAGCAAACAAACAGATAAACAAGCAGTCATAGACTGGTACTTACGAAATCGTCAACTTGACCTCTGACCTTGTCTAATAAAAGCTGTCTCTTAAGAAGGTTGCGACGCAAACCAGAAGTTTCTACGACGATTCTGTACCAAACCATCAAAAATCGTAACGTCGACCGAAGCAAAAATCTCCATTTCTCCACGCAATTATTTTATATTATTTTATCAAAGTCACAAAACCGTAATATTCGGCCATCCACCAACAATCTTTACATAGTCTGACGGCTTAGCGAGTCAGGCATGCGACGATAACCTTTATTGGGATAAAAAAAATGACTTTTAAACACCATCTTTATCGAAAACACCGTCAGCAAGGAACACGCAAAAGCTTTACGTGATCAACGCCGCCTCTGCTCAAGTGCACTGCACCACGTGACGACCCGTGACGCAGCGAGTGAAATATTTTTTATACAATCGTAAAACGTCTCCAAAACATCCGATTTTTACCAGAATTTTGACAACCGAGTTTTAAGCGTATTAAGGGATCGCAAAAACCGAAGACAAAATTAAAATCGAACTTAAAACGAACTCGTAACGTCGAGCGAAGCAAAAATACTCCATTTCTTCACATTAATTTACGGAATTATGTTTGACCTCAGTGACCTTGACCTTTGACCGATTTTGACCAAAATCTAATCAGCACTAGCCATCATCCTCCTGAATCACGTGGTGTAATTTAACATTGGCAGCTTCTTCCGTTCTCGAGTTATTGTGCCTACAAACAAACAAACACACAAACAGAGGACGGAAGTCATCAATATACTTACGAAATCTTTAGATTTCGTTAGTAACAAACAAACAAGAAGATGACGTCATGCAGAGCACAATACTTGCAAAATCCATAAAACAAATTTGATCTCAAAAATAATTGGTTTGTGAATTCATTGAACAAATATGCACCTCCTCTTCAAATTTCAAGTACCGGTAAATCGGATGAAAATTGACAATTTTAGAATTTGGCCTATGTTGACCTTTTGGCCAATGTGGAAGTACAAAATAATTGGTGGTTGAATTCAGTGACCAGAAATATATATCCTCTTCAAATTCCAAGTCAATCGGATGAAAATTGAGGATTTTAGAAATACCACAGAAGTTGTTGACTTTTGGCCTGTCTTGACCTTTTGACTTTTTGACGTCAAAAGCAATAGGCTTCTTCCTTATGACAAACTCTACCACATGGTGACGTTTCATGAAGATCGGTTTAAAATTGTGACCTATGGTCGACAAACAGACAGAATAACAAAATAGTCTCTGTCTCTGTCTCTGTCTCTCTGCGTCTCTCTCTCTCTCTCTCTGCGTCTCTCTCTCTCTCTCTCTGCGTCTCTCTCTCTCTCTCTGCGTCTCTCTCTCTCTCTCTCTCTCTGCGTCTCTCTCTCTCTCTGCGTCTCTCTCTCTCTCTCTCTCTCTCTCTCTCTCTCTCTCTCTCTCTCTCTCTCTCTCTCTCTCTCTCTCTCTCTCTCTCTGTGTCTCTCTCTCTCTCTCTCTCTCTCTGTTTCTCTCTCTCTCTCTCTCTCTCTCTCTCCCCTTCTCTCTCTCTCTCTCTCTCTCTCTCTTTCTCTCTCTCTCTCTCTCTGCGTCTCTCTCTCTCTCTCTCTGCCTCTCTCTCTCTCTCCCTCTCTCTCTCTCTCTCTCTCTCTCTCTCTCTCTCTCTCTCTGCGTCTCTCTCTCTCTCTCTCTCTCTCTCTGCGTCTCTCTCTCTCTCTCTCTCTCTCTCTCCGTCTCTCTCTCTCTCTCTCTCTCTCTCTCTCTCTCTCTCTCTCTCTCTTTCTCTCTCTCTCTCTCTCTCTCTCTCTCTCTCTCTCTCTCTCGTACAGCCTGTGGCTGCTGGTTGCATCATTGGTTGGGACATGGCTATGCCGCTGATGCAGTGTCCCCCTTACCAGTACACTGGTACTCATTTTGTCGACCTCAGAAGGATGACAGGCTGAGTCAACCTCCTGGTGTATTTTTAATTCAGCGGCCAATGGGGCTTGAACTCAGGACCCTAGGATCCCAAGACGCCACCCTAACCACGAAGCCAACACCAGGCTACAAAATCGACTGACCAATATAATTGAAAAATCTTCGATTTTGCAATTACAAGAAAAAAAAACGTCGAACAGAGCATGATACTTGCAAAATCCATAAAACAAATTTGACCTCAAAAATAATTGGTGGTTGAATTCAATGACCAAATGTTCAACTCTTCAAATTTCAAGTGAATCGGATGAAAATTGACAATTTTAGAAATTCGGCCATTGTTGACCTTTTGGTCCATGTTGACCTACAAAACAATTGGTGGTTGAATTCAGTGACCTGAAATATAAATCCTCTTCAAATTTTAAGTCAATTGGATGAAAAATGAAGATTTTAGAAATACCACCTTAGTTGTTGACCTTTGGCCGATGTTGACCTTTTGACTTTTTGACCTCAAAAACAATAGCCTTCTTCATTATAACAAACTCTACCATGTGGTGAAGTTTCGTGAAGATCGGCTTAAAATTGTGACCTGTAGGTGATAAACAGACAGACAAACAGACAGATAGACAGAAAGGAGCGAAAACATGACCTCCTTCACCTTCGGTGGTGGAGGTAATAAGGCTGCTAAGAGCTGTCCACTCAAGGGGAGACTAGTTAGCATTCTCCCAATCACAGGCAGAGATTTAAAATATATACATTTACAGGAGCGAAGCTCATGGAAGATCAAAATACATCCGACAATGGGACAAACATCATGGGAATGGACAAACAAGAAACGAGGAAAGGGAAGAGGGGAGGAAACACCGAAACTAGTAAGACTGTTGAATTAGCAAAGATTAATGAGGGAAATAAAGATCATGGGACAGAACTGGGTATGAGAAGAGATGGTAGTGCACTGCTTGGTTGAAGTCCTGCAGGGAATATTGAGACAGAACAGCCTCTGGAGCTTCAGAACAGTCAAAATGTCGGATGACCTCCCACGAATTGCAACAAAAGCAAACTCAACAGATTTTGATTCCTGGATATGTCCTCAGTGACAGAAAAAAAGTCCGAAGGGATCCTCCGGGGGGGGTGGGGGGTGGGAAGTCCTGAAATCATGGAAATCCAATATGGCCGCCACCCGGTTTTGGGGAAAATGAGAAAATTGTAAAGATTGATATTTTAACATGTAAATATATGTTTTTCTGCATTCTAATTGTTTCTAGTTATGGTCAGTATATTGATATACAAGAATAATTATAAAAAAAGTGAAATGTATTGAGGGTAAAATAAAAAATTATAGCTTTTTTTGTCCAAAAATGTCAATTTTTTGCCCGAAAAAAAATATTTACCTGATACTGATTTTGGCTCCTGGACAAAAAAAAAAGAAACGTTGAAGACACAAGATGAAATCAAGTCTATGGCAATACAATATAATTATGTAAATCATTGAAACATGACAAAATTCACAATTCCACTCAGGGCAATCACATCTGCCTGACGAAGATTTTGAAATGAAAATGAAAATTCGCATTAAACTCAGAAACTACATCCATTATAAACTTACATCATCCACGTAACATCTTTTCAGGAGCTGGAGCTATTGATGTCTGAAGTGGCACAAAACCCTCGTCACACTTCTGCCAACCCCAGTCTGTCGTAAAAAGTATGCAAGTCTGACATCTTGAAATGAATGAAAGACCACCTTCAGAAGCATGCCGAGTCTGAAAAGATATCTTCTATAACTTCAGCGCTCTGGGTTCAGTATATGGACATGCTAGACATTCTACGCAAATATATCTGGGCAGAGTGCACTGGGAACTGGGCACTACATCTACAGGCCATCCAGGAAATGCTGCCTTACCTGGCAGCCTCGGGTCACAACCTGTATGGCAAATCTGCGAGGGTGTATCTGCAGCAGATGTCCAACCTCAAAACTCAACATCCCAATGTCCAACAACGTTTTGATGAGGGGTTCCATGTGGTTCGACGAAGTGATCACCTGTGGGCAGGTCTTTCATCTGACCTGATCATCGAACAAGTTCTGATGAGAAGTTTGAAGACCAGCGGGGGGCTCACACGAGGGCGAGGAATGACAGAGCAACAACGACTGGTATGGCTACTATCAATGCCTGCCTGTGCAGAAATAAACCAGGCAATGCAGGAGCTCACAGGTGTGAACTACAACACTGGAGAACAGAAGGACATGACCAAGGCAAGACAATCTCCTGACTGGAAGGACACACTATCAGCTCTTCAGTATTTACAGGAACAGAATCCGTTCAGTAGTGATCCATGTCTGAGGAACATTGTTACTGGAGTTCATGCACACCACACCCCACCGTCGATACAGCACATGCTGTAGGAGCCAAAATATTGAAATCTATGGATGGGAAAACACCTGCTGAGTACACATTTAAGAGGAAAGACCAAGTTGTCACCCTCGGCATGAAGTCATCTGTCAAAATTGATGGAGAGCAAGTCCAGGTTGACCCACAACTCCTCTTCCAGAGACTGATCACTGTTGCACAGACAGCAGAAGAACTGGAGTCGGCCTTCAAATATTAACTGTGCAGCTATCGACCAGCCCTCTTTGATTCCTCTCTTCAGCTCCGAGAAGCACACAAGCCAGTCTTTGCTGATGCCATCTGGGATCTTCTTGGATCCGATGTCCCAGCCGATATCCCCAATGATGGGCAACAGTATGTTTTGGATGGCGGGGCACTTGTTCAACGCATTTCATGGTCTCATGGATCTACATACAGAGACATATGCCACCAGTACACTGATTATGTAACGAAGAAGTACGGAGATGCCATAGTCGTGTTTGATGGTTATGAGAGTACCAACACGAAGGACATGACACACCAGAGACGGTCTAAAGGGAATGCTGGCACTACTGTGACATTTACAGCTGACATGCATCTCACAATGAAGAAGGAACAGTTTCTTGCCAATAGGCAGAATAAACAGCGATTCATTTTTCTGAATCTTTTTTATGAATGAATTTTTATGAGCTTCAGAAGAAGAACTGTGAGACACACCATGCCTCAGGGGATGCTGATCTCGTGATTGTACTGAAGGCCGTGCAGTCTGCCACTGTCACCAACACTGTGTTAGTTGGTGATGACACAGACCTCCTCGTCCTCCTATGCTACCATGCAAGCTTAGAATCACATGACCTCTTCTTTTGTCCCGAGCCAAAGAAGAACACGAAGAGGCCTCACATCTGGAACATCAAGGCTACAAAGAAAATGATTGGTACAGACATATGCAAGCACATACTGTTTCTACATGCAGTTCTTGGGTGCAACACGACATCTCGTCTTCATGGGATTGGAAAGGGAGCTTCCCTCAAAAAGTTCAAAGCAAACAACACATTCTGTGAGCAAGCCAAGGTTTTTGATACATATCAGGCTTCCGTATGTGATGTGGCAGATGCAGGAGAAAAAACATTGGTCATAATCTACAACGGAAAGTCAAATGACACCCTCGACACCCTGCGGTATCAGCAGTACTGAGACAAGGTGGCTTGGAGCTCCTCTCACGTGCAACCACAGACGTTACCACCAACATCAGAAGCAGCAAAATATCACAGCCTGCGCGTGTATCTGCAAGTCCAAGAATGGAAGGGATGTGCAGATGAACTTCTTCCGACAGACTGGGGTTGGCAGAAGTGTGACGAGGGTTTTGTACCACTTCAGATATCAATAGCTCCAGTTCCTGAAAATATGTTACGTGTCATTAGGTGCAACTGCCAGGCTGAATGTAGCACCTTGAGATGTACATGCAAGAAGCACAACATTGAGTGCACTCCAGCTTGTGGAAACTGCAGGGGCTCTGGCTGCACAAACACTCCATGTGACAATGATGGGGATGATGACGACATTGTCGAGTTCTAACTTTAATACGCTTGATTTTTCTCAACATGTATGGTAAATTTATAATGGATGTAGTTTCTGAGTTTAATGCGAATTTTCATTTTCATTTCGAAAAATTCGTCAGGCAGATGTGATTGCCCCGAGTGGAATTGTGAATTTTGTCATGTTTCAATGATTTACATAATTATATTGTATTGCCAAAGACTTGATTTCATCTAGTGTCTTCAACGTTTCTTTTTTTTTTTGTCAAGGAGCCAAAATCATTATCAGGTAAATATTTTTTTTCGGGACAAAAAATTGACATTTTTGGACAAAAAAGCTATAATTTTTTATTTTACCCTTAATTCATTTCACTTTTTTATAATTATTCTTGTATACAATATACTGACCATAACTGGAAACAATTAGAATGCAGAAAAACATATATTTACATGTTAAAATATCAATCTTTACAATTTTCTCATTTCCCCCGAAGCCGGGTGGCGGCCATATTGGATTTCCATGATTTCAGGACTTTCCCCCCGGAGGATCCCTTAGGACTTTTTTTCTGTCACTGAGGACATATGCAGGAATCAAAATCTGTTGAGTTTGCTTTTGTTGCAATTTGTGGGAGGTTGACCAAATATTTCTGCTAAAATGCATGTACTACTTTGGCAAGGTGGTTCCAGATGTGGGAGAAGTGAGGATTAGAAGAAGTGGGGTGTGCGGTCAGCCTGGATTTTGGAAATTTAACCAGGAAGGGGTTACTGGAAGAACATGTGCATCCTGGAATAGATAGGGAGATTCATATGACTGAAAAGCAGAGGGGAAAACATCTAAGAAAAGGAGGTTAAAAAGAAAAACCAGAGAGACCACCGACCTGACTGCGACATGAGAGCAACAGTCGCTGTGCTTCGGCCTTATCACGGGAGATTTCAATCATTTTAAGAGCTGCTTTTGATTCCACAGGATCCAGGAGAGCAAGATGTAATGTTGGGTTACAAGCGCATATGAGACACCAGTACTCCATTTAGCTATGGATGG
The DNA here is from genome assembly GCF_056783735.1 of Eptatretus burgeri. Lineage (NCBI taxonomy): Eukaryota > Metazoa > Chordata > Myxini > Myxiniformes > Myxinidae > Eptatretus > Eptatretus burgeri. The sequence goes on from NC_140967.1 coordinate 40,318,913, forward strand.
TTATTTATGTCTGGAAAACGTTAAGCCAAGGGAAAACGACAGCAAATCTGACAGTAAAATTGGGTCATACAACCTGGATATTGAAGTCAGCAGGATATTTCAGAGGTAGCACACCCATCATTGATCTGTATAACCAGGATTTGATTCCTGGTCTATCATTTCCATCATCTTCTCGCAGTACCCCGCAATGCACTCTCAATGTACCAGTGAATTGGCATCCTACCATACACATATATCCCTGATGTTGGCTTAATGGTTGGGGCGGTGGGCTTGGGATTTGAGGATCCTGAGTTAAAAACCCACTCAGCTGTTGAATTAATACCAGGTTGGGTTGACTTTGCCTGTCATCCTTCCGAGGTCGGCAAAATGAGTGCCAGCTTGCTGGTATACTGTGTCGGAGTGGACCCGTCCAGGATTGTGCCCATTCACCAAGGAGACTGCTTAAGCAGCACCAACGCTCCGCACGGAGTATGGTCCCAATGGATGGATGGATGGATACGCATATGAAAGTTCCACTATAATCTCTTTATCCATTCAGCTTAATCCACCATTATCCATGCGATGAACCAGTTTGAAAAGGCCAGAATCACAAAACACACACAAACACACACACACACACACACACACACACACACACACACACACACACACACACACACACACACACACACACACACACACACACCTGTGTGAACGGGTTCAACATGAAAGGAACCATAGATGTAATCAATAGCCGTCAGCTCGTTCTGTCTGCAATTTATCTCAGGAAAACTGGAGCTTTAGTTCAGTTCTACTCAATATAGTTAACAGTCAGGGGAAAGCTTGTAGAAATGGCTACCTGTCTCATGCTTTAAACGGGTTGGATTACTTACTCGCCCTCAAAAGGATTAAGTATGTCTTTTGATGGATCGAAAGGTTAAATTAATTCCAATATGTGCAGAAACAACAAAGCCATATTTGAGTGACAGCCAAGTTACATGTTCAGACACAGGTCAATTGACTTCCAGGATTCTGAAAATCACTGCACTCCAGCAAGAGAGTTTCTTGACCGTGTGAAGCATAAACAGTCATGGCAGAAGCTCTTGAACACGACCTGAATTTCTTGGGAATAATCCCAAGGGAGCAATCAGTGTTGTCAGTCAAAGCAGTGGGTTCACACTGGACCTTGGCCTCCTGCCATTTCCATCCATATTTCTAGATGTTGATCTCTCTTTGCCACCTCATTCGTGCTGCACGTGATGGAAGGTGAGAGGTGAGCTGACATTTTGACTTCCTAGATTCATGACATTGGCTCAAATCAATTCATCTGTCCATCTGTTTTTTACTTTATACAGGCACACTGGTATTTCCCTTTCTGATTTCACTTCATTCTTGTTTAAATCTGCTATCATGGAATTCAAATTTTCATTCTCCCCCCCCCACCCCCACCATTTCCCCCCTGCCCCCCCAACCTCCCTCCTCTGCACAAAGCTGAACAAACTTACTTTTCTGCAAACATAAAGTTCTATTTCAATCATTTATTTTCATTTGCAAACGAAACATTCCTGCTGGTTGCGAAATTACCCGAGTCTACCTCCCACGTCTTTCATTAGCACCATTTCAGACTGATTGTATTATCTGGAAAAGCTGACATTCGTTTTGCTTTACCTATTTCATGGTCCATGAATTTAATTTCATTCACCTTCTCTTTCAATTAAAACTGCAAAGTGTTTACCATTTGTTTTTGATGCGGACTAAACTTTTCATTACTTTCAGATAATAAGTGAACAGGAAGGACAAGCAACAGGGTGTGGAAGGAAAGTGCGTTGGGGGGATGTTGTGGGAAGAGAAGTGAAGAGAAAGATCTCCACACTGCATGGCCATGAACCACTTACCCAAGGGAGAAGGAGATCCAGCTTTCACCTGGAGAAATATACCAGGGTAATAAAGGAAACACTGACACATTCCTGCATCTCAACATGGATGTCATTCAAGATAATATTTAATGAGTATCACTGTATTACAACAACCCACAGTTTAGGAGGAATAAAAAGGACCAAAAAAAACTTCCCAAATTTATTCTCAAAATAACCTAAAAAACATAAGATCAATATGTTTTGTAATAGAACTGGAAGAACATGTGCATCCTGGAATAGATAGGGAGATTCATAAGACTGAAAAGCAGAGGGGTAAACATCCAAGAAAAGGAGGTTAAAAAGAAAAACCAGAGAGACCACCGTCCTCACTGCGACATGAAAGCAACAGTCGCTGTGCTTTGGCCTTATCACGGGAGGTTCCAATCATTTTAAGAGCTGCTTTTGATTCCACAGGATCCAGGAGAGCAAGATGTAATGTTGGGTTACGAGCGCATATGAGACACCAGTACTCCATTGAGCTATGGACGGTTATTTATGTCTGGAAAACGTTAAGCCAAGGGAAAGCTGTAGCAAATCTGACAGTAAAAATGGGTCATACAACCTGGATATTTAAGTCGGCAGGATATTTCAGAGGTAGCACACCCATCATTGATCTGTACAGCCAGAATTTGATTCCTGGTCTATCATTTCCATCATCTTATTGCAGTACCCCACAATGCACTCTCAATGTACCAGTGACCCTACATAAATTACTTACTGCCCGAAATATACATTACTGCCCTCAATGAAAAAAGTGCAAAAACAGATCCCTGCAACTACAGAGCAATCAGCATTCTCCCAATCAAAAGCAAGGTTGGGGGGATGTTGTGGGAAGTGAAGAGAGAAATATAACAACTTGCCTTTGCCTTATGGAAAGCAAACCCAACTGAGCGGAATCTCAGTTCCTTCCATAAAGCTCATAACAAGTGTGTATCTACCCTCAGGAGAGCCAAAAAACAACATCGTTCTAATCTCAAGTCTGAACTCTCAAACCTCTCTCCCTCCTCCAAATCCTGGTGACGTCTAATCAAATCTGTTTCTGGTGTCTGTTCCCCCTCCATTCCCTCCCTTACCTCAAAGGGCCGCACTGCTGATACCGCACGATAAAAGGCTGAATGCCGAAACTCGGTGTTTGCATCAAAATCTTGTGTCCAAAACCAATCGCTTTCTGCACCCACCTGACCCAGTCACACCCAATTGCCCCTGGACTCCGTGTCCTTTTCTCCTGACAAGGTGGAGAGTTTGCTGTCAAACTTCGACTCAGATTCTGCAACCGGTCCAGACGGCATCAGCCCAAGTATCCTAAAAACCTGCTCTTCTGCTCTTGCTCAAACTCTCTCTGTTCTATTCACCCTCTCATTTACTCAAGGTCATCGGCCATCTGTTTTGAAATCAGCAAACATCAATGCCCTGCATAAAAAGGTGCAAAAACAGATCCCTGCAACTACAGACCAATCAGCCTTCTCCCAATCATCAGTAAGGTTATGGAATCCATCATCGCTTCAGACATTAAATCCTTCCTCTTCTCCAATGGCTTGATTTCCGATCATCAATTTGGTTTCACAACAGGTCACTCTACCCTGAATATGCTGCTTCTGCTCTCCCAACAATGGATGGAGGTCCTCAATGCTGGACATGAAATCAGAGCCATATCCCTAGACATATCACGTACTTTTGACACGGTCTGGCACCCTGCCCTGCTCACCAAACTCTCTTCCTATGGTATCCAAGGCCATCTCCACTTATGGCTCGCAGACTTCCTCTCCTGTCGCAGTCAACGTGTGGCCCTAAATGGAGTTCCTTCATCACCTCTTCCTGTCCAGGCTGGAGTTCCTCAAGGCAGTGTTCTGGGCCCTGTTCTTTTTCTGGTTTTCATCAATGATCTCTCCGACTCTCTGGAAAATCCTCTTTATCTCTTTCCAGAAGACTCCACCCTCTGCCGTACCATCGGTAATCCCTCAGACCGGCAAGCAGCAGCTTCTTCGCTTACTGCAGATCTGGATAAAAATCACAAACTGGTCCAACACGTGGAACATGTCTTTCAATCCGGACAAATCTGACACTCTCACTTTGTCTCTCAGAAAGGACCATTTGGAAACCTCCTCCCATCCACTTTCTCAACAATCCTCTGGAAGAAGTCCTTTCTTTCAAACTTCTGTGTCGCACGATCTGCCATGATCTTTCCTCAGAAAGCCACATTTCCAACCTGGCCTCCAAAACCAGTCGCCGACTGGGAATCCTCCGTCATGCAAAGTCCTTCCTTGGCCCACCTGAGCGACTAACCACATACAAAGCTTTCGTCCCCAGCCTGATGGAGTACTGCTCTCCCCTCTGGGCTGGTGCTCCTGCCTCTCACCTTAATCTCACCTATCTGCCCGATCCCTACCCCTCACGGTTTCACAGTCTTACCAGAAACCCTTGAACAAGTCTAAACCCCTTCTAGTCTAAGGCTGTTTCCTTCTGTATCTATATAGTCTGCCCAATGTGTCCTCTCTTGCTCCCCCATTCCTCCCCACACCCATTGTTTGGCTTGTCCTCCAACCCTACTGTTGGTGTTTCCCCCCTCTTTGTACTGTTCCTTTTTCTCTGTTGCCTCCTGACCCATTCAGCATTATAGCTCTTCCATAAGTCTTAACTTTATATTCAAAATTTTATGCATATTTAAAACTGATTTTGCCTCTATAATTTTGTTTCTCTCCATCTTTCCATCTCAAGATTGAATGCATAATCTAGTATTTGACCAGGATACCTGCATCCTACCTTCCTGACTTAGGAGGGCTTAAGTGGTGCCCAGAACCATTTTACCATCTCCATGTCAGGATTCCTGTTCTTACTTTTTGTCTCGCGAAAAATGAAGCTACCGCTCACTTTAGTTCCTCTTTCTCACATGCACCATGCAGTCATTCTACTCACTTTCACTCCATATCTTTACATTCTTTTTCTTTAAATTTCTTATATTCTTCCTTTTCTTCACTTCTGTTTATCTTCAGTCCTTATTTTTTGTTTCATTTAAGGCTTGGCCTCAATGAGGACTATACCTCCATGACTGGAGCCTTTAACGGATTAAAAAATAAACAGAGTTGGTGTCAAAGGCCACCCAATGCTCGCCTGTTTATACATTTATCGTTTTTAAAAGACGAGTCTAATAATATTTTTTAAAGCATTGCAGTGAAGTCTGATCCAAATAATTTTAAAGCAATATATGTATTTGTATATTGTAATCAGTAAAAAATAGTGTGGTGGATAAAATCATTAGAAAGGAAACTAGAGGGGGAGCACTCGGGAGAGTACAAAACCTCCGCCGCCAATACTGATGGGTCACTCAAGTGAACCTTATATCTTATTCATTAAATATGATGTCAACAGTGCTGACAGAGTTATTGTTCTTTTCTCCAACATTTTTTTTTTGGGGGGGGGGGGTGTTGGAAATCACTTAAAACATGTAGAAATGCAAAAAAAACAAATCGAAATTTTGTTGAAAAAAAGTTGCAAAAATTTTTTTTTCTCTCTAACAATTTTTTTTGGGGGGTGGGGGTTGGAAATCACTTAAAACATGTAGAAATGCAAAAAAAAAAAATTTCTCTAACAATTTTTTTGGGGGAGTTGGAAATCACAAAATATGTAGAAATGCAAAAAAAATATTTTTTCCTCTAAATTTTTTTTTTGGGGGGGGGGGTTTTGAAATCACTTAAAACATGTATAAATGCAAAAAAAAAAAATTTTCTCTCACTTTTTTTGGGGGGGGGTTGGAAAGCACTTAAAACATGTAGAAATACAAAAAAAAAAAATTTTCTCTAACAATTTTTTTGGGGGGTGGGGGTTGGAAATCACAAAATGTAGAAATGCAAAAAAAAAATTTTCTCTAACAATTTTTTTTTGGGGGGGGGGGGTTGGAAATCACTTAAAACATGTAGAAATGCAAAAAAAAAAAAATTCTCGAACAATTTTTTTGGTGGGGGGGACCAAGTCCAAAATCTAATGGCATGATCCTTGGACCATACCTAACTCCCCCACCAAGTTTCGTCGAAATCCGTCGAGGAGTTTTTCCGTAATACAAAAAATTTAACATTTTCACACTGACGCTGACGCTCATGCTCACGCTCACACCGGGGGTATCGCTATAGCTCTCTGTTCTTCGAACAGACGAGCTAAAAACAGCTCAAGCTCTAACACTAACCTCAACCCTAATCTAAACAAACCCTAATCCTAATAATCCCAAATCAAACTCAAAACCATAGCAGCCCAAACCCAAACCCTAACTCCATTGGTCAAAGAACAGCGACATTTTCTGTGCTTATCATGCAGAGATCGAGTTTAGACACTTCCTTTAACATCTCAGAAGACAGAATACATGGGAAATAGCACAAGTGAGGTGAAAGATGAATGTGTATATGGATGACATCAGAGATTGTATGAGAATCCAGAATTACAGAAAAAAATCATGATCGCTAAGAATTGGGAACACTGGCTCAGCATGATTGGAAACCATAGGCTCAGCAAGTCGGCTCAGCATGATATCAAAGAAGGCACAATATAATGACCTGCGCACAATGGCGAAGTTGTTGTGAGAGGCACCATGGAATCTTTAACGTTCACAAGAGAGGGTCAATGTTTAAGCTTCTTTCAGTATGAAAGTCATAAATGGGAAGAGGAGGAGATTGATCCACCTCCAGAGATTGATGTAGCAAACAAAACAGACGATCACAGTGTCATCGTCAATAAAATTGTAAATGGTCTACACCGATCTTTCTCGTGAGCGGTCCGAAGGTATCATATAAAAATATAGGTTACTAAAGAATACAATAAATCGAGAACTGACAAAGCAAAATATTTGTGCAGAACACTTCTGGAAATGGCATCTGAATTGCCTGCAGCCGACAACCTGTGTGAGTCAAAAAGCCCAGGAGCCCAATAATTGTGTGAAAAGCCAGAATGCTTACTCACATATTCTTCTGGGCTGCACTATTTAAGAGCATATCAAAACTGAATAGCTATGACTAAATTATTCACATCTAATTTACGCTTGGAATCCAGAATATCTCAAGGTAGTGTTCTGATATGTCACAATCCTAATAGCTGATGCACTTTTCCACAATGTCACTCCTCATTTGCCTGATCCTTCAATACATAAATGTCTTCTCTTCTTCACTCACTCTTACTAACTCCCTATTTCTTTCGTAGCTTGACCTCACCCCTCATATATTTTTCAAGGTGGTTGCTCACCACCACAACAAACTTCGACTTCATCCTTATGACAAGTCCTAAAAACCAACTACAGCTATTATCCTTATTCTTACTATAATTCACGGGCAGGTGTTTGTTCATTTGTTGTGCTACAACTCCTACAGTTGTTGGCTGGTTACATCCAGACTTGCGATATATGACCAGCTTCACCCCAATGAGTGTATAGGGGTGTTTTATCTTTGCCGGTGGTCTTGGGAGGGATTGGACGCAAATTCTCTATGTAAATATGTATCGTGTAGCGCCGCCTCCAGGTGGGGGAGGGTATTACAAGTCTCCACCATTTACAGCACAGTATTCCTGTCCCCATGTGCAGTGAGGTGTTTTGAATTATAAGCAGTAGGTATGTTTTTGATTCATGCATGTAACCCAGGTTATTATTTTGGGGGGGGGGGAGCGATTGAGGGAGCTGTCAGTCGCCTATACCCCACACAAATAAAGGTACGTGTCAGAAGAACGTGTTGCATGCTTGGAACAAGATCATCCATCGGGCGGGTACTCTGCTGGTATCTAACAGTTGTGTGTTGGGCTGTTCCTGAGTTTTGTGATTGTGACAGTATGATTGAGTGACAGTTTTGATGACTCGTGATTTGCTTATTGTTCTCTTTCGTTATTGTTGCAAATGCTACTCACCATTTTTTGTGTTGATTAAAGCCTACTGAAAGGTCTACTCATCTACTTCTGTTTCTGTTCTGCTTCAGTATCGATCATTTATTTGATTTGTTGTGGTGAGGAAGATTTGGCAAGATGTGGTTGGTCCTGACTTGTTTGTATTTTCTCCATAGACAGCATTTTGGACACTATCCCAAGTTTCCTGAAGGCGTTAAAGAGTTAACCCTCACTGTTCCTGCAGGCAACTCAACTCTAACTATCCATGTTTGTATGGCAGTAGCTCCACTCCCCCCTCCCCCACCTTCAACATTTGTGCACCCATGTCAGATTGGTCACCTGACAATCCACTGTTTGTTTTTTGTTTACTGGCATGTTGTAATAGTTGGAAAGTTAATTTTAAAAATAATTAGCATACATTGCTCATATTTCGTCCTTTATAATGTTGACCTGTTATTTTCATTCTCCCTGATATATCATGTATGGGTGTTTGTTTGTGTGTTCGTTTGTTCTTCCACGTGGGACTTTCACCAACCAGCTGGGCAGGCCTAACCTTCAACTGTAACTGCCAAGGATCTCGAATTTGCCCAGAATATGATAACTCGTCTACTGATTGTGGAAAGACACCATAAAATATTTTATGTCCACCAGATTGCTCCCTATGTTAATGTGCACCTAAGGAACCAAACGTTGTGATGCAATGCCCTGCCTGTGAAGCAACAATTTGACAGTTTATAGTTGGGTTGGGAATCAAATCGAACTAAGATGAGACGGGTCAAAGGTAAGTGTGTTACCTGTCTGTCAGAGATCAACATTCACCCTAAAGTTTTACAATTCCAACATAAAACTAGAAAGCATCTGAAAATGCAATGCCAAGACACATCCGCTTTGTACTCGAACTAAACTTGACGAAAACAAGTTAAAAAAAAAGTACATTTTATTCATTTGTGTTCTCCACAATCTCATAATAAAGGTTTGTTTGATGATTTGATGACTAAAGATCATTTGGTAAAAATGTTATGGCCTGGACAAACACACACACACACACACACACACACACACACACACACACACACACACACACACACACACGTGATAGCAAAACCCCGTTTTCCACTGCGTGGGGGACAGGCTAATTAATTTTTGAGATATCTTCTTACTATAATACAGCTATCATGTATTTATGTATGCATGTACTTGTACTGTGTGTGTATGTGTGTGTTTATGTATGTCTGTATCCAAAATAGTGCCTCCAGGTGGTGTGGGTGCCAGCCCAAAAGTGAATGGGAAACTGAAACTAGAATTCAAGTGTAAAGATATAATGTGCACACAAGATAATTTAATTTGAAACGAACACAATAGTGCAACAAGATAAAGAGCAATGAGAGATTGCAGCCCCTCACCAGGCCTTCTTTTGAGTGGTGTATTTTTAGTGTTTTTGGGGTAAATCCAATATGGCTGCCAAGCCATGTGATCTATGACATCATATGTGAGAACCTTTTGTTCCTCATTTTACAGGCAGTCAGTCATACGTGTAAAGTTTCGCCCGCATTTGTTCAGCCACTTCAGAGAAGAATATTTTTGAAGGTTAAAAAAACAAAAACAATATGGCTGTCGAATCACGTGACCAATGACGTCATGATTTTTTTTTCTGTGGACCATTTTATCCCCAGATGACCCTCAAAATTTTTCATGCTGATCGGATGTGGCGTTCTACATATGCAATTATGTCATAACGAGGGCACCTATGACGTCATAAAAAATTCAGACTTATTCCCCATGAGGAGGACTTGCTATGTGCCAAGTTTCAATTTTTTCCTTGGTGTGGTTTCAGAGATAGATAGGTCCCAAATTTTCCGTTTTTCCAATATGGCTGCCGCACCATGTGAGCTATGCCATTGTAATTATCATTGCAATATTCTACATGAGTAGTCACACCAATGGTGAAAATTTCTTCTCAATCAGACAAGCTGTTGCAGAGAAAAACATGAAAGTTCTGTGCGGACAAACGAACAGACAAACAAACAAACAAACACACAAACAGACAAACAAACAAACGGATCGAAATGCAATACTCTCTCCTCTGGCGATGGTAATGAATTCAACTCAAATCAAATGGAAGACCAATTGGTACAGTCCTGCATTGGAGTAATCAGAAGAAACCCAAGCAAGAAAAAAGCAAAGATGAAGTCATCAGTAGGAACCTGGATAGGATTCGCATTTCAGCTTCTACTCCTCCACCCTCAAACACATCCAGTCACAGCCAAGTGAGTCTTATTCAAAAAAACAAACAAAATAATTAATTTTTAAATAGAACCCATATCAAAAAATCAAATAATTCTGGCTGCCAGACCATGTGTCCGATCAAGTTGAAATTTAAAACATGTATTCTGCATATACACTAGATCATAAATTTGAAGTTTAACATCAATTGATTAAGCAATTCCAGAGAAAACATTATTTCATAGCGAATGAAGTGAGCTTAATACTTAACGCGTGCACGTGAGAATAGAAAACAACAACAACAACAACAACAACAACAACAACAACAACAACAACAACAACACAATACCCCTGGCTATTTGGAATCCGTGTCGTTAGCTATGACCTTTTGCTTCCGGTTGTTTTCAAACGCTGTGCAGTGTATCAACACGATTGGGTTTTATTTCTATCTTGTGAATATTACTTAACGTGTGCACATGAGAGAATAGGAAACAACAAAAACAACACAATACCCTGGCAATTGTGAATCCGTGTCGTTGGCTATGATCCTTTTGCTTCCGGTTGTTTTTAAACGCTGTGCAGTGTATAAACACGATTGGGTTTTATTTCTATCTTGTGAATATTACTTAACGTGTGTACATGAGAGAATAGGAAACAACAAAAACAACACAATACCCTGGCAATTGTGAATCCGTGTCGTTGGCTATGATCCTTTTGCTTCCGTTTTTGTTTTGTTTCTGTTTTTTTTTTTTGTTTCCAGTTTTTGTCATGGGGAATGATGCATGCCGGGAGATCATGACCGGAAGTGTTTAGTTATTTATTCAATTATTTTTTTTCCCAAAGTTAATTTTATAGTTCCGAAAGTGATTTTTTTTCATGACAGGAAGTGTTTATTTTGTATTTAACATTACCAGGAGTGATTTTGAAACTCTTTCCGGAACTTTTAATTTCTTTTATTCTTGACCAGAAGTGATTGTTTATTTATTTATTTATTCAATTATTTTTTCCCCAAAGTTAATTTTAATAAAGATATCTCCCTCATCATCAAAAAATATTTTTTAATCGTGATTTACATTTGATCGCTGATCCCGAATCCAGGCCGAAGTAACCGGAAATTGCGTCAAAATCATCAGCTGTGCAGCGCTTACATGTACCACGGTCTAGTTGGCAAGTATACAGTTGTGAACACGTTATAGGTAAAGTCAGAAGCGAATGTAAGAAGAATTCTACGTTCGCTTCTTGGCTTTGCCTATTCCATATTATTTTTCTTCAATCAAAGATGGCTGCAAACCATGTGACCCATCAATTATTCTTTAACACACTTGTACACCCATAGCTTGGGGAACACTTGTGTGAAGTTTCCATTGATTTGTCCAGCCATTCTGGACAATAATATTTTTTATAGGTTTTAGGGTAAATCCAATATGGCTGCCAAACCATGTGATCAATGACATCATATGTGTGAACCTTTTGTTCCTCATGGAGAGGCAGTCATATATGTGAAGTTTCACCTCCATTTGTTCAGCCACTTCAGAGACGATTTTTGAAGGTTTTTTTTGAAAAAAACAACATAGCTGCTGAATCACGTGACCGATGACATCATTAAATTTTTTTCTGTGGACTATTTTATCCCGAGATGACCCTCTAAAATTTTCATACTGATCGGATGGGAGTTCTTCATATGTAATTATGATGTCATAATGAGGGCACCTATGAGATCATTAAAAAAAACCACATTCCCCATGAGGAGTACTTGCCATGTTCCAGTTTCAATTTTTTCCTTTGTGCGGTTTTAGAGATACAGAGGTGGAATTTTTCCCGTTTTTCCAATATGGCTGTCACACCACGTGACCTATGACGTCATATTTATGAGTAAATTATTCTACATGAGTCGTCGCACGAATGGTGAAAATTTTGGCCAACCTGACAAGCAGTTGCGGAGAAAAACACAAAGGTTCTGTGCAAAGAGAGAGAGGAGAGAGGAGAGAGGAGAGAGAGGAGAGAGGAGAGAGGAGAGAGAGAGAGAATAACCATAAACAGAACAACAGATGTTCAGGGCAATACGAACCAGACCATGGGTAGCGCGAGAAAACTTCCTGATCAGTTGTTTTTGATGAACCTGGCGGTGTAGCGGACGATAACATAACGATGGGTGTAGAATTTATTTTTTTAAAGATGTTTTTCAAATTACACATAAACTTGATTTATACCACATTATTAAAGATGCACAAAGACAGAAATGTCGGTGATTCCATTTATTTTGGATCCTTTTCACTTTGGTCAATAACGTTTGGATCGAGGAGAGATCGAAGGTGGAACAACGGTGTAGTTCCTTACAAACACTGTATAGTGTATACACACATTAAATGACGGTAAATAGACACCCGATTTTTGAAGGACTACCATTTGAAAAATAAAACTGAAATCAAAAATCGGCTCAAGTAAAATTTTCTAAATGACTCGAAGTGTTTAATTCCGAAGTCTCGTTTCTCCACATTCAAAACTGTACGACACAAGTATTGAAAATATTGAAGGCGGTTTTTCGGCCGCTGCATAGCAACGGGTGGTTGCTTAGCAACGAAACTCAAACGCGCATACTCCCACCCCATATGGCACCTGTTCGCCAAGTTTCATCGAAATCGGTTTTCTGGTTTAAGCTGTGGAGCCTCGCGTTGCGCGCGCGCACACACACACACACACACACACACACACACACACACACACACACACACACACACACACACACACACACACACACACGGAAAACCCGATAAACTTCTCTCAATGCTCTTGTTTGACCACCTCCTGAGCCACGCTCACTTTTTAATCCACGCCCACTTTCCATAAGCCACGTCCACTTTCCCTAAGCTCCGCCCACTTTCCTCAGCCCCTCATAAAAAATGACGGTAGACACCCGATTTTTGAAGGACTACCATTTGAAAAATAAAACCTAAATCAAAAATCGGCTCAAGTAAAATTCTCTAAATATCTCGAAGTGTTTAATTCCGAAGTCTCGTTTCTCCACATTAAAAACTGAAGGACAAGTATTGAAAATAGTGAACGCGGTTTTTCGGACGCTGCATAGCAACGGGTGGTTGCTTAGCAACGAAACTCAAACGCACACATTCCCAGACCATATGGCACCTGTTCGCCAAGTTTCATCGGAATCGGTTTGCTGGTTTGTGCTGTGGAGCCTCGCATTACAGACACACATACACACACACGCACACACACACTCACACACACACACACACACACACACACACACACACACACACACACACACACACACACACACACACAGACGGAAAACCCGACAATAAGGGATATCTAGCGAATCCAATATCTAGCGAATCGAACAAGCCGGTAGGCAGAGATGGGTCACCGAGCATGGAAACTATAAGATATAGAGCAAAATGGATGTCATATCGGATAGGGAATCACCATAAGATTATGCAAATCAAATCTCATCCAGTTCCATCTACTGATAACTACTCAGTATCCATTTGAATGAAAAGTACCGAAAATGCGGTTTGAAATCGGAAATCCCCAAAGTTCGAGGGGGTGCTGTGGGTGAACAAAGATCTAAATCTAAAATCCAGCTCGATTGTTTGTGCACAATGTATTCCAGACGATTAGTGTGAATTTTCATGACCATCCGACCATAACCCGAGGAGGAGTAGCATTTGGCGCGAAGGCACCTCCAGCTCTTGCATATTATCGATATTTGCACCAATTGACCTTTGACCCCTGACCTAAACAAAATCGGTCAATATGTCCTGAGGCAAAGTTGTAGTACTCATTGAGTACCATGAACCTGCAAAGTTTCATTCGTATCGATGTACTCACCTGGTCGCTCGGGTCCTTCAATTTTCGCCAATTTTCGCGCATACCCTAATTGTAGGGGGTGCTGCAGGTAAAGTATTCCATATATCACAAAAACCGGAATATATTTGATAGAGCATCACCTGTAGATCATTCGTGCCAAATTTCATAACGCTACGTGGGATAATGGCTTTCGGAATTGATTTCCCGTGAACGGTACCGATTTTGAAGGTTTTTCGGTTGTTGCTAGAGAACCAAAGCATCCCTAGCAACCATCACAATTTCCAAAGCACTAGGTCATAAGATGTACCTACCACCCGAGTTTGGTCAAAATCCGCCGACGTTTACTACCATTTATGCTGATGACAAACGAACAAACATCCAAACAAACAGACAATTACTGACAATAAGGGTCACCTATTTCGGCGACCCAACAGACAGACGAAGAGACAAACAAGAAGAGATTGTCATGCAGAGCATGATACTTGCGAAATCCAGAAAATAAATTTAACCTCAAAAATAATTGGTGGTTGAATTCAATGACAAAATATGCAATACAAATCCTCTTCAAATTTCAAGTCAATGAGATGAAAATTGAAGATTTTAGAAATACCTCCTTAGTTGTTGACCTTGGGACTATGTTGACCTTTTGGTTGATGTTGACATCACATATAATTGGCTGGTTGAATTTAGTAACCTGAACTCCACCCATCCACCCACCTGATCCTGTCTGCCAATCCGCCCACTTGCTCCGGACCCCGCTTTTCTCCACCCACTGCTCCGGACTCCACCTTCCTCCACCCACTGGCTTCTGACTCGGCCCAGAGTCCTTCCTTCATGCCTGTTGGTCGAGCCCCATTCTCTGGATTGATGCTTAACTGCACGAAGTGCCTCGAAGCAGGAGACGACGTGCCAGCTGTCAGGGAGGTATCGCCCAGTGGAGCATACCCCCAAAATGTACTGGTGGCACGGTCGGTCAATCGTGCAAGGTATTGAGAGACCGTTAGCCTAATCTCTTCTCCCTTCTCACGCTTTCTTCATTGTGTGTGTGTGTGTGTGTGTGTGTGTGTGTGTGTGTGTGTGTGTGTGTGTGTGTGTGTGTGTGTGTGTGTGTGTCATGGCACCTGTCCTCATTTAAATTAAGAGTGTACAATAATTATATCGCCATAACTCTGCTGTGTGTCTGCTTTCATAAGTTACTTGTATTATTGTCGCACCTCTCACTTTTCTTCCTATCCCTGCTTACATACAACAATAAAATCTAATCATTGTGCCACATATTTTTCCTCGCCTGCCTGTCCTTTTGTAAAAATGTTCCCAGCTCGTTTTGTCTTTTCTTTCATTGATCCAGCATGGTCCGTATCCTAACCTAGCCAGGACTTTATTCCCAACGATCCGTTCCTTTTAGCTGGTACGTCCTTGGCAGTGTTGCTCAACTGCATCTGATCCGGTAAAGTGATCCGGTTCGGACAAGGCGTACCGAGGGCGTGTCACCCGGTAATTAGATCACGTGGTTATTTTTAGGTAACTGGATAAACTAGACGGAGGACCCGAAGTCACGTGGTTGAGTTATTGGCGTTCATGGTCGGGTGGTGACCCGCGGCGGTCACGGAATTATCCGTGTCCTAATCGGCCTGCAATTCCGGATAGCTGGTGGGAACCCGAGATAGCTTCCCCCCCCCCTGGTGGTCTTCTCACCCGGCCCCCGACCCGCAACAGTATTATGACCGCCATCTTGTTTTTTCTGGTGGGCCGAAAACATCAAGCCTGTAGTAGGCCTCTGCTGATTACACTCTGCCTGGGTTTGTTGCATCAGTTTTCCATTGGCTTTGTGTGGGTCTAGTGTTACTCATGCATGATGAAGGAACCCAAAAAAATCGAATCAAGTTTCAAATAAAAATAATGAGTAAGGTTTAATCAAGCCCATCAGCACGTGCAGAACACGCCTCCCTAAAAAATGGCGTTATGTAATTTTTGAACGGCCCCATATTGGAGTTAAACAATCTGTGACGGTGTGATGAATCAGCTCGTTCTGCTATAACAATGGCAGAGGTTGACATGAATGAGAGGTGTTGAGTCAATCTTTAAATTTCGCATTTCCTAATCGGCCCGTTACCGAATTTTGTCGCACGTTGTAACCACAGTGCGGTCATTGTTGTTGTTGCATGATGCAATAGGAAGGATTTAATAATGATGGAAGAAAGTACTGGTAACTCAACCATTTATATATATTTTAAAACTTGACCTTATACTTTCCATTTTGTATTGAGCAAGTGATCACGTTTATTTATTTAATTAACTCCCCATTCTGCAATTAGATAGAATAAATAATTCACCGTTCCTTCATCTTTTAATACTAAGATATAATGCTGTGTAGTCTCTGTTGATGCTATTTGATCGAACACAAGGCAGGTGTCACATGCTACTTACTTGATGTTCAAACCACAGATGTGGGCGTCGGCTTTCATATACCCTCATAACAAAACATCTGGCAGCATAACACAAAATATAACGAATGCCTTGCATAGCTTGTAGCACCATCAATGGACATCCAAAAGGCTCAGGGCTGAAAGTGGTCAGGTATATCCACAAGTTGGCAACTTGGGTGTCTGAGCACGCCAACAGTACAGCTCTTCATTTCATGGTACGCTGAGCAGGGAAGGAATGGCCCCTGGGGAGAGTTGCTCGCAGGCGTGAATGGCACAGAATTTCAACCACCCGAACATATCTAGCCATTTGATAAACAAACTCAGTTTGGCAGGCTGCCATCTCATTGCAGGAAAACTACTGTACTTCTCACCGCAACCAAGGAGCCCACTTAAACATATCAAATTATTTTAAAAACACTGCAAACCTGAACTATCAAGCACGTTCTCTGTTATGTCTGGGCTTAAGGCTAAGCAGCTGTTGTATTTCACAGAAAAAAAAATTTTGAGCATTTTCAAACACGCCTGCTTGATTAAAACTGTTTCCACATCGACATGTAGATGTTGTATTTGTCAATGAATATATCCAAGTGTCACAAAACGCACACATGCCGGCATGGGCGAACACCTTTGTGTTTTTGTTCAGGTGAATAATTTTCTGGGAGGTTGAGCAATCTTCTGTGGTTTATTGTTGTTTCAAATGATATTTATGAAATGGATTTCATAAATGGGGATTGTTTTTGTTTTTGTCTAAACTGCAGGTGCTCTTTGGAGGTTGTGCTTTGCATCTGAGATTGAGCTGCAGACACGAGCATTTTCAAAGATAGCCTGCAGGTACCACCCTCAGCGTAGAATACTTCAAAAAAGCCAAATGTTGAGACGTCAACAGGTGTTTTATGGCCCTGGTATTAGATTTTAATCATCTCTTGTATCAAACTGGTAATGTATCTTGTTGAATGTTTTTCATTTGATGCAGAGCTCGAAGCATCCAGCCATTATTTACCTTTTTCATGAGCTGGTGAATTTCACCTTGAGCAACAAGACAATGGACAAATTAACACGATTAAGCTGCTTGGCTTGGCTGAATCTTACAACGACCCATGAAAGCATATGAGGCTGTGCAGACAGTTGTCTTGATAAGATCAGAATTCATAGGATATCACAAGCAGAAAACAGACTGAACAGCTATGATATAAAGCATACTCTCTCTGGATATCAGTTTACTGATAAATGAGGCTTTTAATGTAAGACTATCAAATACTTGAATATATATATATATATATATATATATATATATATATATATATATATATATATATATATATATATATATATATATATATATATATATATATATATATACATATATATATATGAAACGACTAACAGGCATCCACAACCATCCTTAACCATGTTGTTGGACGTCGGCCGAGGCCCTCCCTTGTTTTTTCTTCCATCCTCCCAGTGTTGTTGGAGATGTAAGGGTGGATGGATGTTAGCACTTAGCAGGACTGTTACATAACTGAGGTATGGATGGGTGATGGTGTAGTGATTGTGATATCAGTAAGAGGGTCTTGTCAAAAGGTGAATGTGCTGTCTGTGTTTGTTCATTCCTCACATTCCTTACCCTAAAACTGTTCACCCACCTGATCCCCCCCACCCTCCCCCCAAAAAACCCTAAAACAAAAAAGAAACATTAAAATAAACCAATGTCACCCGCAGGGTGACCCGTATCTTGCCAAAAGGTGACCACGTGTGATTTATTTAAGGTCACACTGAGGTGAACAGAGCTGCTATCCACCAGGAGCGACTCCTTGAGGAATATCTGCCTATGAGAGATTCCGATGAGAATCGTTCTACAGAGTAACCATGAATAATATGCTTTTGCCTCATAACGTCACCAAATGACGTCATAATGTCTCAAGCTTGACATATCTAAAAGCATTCATCGAGGTGTTCAATTTGAGGTACTACACGATATGGTTCCTAAAACTTGAAAATTTGACCTTGGGGTCAAATATGTTTGACCTGAGGCGCTAACCATGAAGGTCAAGGCCAATCGCCACCAAAAATTAATCAGCTGAGCGCCAGACCATGAACTATATTCCCTTGAAGTTTTAAGACGATCCGATCAAAATTACTCAAAAAATAAGGGTTTCGTCGATTCCCCTGATTTGCGACAAAGGGACCTTGACCTTTGACCTTGACCTTCAAAATTTGGTGCACTGAAATGGACCTCTATAGGCCTCTGATATGCGAAGTTACAAAAATTTCCAATGATAACTGTGCTCTGCAGAATTTTTTATTCGTGATTACAGACAAACAAAAAAAAACAAAAAAAAAACATACAAGCTGACTAACATATCTTGCAAAAACTTCGTTTTGGCAAGATAATAAAACAAAAAATATTTTATAATTTTAAAATAACAAGAAAGCATCTGAAAATGCAAAGCCTGTCTGCTTTGTATTCAGACTTCTTATTCTTCCATATGTTAAACGGTACCTTTGACTTTGCCATTTTTACCAAATTATTAATTTGTCTTCTCCGTATTCTCATAATAAACCTTTGTTGAAAATTTGATGACAAAAGCGAAAACGATAATTAAATGAAAATTTCAGGTCAATTGGATGAAAATGGACAATTTTTATGTTACACTGACCTTTTAATCAAATTCTGAAGTTGTCTTCTCCATATTCTCATAATAAAGCTTTGTTGAAAATTTGATGACAAAAGTAAAAATGATAATTAAAATTTCAGGTCAATTGGATGAAAATTGACGATTTTTTGTGATGCTGACCTTTGACTTTTTGGCCAAATTATTAATTTGTCTTCTCCATATTCTCATAATAAAGCTTTGTTGAAAATTTGATGACAAGACCTCAAATGGTAAAAAAAAAAAGTTACGGCCTGGACAGACAGACACTGACACACACACACAAACACGCACACGCACCGACACACACACACGATTGCAAAAGCCCGTCTCCCATGCTAATGACATATATATTTCCTGTATATATATATATATATATATATATATATATATATATATATATATATATATATACATATATATAGATATATTTATATCTTCTTCTTCTTCTTCTCCTTTCGGCTGCTCCCGTTAGGGGTCACCACAGCGGATCATCCGATCCGCATAGTGATTTGGCACATGTTTTACGCCGGATGCCCTTCCTGACACAACCCTGGTCGCCTCTTACGACACAGGGATACGGTATACCTATTTTAACCGGGGTATACACCGGCCCAGTATACTGGTACTCATTTCGCCTTCCTCGGAAGGATGACAGGCTGAGTCAACCCCCTGGTGTATTAATTCAGTGGACCAACGGGGCTTGAACTCAGGACCTTTTGGATCCCAAGCCGCTGCCCCAACCACTGCGCCAACACCAGAAATATATACATATACATATACATATACATATACATATACATATACATATACATATACATATACATATACATATACATATACATATACATATACATATACATATACATATACATATACATATACATATACATATACATATACATATACATATACATATACATATACATATACATATACATATACATATACATATACATATACATACACATACACATACACATACACATACACATATATATATATATATATATATATATATATATATATATATATATATATATATATATATACTTGATCATATTATAAAAACATGTGTATAAAAAAACCCTGGTGATTGATGTCTGTGTTTTCTGCTTCATTGTTCTCCTCCCCACTCCTCCACCCAAACATCACCACCCCCATTGAATTGAAATTGTTGGTGGTGGTCGTATGGCAGCTTAGCTGCCAGGGTAGCTATCATTTCTTGAAGCGCGACTGTGTCGCTGATGCAGTGCCCCTCGACCAGTACACACACTGGAACTGGTACTCATTTCGCCGACCTAAGAAGGATGACAGGCTGAGTCAACCCCTGGTGTATTAATTCCGCGGCCAACGGGGCTTGAACTCAGGACCCTAGGATCCCAAGCCACCACCCTAACCACTGAGCCAACACCAGGCTCGAATTGAAGTTGATAAACTCAGATTGAATTAATATGGTGTCGAGCATGCTTTGTAAGTCAATTGGCCTCCTCGTGATTCCAAGTCCATTGTGTATGAATTTGGAATTTGTTCAAGTCTGCTGGCAATAACTTGGCAACTCTCTGCGAAAAGCACCATGAGATTTTTAACATCCACAAACGACCAGGACTGGTAGATATGTCATCTGTCTTAATGTCCTTCTGATCGATAGTGAACACATTGAAGCATCACCCTGCTTGTGAAACACCAGGGTGACATTTTATATCTGGGTCGAGATTCAAACCAAGGCTAAACAGTTCAAAAGGGAGTGCATATACTTATTTCTATCTTGTCAGGCTAAAAGTATATATAATGCATGTTCAATTAAAGTAATGAAGATTTCGACTTTGGAGTCAATTTTCTCAAAGTGTGGGTTGTAAACCTTCAATCCGTTTCACCCTGATATGCGAACAAGACTGGCTGAAGCTGAACTCCAGGATGCTTTGGACCAATTTCCATGACACAGGCTGAATTGACTACCTGGGCATGGCTAGTGGTTTCTTTTAATCTACAGCCAAGTGAGCCATAACAATGTAAATTTGCCATGATCGACTGCCTGAAAATTAAAAGCAAAACTGCATAATTTTATGTCTGTATTACATGATACAACACAATTCTCTGGTCATTAGCGGTGACAGGGTTACAGGTTCATTTTTGGTATTCTAACCTCGTTATTGGCAAACATCCCTTCTGGAAAGATGTCATTCTGAAGCATGTGGTAAAACGCCACCCCCATCCAGTGGAGTGGCCTATGAGGATCTGCTGTGGGCTGTCTGAACTCTTTGGAAAAGTGCCGGCCCCGTCCTGTGGCGTGGCCAATGGGACCAGCCGTGGGGAGTCCCGGGGGAACAATAAAAGCTGATGACAACACCCTCCCACGCCACTGCCCCCTGTAGACCCCTTTGATGAGTGCAGATTTTGATGCAGCCGACATACTTTGGTACATCATGAGTGATGAACGTTGTGCTCAAGTTTCATCAAAGTCATGTGTGTAGTTATGGAGAAGAGAGCAAATGCCGATTTTGAGAGGGAGTCCAAAAAAACCCTGTAAATCCCCTGAATGAGCACAGATTTTCATGCGGTCAATATACCTTCATTAGGCATCAGATATGAAGCTTGTGGCCAACTTTCATCAAAATCATGTGTTTGATTCAAGCAAAAATGACTATTTACAGACTGACTGACTCAATGACTCACTCACCTATGGACACTGCTCAATCACATAAGCTCACCTGACTAAAGTCCAGGTGAGCTATAGAAAAGCTGAACTGTCCTGGTCAATAAATATTCAACCCCTTTGCTATGACACTCGAAATTGAGCTAAGGTGCATCCAATTTCCTTTGATCATCATTGAGATGTCTCTACAACTTGATTGGAGTCCATCTGAGGTCAATGCAATTGATTGAACACAACTGAGAAAGAAACACACCTTTCTATTTCAGGTACCACAGTTGACATTGCTTGTCGGAGCAAAAGCTCTACCATGAAGTCCAATGAACTGTCCATAAAACTCTGAGATAGAATTGTGAGGAGGCATAGATCTGGGGAAGAGTCTTGAAAATTTCCAAGAGCACAGTGAGCTCCATCACTGGGAAATGGAAAGAATATGGAACTACCCAGACTCTTCCTAGAGCTGGCTGTCCAACCAAACTGAACTGGGGAAGAAGGAGCTTGGTCAAGAAGGTGACCATTAATCCAATGATCTCTCTGACAGAACTGCAGAGTTCCTTGGCCAAGATGGGAGAACCTGTCGGAATGACAACAGTCCCTGCAGCACTTCACAAATGAAGCCTTTATGAGAGAGTGACGAGACAGAAGCCATTCATGAGAAAAAGGCACATAACAGCATACCTGGAGTTTGCAAAAAGGCACATGAAAGACTCAGAGCATGAGGGAAAATATTCTGGAGTCTGATCAGATGAAAACTGAACTATGGCCTGAATGCAAAGCACTACGTCTGGCAGAACCCGAGCACAGATAATCACCCACCTAACACCATCCCTACCGTGAAGCATGGTGGTGGCAGCATCATGCTATGGGGATGCTTTTCAGTGGCAGGGAATGGGACACTTTGTAGGATAGTGGGAAAAATGAATGGAGCCAAATACAGGCAAATTATTGAGGAGAACCGGCTTCAGAGTGCAAAAGACCTCAGACTGTGGTGAAGATTTACATTCCAACAGGACAATGACCCTAAGCATCCAGCCAAAGCAACACTGGAATGGCTTCATAACAAGAACAGGAAAGTCGTTGAATGGCCCAGCCAAAGCCCAGACTTGAATCCCATTGAGAATCCGTGGAAAGTCCTGAAGATTGATGTTCACCAACGCTCCCCATCCAAATCAACAGAGCTTGAGCAGATCTGCAAGGAATAATGGGCGAAAATCCCCAAATCCAGATCTGCAAAGCAGAAACAGACATACCCAAGAAGACTCGAAGCTGTTATCACTGCCAAAGGCACTTCTCCAAATACTGACTCAGGGGGTTGAATACTTATTTGACACAAGACATTTCAACTTTTCATTTCCAATTAATTTTGAAAATTTTCTAAAAACATGTTTTCACTTTGTCATTATGGGGTATTTTGTGTAGATCGGTGACAAATTTTTAAAATTTTATCCATTTTAAATTCATGCTGTGACACATTTCACTTTTGTTGTGGGATTGTGATGGAACAACATCAAAAGATATCGTGATGTTAAACCAGAAGAGGATTGTGATGTTGTATTGTGGCATCATTATTCATTGTTATCCTTCATCTTCATCCATCACAATCCCACAACAAAAGTAAAACATCAAAAGATATCGTGATGGTAATCCATAACATTGTGGTGTCTTATTGTGGAATCATAATGCGATGTCATTCCTACCTTGTTTTTTGTTTCGTTTTTGGAAATTTCATCCCTCTATGTTTTTACATTTTCTTATTTCTGCAATTTTTTTAAAGTAATAAAATGCTTAATATTCTATATATTGTTATTATGGTGTGGATGAAATCAATCTTTGTTATTAAATTCAGCTTATCGTACATTCTGCACCTCCTCCCTCTCAATCCTGGCTTTTGGTTCAGTCCACGATGTGGATTACCACATTTGCGAAACGATGCGATTTTCATTTTAAAAAAATAACAAAAGGCTTAATGATATATATATATATATATATATATATATATATATATATATATATATATATATATATATATATATATATATATATATATATATATTGTTACAGATTCGCGCCCGCCGGCGTGCTGACGGCCACGTAACTCGAATCGCGGCACGTCGCCCACCGGACGGACAATCCAGTCGTGACCCTCTCGGACCAACGCCGGGAACCAGTCACGGGTGGACCTTTCGGTCTCACCGCGATCGAGCCAATCAGCCCCCGCGTGGGATAGGGTTGCTCGCCAAATTCGACCTACCTAAGTACCCACGCGGAGGGTAGACCGGGCGATCGCACCTCGCCGCAGGTCGACTTCGGACACGGGCCACTTAAGCGACCCGTTCCGTATTATCAGAATAACCGAGCGGTGTTATCGTCGACCTCGACGGTTCGATTAATTATCGGGCGTATTCAGCCCACTACCAACCCTTTACGTGAAGCAAGATGAGGATTCAATGGGAGAAATGACGAAGCGAAGCGGGAAACAGTTCAACACAAAGCACATTTATTCGCGGCACACGGGAAGCACACATATACAATTCCACCAAATGCACACAGAAAAGACACAATGCAATTTACACAACAAGCAAATGTAAAAGTGAAAACACAATGCAGAGCTAATACCGACTACCGAGCACACGGCAACACTTATACAATTCTACTTCACAGACGGCGCCGACAACACATACCCAAAACCAAGGAAAAGAAATACCCTCAAGGATGAGGCGGGCCTGAGGCCGAGACCGGGTCGCGCCTACCCGTCTGGTGATGAGACGCGGAGCGGCGATGGCGCCCCAACTCCGCGGACCTCGCGGACAGTGTCTGGCAGGGGTGGGAAAGGGGCCCCCTTGGTCGCACTATCTCAGCGCGGGGGGAAACAGGAGGGGGTTGCTGATGCTCGGGGTATAGAGGATCTTTATTATGTGCGACGAGCGTCTCCACCTCGGCCAGGTCGCGCTGTCGGCCTCCCTCGGGTGCAGCTTCCTGCACGACACGAGCACCCCCTCGTCTGGTGTCGCCGCCTTTCCACAGCTCCGTCCCCTCCGTTCCGCACACGACGAGCAGCTCCACCGCCCGCGAAGTCTTGACCCTCTGCTTCCGACTCTCCTACTCTCCGCCTCTCCGCCTCGGGACTCTCCGACTCTGGACTCTTCTTTGGACTCTCCCCTTCTCGACTCTCCTGACTGACGAACACGGTCCTTTTATCCCCCCGTAGCTTCGCCTTTGACCCCTCCCTTTGACCTTTCACCACGCTCACCATTGGCCCGAGAAAAAGTGGGCGTGAAGGCCTTTTGATCCACAACTTTGCATATATCGATCGCCCTGGAGGCGGGGCCAAATCGCCCCTCGCTCCCCGATTGGACGGCAAAAAGTGGGCGTGTGTCGTTTTGATCCGTTTTTGAAGCACAAAATCCGTGATTTTGTACACGCTGTTCGACGCGCGCCCTGCACGAGTCCAACACCGGTACCCACAGCGGGGCAAGAACGGTGGCGATGCTACGGTTGCGAGGTGTGACGTGAAGGTCGTGGCGGTTGTGGTGAAGCGGCGTTGTGGTTGGTGGTTGATGTTGTGATTGTGGTGGTAATCATGGCGGTTGGTCCAAAATAAAGATAGTAAAAGAAAAACGGCTATCCTGAAGAGTCGCAGCACGCATAAATGACATGTATTCCCACTAAACAACGGGTTTGGGCCTAACTACACATGTACTTACCGAGATACCTCACCTAAGGGACCTGAATGGTGGTTTGCGAATTTGGTAACCACAACACTACCCCCTCCCCTTTTTACAGACTCGTCCCGAGTCGTCAAATTTTCGTGTGCCATCATGTGTAGTTTTCCCCTAGTACATTTTACCTACGGATCCCTGAGTGCGACATTCATGGTATTCGTGTCCCCAAAATAAATAACCTGAGGGCTGCGTAACTATCTAAACAAACTCACTCACACGGACGACTTAAATAAAATTGCCGGCGCTAGACAGACATGCCGGGGGCGCACTCATATGTACAGTACATCTTACCTTAACTTACAAATTTTACACTAAACCATGGCCCAGGATCATTGAACTCTGCAAAAAGAAAGCAGTTAGCAGGGAGCCAGGCTGCCCACATGCAGTCTCTGGCTCAAACAATGCAGGTGACAGGGAACGTGGCTGGCTGCTCACACGCAGTCCAAGGCCTTCCCTTTTGAACTGAACGCAGTGAACCACAACGGTGCATGGGCTGCACAACGCAGTCTCCGTGCCAGCTCAAGTGGCACACGCAATGAGCACAACGAATGGATGCATGAATGGATGGACGCAAAACACGGTGCACGGGCCGCCACTGCAGGCCCGTGTTGTAGCTGCCAACAGGGCAGTTCTTGCAGCTTGCAAACTGTTGCCTTGATCCTGGCGCACATGGCAATGAACCAGGGGGGGGGGGCAAAGCAAAAATTGAATGGGGCTGGTGAACATGGGCAGTGGGCATGGCATGGCAAAGGCAAGCAGGCAAACACAGCCCGCAGAAGAAGGCCGCTATAGGCAAACACAGCCGGCAGATGAACTGGCCGGCACAGGCCTTGAAGAAAAACAGCCAGCAGATGAACTGGCTGGCACAGGCCTTGCAGAAAAACAGCCAGCCGGCAGATGAAGTGGGCCGGCACAGACCTTGCAGCAAAACAACAGCTGCCGATGAAGTTGGCCGGCACAGGCCTTGAAGAAAAACAGCCAGCCGATGAAGCTGGCCAGCCTTTGCCGTTCAGTGGAGGTTGGTGGAGGGGGTGCGGTGGTGCTGGCCACTCGGAAGGCGGGCTCGGACCTACCTACCTGTCTCCCTCCCAACCTATCGCCTTTGCCTGGCACTGTACATACCCACTCCCTTAATTTGTCAAACCCCAATTTAGCCCCAACTTATTTTTTTGTTGTTTTTATTTTTACTCCCCCACTATAAATCGTCCCCTAACCCCCTTTATCGTCCTTGTTCGGCTAACCTATCCTGTCACCTAGCCTACTCCCAACCCCTACGTTCCCTTCCCGGAGGGGAATAAGGGAGAGCTAACGTCCTGTGTCGAGGCCCAACGAAGCCTCAGAATGGCCTCCCCAGAGTTCGGCGATCTAACCCAAAGTGGGTCCAGCGGCCCACAACGACAGCGAGGGGATGGATGGTGCGGAGGGGTACATCTCCTAATCTACCCTAACCATTTAACTGTTAAACTACCCCGGGGCTTTCAACAAGCGCCTCTCGCTTAAACTATTGGTTCTAACAACCCAGATTCCCGTCGCCTGTGTTGGTGTCCTCACAATTTCGGGCCTCGCCCCAATTTTCTCTCTGTGCCCTCACACGGTCTCCTGGCTGGGACACGTGGCTCCCTTTGGCAGGCACGACCCTCTGCCGAATCTCCCGCTATGGCACCCCGGGCACTACACTGCCTCCGAGCCTACCAGCTCCCTAACACCGGGGAGTGCCCCCCATGGCACCTCCCCTGAAACGCACACGTGGCAGGCCGGCCTCCCGGGCCCCTTTCCGAGGGTCACCCGTGCCTACAACACTGCCCACGCGGCTAATGGCGCCCCGGGCCCCCGCACCAAGCAGGCGCACCCGTGCCCACTACTCTATCCCGGCCCCCCATGGGCCCATGGCCTACCGCGGCCGACTAGCCTGGTGCCCGGGGTACCCACTCAGCGATACTCACCTTTCGCAGCCACGCTACCAAGCCCGTCAACAGGGCTCCTGCACCCCTCCAAATGGGTCTCGAGCCTACTTTCCCACCAACAACAAAACGACCTCCATTTTTCAATTTGACTAACCCAGCTAACTCACTCTACACTGACCCCGGGGTCCCTTGGGCGGGAGTCACTCCTCCCCCCAATCACTCATCGCACCATGCATTCCCCATTCACTCCACACACACAGACCCGCTGGCCTCACTCACTCACCAAGCACATGCCTCACAACCCACCAACTCTTCAACACACACACCGCTGAACTCTGCCATCCTTCTAACTACATCCCCTAACTAACTCGTGCTCCCACGTCGTCCCTTAAACTACAGCACGTTCCTTTTAACACTACGTAGCTAAGCTACGTCCCCTCTACACATTCACAAGTCTGTCACTGTCTCCTAACTCAAAAATTACTTTTATTTCCCCACCTAAAGCTCATCTAAATCCCTCTAACTCATCCATTCCACGGACTCCATGAGGACTTACCCCTGCCCCATGGAGTCGGTCTAACTAAGCTAACCCTTCCCCCTAACTAGTTTCCATCCTGTGCCCAGGAATCCTGTACACCCGAAAGTGAGGCTTGCTTTTCTTTTTTTTCCATGCGCAGCACCTGCGCGGCAACTCAGAGCTCGCGCACTTTGCACCTGCCCGTGACGTCATGCAGCTGCACGTGTTCCTCGTCCCTCCTTGGACGGTACCATCCGGCAGAGATACCCCTCCTGCCGGATTCCAACCACACGTGCAGCCATGACGTCACCGTGCGCAAAAAAAAACACAAGCCCCACGTCTCGAGGGGTTCCCCACGCGAACACGTGTGCTTTGCCCGTTGGAGCTCAACACACACGATCGCGTGGAGAACCCGTCCGGTCCAAATCCATTTACCTGCCTAAACTTTGTCCGTCCGCGGGATCGGCAAATCCACCGCGTGCGTTTCCGGACCGGGACTTCACTCTCGCAAGCGAGCACGTGGTGGTCTCGTGCGTTGCACAGCACGAACCGCGTGCTCACTGCTGGGTGAACCCGGCACGGTCCCCGAAACAACTACAGCCGCTACCCGGCTTTCTCTCCTCTCATGTCGCCTTCGTCGTCGCCTCCATTCCACACACGCATACCTGCGTGTTACGACGCACACAGTCCACTCCATCACATTCACACGGGGAGACGCGGCTGCGTGCTCCCGCATGCCGACCGACATCTCCCTCTCATACCGCTCTCTCACACACACGGTCTCCCTGGCACACAGCGACCTTGCACACGGCCGTTCACTCACGCGTGCGGGGGCACTCACCCGCGGTGCCTCACTCGCACTCCGTGCCTCATCCACACACGCGGGGGCACTCACCCGCGGTACCTCACTCATACACACGGCGACACTCACACACGCGGTCTCTTCCACACACGGGGACGCACTCACACCTTGCACCACACACACAGGGACAACCACACTGGGGATTCGAGTCCCCACAAGGGTCTCCGGGGCCTCTATACCCCCCAAGCTCTCCGTGCACCCGTTCACAGCACCCGTCCCCTCAACCTCGCAAAGCACGACCGAACTCACCTGGTCGTGACTCGCCTCAAGGGGGCATACTCCCTCCCCTCGTTCCTGGAGGAGGCCATCCAGGTGCTCGCACTGGGTCTCCACCCAGTCCGCCAGCTCACCCCCATGATCCTCCACTACCTCCGTGTGTGTGTGCGCGTCACTTACCCCGTCTTCATCGTGTTTATTGGTCTCTGCTTCTTTCTGGCGTCTTTCCCTTATCTTTATGTAGGTCAACCTTGCTTTCTCTTTAAGTCGCTCCCGTCCTTCCCTGTTTTTCACTCCTTGCTCTTTCACGATCTCCGCGTACCTCATCCTTGCTCTTCGTATTAATTGTTCTTTTCTCTCCCTCGCAATTACTTTCACCTCGTCTCTTGTCTCCCGAATTACTTTTTCCTTACCCGCCTCCACCGCGGGCCTGTCAGCCGTTGCACCCCCTTCCAGCTCGTTCGTTCCGACACGTGGAGTCGCCATTCCGAGTTCCCTGCTAACGGCCTTCATGCCCGCCTGCAGGCATCGGCCCATGTTCTGCGTCTCACCCCGTAGTTCTTTCATTTCTTTTTTCATTTGCTGTGTATTCGCATCCATCGTCGTTTTCACTTCATTCATATTCGCATCCATTTTTTCGATCATTTTCGCATTCATCTTTTCGTTCATTGCCGCCAGCATGGCGCATTGCTGGGCCATGTCGGGTGCGCTTGAGTGAGCCGTTTCGGCAGGGGTTGGGGAAGGGTCTTGGTGGAGAGGGGGGGGAGGTGTCATACACCGCGGCCGCTGCCGCACCCACCTCAGGCCCTGGGTTCAGTTGGGCGAGTCCGTGTTCCTGCACAATCAACATTTCCTGCTCGGGGATTCCATCCTGGACCATGGATCCTACACATTCTACATCCATTTCTAATACCCCCGGCTCCCGCTCGCCTTGAGACGCCATCTTGCTTCTCGTGAAGGGTTAATTTGCTCGCTCGTAATTTGGAGGGAATCGGGGGTCGCTTCTCTCACCCCTGGACCGATTCCCGTGAATTTAGCCGGAGACAGGAGAGCCCGTTTTCCTGTTCTCCGATACCAGTGCCGCGAGGAGGGCGATGAGTTTATATCGCACGACCTGACACCAGTGTTACGGATTCGCGCCCGCCGGCGTGCTGACGGCCACGTAACTCGAATCGCGGCACGTCGCCCACCGGACGGACAATCCAGTCGTGACCCTCTCGGACCAACGCCGGGAACCAGTCACGGGTGGACCTTTCGGTCTCACCGCGATCGAGCCAATCAGCCCCCGCGTGGGATAGGGTTGCTCGCCAAATTCGACCTACCTAAGTACCCACGCGGAGGGTAGACCGGGCGATCGCACCTCGCCGCAGGTCGACTTCGGACACGGGCCACTTAAGCGACCCGTTCCGTATTATCAGAATAACCGAGCGGTGTTATCGTCGACCTCGACGGTTCGATTAATTATCGGGCGTGTTCAGCCCACTACCAACCCTTTACGTGAAGCAAGATGAGGATTCAATGGGAGAAATGACGAAGCGAAGCGGGAAACAGTTCAACACAAAGCACATTTATTCGCGGCACACGGGAAGCACACATATACAATTCCACCAAATGCACACAGAAAAGACACAATGCAATTTACACAACAAGCAAATGTAAAAGCGAAAACACAATGCAGAGCTAATACCGACTACCGAGCACACGGCAACACTTATACAATTCTACTTCACAGACGGCGCCGACAACACATACCCAAAACCAAGGAAAAGAAATACCCTCAAGGATGAGGCGGGCCTGAGGCCGAGACCGGGTCGCGCCTACCCGTCTGGTGATGAGACGCGGAGCGGCGATGGCGCCCCAACTCCGCGGACCTCGCGGACAGTGTCTGGCAGGGGGTGGGAAAGGGGCCCCCTTGGTCGCACTATCTCAGCGCGGGGGGAAACAGGAGGGGGTTGCTGATGCTCGGGGTATAGAGGATCTTTATTATGTGCGACGAGCGTCTCCACCTCGGCCAGGTCGCGCTGTCGG
>NC_140967.1:40354687-40603687 GCF_056783735.1 Eptatretus burgeri
ACAGGAGATGGTGGTGCACTTGAAGCCCTTGAGGGAAGAAAGAGACAGAATGGCCTCAGGAAGTTGGTAACACAGACGGGAGAAGAGAGGAATAAGAGTCGAGGTTTGCTGTTATCATAGATTTTTGAAGTTTAACTAGGTGGGAGTTGCTGGAAGAACAAGTGATCCTGAAGTACTGAAGTGATAGGTTCTGAATACTGGAGTAATAGGTGGAGTAAATAGGACAGTTACTGAAGAATATGTTCATCCTCAAGTAGATAGGTACTGAGTACTGGAGTAGTAGGTGGAGTAGATGGATAGTTACTGAAGAGCACGTGCATCCTCGAGTAGATAGTTTCAGTTTCTGTATGGTACTGAAAGTTTTGCCATTGCAGGGAAGCAGGGCAGTGTCTTCCGAGAAATAATCAGCTGAGCCACTAACTAGCCAAACACTTCAAAGCCATTGTCAAGTCATTCTGATCCTTGTACTTCCAAAACAGCTCCTTTATACATATAATGACCTAATGACTTTGACATCACAGACATCCAAATTAGACACACACAAAGGTGGTTGGACGCAGCGAGTGAACATAGGTCCACTACTTGCTGCTTCCAACTACCTTTGTTGAAACATCATGTGAATCACATGCAATGATGGAGAAGGGAGGCTGAACTAGTACATGGGATCCAAGTCAACAACTCATGAGGAAGCATAGAGAGATGACGCCGGCTGGGCAAAAACCCTTTGATCATTTACATTCAAAGATGTTGTCACGAGTCTGAAATTATACTTTCATCAAAATCATCAAATATTGTGCTGAAGAGTCATGAATATAAGATCAAAGCCAATGAAAACTTTTCCGAGTAAATCGCACATCATTAAAACTGTTCCATACATTTTGTTTCTATCCGATGTGCCATGATCCGGTACAGAGCGCGTCAGTGCTGCTGAAGTAGTTTCTTGATCTGGGGTAATGCTGGGTGGTTTGCCAGCAGTAGTTAGGGCAAGAATTTGTAAATTGGTCATGATGCTGATGATAGCAGGCCTACTCTTCACGAGGGACTTGCTTGGGTTTTTAACATCCACCAACTAATGCCGGCAAACGGGGCGCCCAGTTTAACATCCATCGGAGGAATGGTACAGTGCACACACATTGGTGCCTGCAAGACACCAGGATGATAGTTTACAACTGAGGGGCAGAGATTCAAACCCAGGCAAGACGGATCAGAAGTGAGTGTACATACCTCGAGGCCATCCTGCTAGGCCATAAATCTGGCTTATGATAAAATATTGAGTAGTTTCCAGCACACCCTAAGCAAATGCAAAGATTTTTTTTTCCATGGAATTGCAAGAATACTTATTAGGTCTCACTTCCTCTTCTTTTATATGCAGTACATGGCTGCAGCTTGCAGGTGGCCATTTGATGGGGGCACAGCTGTGCTGCTGATGCAGTACCCCCTGTAAGTTAGAGCAAAACTTTTTAATTTGGCCATGGTGCCAGCAATAGCTCAACTCCTCTTCGCAAATGACAGAGTGGGAACTTTAACATCCACCAACTAATGCTGGCAGACAATACACCCAATTTAACATCCATCCGAGGGATGGTGCACACATCGATGAATCGCGCTGCTTGTGAAACACCTGGATGAAAGTTTATAGCTGGGCCGAAATTCGAACCAAAGCTAGACAGCTCAGAGGCGAGTGTGCATTCCTCCAGTCTAGAGTCTAAACTATTGTTACGGCCATGGGTAACGAGTGTATTATGAGGGGGTTAATCCCCGTTTGTCCTCGGAAGAGCAGGACCTGGGGCCACCGCTCACAATTAACTTGGTGGTATGGTGGGTTGCTTTAGAACCATGAACGCCAATCAGTTAACCACGAGTTCCAGTGTCCACCGTCTAATTTTGCTGTTTAACTAGAGGTCACATGGCTTCCTGAACCAGGAGCGCACCCTCAGCAAAGCACCAATGTTATCTTAATTAGATCTTAATTAGGGTGGCCAAGCGTTTAACCGCTGGTGCGTGCCGACAATGACAGGCTAATTAGTTTGGTAATTACCTCCCAGTCTATCTTGGTTCGGACAATGCTGGATCAATGGAAGGAAAGGACGAGCACGGACAGGTTGGAACGGCAACAAGGAATTTATTAATATGGAAAAAATAAATAAAAGAACTTTTTATCTCCGTGTGGTGAAAATAAGTAAATTCAAATCAATCAAAATAATCGCAAACAAATAAAGAATTAATCAGGCACTGATAGAAAAAGAGACAAAGAGCAGATACTTATCACTATGCCTTACTTAACAATTAAACACGAGACAAGGGTACCCAGCAGATCATTCAGGGGGGAAGAGAAATCCAGTCTCCTCACCAAATACAAGTCGTTGTGTGTCAAATAAAAAAGTCCTGAAATGTGTGAGCATGCCTTGGTCCGTTGCCAGTGCCCTGCCTTGCCCCCACTCGCAAACAGGCTTGAACGCCAATCGACGTCACCCCCAGGAACCAGGGACGCCAAGAATCAGGTACGTCAAGAGCAGGTCACAAGCAGAACCAGCATTAACAGTCCAAGCGTCACCCACCGTCAGGAGCCACAACCAACGGACAGCTGTTAGGAGCCGTGAGGCGCGATGAGAAACTGTAAGGCTGTCACCAACTCACAAACTCAACTGTCGCCAGCTCACCGGCCGTCTGGCTGGAACTGACTAAGCAACCGTCTGACTGGAACTGACGAAGCAACCATCTGGAATTGACGAAGCAAAAAATAGCCGTCGCTCAGCTGTCACCAACTCACACAAACTGTCACAAAACTCTCAAAGCTGTCAGAACCGCAACCAGCTATTGCTAACCGACTGGAAAAAATGGTCATCTCATCCTCTTTATAGGCGGCACGCCTGGGCAAAGCCTCAAGCAGTCTTCAGCCAAATCCGCCATGCCTATTGGCGCATCGTTGCACTTGACAACCTGCCTGTCCCACGACCATTCCTGGCCTACAATGCCATGTTTGTGGTGCTGGACGAACGGCAGAAAGCAGCCATTTGCCAGAACAACCGAGCGAAAACATTTAGAGCTCACAAAACGTCAACAATAACAATTATCACCTCAATATTCAGCCCAATATGAAAAAGAGCCAGTTGGTGTCCATAGAGATGCTGAATGGGGTGTCAAATGTCGATGGAAAAAGGCGGGTGTCAACGTTGGTGAAAGAGGTGGGTGTCGAATGTCGATGGAAAGAGGGCAGGTGAGCCTCCATTGGACAAACGGCTATCTCACGTGCATGAATGTGTCTGTCATAAAGAGAAAAAGGCCATCCCATAAGAAAGGGAATCTATTCTTTACCTTGCTCAACACATCAAAGTTAGAATCCCACCAGACATGGGGATGGGTCTATCCTGGACATGCATTTTGGGAAATAACTGTCTGAGGACCTAAATGTTTGTATGCATTCGGCGGATCCGATTCTGAAATTCGTAACACGATCTTGTCAGCCTCATTATGTCCCACATACACAGTGAACATATCATAGGTAGAAATGGGTTCATGTTTTGGTCATTACTTCCCTCTGACATTGATGCTGACAATTTCCCAATCATTGACATCATTCCCTCTGACAACACAGGGCTGTTAAAACCCAATCATTGATGCAGCAATTCTGGATTGACCATAGAGATCCACCCATGGGTGGAAGCAGTGCATGACATGCTGTTTACCAATATATGACGTCAGAAATGACATATCAATGCCAAACGAGGCCATTTGCACATGTGCTGTGCATGTGCTACGTGTGCGTTTTCAGCCACTCAGTTCTGCTCGCCGGGCATTTTTAACCTGCCCTCACCAGCACGAAATGTGTAATTCAAATCGTCTTTTAAACATAAACACATTTTGACAAAAGAGTGGCAATTTCAAAATAGTTAACTGTAATTGTCCTGTTCTTGAATGCATAATCAGACACACAGATATTTCGGTCGCAAGAAAAATATCCATGGGTGAGAGGTATTGAGTTCCTACCATTTCCTGTTTATACAGGCTAGCAGAAGCAGTGGAAACAACACACACACACACACACACACACACACACACACACACACACACACACACACACACACACACACACACACACACACACTGAAAAAAATTTAGTATAATTTATCTTGTGGCCCCAAAACCAAACAAAAATACTGAATATACTTATAACGGCCCTAACAGCACGTACATTTTCCATGTTTGGTTGCTTTTTAAATTAATTTTTGTCAGTCATTAACTGGTAGTATCTATGTAAATAGTTTTCAATATAGGTAGGCTATTTAAAAAGTATATTCTATATTTATGGCTAAGCTTCCATGAGCCCTACTCCTCGGATGTAAAACCTTTCACATTCATAGCAAGTAAAGTAGGGGTCTGGAATGATTGTGACATCCATTATTTTCATGTCTGGGATAATTCTGACATCCACATGCCTCAACAAAACATCCTCTTTTTAACTATTCATAGCTCTACAATTTTCTTTTATACATCAGAGCTCGATTTTCAAAGGAGCCAAGAGATAATTATAGAAGGAACAGAGTGCAACTAGACTTCCGTCGCATGGAAAGGCATAACTAATTACAAGGCACAAATTTCCTTTTTATGGAATGCTTGTGAGATGCTGCAATTCATTACATTTGTTTAGAAATTGCAAGTAAAGAGTGATGTGTTGTTTATGTTGTGTTAGCATTAACAATAAACGTTGACAAGAACGATTAATGAACTAGAATCACAAGCATTCACAAGTGAATGCAGTACGTATCCCTCACCCCATCCACTTTAACCGCTGTAAAATCAAAAGGAAGACACTGGACCAATATTTTACTGCTTCAGTCTGTGAAGGGACTGTGACGAGGTATTTACGATAAGTGTTGTCTGGATCTGTTTTAACATTAAGGCTCGGCAGGACAAAACCCTGAATTCTGTGATCAATTTTTGAACTTTGACTCCTGTTTAATTGAAAGGACGACAATGGACCAATATCTGCCTGCTTTTATCTGTAGGGGTTGTGGCAAAGTAAATTTTCTGTCGTCTTGTCTGAATTGGTTGAAATATAAATTCTTGGCAGGCCAGAAACCTTAATTTCCTGTTTGATGTTGACCTCTGCCTCCCTGTGGAATCCAAAGAGAAGCACCAAGCTAATGTCTGCAGTTTTCTTCAATATGTAGAGGATGGGGTAAGGTATCATTGTGCAAATCTTTGTCTGGATTGGTTGAAACAGAGGCATGAAAAGCCAGAACCATAATTTGTTGACCCTTTCTGAGCTTTGACCCCAATATAATGCAGAAAATGACTCTAATCCGAAATCGTTCTACACTTCCCTATAGACTATAGAGGTTGCGTTACAGCACCTTTTTGCAATATTTCATCTCAACCGACTCAAATCCAAGGGAGTGGCAAGGCAAAATGTCTGATTTTTTTGTTTCACCTTTGAGCACATACATCTTGTAAGGGAGGGGGAGGGGGTCTAAATCGAAAACTTCTGGGTGTATTGGACTATGGTATCCTCCATGCCAAATTTGAAAAAGATTGGCTTACAAATGAAAGCATGGTGAGCGATTGTAATTTGTTGGAGAGGAAAAAAAAATGAGAAAAAAAAAAGAACGAAGAAACGTAGGAATAATAATATATCTTCCCTGCAGGTAGGAGGGGAAATATAATGAGTTGTAGGAAGCAGGTGTCATGAATGCATCAGAAAGAGATGTATTAAATCGTTGCCTCTAACTGTGCATGTGTTTTAAAATAGCATGCTGGAGTGGTGGGGAAGATGGTATGGGGATTTGTGTGTGGGATCAGGTGCAATTGCATAATACTAAAGAAAGTGAGGAAAAAAACAAATATCAGCCAATTATACTGAAGTTGACCTACTGGGTAAAGTCTTCAGGCTTGCAGGACAGCCTACAAGTATGCACACTTGTCTCTGAGCTGAATGGCCTGGTTTGAATCTTGATCCAGCTATAAACTGTCATACAGGGGTGGCTGTCCCTTGGATGGACGTTAAACCGGGTGTATTATTTGCTCATCTTCTTTTACGACCAAATTCGCAAATTTATCCTGCGGAGGAATCTGTTGGGATGGGTGGAGAAATAGATGTACTATTGAGGTGCACTTGCAATGCCGCTCCTGGTGCAGAGCCATACCCTTTTGGAAGGCTCTGCAGCAAAATACAGTGAACTATTAGATGTACTCTTTGGAAACATCTGCCTCTGTCACCATGATTTTGGTTTTGTTTCACCATTTACTCAAGTTTTGTCAATTGCTCACATTTTTCATTCCCAGACATTCCATTATCTACCAGAATAATTACTTGGTGGACGTCAGAGACCCAACGGTGTCTTTCGCGAAGCGTGAGTGACCTATTGCTGGCACCCTGAATAAATTACAAATCCCTACTCTAACGGACATGGAACGCTGCATCAGTGGTACAGCCGCAGCCATCAGCAAATGGGGTTATGCACAGTCTTGCGCTGCATGCAAAATAATAAGTAAAGCCTTCCATCATGTGTTCTGCCTGTCCTTTCATCGTAGGCTATTGGGACATAATGCTGTCATTAAGCCATCATGCCATTTCTCTGGGTATGGTAATGCTACCTGGTGGTAGAAATCTCCTCCATTGACAGGAATTTGGCCAGGGTAACAGTATTGTTACGTTTGAGGGGGGGGGGGTATGCATTCAAAGGGTAATTAGGATGTTTAATTAGGTATGCCATGCTGTTCGAGTTTACCAGGATCTTGATGTAATAAGTTGTAATTCAGTGGTGATAAGTTGTCTAGTAAATGTTCATTTCTTCAAGGGGGAAAATGATAAATGTCACGTAATTAGATAGGGACACGGGATAGGGTAAGTGTGTCTGCGTAAACCCCTTTTGGTATTCTCTGAAGACTGGCCGTGACGTCACAGGACGGTACAGCGGATGGCTCCGCCCCGTGATCACGATTGGCAGAAGGCGACGGCAGTGGGCCAATGGACGGCTCGATTGGAGGTGACGAGGGCAGAAGGATAAATAAGTTCTGTTCAGGGTCGAAAAAAAGAAGAAGAAGATTACAACCAGAACACTCGTGTTTTTTTGGTGTGGAACCTGTGCTGGCAGAGAGCGTCCTGGTTGCTGTGCTGAGTTGATCGTGCTCTTGATCGTGTCTGGGAGCCTTGCCGAGCCTCGTGCCTCGCTTTGGTTGGCTCTAGGGTTCTGCTGACTCGGAATACGGGGTCGGGCGGCGGGTGGACCTGCCTCCCTCTCCTGCTCGCGGCTTGGCGCGGGAGCTGGTTCCCTGGCGGCTGTGGGCGGACTTGGGCCAGGACCAGGAGGTCGACAGTACCGCGGTTTCTCCTGCCCCCCCCCCCCCTGAGGAGAGCAAGGCCAGCTCGTCCGGCGCCGATCCAGGGACAGTTGCGTCCACACCACGGTCCAGCCTGACCACCAGAGATAGCTACGTTTTGTGTGTGTGTGTGTGTGTGTGTGTGTGTGTGTGTGTGTGTGTGTGTGTGTGTGTGTGTGTGTGCGTGCGTGCGTGCGTGCGTGCGTGCGTGTGTGTGTGCGTGTGTGCGTGTGTGCGTGTGTGCGTGTGTGTGTGTGTGTGTGTGTGTGTGTGTGTGTGTGTGTGTGTGTGTGTGTGTGTGTGTGTGTGTGTGTGTGTGTGTGTGTGTGTCTGCTTGGTGCCTTAGAGGGATTGAGAACTGTATATTCATTGGAATTGTCTGTTTTTCCCCACGCCCGATCCCACACCATCCCGTCGAATCGCCCCAGATCCCTCCTCTTGTTATTTCTGGTCAATAGTAAAAAGAATAAACATCATCAACTCAGTGAAAAGTGACTCGTGCCACCTTCCTCGTCCCGTTTGCGGTAGGGCGATTAAAACCGCCGTCTTTGGGTTATATAAAAATAAATCGCCTCCATCGTTTCGGCTCATTCTACGTTGGCGGGACAGTCCCGTGGACGTCACATTGGTGTCAGGGTGTTGGATGTTCGAACCCCTCTAAATTATATACCAGGATTAAAATCTCGCCACGAATTGGAATATAAAATTATTGCAGAAAAGCGCGCGAGCGCGGGAAAATTTTAGCGGGATTTTTCAAATTTAAATTAATTGGCGGCAAACGGGACTTCTGCACCATGGCGGATGTGCAGATGTTTGAGGAGGAAGGCCACGTGTCTGGCAGCGAGTCGGGGGAAGAGGGGAGAGACGGGGGTAGGGTTGGAACCTCCCCCATTCCGAGCGTGGACCGTGCTTCATTGCCCGTAACGGGACCGGCAGTGCCGGAAACCGGTGCGATGACGATCCAGACACTGTTGGAACGTTTAATAGGGGACATGACGGTACAAATGGCAAATCAATTCGTGACACAGAGGGCAGAAATGACGGCACAAATGGAAAATCAATTCGTGACACAGAGGGCAGAAATGACGGCACAGAGGGCAGAAATGACGGCACAGATGGAAAATCAATTCGTGACACAGAGGGCAGAAATGACGGCGCAGAGGGCAGAAATGACGGCGCAGAGGGCAGAAATGACAGATCAATTGAGGGTAATGGGGGTACAGTTGGGTGCACGGATTGATTTAATTAGGGATGAATTGGGGGAAAAGATGGAGAAAATGAAAACTGAGATGCAGGAGTGTGTGGATGTTAAATTGGGAGAAATACAAAGTAAATTCGAGGATAGATTGGAGGAAACAAAGGTAGAAATTACATTGGAGGGGGAAAATATACGGAAAAAATTGGTAGATAAAATTGATGCAACGAACATTCGGGTTGATAAAGGGGATGAAAGCCTGGAACGTCATCGTGCCTGTGTGGATGCTCATATGCAGCTGCAAGTTGAAGAGTGGGGAGAGCTGAGGAAGCAAGGGATGAATTTGGCTGAGGAGGTAAAAGGATTGGAGGCTCG
Source organism: Eptatretus burgeri (assembly GCF_056783735.1). Lineage (NCBI taxonomy): Eukaryota > Metazoa > Chordata > Myxini > Myxiniformes > Myxinidae > Eptatretus > Eptatretus burgeri. The sequence goes on from NC_140967.1 coordinate 40,363,578, forward strand.
TTTGGACGAACAAGATAAAATTATGAGCCAAGATGAAGTCTTTGATAAAGGCCTGGTAGAGCCGTCTTTTGTAAGTAGAGTGTCCGGGTTGGTTGAGGAGCAGCTACAAACTCGCGACGGAGCCTTGGAGGAGGTTGTGCGGGCCCAGAAGATCCTGCGGGAAGAGGTGGATCGGTCCATTCAACGTTTGGAACAGGAGGCAAAATTGACCCATGAGACCCTCACCACAAAACATCTTTGGCCACAGTGGGCTCCGAAATTGGATACGCAGCCACAAGGGTGTTTGATCTCTGGGCTGGATTCGGACAAGGGAGAAACTGAGAAGCGGGCCACCGTAAAAGTGATCCCCCTGGTAAATTTTGACGGGTCAGGGAGCGTTGAAGCTTTTCTGACGCAATTTGAGTGCATTTCCCGACTCAACGGGTGGAATGAGCGGGAACGTACAGGGAATTTGGTGGCAACGTTGCGGGGACCAGCCGCAGACGTGTTAAACGTGATCGCGGAGGGGATGTTGACCAGCTCCCACATTTGCGAGGCGTTGAGCCGTCGGTTTGGGTTTGCAGCGAACTGTGATCTGGTGCGGGCCCAGCTCCAGCACCACAGATTAAAGCCGGGTGAGACAGTGCAGGAGCTGGCACAGGACATTTACCAATCAGTCAGGATCGCGTATCGGGACCTTACAGTGGAGGCATGGGACAGACTGGCACTAGAGAAATTTTTAGCTGCTCTACCTGACCCTGAGGTCCGAGCGCTAGTGGAGTTACAGGATCCACCCACCGTTCACCGAGCGGCCGAGTGCGCGGCCAGGCTGGCCTCGTGGAGTCGGCCGGGTCGGGTTCCAGAGAGGCCATCGGTGACGATCCGACAGGCGGAGATCCAGGATCAGGGAGGGGGGCTGGGAGAAATTGGCATTACCCAAATGTTACAGGAAATCTGCCAGAAACTGTTAAGTTTGATAAGGGGTAATTCGGTAGTTGGTGCGCCAAAGCGGCGGGGTCCAGCCCAGCCCATAGAGCAATTCGATTATGGCTGAGGGGGTCCGGAACCGGAAGAGACATTACACCGATACCCACGGGGGCCTTTTATGGGGAGTTGTTTTCGGTGCGGGCGAAGAGGACACATGCAACGATATTGCCGGTACCCGGCGATGGAGGGACCCTCCAATAGACTTTTAGACTCGGAGAGGGTGAATCCTCCTGCTGAACCGCCAGGTCTATCCGAGATGCCCTTTCATAGGTTGGGTCCGGAGATCACTGTCGGGGGTCCGGGAGACTAGATCGGGCTGAGCATATAGGGCCATGCTCGGCTGCTGAGATTGTGGCGAAGTGCCTCCTTTAGTGGTAAAAAAAAAAAAATGAATTGTGGAAAATTGGCATGGGTTTGTAAGTTCTGCTGGGTTTTAGAGTGACAATCGGGACAGTGGGTAATTGGAAACAAAGCGGGCACGAGTGGCTGTCCAATGGCTGGTGCGTGGATCGGGTGAGGAGAAGTGCTGTGTGAGTTGTTTTAAGTTAAGAAGTGAAATGTATGGTACACACGTTGATTTTTTATTGGACATGGTGTGGTAACAGGGAAGGTCATGGTCGGTGAAGTGTGAGAAATGCAGGTGTCACATGTAAAGCCGATGGGGTGGGGGAGTCATGTGAGTTTTGTGGGTGGGGATGATGTGCTTGTCCACAGGGATTGCTGAAGCTCACGGTGAGCGTGAATTGCGACCCCCTTCAAGGAAATTCACCACCTGGTGGCTAATGGTGACAGTGTCTGGAGGCAACTGGGAGAGGGTCTGGTTGTGCGACCAAGGCGGGTAGGACCTTAGCGACCCAGGAAGGCCAGAGGAGCCAGTGAGACCCCTTCCAGAGTGTTGTACGGGATTAGAGCTGATGGCTACCAGGGGGGAGGGAATCAAAGGGAGCGGGGCGGAGAAACGTCCGGGTTGGACTGAAGCTTACCTGTGGGCATGGTTGCACCTGAGATGCCCTCATCATCTTGTGGTAACCCACCCCACGGCCATGACGGGATTCAGCCTGCATGATTAAAATGAGGACCATGACCTAGAAATGTGATGACAACCATGGTGTGAGTGTTGTGAAGATGTGTGAGTCCCACTCGATCCCGCACAACTTGACAGGTGCAGCAAGGGCATGATGTCCGCATAATTTTGGGGCAAGCAAATTTGAAAATTGGCTCCCCAGGTAACGCTGGGTCTATTAGCATCCACTGGGGGAGGCGGTCAAGTGTAAATATTCTGTGAATAGCGTCGTTAAGGCTTAGAGTAGGAATGTAAAGTATAAGTGTTGTGTTTTTGTGGAACCTTTTGTTTCCCCTCCCCAGATCACTGGAAGAGTGCTGGGCAAGAGCGATGATCCGGAGGATGGAGTGCAACTTCGCTCAGTGCTCTCATGTGATAAAATAAAATAAAAATAAAAAAAACGAATGATTGTTTAGGCGAGGATAAGGCCATAAGGGGGTAGTACATTAAGCAGGATAGGTAAGTTAGCTGCGACTCGCTGCCCATTGCCCCTCCTACTTTATTTCGTTAGGTTAATTAGGTGTGAGTCAGTAAGTGTTAAGGCTGGTACGGTAGCGCCTGTGATATACCTTGCAGGAGCTGCGGTACCAGAGGAGGGGGCAGTATTACGTTTGAGGGGGGGGTATGCATTCAAAGGGTAATTAGGATGTTTAATTAGGTATGTCATGCTGTTCGAGTTTACCAGGATCTCGATGTAATAAGTAGTAATTCAGTGGTGACAAGTTGTCTAGTAAATGTTCATTTCTTCAAGGGGGAAATGATAAATGTCATGTAATTAGATAGGGACACGGGATAGGGTAAGTGTGTCTGCGTAAACCCCTTTTGGTATTCTCTGAAGACTGGCCGTGACGTCACAGGAAAGTACAGCGGATGGCTCCGCCCCGTGATCACGATTGGCAGAAGGCGACGGCAGTGGGCCAATGGACGGCTCGATTAGAGGTGACGAGGGCAGAAGGATAAAAAGGTTCTGTTCGGGGTCGAAAAAAAAGAAGAAGATTACAACCAGAACACTCGTGTTTTTTTGGTGTGGAACCTGTGCTGGCAGAGAGCGTCCTGGTTGCTGTGCTGAGTTGATCGTGCTCTTGATCGTGCCTGGGAGCCTTGCCGAGCCTCGTTTTGGTTGGCTCTAGAGTTCTGCTGACTCGGAATACGGGGTCGGGCGGCGGGTGGACCTGCCTCCCTCTCCTGCTCGCGGCTTGGCGCGGGAGCTGGTTCCCTGGCGGCTGTGGGCGGACTTGGGCCAGGACCAGGAGGTCGACAGTACCGCGGTTTCTCCTGCCCCCCCCCCCCCTGAGGAGAGCAAGGCCGGCTCGTCCGGCGCCGATCCAGGGACAGTTGCGTCCACACCACGGTCCAGCCTGACCACCAGAGATAGCTACGGTGTGTGTGTGTGTGTGTGTGTGTGTGTGTGTGTGTGTGTGTGTGTGTGTGTGTGTGTGTGTGTGTGTGTGTGTGTGTGTGTGTGTCTGCTTGGTGCCTTAGAGGGATTGAGAACTGTATATTCATTGGAATTGTCTGTGTTTTTCCCCACGCCCGATCCCACACCATCCCATCGAATCGCCCCGGATCCCTCCTCTTGCCGAGTCTTGTTATTTCTGGTCAATAGTAAAAAGAATAAACATCATCAACTCAGTGAAAAGTGACTCGTGCCACCTTCCTCGTCCCGTTTGCGGTAGGGCGATTAAAACCGCCGTCTTTGGGTTATATAAAAATAAATCGCCTCCATCGTTTCGGCTCATTCTACGTTGGCGGGACTGTTCAAGTCCCGTGGACGTCACAGTATCATCATGTCCTCCCAGCTTCATAAGCGATAATAAGCTTAAACGGCAAACACATGAACAACACAAAATGGAAATGAAAGCAATTTTTTAGTGTCAGGTTTCCTTAATCGATAAAAATGGACGTGTGTGTGTGTGCAAAAGAGAAAGAGAGAGGCATGTTTTTTGTTCTACTGGAACTTTCTGATGTAGAGTGTGAGAAATCAAAATTATCGTCATGCCCACCTGAGTTGATTAGGCTAATTAACGATAAATAATGCGGAAGAATTCCCATATTTAAATGCACACCATATTGAGATGTATAGAGCAGCTTAATATGTCTTTCCACGGTATGGCATTCCAATTACAAGACAAACAACAAACAGAATGATAACATTGTAACAAAGCATACTGTACAGAGTGTACCAAAAAGACCCAGACAACTTTGGTCGTTAAAATGTTTCGTCCCACAAATGATACGATACCCTTTGTTTTCTGTGATACAGAAATTGATAAAGTTTTCTTTATTTTCAGGTCTGATGGTTTCATGCAAAATAAAATGGAGACTCCACAGGAGAAAGTTCAGTTTGTCGAATGGTTCATCGAGACGAGGTCTGACATGCAAGTTCAGCGTAATTTCCGTACATGGTATGGAAGGAATTTGCCATCACAGACTAATATCAGAGAGTGGTACAAGAGGTTGAAGGAGACTGGAAGTTGTCAGAAACAGAAAAGTACTGGTCGACCAAGCACAACTGCAGCAGATGTTGAACAAGTGCGTGAATCATTTCAACAACGTCCCAGAAAATCAATTTGATGTGCATCCAGAGAACTGTGACAACCAACCACCACTGTACACAGGATTTTGCATATAATACTAAAGCTTTATGCCGATAAAGGTGCAGATTCTGCAGGAACTCAAACCAAATAACGGACCCAAGCGCAAGGCGTTTGCATTGGAAATCCTCAGTCGCACAGAGGAAGACGAAGATTACCTCAAAAAGGTCATGCTTACAGACAAAGCTTGCTTTCATGTGTCGGTGAAGGTCAACCGGCATAACCGGTAAAATACCAATGATTCATTCCTAAATACAACACGTGTAACATCGAATTCCCCTCTCTAGTTCTTCCATGTAACGCCTAACTCCGCACTCTGGTTCCTCCATGTAACGCCTAACTCCGCACTCTGGTTCCTCCATGTAACGCCAAACTCCACACTCTGGTTCCTCCATGTAACGCCTAACTCAGCACTCTGGTTCCTCAATGTAACGCCTAACTCCGCACTCTGGTTCCTCCATGTAACGCCTAACTCCGCACTGTGGTTCCTCCATGTAACACACAACTCCGCACTCTGGTTCCTCTGTGTAACGCCTAACTCCGCACTCTGGTTCATCCATGTAACGCTTAACTCCGCACTCTAGTTCCTCTATGTAAAGCCCAACTCCGCACTGGTTCCTCCATGTAACACCTAACTCCGCACTGTGGTTCCTCCATGTAACGCCTAACTCCGCACTCTGGTTCCTCCATGTAACGCCGAACTCCACACTGGTTCCTCCGTGTAACGCCCAACTCCGCACTCTTGTTCCTCCGTATAACGCCTAACTTCGCACTCTGGTTCCTCCGTGTAACGCCTAACTCCGCACTCTGGTTCCTCCATGTAACGCCTAACTCCAAACTCTGGTTCCTCCATGTAAATCCCAACTCCGCACTCTGGTTCCTCCATGTAACGCCCAACTCCGCACACTGGTTCCTCAGTGTAACGCCTAACTCCGCACTCTGGTTCCTCCATGTAACGCTTAACTCCGCACTCTAGTTCCTCTATGTAACGCCTAACTCCGCACTCTGGTTCCTCTGTGTAACACCTAACTCCGCACTCTGGTTCCTCCATGTAACGCCTAACTCCGAACTGTGGTTCCTCCGTGTAACGCCTAACTCCGCACTGTGGTTCCTCCATGTAACGCCTAACTCCGCACACTGGTTCCTCCATGTAACGCCTAACTCCGCACTCTGGTTCCTCCATGTAACGCCTAACTCCGCACTCTGGTTCCTCCATGTAACACCCAACTCCGCACTCTGGTTCCTCTGTGTAACGCCTAACTCCGCACTCTGGTTCATCCATGTAACGCTTAACTCCGCACTCTAGTTCCTCTATGTAACGCCCAACTCCGCACTGGTTCCTCCGTGTAACACCTAACTCCGCACTCTGGTTCCTCCGTTTAACGCCTAACTCCGCACTGTGGTTCCTCCATGTAACGCCTAACTCCGCACTCTGGTTCCTCCATGTAACGCCGAACTCCACACTCTGGTTCCTCCGTGTAACGCCCAACTCCGCACTCTTGTTCCTCCGTATAACGCCTAACTTCGCACTCTGGTTCCTCCGTGTAACGCCTAACTCCGCACTCTGGTTCCTCCGTGTAACGCCTAACTCCGCACTCTGGTTCCTCCATGTAACGCCGAACTCCAAACTCTGGTTCCTCCATGTAAATCCCAACTCCGCACTCTGGTTCCTCCATGTAACGCCCAACTCCGCACTCTGGTTCCTCAGTGTAACGCCTAACTCCGCACTCTGGTTCCTCCATGTAACGCTTAACTCCGCACTCTAGTTCCTCTATGTAACGCCTAACTCCGCGCTTTGGTTCCTCCATGTAACGCCTAACTCTGCACTCTGGTTCCTCCATGTAATGCCGAACTCCACACTCTGGTTCCTCCATGTAACGCCCAACTCCACACTCTGGTTCCTCCATGTAACGCCCAACTCCGCACTCTGGTTCCTCCATGTAACGCACAACTCCGCACTCTGGTTCCTCCATGTAACACCCAACTCCCTCTGAGTTCTTTGTGTAACATAACTTCCTGTTCTCACTTCTTCATGTAACGTCTAATTCCCCACTCTCGTTCCAACATTAACACCCAACTCCCTGTTACAGCTGATCCCTGTACGGCCTAACTCCCAATGTAGTTCTTCCCAAAGTCAGATTTAATTAGTGCCTCCTAACATCTTTGTCTGATGAATGAAAGGTCCTCTGACAACACTATTTGCCTTTTCTGTGTTTCTATAAATGTCTGTCCTGTATTTTATGCAATATAAGCATAAACCTGTGGGCTGAGCTCTCATTCAGATTTTCTGTTCTGTGAAACAAACGCTTACAACCAGTGAATTGCTGAGTTAAAAGATCACATGTGTAAGAATGAGGAAGAATTACATGCAAATGAGTGGTGTTCATACTTGTTTGGTTGATATTGTTGTGGGCCGGGGGTCAGTGGCGAGAACGACCGTTAGGTGGGGAAGTTTACGCCGTCTCCCACCAGACTCCCCGGAATTTATAGGCCGTCGCTCTGGATAACTCTGAAGCCGGCGGTCAATTAATTGACCGTGAAACGCCAATATCTCGACCGCGTGGCGTAGAGTTAATTGTCTAGATCCCAAAATACCTAAATAACCATGCAGTCTTGGCTACCAGGGATTCATGCCCTTGGCACGTCTTTCTCGAACCCTGTCACTCTACCGACTGCGGTAGAGTTCCAACTAGCGACTACCAACTCCGGCTCGGTGGCAGCCGAGTGGAGACTGCCAAAGCCGTGCCGACTAGGATTAACGGATTATCGGGGATGAAACCCCATCTGAACTCAGACCAGGACCAAGCTGGACCAAATAAAGAAAGGACGGAAACGAGCTGGGAACATTTGTAATAATTTATTTTACAGTAAAAGACAATGGCCGTTGGTCCGATCCCCAGTCACACGTGGGGGATTCGAGGCCCGTGGCGGAGTTCGGGTGGCGAATAATCGGGGTCCACGGAGGGGGGTCAGGGTCGCTCTGTCCTTCCTTGTAGAGGGCCAGCAGAGACACGTTCGCTGCCTCGATGGCTCTTTGCTCAACCCTCGTGACAGCAAAAACCCCTTCTTCAACAGCAACGTAGACCTCCTGTGACCACTTCATAATCGCCCCTCGTAATCGCCCCTCGTAATCACCCCTTCGTAACAGCAAAAACTCTTAAGAACCTCTCCGACCCTCCGGGCAACCCACCCAATGCCTCAGAGAGTGCTCTGGAATTTATGGACCTCCCTCAGTGGGGAGGGGCCTTCGTCAGCACACCTCGCTGTTTGCCTTTAATCGGCCAGGATCCGATGGGCACAGCCTTCCTGGGCAGGATTTCGGACATGCCTGGAGAAAGCCGCCCCTCCTCTCCACGCGTGTTTGAGGAAGGTGGATGGTGGTGAAGCCACGATTGCGTGTGGAACGTTCGTGGAAGCCGAGAACTGGGACCGCGAGGCCCCCCCTCTCGGCAAGTCAAGGTACGAGCAGCCAACGGTGGTGATAGAGTGTGATGGACAGGTGGTGAGATGTAATAACCTAACTATTAAAAAAACATCACAACGCACATATTCGACTCTCCCACTAGACAAAAGGAAGGGACCTGTCTCACACGTACTTACCGGCATAACTAACTTTGGGACCTGAATGTTGAGTGCACGTGGTTTCCAGATTCGTAACAATATCATGATTCCAATACGTACTATTTATCATTGAGTATCTGCTACATTTGTAATTCAATAAAGTACAACGTATTCTTTAACATTGGTCTGTGCCAAATGCCTTTCCCTGTGCAAATTCAGGTGAACACAATGGTGAGGAGGGTAATGGCATGGTGGAAGGTAAATATGGTACGTACTATAACAAGCTGAATACCATGAATGAACCCGACGTTGAATGAAAGCCGATTACCAAATGATGTTGATACTTTGGCAGCCGATGACCAGACAATATAAGCGCGTGAGGCCGCTCGAAGCAAAGACCTCCATTCTGCAGAGAAATTTATTTCCAACGTCACACGATTGTCAAACCCGTGCTCACGGCCGTTAAATAAATACTCTGAATTCTTATAAATCATGGCTTTCTCCACAAAGTGTTGGTATTCAACAGAAAGGACCCGAGGACCACCGAAAAGTTCAACCTCTCACGAGATAAGGCGCCATGTTGCCTGCACAGCGTCACGTGACCTGCCAGCTCGTGGTCCGATGAAATGTTTTAACAACATTTTAAAACGTCCGTTTTTCACCGGAATTATTTTGGATATTTGCAAAGCACGTCACCAAACCTTCGAAAATATAAGCCAAGATCAGATAGACGCTACCGATAAGCAGTCGCCCAGGGCGACACGGTACGAGGTGAAGCAGTGAACGGAAAGCATGTGGTGTTCCTTTCAATACCCAAAGGTTATTTGAATTTCATACATTTTCCTCATGAAAAGTGTGTTTCTGCTCGGATTTTACGAAAATTATCTACCTTAAGACTGTAGCTTCACCAGAAGGTCCCAAAAGTGAAAACAAAAATCGAATAGAACTCAAGATAGCCTCGTGAGGCGGCATGGAAGCCAATGGAAGCTTCCCCTCAGTGCAATGCATTCCACCACAGACCGAGGATACAAAACATTCAAATATCACAAATCTTGATGCAACCGAGTGTGAATAAACCTTAGTGACTACGAAAAGTGAAAACAGGATTTAAATTAAACTTTAAAAAAAAATAAAAAATATTTGAAAACCTCTCCTCTTGACAGAGTCAAACGTCAGGGTCACATGGGCTGAGCAGACCAATCACAGCAATCACGTAAATGTGAGGAGAATGAGGAGAAGAAAACAATTTGAAACCCCCTCCGATTGACAGAGTCAAACGTCAGGGTCACGTGGGCTGAGCAGACCAATCACAGCAATGACGAAAATGTGAGAATGAGGAGAAGAAAACAATTTGAAACCCCCTCCGATTGACAGAGTCAAACGTCGGAGTAATAAAGACAATACATACAGGATAACGAAAATAGTACAATTTTTTTTTTAATGCGAAATCTGAGAATTATTACAAATACTTTAATAAAGACGAATATTTTTACATTCACCTTCTGGTTTTTCATCACTATTTCTTGAGTAGATTAAGAGAGCATGTTGAGGATGCAAACAAATATTTGGTTTCAGTAGTAAGCCAATGCACATAAATGTTGCACAATCAAAACAAAAAGCAGGCAAAGAGAAAGTACCAAAAACGAAAAAGGCATGACTCACACTCCAACATCTTCCACGGTATACGAAAACCTAATAATGGAGGTGGTTGGGGAGGAATGAAGGGGAGAAATCTGTAAACCTGTGAAAGGCAATCACATCATTTAAATAATGATCATCAAATACAAATCATGGCTCTGGAGCAGCAGCAGAACTGTGCTAAAAGCTATCATGAGTGAGGGAACTTTATGTGGTATTCTAAAATCATTAAGCTTTATGAAAGCTGTTCGACAATAAAACAAATGTTGATGTTTACTGCTCTGTTTGCTGTTCCAAAATATGGTCATTTTAGTTGATCGTTTCCTTGCGGTATGGATTTGTTATAAGTTTCACCATTGTTTTGTATTTATTTATTTATTTTTTGGGGGATGTGGGATGCAATACTCCATTTCATTATTGTTCTCACAGTTGCAATTACTGTAAAACCACTTCCCTGCTGAAATGGTTCTGAATCAATGTATGGTATAAACACTACGCGAGCACGGTGTCAATTAAGATGCGAGGATGCATAGGCCGGTGTCTCCAAACTCAGACATTGTCCAGTCTGAGCCTTGCCAAAAAAGGAGCGAAGTAGGATCCCAAATATAGCCAGTCACCATGTTCACAGACTTCACTGATGGACGAGACGGACGTGCCGGAAGCGTCGTGCAAGCTGCGTCGAATGTGTCCATCGGGCCCGAGCTCAAGGACCAGGCCATGACGAGAAGTAAAACGCATCACGAACTCCTGGCTGAAAAGCTAGTTGGCATGCCGAGGGCAAGGAGAACAGTGTTAGCAGACCATGTAGAGATACCTTTTTTATACAGAAAGCAGCCAATCAAAGAAAGCATTAAATACTAAGCAAATGAGGAAAAATTATGTGTTTGTGCTGCCATCTAGTGAATGCCTAACACTCAAGTAGGCAGTCAAGCTATGAGTGAATTATATTGTTTATATTCTTTTTGATTTGAAATTATTATTATTTTGCACTCAAGTACCATCAATATATGTATGCGCTGAAAGGTTGAGGGAAAAGAGAACACAAAGAAGATGAGATGATAGGAGTGAAAAAGGGGTTGGCTCATTTGGTGTTCCATCAGAAAACATCATCCACTGATGTCACCGAATGTTCTAATCCCAAATCAATACGAGCTCCAGCCTTATTGTAATGTGCACGCGCACGCACGCATGCATGCACACGCACACACACACACACTTCTGAGCAGGAGGGAGGTGGTAAAGTGGAGGGGTGGGGTTGGGGGAGATCATTGCTTCAAATGCTATCGGATAAAGTACCTTTGCAATGATACTGTGATAGTAAACCCGGACATCACTTTTGTGACGTGTAGAAAGTGGTTGAGATGACATCATGTTGCAGGGGAGAATGCGAGACAGAAACCTGAATGGGTCCTCTATAATTTAATGCACACTACAGTCACCAGATTGATGATGTCATTTTACTGTTACTTATGGTAATAGCGTTGTGAATCTGGAAGCCATGAGCACACAACATACAGGTCCTAGAGATCAGTTATATCGGTAAGTACATGTTGCCAGTTAGGGTCCCGTCCCTGGTCTAATGGTAATTAAATGTTCTGCGCTGTGGAGTTATTTTGATAGTCAGGTTTTCTTTTCATTTATTTTTCACACCAACATCAACGCCGACCACACCGCATCACCCTCATCTTCACTTTGCTTCTTTCGCCTCGATCTGGCCGACGTCATGGTGGGTGGAGTTCAAGGAGGAGCTGCGCGGCGGCCCTTGACCAATCAGCTTGCAATGAGTGGGGTGACCGTCACCCGGCCAATCAGATCCCGCGACAGGAGGAAAGGGCTCTGCGTGACGTCACCACGCCCTCGGGCCAATCAAGGAGCTTGCCGCCCGTTTTGGCCAGTGAGAGAGACGAAGAGCGATTTTGCACGCCAAAACCAGCCAGTGAGAGAGGGAGGGTCACGAGCAGGCACCCCCCCCCTCTGAAGAGGGGGGGTATAATTATAGGCGCAGTCTGCGCATTTGTCGTCGTTCTAGTTCTGGCAAAAAGTGCACGCGGTCGTTCTGGTTCTGGCAAGAAGTGCTGCGCGCGGTCGTTCTGGTTCTGGCAAGAAGTGCTGCGCGCGGTCATTCTGGTTCTGGCGAGAAGTGCGTGCACGGGTTCTGAGAGTTCTGGCAGGGAAGTGGACATCTGCGCGAAAGGTGGTTCAGTGCGAGGGTGTCTGTGCACGGAGTGGTCGGTGCCACGGTGGGTCTTCTCCAGCCAGCCTTCGTCCTGCCGACTTCGTTCGCCTGGATTGTGCTGGGGGTCCAGTTCTGCCCCGAGGAGCTGGGCCTTGAAGACCACACGAGGCGGACAGGTCCGAGATAGGCCTCAATAAAGACCATTTGGTCCAATCATTTTGGGTGTGTGCGTGCGTGTGTTCATGGCGCCAGTCAGATAAGTAGTGAGTTGTAAAAGTGCTATTAAAAAAACCCAATACGGCTGCCGAATCATGTGACCAATTAAGTCATCAATTTTTTTTCTGTGGACCATTTTATTCCAAGATGACCCTCAAAAATTTTCATACTGATCACATGTAGCATTCTACATATGCAATTATGACGTCATGATGAAGGCACAAAGTGACTTCGTTTAAGAAAAAAAAATCACACTCATTCCCCATGAGAAGTACCTGCCGTGTGCCAAGTTTCATGTTTTTTCCTTGGTGCGGTTGCAGAGACAGAGCTCCAAATTTTTTCTGTTTTCCCAACATGGCTGCCACACCACATGACCTTCTTCTTCTTTCGGCTGCTCCCGTTAGGGGTCGCCACAGCGGATCATCCGTATGATCCGCATAGTGATTTGGCACAGGTTTTATGCCGGATGCCCTTCCTGACGCAACCCTGGTCGCCTATTACGACACAGGGATATGGTACACCTATTTTAACCAGGCATACACCGGGCCCAGTACACTGGTACTCACTTCGCCGACCTCGGAAGGATGACAGGCTGAGTCAACCTCCTGGTGTGTATTAATTCAAGCAGCCAACGGGGTTTGAACTCAGGACCTTTTGGATCCCAAGCCGCTACCCTAACCACTACGCCAACACCAGGCTAAGAAACCACACCACATGACCTATGATGTCATAATTATCATTAAAACATTCTACATGAGTAGTCGCACCTATGATGAAAATATCATCTCAATCCAACAAGCGGTTGCGGAGAAAAACACTGAAGTTCTGTGTGGACAAACAAACAAACAGACAAGCCGGTAGGCGACGAGGGATTCGCTAGGATCGAAGCGCTGGATACGATGCTTTTCATTCTGACCGATCCACTGACGAAAATTCATTGCCAAGACGTATTGGTTCACATACAATTGCTCCTCTGCCTGGCAAGATTTTTCCGATTGCATATTTTGCCAACTGGCACTCATAAAAAATGACAGGTAAATAGACACCCTATTTTTGAAGGACTACCATTTGAAAAATAATCGCTTTGCTGGTTTGTGCTGTGGAGCCTCACATTGCAGACACACACACACACACACACACACACACACACACACACACACACACACACACACACACACACACACACACACACACACACACACGGAAAACCCGATAAACTTCTCTCAATGCTCTTGTTTGACCACACCTCCTGAGCCACAATATTTTTCATAAGCCACGCTCACTTTCCTACGCCACTCCCACTTTAAATAATAAATAATTGGAGGTGGTGTGTGGGTCGTGGAATCGTTTTCGGTAAATAAATAAATAATTGGAGGCGGAGTGTGGATCGTGGAATTGTTTTCGGTAAATAAATAAATAATTGGAGGTGGCGTGTGGGTCGTGGAATTGTTTTCGGTAAATAAATAAATAATTGAAGGTGGTGTGTGGGTCGTGGAATCGTTTTCAGTAAATAAATAAATAATTGAAGGTGGTGTGTGGGTCGTGGAATCGTTTTCGGTAAATAAATAAATAATTGAGGGTGGTGTGTGGATCGTGGAATTGTTTTCTGTAAATAAATAAATAATTAAAGGTGGAGTGTGGGTCGTGGAATCGTTTTCGGTAAATAAATAAATAATTGGAGGTGGTGTGTGGGTCGTGGAATCGTTTTCAGTAAATAAATAAATACTTGACGGTGGTGTGTGGGTCGTGGAATCGTTTTCGGTAAATAAATAAATAATTGGCGGTGGTGTGTGGGTCGTGGAATCGTTTTCGGTAAATAAATAAATAATTGGAGGTGGTGTGTGGGTAGGGAATCATTTTCGGTAAAAAAATAAACATATTATTAGAAATCCACAAAGACAGAAATGCCGGTGATTCCATTTATTTTAGATCCTTTTCACTTTGGTCAATAACGTTTGGATCGAGATCGAAGGTGGAACGATGGTGTAGTTCCTTACAAACACTGTATAGTGTATACACACCTTAAATGACGGTAAATAGACACCCGATTTTTGAAGGACTACCATTTGAAAAATAAAACCTCAATCAAAAATCGGCTCGAGTAAAATTTTCTAAATATCTCGAAGTGTTTAATTCCGAAGTCTCGTTTCTCTACAATCAAAACTGAAGGACAAGTTTTGAAAATACTGTATGCGGTTTTTCGGCTGCTGCACAGCAACAGGTGGTTGCTAAGCAACGAAATTCAAACGCGCACCTTCCCAGTATATATTCCACCTGTTGGCAAAGTATCATCGAAATCGGTTCGCTGGTTCGTGCTGTGGAGCCTCGCGTTGCAGACACACATACACACACAGACAGACAGCCGGAAAACCCGCCAATAAGCGATATCTCATATATAGTGAATCCAACAAACGGACCCAAATGTAATACACTCTCCTTCAGCGAGGGTAATGAATCACCATCTATTTAAAGTGGAGTGAAAGTACAGTATATGTATCCTCTACTCCTCAGAGAGGATTTGACCGAGGACACTAAAACTTTCATGGTCCCTCCCTCAACCATTCCCCATCACTCCCACAATACCCACCACTATCCCACACCTCCCCCCAAATCCCTCAACCATCCTTCCACAATCCCCCATCAACTATCACCCCCACAATACCCCACACACTCCCCTCAACCATCTCTCCACAATACCCACCACTATCCCACCCCCCTTCAACCATCCCTCCACAATCCCACATCAACTATCATCCCCACAATACCCACCACTATCCCACACCCCACCCCTCAACCATCCCTCCACAATCCCCCATCAACTATCACCCCCACAATACCCCACACACTCCCCCTCAACCATCCCTCCACAATACCCACCACTATCCCACCCCCCAACCATCCCTCCACAATCCCCCATCAACTATCATCCCCACAATACCCACCACTATCCCACACCCCACCCCTCAACCATCTCTCCACAATCCCCCATCAACCATCACCCCTACAATATGCACCACCACCACCACACACCCCTCCTCCATAGCACCCCCCCCCACCTTAACTAGAGTAGGACATCGACATCTCACGGACATGACGGTGGGACAGGGCACGGACACGGCCACAAATGGCATCCAGGGAAAGTATGAAACGGGATGATCCGGTAACATACAAGACACCTGGTCAGCCTGTGATAGTGGGAAAAAGCATTCATCGCCCATTTTGTCCGCGATGTCGGAATGTGCCTGGTAGTGTGGGCATTTCTGCTCAAGTAATATATAAAATGATTGATAATTTAACACAAAATCCCTCCCTTATAAACCATAAATTGAACGGAAAAGCAAAACCTACCGAGCTGAAGTGAACATGTGACACTGTTTTGATCTTTTTAACACCTCCACCTTCACTTCCACTTTGCTCGTCTGAATCGCTCGCACAAGGCTCGAAACGATAAGGCTCCAAAATTCCCCTGAAAGCATTTCCATCACTATTTTTTTCTCCAATAGTTTCTTCAAAATCCCACTGATCAGTTTCAACACTCTGAGAACCTTCAGAGTTGCTGATGACGGTGGATTCAGTTTCAGAATCTGAGTTTGAAATGCACTGTTTCACTATGCAAGCCACCATTCGGATCAAGGTGGGTTCACAATGTGATGTCACTGGCGAAATCGAAAATCAACACTCTTGGGCTTTTTTCAACACTTTATGAGTGGCAAAAGAAATTTCAAAAAAATAAATGCAGAGAGTATCAGCTACACAAATTCATCCTTGCTTTCTAAGAAAAGCATGAGTAAGGAAATTAGAACAACAAACCTATGTTAGTGTAAGATAAATATTTGGTCATACAGAGTTGTTCCCCTTCTACTGGTATTTATTTTATCTTTGACCACTGTATTTAGGTCTGAGATGTCCGAAGAAGAAATGTCCACTTCAACTGGAGACGTCTGAAGTAGAATTTATGTCGTGATTGATTGTTGTTTTGCCATATTTTAATGCCACATGTATCGAATTGTCATTATGTGAGTTATCGTGATTTATGCTAAAGAGTCGATAAAACATGCAAAGTCAAATTAAATTTATTAGCCACTGGGAATGTAAGGCACGCACTTCTGTCCTCACTTCCGGTGAGACAGGTTGTGTTGGGCCGATGCATTGTTGGAGTAGTAAATAGGTTCATTTTTGTATTGATTGATTCATAATTTATGATGGAATATAATTCCTAAAGTACTGTTGTTCATGGAATGCATAAATCTAAATTTGTTGTGGGTTTTCAAAGTTAAACCTTTCATAAATTATGAGTGACACTGTGTTACTGGAAACACGCCGTTGTGCCAATTAGTAGTATAAGCAGTGTAAATCCACAAAATGACATTACACACCAGTGGCAAAACTCAACCGATGTTATGAACACTTATTAGAAGACATTGAGTTATCTCAACGAGATCCATGATAACAGCCTATTATATGTAATCCTGTATTAAATTAAAGGATGCTTGACATTGATTAGCTTAAGCAGTAAACATAACCATTAATGTTGGCATATGTGGCATTGTAATTAGAATGTAGTACCTGCCAAAGAGGTTTATTGTTATAAATCAGAGTTAATAACGCTTACTTGATTATCGTTTTCAATTATATTTACAAAATGTTGCTGCCCCTTTTCTTGTGTTGTATTCCCACTCAAACTAAAACATTCATTTTGAAATGAAGAGGTGAATAGAGACATAGTGTTGGTGTGCAATTTCAAGCGGTGACATGAGCATCGTCAAAACCATTTAAATATAGACTGAGATTATTGAAATCGGACACCTACATCTAATTTTGTTTTGCAAATGGACATTTTTGGGATAATCAAATCCCATTTCAAGAAATGGCAGCAATCCTGGATATTTAGATGTCCAAGATCTTAATAAAAGCATTCAATATGAAAATATATGAGTTTTATTTTCCTTGTTGGTACATTTTGAAGAATTCTAACTGAAACATTTTAAACAGCCATATTTGTGGAAAATATAGCACTGGGCGGCCAGTTGAATTTACGTAAATTAGCAATTTTGCCGAAGCTATATTAATCTACATTTTTGATATGTTATTCGGGAGGGTTTGAGGAGCTAGTTACAAGAAACCACAATTATTTTGCAATTGTTTTCCAGGTCAAACCATGGAATGACTGGACAATTAATTGTGGGAATTTTAAATGTGGCCACGGTGTTGGTTTGGAAGTAAAATAATTCATTCCATCTTGTGACATCTGATTAATATGCTACGCCAACAATTTTTGGACATATACAGTATGGTGATAGAAAGCTCTGTGGATCACACGACTATTACAAAGCATTGGTGTGTCTATATCGATGATGCTGAAACAATTTTTTTTTCATTTTGAGATAAGTGCTCTTTGTCTTTTTTGTCCACAAATTATGTACTCGTGCTCTTTGTCCACAAATTATGTACTCATTTCTCTTTATTTGCTTTCAAATACTTTTAAACAATATGGAGGTATGAAATCTGTTGTAAAGCATTGGCTAAAGTCACTGTCACCATATGAGGAACATATGAATAAAGCCAGAAAACATCATGAATAAAGGTGCTGACAGAGTTGAGATAAAGATTTAAAATGTCGACAGCATAAAACATGCTCATTAGGTCTCTCACAATGAGAAAGTCAGAACTCATTATGTTTGCAGAGTGGACTGCCTGGAATTTGGGAGTTTATTTGTTGCAATCTTTGCCTGACAGGCCATGAGTGAGTGGAATAGAATCTCTGTTCAAATACACTGTGATCTTGTTAAATCCACATAACTGTAACGTATTGTTGCGGACCTGGGGTCGGGGCGAGAAGACCACGAGAGGGGGGGGGGGAAGCTACCTCGGGTTCCCATCAGACTCTGCGGAATCGCAGGCTGTCGCACACGGATAACTCCGTGACGCGGAGGGTCGCTAATCGACTGTGAACGCAAATAACTCAACCACGTGACTGAGGGTCCTCCATCTCATAGAAACCGGTTACCTAAAATGGTCACATGATCTAATTATCAGGGGACACGCCCTCGGTACGCCTTGTTCAAATCGGATCAACTGCCGAGCCTAACTGCCAAGGACGGACCGGCTAGGAAAACAGATCGTTGGGGGATAACGTCCCGGCTAGGCTACGATACGGACCATGCTGGATCAATGAAGGAAAAGATGAAAACGAGCTGGGAACATTTCTATACAAAGCATGTATTTACAATTAGCGAGGAATGGCATGTGGCACAGTAAATGGATTTATTATTATGTACAGCAGAGGATAGCAAGGAATTCGTGGGGTGCAATAAAAGGTAAGCAATCTTCAAAAGCAGACACAGAGCAGACTTATCCCGTAATATCTTCTTCGATCTTAACTTGGGCTACGACAGGCATCATCACTCACACTCACACACACACACACACACACACACACACACACACACACACACACACACACACACACACACACACACACGAAGATTAGTTAGCCAGGAAGAAGGAAAGCAGATGAGAACTATCAGCCTCTCAATACCTGGCACGGTCGGCCGACCACACAACCCAGTATGCTTTGGGGGATGCTCCACTTGAGCATTCCCACCTTAAGAGTCAGCGCATTATCTCTTGCTTGATCACTTTGCCGGGGCTCGTGGAAATGTGTACTCTGCACTGGTCCAGAAGAACGTCAGGTCAGGTCAGGTATGGGAGCATGTGCCAGAACAGCACGTCACTGCGTCCACTTTCCGCCGGTACTCCAGGGGCCTCCGTCTGGCCATCCCCCAGGCAGATGCCAGGCCCATCCCCATCTAATTGAGATGATGGTCAACCTGCTGCAACCACGAGGCACGTGGTCGGCCCACTGGCCTCCTCCACTCATGAGACTCCCTCGCTGAGAGAATCTGGTGAGCAGGATCAGCGTCAGAAAAACGAGCCACATGTCCATACAGCCGCAACTGATGCTCACGGAATATGCAGGTAACAAATCTCATCCTAGTCTCTCTCAGCAACTGCTCGTTGGACACAAAATCCGACCAGCGATAGCCAAGGATTGTCCGAAGAGACCTAGTACCAAAGGAATTAAGTCTCCATCTCAGATCCTTGGTCAGAGTCCAAGTCTCGCATCCATAGAGCGAGACTGGAAGTACCAAGGACCTGAAGACTCGGACTTTCGTCCTCCCGCACAGGTACCGGCAGCGCCACACCCCATGATCCAATGAATCCATGACTCCCCAGGCCCGACCCAGACGTCTATTGACCTCTGACTCACAACCAGCAGAGACATGAATATCACTGCCAAGGTAAGTGAATCTCTCCACGACCTCAACATCCTCACCACAAACAGACACAGACAGGACAGCAGCATCCAAGATGTCACCGAAAGCCTGGATCTTAGTTTTGACCCAAGAAACCAGTAATCCCAGCGGCTCCGACTCCTCATTCAGCACCTCCAGGGCCCCCAAAAGGGTATCTAAAGTCTCCGCAAAGATGACTGCATTATCTGCAAAATCAAGGTCCGAGATCTTGACATTCGCAAACGATGCACCGCAGATTGATCTCTCCGACATCCTCCCTAAAATCCAGTCCATACAAGTGCTGAAAAGTGTGGGGGCCAGTACACACCCCTGACGAACTCCAGTCACAACTGGAAATAAGTCAGAGATGGTACCACCACACTTCACAGCACTCTCAGTACCAGAGTAGAGTTCAGACATCAGATCGATCAGTTTTGGTGGCACCCCACGAAGACCAAGAATCCTCCAGAGGAGATCCCGATTCACTGAATCGAACGCTTTACAGAGATCAACATAGGCTGCAAGAAGCCCCTGCCAAAACTCTTGTCTGCGTTCGGTGAGGACACGGAGAGCAAGGATACGGTCAATCGTTGACCTCTTTGGTGTAAAACCTGACTGCTCTGGACGCTGGTGCTCAAGCAGATGGTGGCAAACCCTATAAAGAATTATCCGAGCAAAGACCTTGCCCGGCACTGAGAGCGTCACCCCTCGGTAGTTGTTGCAGTCTTGGCGATCACCCTTCCCTTTCCAGAGAGGGACAACAAGGCCCCTCTTCCAATCAGTTGGGATGATGTCTGTGTTCCAGGCAGAGCACAAAACTGCATGCAACGACACGAGTGCAGCATTTCCACCAGCCTTGAGAAGTTCAGCATGGATGCCACAGATCCCTTGAGCTTTGCCCCGTTTCAACCGGTTCACCGCAGCCCGTGTTTCCACAAGCGAAGGTGGACCACAGTTGATTGGAGGGTCAGCAACAGGGATTGTAACACCCTTGACGTCCAACTCGACAGCTGGGGGATCAGCCTGGTACAGCTGCTCAAAGTAACCAGCCCAGCGGGCCTTCACTTCAGACTCCTCTGTCAAGAGCCCACCACTCTCTGCTCTAACTGCAGTACTCCGAGGGATGGGCTTGGATGAACACAATGCGTGAATTCCCCTGTAAGCGGGACGAGAATCACCTGTCCATAGGTGATGCTCTACCCCCTCACAGATTCCTCGCACATCGGCCTCCTTGTCCACCCTCAGTGCACGTACAGTTTTACGCCTCAGCTCCCTAAACAGGTCAGCTCTGCCATTCATCCTGGCCCTGCGACTCTAGTCAATGGTTTCCAGTGTCCCTTGAGAGACAAAATTCTTCTTTGCCCTGCGGTGAGTTCCAAGACATCCACCCGCAACATCAAGGACGGTGGTCTTGAAGGCACTCCACAACTCTTCAGGACCCCCCAAAGCACCCAGACCCCCCAAGTGTCCACTCAGCCTGTTCGCAAACTCCTCAGCTACTCTCTCATCCCTGAGCTTGCCAACATCCAGCCTTGGTTGGGATGGTACCATTCTCCAGGATTTAAGGTGCAGCTTTAGAGTTGCTACAATAAGCCTGTGGTCAGTATTGAGGAACTGAGCACTCCGGTGGACCCTGCAGCTCTGGATCATCCTCCAACGACCGTCAATGAGGACATGGTCAATCTCCTTTGCCACACTGCCAGCGTTGGAATACCAAGTCCAGCGATGAGCTTGTGGGTGCTGAAACCATGGGGACCAACACACACCTCATAACCATCCCTATCAGTTCCAGTCGATGCATTGAAATCCCCCAAGACTAGAAGTGTATCTCGTCTGGGGCACTGATCCTCACAGACTCGAGCGTGGCGTAGAATGCATCCTTCACGGTGAGATCACTCGCCTCAGTTGGAGCATAAACAGAGACCAGGGAAATGACACCGAAGGAGTGACGAATCCTTAATCTCATAATACGCTCGTTGACCGGTGTTACCTCAATTATAATTGGGGTCAGCTTATTGGACACAGCTACAGCAACTCCTTGAGTATGGTAACCATCAGAGCGACCAGACCAGTAGGAGGTGTAACCATCCACCATTATCTCGCCGCAATCCGGTCTCCGAACCTCAGAGAGAGCTGCAATCCCGATGTCCAAACGCTTGAGCTCAGATAACAGAGACAGGTGATCATCCTCTCTTAGGGATAGGACATTCCATGGCACACACCAGAAGGGACCGCCTCAGGTTAACCCAAGGAGACCGCTATCTGGTGGACAACACCTTATCACCACTCCGACACACTCTCCCGCAATCTGACCCAGGGATGTTACCCCGTGGTTTCCCTCCTATCAACACAGATTGGGGGTCCCCAAGGCTTTGCCCCAATCACGTCATCCGGTGAGCTTCCCTGCGAAGGGAAGCTGCGCAGGAGGTACGTCACGGAGTGGGTTTTGCTCCCACGGAGTGGGTTTTCAGATTTTTTTGCGTTTTTGTGTTTTGCGGAATGAAGGGTTTTACAGTGGCCGGAGTGCAAATCCTGCCACCAACCTCCTAATAAAAACGTCTGTCGCACACCAACCCTGAGTGCAAATGCAGCAAAAGGCAGACGACGAGGTGCAGTGAAGAGAGGGTGGAGCAGATAGGTGAAGAAGTGTGCGCGGCAAATAGGCAGAGACAGTGCGAGTCCGGCAGGCAAGAGAGAGTAGAGAGAAGGGTGGACAGTTTCGCGATCTGCCTTTTATAAACCCCGGGCGAAGAGTGGGGCGACGACCAGAAGCGACGCGCCGTAATCTGAATCGTGCCCTTCCATTGGATCCCAGCCCCGCACTGCCAGGCTCCTGGGGCCGGAAGCGGCCTCATTCGCACATCCGGCGCAACACGGCTCGGAGCCCTGCACCGAACTCCCGGGCCATGTTCTGGTGACTGGACGAGGGTAGTGTCGGTCCCGCATGCCCGATCGGGAAACTCCTGGCAAGCTGCGGTTGGTGCTGTTAACGTGCTTGGCCTGTCCCCATGCCACGCGGTCCGAGTGGCTTGCTCATGCAGCACGCTCGTTTGGTGGCAAATATCATCGGCACGGAGGTGCGTGGAGGCACGGGGTGATTTTTCCTGTGTGCGGGAGATGTTGGTAGTCGAGGTGGTGCTTCTGGTGAGTGGAGGTGGAGCATGGTGAGATGCCGTTGTAAATGGGCGTGCAGATTCGAAGGAAAGGGCGCGCCATGCGCGTTCTGTACAGTGTTGGTGGAGAGTTTCTCATAGGGTGGCTACCTGGGTGCGGTGCCTGCTTCGATTTGTATCATGGATAAAAGGAAAGGGTTGGAATGAAAATCAGGATTGAATTTAAGATAAAGATATAATTAGACCTAGATATAAGACCAACACAACGCACTTCGTCCCGTTAACCCATTCGACATGAAGGGAAGGTCTGACTGCATGAAGACTAACGAGATAAACTGCCTGGGGATCACTGTTTGTTGGGTGCCATTGCCTTAGAGGCGTGCGGTTTTGTAGAACCGCAACAATATCTTTTAAAAACAGGATCATTGATTTATATATTGTTTGCCTTTGTCAATGTTGAGAATGTTCTTTCCTGAATGCACTCGTAAATGCTCAACACCACCACTGTACCACTCAAAGCAAACATTTCAAACCATATGACAATAAAAAAATAACGAACATATAATCCCCGTGCTGGCCCAAGCACATCTGGGCCTGGTGAAGGATCTGATAATTATTAGTCCGTGCTTAGTTAAATGAAATGTGTACCCCTCTCTTATGCTTGCTGCTCTGATACTTTAAAATATACTTGATAATGGATCATTGCTTACTGGTCGTTTTATTATGAATAGATATAGTGTGCAAGTTAACTGTGTAACAATGAAATCTTTCTTTATTTCACTTGGTTGGCAACTTAAATTCAATAAAGCTGCTTTGGTTGGCACCAGTGAGGTGCAGGAATGCTAATTCTAACAAGAAGCGAATACTTCGATATCGCGCGGCTGGGGGCAGTAAAAGTCGAGGTTAAGAATGATGAAACAATTTTGCAGTTATAAAATTTAAATGTAGACACGGTGAAGCAGCATGCATGATGGGAAGAGTTGTGACGTTGGACAAATTTATATTTATAGCCCTCATATTAAAGGGACGAACAAGGCCATAAGTGTGACAGAAGACACAGGACGGAATAGCCAATTATATAACAGCGCGATGTCGCCGCGCTGTAATTAATGAATAATGAATAACAAATTTATTGTGTAGTAAGTCTCTAGGAATCACATGAACACAGGGCATTGTTATGTTGAAATTAAGTACACAATCGTCATGAAGGGGGAGGACAGCGAAGCAATGCAAAACATCTGATAAGGCTTGAAAGTGCTCAAGGACATACCATAGGAATTTGCATCATAACTACGTCCTTGAAAACGTTGTGTTTGTCTCTTATCAGAATGTGATTGGTCAATTTCTGTTCCCTATAAAAGAAACTCTGTTTGGGACCATCAAGCCAGAAAGCAATCGCGTTGCATTGATTGTATGTCTGCATGATCATGTATTAAATAAATTATTCAACCTGTATTGCGACTGGAGTTACATGAGTAAGGTTTCGAGCTTTCCACCACAATGGCACAGGAATGGGCGACCTTGTGCAAATGATATCATGGGATCTTTAATATTGAATAGGAAATGGTAGCGACCTCACCCAAATTTAATGTCTCGCAGATAGTCACAGATAGTAACGTCTCACTTTGTTATGTGAAGCACCAGGATAACTGCTTATAGCCTGGCATCGAGCAGATAGAAAAGCTATCCTGTCAGTCTCGAATCATTGCATTCACTTCACTGGAATAGCACTCGGAAGAGCGCACACCTCCACCAGGCTGAACAGTTTACATTTTGTATCCCATTGATAGGCCGGATCTGCCTCCAGACTATTCATTCTTGTCACACACTAAAATCTAAATCAGCTTTAGATTAACCAAAACCCTTCAGATTAATGCACCATGCTCTATATTGAGTGTCGGTTCTGCCGAAGCAGTTTCTTGGCTCGGGCTACAATTCTGGATGGGTCGCCATTCCGACCCAGCAAGTCAGGGTGGAAACTTGGGATGTGGCCAAGGTGCTGGTAATAGCTCACCTACTCTTCGCAAATGATACCATGGAACCTTTAACGTCCATCCAAGGAATGGAAAACACATTGATAAACGAGAATGGCACTCAGTCGAGCACACACCTCAACCAGGCTAAACGGTTTACGTTTTGTATCCCACTGATAGGTAGGATCCGGATCTGGATCTTCACCAAAATCGAATCACTTTGTCCTTGTCACACACCCAACCTGTCCACCACGTTTCGCCCAAATCCATCCATAACTTTTTGAGATATTCTGCTCACAGACAGACAGTCAGACAGACAGACGGGTGAAAACATAACCTCCTCCACCTTCGGTGGCAGAGGTCATCACTCTTCCTGAGAAACACCAGGATGACAATTTATAGCTGGGTCAAGATTCCAACTATTCTCCACCGCATCATCATAAAAATTATATCCCCTCCATGCTCTCTAGTCTCTTATGTGAATCTCAATTCTGCGCAAAAGCAAAAAAAAGTACACATTACTATACATGGGATGGAAAGCAATGAGATGAAACAAGCCCATGAACAATTTGGTTCACAATAAGCACACAGACAAGATAGCACATCATGGAATTGCTTTGTGTTCACTATGGGTATACTGTATATGTACCTTGAACATCAGCTTTTTCAACCAAGGATGAGGAGCCAATAAGTCAACTATAGAGAATGCTTCCCGAGACCTCACGGTTGCCAAGCCGACCCAGTAACCACCAAAGCTGCTGGGACTGATGTTGTCTGGCAAACCTGGCAGGTTCTCTGCAAACACCTCATGCTGTCCCTTCTTCTTTCCTTTGATGTAATACCTTGAAATAATTAAAATTACAAAATTCATAAAATCGAATTCATACAGCCAACAATGACCTAATTGTTTTTTTTGTTTTTTCAAAAATACCATCATATGACAGTGTCATTTATTAGCTTGTATATTCACTTAGCTAATATTGGCATAAAAGGGGAAACGAAGACTTTGGGGCAAAAAAGGTTACTTATCAGTCTATTTTGCAGTGAGAATTCAAAAATATTTAATTAATTTGCTTTGACGTCAGCCGTGTTATCAGGAAGACAACATCGCATTTGTTTTACATTCAGATGACTGAAACATATCAGTTTTCTTGATATTCCCTTTGGCCGAAAGCACATTCCATGGTGTCAAGCCCTCTGACATCTCCACAAAAGAATGGAAGCCTGATGAGACTGTGCATGGGACAACACCAAAATCAAGTATGGTACTCATGAGATGTACCAATGTTTGACAATATTGTGAATTTCTTGAGAACATGATCACGACTGCTAACTTTTAATTAACCATCTCTTCTCTCACCTAATGATCCGGGCCATTGTTGTTTCACACACCAGGATGTGGTCCTCAGCTGGAGACAGTTCCACTCCATTTGCAAAGCACAATCCACTCAACAGCACATGGGTGATCTTGGTATTTACATCATACTCGAGCAACCTGCAACAAAGAATGGCTCGTTCACCATCGCGAATGCAAAAATACACATCGTTATCAATTGAGGAAGGTGGTTGTCTTGACGACTCGTTTTGATTTTCACTAAAAGAATGCTGCAACAGAACATCAACTACGAGTGCTGTTGGACCCCACTATTCGCGGGGGATAAGTTCCTGAAAAATGCCATGAATGTTGGGGTCCCTGAATGAAAGGGAATTGTTTTTTGGGGGGATTTGTTTTTTTACATGGTCTAAGCTCGTGGAAAAGCGATTAAACAGAACAAATCAGGACACAACATCACAAAGGGAACATCAGGAGAAAGGAGAAACACCGACAGCAGGGCGGAGGTAGAAAGTAGACGGAGATGGACAAAGAAGGGATGCAGGTAATGATGAGGGGAAAGGGAGAACACAAAGGGTGAATAATATGGATACAGAAGCAAAATTGTGTTTGACCAGTTTGTGATTTTGTGAAGGTCTGAGGAGAGGGAAGAGGCTGCTGCCCATCTGTCAGAGGATGAGAAAGCCTTGTGTTGGCTTTGCGGTTGGGGTGGTTGGCTTGGGATCTTAGGCCAATTGAGTTTGAGCCCCGTTGGCTGCTGAATTAACACCAGGTGGGGTCGGCTCACACTGTCATCCTTTTGAGGTCAGTGAAATGAGGATCAGTGTACTGGTAATAGAGGCATTGCATCAACGGCATAGCTGCACCCTCAACCAATGATGCAACCAGCAGCCACAGGCTGCACATGAAGAATAAGAAGAAGGATGATAGATGTCAGGTGAGAGAGTGGAGTCATCAGTAAAGATATAGAGGATTTTCCAGAGAGTCGGTGAGATCATTGATGAAGATTAGGAATAATATGGGGCCGAGAACACTGCTTTGGGGTACTCCAACCTTGACAGGGAGAGGAGATGAAAGGGTTCCGTTGAGAGCCACACATATGAGAATGGAGTAAGTCAGTAATCCAAGAGTGGAGTTGGCCTTGGATTTCATTGGCACACACTTTGGAGAGCAAGGCAGGATGCCAGACTGTATCAAAAGTTTAAGAAATGTCCAGAGAGACGGCCCTGATCTCACGTCTGATATTGAGGGTCTTCACCATTGTTGGGAGAGTAGAACCAGCATGTCCAAAGTAGAGTGTCCAGGTCTGAGGTGAGGCTGTTGGAGAAAAGGAATTATTTTATTTCAACTGCAATGATAGATTCCATGACCTTGCTGATGATTGGAAGAACAGTAAGGTCATTGAGCTGTAGATAAGATCCATTTTTGCACCGTTTTCTGTATGGTGTGATGTTGGCCAATTTCAAATTTTTTGTATACCTTGTCGAGGCTCGTATGAGAGTCAACATACAACGTACAGCAAGGGGGGATGAGACAAGAGGGGTGGGAAGGACAAAACAGTGGGGAACAGAGATATTAGGAGATCTGTGGAAGAGAGAGGGATGGGGCGGGGAACATGTGGGATACAAGATGGATATTACGGGAATTTCAGGAAGGAAAGCAGGGAATTTGAGGGAGGTGGGTTTGGGGTGGATTAACAGGGGTAGAAAAGATCGAGGATTTGGATGGGGGACAATAAGAGGTGGTGGTGAACAGTTGTTCTAAAGGCCTGGAGGGAAGAATGGTATTGAACAGAGTGAGGGAGTTTATTCCAAAGGCAGGAAAAAAAAGAGGAATGAAAGAGTGAAGGTGAGCAGTGATTCGTGATTTGGGTAGTTTTACCAGAAGGGGGTTGTTGGCGGACCTTGACCACCCTGCGGAAATGTGGTGGGGACAAATCTCAGACACAGCAGGGGGTGGGGGGGGAGTGACCGGAGAGGAGACGGTAGAAGGCAGAAAGATGACTGACCTGCCTGGGGTGAGAGAGTGAGAGGCCCAAAGACTTACCCTCATTGCGGGAGATACCAATAATCCGAAATGCCATGGTTTCCACAGCGTGAAGCCGAGAAAGTTGGGAGGCAGGAGCACCAGCCCGGGGGGGGGGGGAGCAGTACTCCATCAGGCTGTGGACGAAAGCTTTGTATGTGGTCAGGAGCTCAGGTAAGCTGAGGAAGGACTTTGCATGAGGGAGGATTCCCAGTTGGCTACTGGCTTTGGAGGCGAGGTTTGAAATGTGGCTTTCCCAGGAAAGATCATGGCAGATAGTGAGACCCAGAAGCTTGAAAGAAAGGACTTCTTCAAGAGGATTGTTGAGAAAGTACATGGGGGGGAGGGTTCTAAACGGTCCTTTCGGAGAGACAAAGTGAGAGTGTGAGATTTGTCTGGAATGGAAGACATGTTCCACATGTTGGACTGGTTTATGATTTTACCCAGATCTGGAGTGAGTGAAGAAGCTGCTGCTTGCCAGTCTGAGGTATGACAGATGGTACGGCAGAGGGTGGAGTCATTAGCAAAGAGATAAAGACAAATTTCCAGAGAGTCAGAGAGATCATTGATGAAAACCAGAAAAAGAACAGGGCCCAGAACGCTGTCTTGAGGAACTCCAACCTGGACAAGAAGAGGGGATGAGAGAAATCCATTTAGGGCCACACGGTGACTGTGATAGGAGAGGAAGTCTGCGAGTCATGAGTGGAGTTGGCCTTGGATACCATGGGAAGAGAGTTTGGTGAGCAGGGCAAGGTGCCAGACCGTGTTAAAAGCACGCGATATGTCTCGGGATATGGCTCTCATTTCATGTCCGGCATTGAGGACCTCCATCCATTGTTGGGTGTGCAGCAGCAGCATATCCAGGGTAGAGTGACCTAGTCTGAAACTAAATTAATGATCAGAAATCAAGCCATTGGAGAAGAGGAAGGATTTAATGTCTGAAGCGATGATGGATTCCATAACCTTGCTGATGATTGGGAGAAGGCTGATTGGTCTGTAGTTGCAGGGATCTGTTTTTGCACCTTTTTATGCAGGGCAGTAATGTTTGCAGATTTCCAAGCAGATGGCAGATGACCTTGAGCAAATGAGAGGGTGAATAGAACAGAGAGGGTGAGCAAGAGCAGAGGAGCAGGTTTTTAGGACATGTGGGCTGATGCCGTCTAGACCGGTTGCAGAATCTGAGTTGAGGTTTGACAGCAAGCTCTCCACTTTGTCAGATGAAAAGGACACAGTCCTTTTCATCAACCGAAAAAGAAAGTTTTTTTCACAGAAAAAGTCCAGGGACAGTTGAGTGCGACTCGGTAAGGTGTGTACAGAAAGCAATGGGTTTTGGACACAATATTTCGATGCAAACACCGAGTTTAGGCATTCAGCTTTTTCACGTGCGGTATCAGCAGTGCTGCCATTTAAGGGAAGGGAGGGGATGGACGGGAAACATACACCAGAAGGGAAGGGTGTTGAACATTGAGAACATTGAGTAAAAGAACAGAAGGGAAAAGAATAGGAATGGAGGTATCTCTTTATTGTGTAGGCCTACGTATAGTTAAGGAGTAAATTTAGGAAAATAAGAGAATGTAGAATGGTAGGAGAAGGAAAGGAGGTGAGCGGAGTTGAGGGAAGAAAGGGAGGAAGATTGGGAGTATGGGGATAGAATAGAAGGGAAGGAGCTGCGAAAGGAGAGAGGGTAAAAAACAAAATTCTGCCATGTTGGCATACAAAATAAAGAGGACTCCAAAAGTGAAGGACAACAGGGTAGCAGAATCTCTGAGTGGAGACACAAGGGATGGGGATATTTAGGGAAATAGGGAAGGGACTTGCACAAGACATATCGTTGAAGGGTGGAGGTCAGGGGGTCACGGTTTCCCCATGTAAACACCTCTCAAAATAATTTACTAGATGATGACGTTATTCGCATCCAGATCGGGAAAATAGAGTGAAACAAGTTTGAAAAAACAATTAAAAAAAAAATGAAAAACCATGTCGGGATGGAATCCCCAAAGAAACAACCGAACAAGGTGGGAAGGAATGTCAAAGTCGGAATGATACCACAATCCATTTACGGATTTTTTTTTATTAATATTTTTTTTTTTTATTAATATATTACAACACCACAATATTTTTACTGATTGCATCTTTTGACATTTTTCCATCTCAATCCCACAACAAATAAAATACTGTTAGACCCCGCCATTAACGGTTGATAAAATGCGACCTGCTTTTACATTCGTGGCCCTGTGCGTCACGTATTCGCAGTTTTTTTTCACGTATTCTGGTTTTTTCACGTTTTTTCATGGAACTTGGATTTTCCCTTATGAATCACGAACTGCCGGGAACCTAACCCCCTTTTTCACATTGAAACAATGCCCCGACATTCGCAGATTCACCATTCGTGGCATTTTTCATGAATGTATCCCCCCATGAATAGTGGGGTGCAACAATACACAATTACACCAACCCACGTTACAAATCTACAACTACCTCTAACATCGACATCTTAACACAATTGTTACTATTGCCACCCATGGCAAAAATGTTTGCCACCCTCGACAAAATACCATAGGGGTAAGGTCGAACCCAAAAACTAAGAGTGCCTGTCTGAGTGTAAAATGCAAAGAAAGAAGATGGGAAACTCTAATCAGGATGTGGTTGCCGCAGATGATTGGCCCATGGAAAAGTAGAGAGGGCTTCAGGGAACTTTACAGACAATCCAGGCAAAAACGCTACAAATAGAACCATAGTATATGACAGTAGTACTTTCACATACTATAGTTGGTAACAGGTCCTACTATAGTTGTCTGCAGACAATTACGACAGGAAAGGAATAGCTGGGAAACAAGGAGCATTCCATATGGCACCAACGGTGCAAACTCGTGGCATAGGAAGGGATTCCTGGAATCCCATCATCATTGCAGCTCCAGTTGCAAATTGCACTGAAGGAGACCTAAGATTATGTTCCAAATTAGATTTGGGCCTCCAGCTTTTTGGTGGCAAGCCTGTGGGAACAGACTCCAACAGTACCCTTCAGCAAGCATTGCAGAACCAAGAACTGAACTCAAAAGGCAGAAAGACCCCAAAACCCCCCCAACCCCATCTGGAAGCCTGCCCCAATAATCATGAAATTAATGATCAACAAAACATCAAACTTGTTGAAATTTACAGATAATTGGCTGTACAGTTATGGTGATTATTTCTTGCCAAAGTTATACAGAAGCATACTTGTAAACAAGTTCAAGTCAAATTTGACCCACTCCCAAAGTATACACTGAAACTGTGTTTCCTAGTTGCTTGATCAATATTGAAACAATGAGAATATGACCTGCCATCACACGTGCCCTCCATCACTAAGAAGCAGTTATGTTGGCGTTGCCAGCGACTGCTCGAATCTGTGAAGTAAATCTTGCTGCCATTGTCAAGTATCGTCAAATCGTTGAGAAAGCCAAATTTCTGACCCTCCACCATCAGTGTGGCTGGTACCAACACCGCCGTCTCACCTGCACTCAGACACACCACATGGAAGAGATGGAAAGGAAAAATAGTTAGTCTGGCGAGAAAAAAAAACAATTCCTCGAGCAAAAAACCACCAAAATAATAAAAACTAGAAAGCATCTCAAAATGCAAAGCCCGTCTGCACCCGCTTTGTACTCAAACTAAATTTGACAAAAACAACAGTAAAACTACAAGGACACTCAGTAGAGCACATACCTCCACCACACAATGCCTGATTAAGAGAACATATCGGGCCCATTACATTTTTAAAATATGCCATATATGGTTTTTGGCCCAATCTCTCAATGGTGAAGCATCACTGAAAAAATGATCACATCTGGATCCGGATTCAGATATTCACCAAAATCGAAGCAATTCGTCCTTGTCACAACCCCAAATGTTCCACAAAATTTCATCACAATCTGTTCACAGCTTTATGAGATGTCGTGCAAGATATCATTTTTATCCGGATCTCTCAATGGTGAAGAATCACTAAAATAATTCTAGTAGTCGGATCCGGATCGGGATCTTCACCAAAATCGAAACAATTCTTCCGTGTTACGCACACGCAACCTGTCCACCAAGTTTTGTCCGAATCTGCCACCACGTTTTGAAATATCGTGCTGCATTTAGTTTTGGCCCCATCACTCAATGGTGAAGAATCACTTTAAAAATTCGACTTGCCAGATCCGGATCCGGATATTCACCAAAATCTAATCATTTCGTCCACAACTTTTTGAGCTATCCTGCACAGAAACAAACAGACAGAAAGGGGGTGAAAACATAATTTCCTTCCACCTTCGGTGGCGGAAGCGCGAATAAACTGGCGGATGAGCATCTCTCGCTGCGCGCAAATCGAACAAGCAGGATGTTATGGAAACCGTTTACAAGTCAAAACGGCAAAATCAATCGTTCTGATTTGTGGTTAATCAATTCTATGATGCAATATGCAAATTTTGCTCAAATTTCACATCAATCGGATGAAAATTGACGATTTTATGCAACCTTGACCTTTTGATCCCAAAAAAACAATTGCCTTCTAGCTTTTGATCGGTAACCAATTCAATGACCCAATATGCAAATTCTTAAAATTTCAGGTCAATTGGATGTAAAATGATTTTATGCGATGCTGGCTGACCTTTGACATTTTGAACAAATTATTAATTAGTCTTCTCTGTATTCTCATAACAAAGCTTTGATGAAAATTTAATGACAAAAGCTCAAATGGTTAAAAAAGAGTTGCAGCCCGGATGCCCGGACACGCACACACACCTTTAATTGTATAATATTGGCTATTCCTAAAATATAATAAAATTTAAAGGATTGCTGTAAATGATGTTAATTTCACACCATCCTGTATTGTCAGACCCCGCTATTCGCGGCGGATACATTCTTGAAAAATGCCATGATTGTCGGGATCCGCGAATATTGGAGCATAGTTTTAAAATTGTTTTTATTTTATTTTATTGTTTTACTTTGTCTAAGCTCGTGGAAAAGCGATTACACAGAACAAATCAGGACACAACATAACAAAGGGAACAGCAGGAGAAAGGCGGAAACACCAACAGCAGTGCGGAGGGAGAAAGTAGAGGGAGACAGATAAACAAGTGATGCAGGTAATGAAGAGGGGCAAGGGAAAATTCAATGGGTGGACAATATGGATACAAAAGCAAAATTATGTTTGACCAGTTTGTCGGTATGTCAAGGTGTGATGAGAGGGAAGAGACTGCTGCTTGTCATGTCTGAAGGATGAGAGATATCATGGCAGAGAGTGGAGTTATCAGCAAAGAAATAAAGAGATTTTCCAGAGTCAGTGAGATCATTGATGAAGATTAGGAATAATATGGCGGCACTGCCTTGGGGTACTCCAGCCATGACAGAGAAAGGAGATTAAAGGGTTCCGTTGAGAGCCACATGTATGAGAGTGGAGGAAGTCGATAATCCAAGAGCGGAGATGGCCTTGGATTCCATAGGCAGACAGTTTGGAGAGCAAGGCAGGATGCTAGACTGCATCAACAGTTTGAGATATGTCCAGAGAGAGACAGCCCTGATGTCATGTCTGATAATGAGGGCCGACATCATGGTTGCAAGAGTAGAAGCAGCATGTCCAAGGTCGAGTGATCAGGTCTGAATCCGAATTGATGATCTGAGATGCGGCTTTTGGAGAAAATGAATGATTTTATGTCAGCTGCGATGAAGGATTCCATGACCATGCTGATTGGAAGTGAAGAAAGCTAATTGGGCTGTAGATAAGGGGATCCATTTTTGCACCTTTTTATGTAATATGTAATGCTATGATGTTGGCTGATTTCCAGTTTCCCAGATGGATATGAGACCAGTCCTGAAGTGTAAATAATTAAATTAAATTAAATTAAGATTTAAGAAATGGCAAAAAAAAAACCCGCGATTACGCGAAGTGCAAAAGTCAAAGCAGGTCACACTTTATGACCGCAATACACGGGGTCCGCAAAGAGCTAGTCCGTGAATTGCAGGGTCTGACGGTATTCAACTTCATTTAAATTGTAAACCTCAAAACAGTTCCCTTACCTAAAGTAAGAACCTTAACCAATAAGCAATTGAATGGTTTCCTGACCGCACGGATCATCAGCTGGTTTTCAGCAGTTCATCCTTGAGGTTTCAATCTTTTTAGCCCAGAATCTCCAAAACAGTGGATCCACAACCTTGGTCACGGATCCACATCAGCAGATTACTGACATCAGCAGATCCACAACCTCATTTGCGTCCATGCAGTCAGTCAACCAATCAATGCAACAACACTCGTAAAAGTCTACTCGCTGGAGGATTTAATGTATCATCACATGATTACAACTCCTATCACACATTCCATTGTATGATAACACATTAAATCATGCACATCTTACCTTAAATATATAACATATCCACCAACCAGAATGACCACCTCTCAGCTCTGGATCAAACTTTTATTCAAACGGTTATTTAAATGGTTCTTCGTCTCCTAGAAAACACTGAAATGGGTTTTATATATAAATACATTACATATATATATATATATATATATATATATATATATATATATATATATATATATGTATGTATATATATATATATATATACACACATATATATATATATATATATATATATATATATATATGTATTTTTTTTTAAATAATGTATTTATATAAGTATGTCGTTAATATTTGGACTCCGTATTGCATTTCACAAATGCTACTCAGTGTCGTTTCACAGATTTATCCCCTCTGGTCTCCAGTTGTCCCACCATTCCTCCCGCCCTTGGTTCACTGAAGCTTGTGGTGAGGCAGTTGTCCTGAAACAACTTGCCTTTGCCTCATGGAAAGCAAACCCAACTGAGGGTAATCTCAGTTCCTTCCATAAAGCTCGGAACAAGTGTGTATCTACCCTCAGGAGAGCCAGACAACAACATCTCTCTAAGCTCAAGTCCGAACTTTCAAACCTCTCTCCCTCCTCAAAATCCTGGTGGTATCAAATCAAATCTGTTTCTGGTGTATGTTCCCCCTCCATCCCCTCCTTTACCTCAAATGGCAGCACTGCTGATACCGCACGTGAAAAAGCTGAATGCCTAAACTGGGTGTTTGCAGCTAAATCTTGTGTCCAAAACCCATCGCTTTCTCTACCCACCTTACCCAGTTGCACACACTGTCCCTGGACTCTGTATCCTTTTCTCCTGACAAGGTGGAGAGCTTGCTGTCAAACCTCGACTCAGATTCTGCAACCAGTCCAGATGGCATCAGCCCAAGTGTCCTAAAAACCTGCTCTTCTGCTCTTGCTCACCCTCTCTCTGTTCTATTCACCCTCTCATTTGCTCAATGTCATCTGCCCTCTGCTTGGAAATCAGCAAACATCAATGCCCTGCATAAAAAAGGTGCAAAAACAGATCCCTGCAACGACAGACCAATCAGCCTTCTTCCGATCATCAGCAAGGTGATGGAATCCATCATCGCTTCAGACATTAAATCCTTCCTCTTCTCCAATGGCCTGATTTCCGATCTTCATTTATGTTTCAGACCAGGTACCTCTACCCTGGATATGCTGCTTCTGCTCTCCCAACAATCGATGGAGGTACTCAATGCTGGACATGAAATCAGAGCCATATCCCAAGACATATCGCATGCTTTTGACACGGTCTGGCACCCTGCCCTGCTCACCAAACTCTCTTCCTATGGTATCCAAGGCCATCTCCACTCATGGCTCGCAGATTTCCTCTCCTATCGCAGTCAACGTGTGGCCCTACATGGTGTTCTTTCATCCCTTCTTCCTGTCCAGGCTGGCGTTCCTCAAGGTAGCGTTCTGGACCCTGTTCTTTTTCTGGTTTTCATCAATGATCTCTCCGACTCTCTGGAAAATCCTCTTTATCTCTTTGCTGATGACTCCACCCTCTGCCGTACCATCTGTCATCCCTCAAACCAGCAAGCAGCAGCTTCTTCGTTCTCTGCAGATCTGGGTAAAATCACAAACTGGTCCAACACGTGGAACATGTCTTTCAATCCGGACAAATCTCACACTCTCACTATGTCTCTCCGAAAGGACCATTTAGAACCCCCCCCCCACCAATCCACTTAATCAACAATCCTCTGGAAGAAGTCCTTTCTTTCAAGCTTCTGGGTCTTACTATCTGCCATGACCATTCCTGGGAAAGCCACATTTCAAACCTGGCCTCCAAAGCCAGTCGCCGACTCGGAATCCTCTGTCATACTTGTATTACTAAAAAGAGAACATACTAAAAGGAGATATTACTAAAAAGAGAAATTAAAGATTGCAGACTCTCGCCAGGACGTGTTTTGTGTGGTGTATTTTGTGTGGCAAATAAATGGAAGAAAGGTTATTTGATTGCAAATTAAAGCGCTAAATGATCTAACTAAAGGGTAAAAGAGTTGTAAAGATCAAAATGCCTGAAGGTCTCAAGGTCTCAATATGCAAAGGTCTCAAGGTCTCAAGGTGCAAAGGCCTCAATGTGCAAAGGCTGAAGGTTTGAAAAGGTCTTCTGAAGGGATCCAAACTGTCAAAAAGGTCTAAAGGGTCTTAAAAGGTTGAAGGTTTCTTAAGGGTGCAATTTAAGGTCTAAAGGGTCAGAATTGTTGAAAGGGATCTAAAGGGTATTAAAAGGTCTGAAAGTTGAGAAGTCTAAAGGTCTAAAGGTCTAAGGGGTATAAAGGGGTCTCTACGGTCTAAAAGGTGAAAAGGGTGCAAAGGTCTGAATGGTCTTAAAAAGTCTAAAAAGGCTCTAATAGTCGAAGGGGTCTGAAGGATATACAGGGGTATAAAGAATTTAAAGGTCTAAAATGTGTGTTCCAATAGTATTGTTACGGCTGTGGAAATTTGCACTACACCATAAAGGTCTTCAGATCAGTTCTACCGATAAGTATATGTGGAGTTAGATTTCCCCACCGTTGTTTAGAGGAAATTTCTGTGTTCACAGGGCTGTGATCCTTTGAGATGACCGTTTTTCTTTTCTCTATCATTATTTTGGACCAATCATCCCCCAACAACCAAATCGCCACCACCAACACCATTCCCAAACCACCACGGCAAACCCCCACCACCTTCGCCTTTCTCCCTCCACTACCATCAACAAGGCAACCCCACAAACATGGCATCGCCTTCGTCCTGGAGACAACGCCGAAGTCGCGCTGTCTCAGGGCCGTTTGGTGATTTCTACCACGTCCGCTCCGCCGACGACGAAGCCGCGCCGAGAGGCAAAAGCCTCGGTGATTCACACACACATCGGCTGGTCGGGCGGGACGAAGCCGCGTGGCGGACGGACTCGGTGCATTACACGCATCGGTTTGGCGGGACGAAGCAGCATGGCGGATGGACTCGGTGCATTACACGCATCGGTTGGGTGGGACGAAGCCGGGTGGCGGACGGACTCAGTTTATTAACGCATCGGTTCGGCGGGACGAAGCTGCGTGGTGGACGGACTCGATGCATTACACACACGCCAGCTCGCGGGAATGAAGCCG
Source organism: Eptatretus burgeri (assembly GCF_056783735.1). Taxonomy (NCBI): domain Eukaryota; kingdom Metazoa; phylum Chordata; class Myxini; order Myxiniformes; family Myxinidae; genus Eptatretus; species Eptatretus burgeri. The sequence continues at coordinate 40,401,001 of NC_140967.1, forward strand.
CACCGAAAGGCAAACGCCTCAGTGTGTTACACCCATCGGCTCGTCGGGACAAAGCCCCGAGACTCACCCGGATCGAAACTGCGTGGTCGAGGAAAAGCTTCGGGGCTGACCACCACCATCAGATCGGCGGGATGAAGCTCAGCTGACAGGGCGAGGCTTTGGTGATTCCTACCACGTCGGCTTTGCTGGGGTCAGGGGTCACGCTGACAAGGCGAGGCCCCAATGATTTCCACCAGGTACGCTTTCCAGAGGTTGGAGGTCAAAGGTCAGGGGTCGGATTCTTCCACTCCCCCGGCCTATATAAGGGCGAGCACAATGGAGCTCGTGGCAGACGGGGGCAGACGGGGGCCGGTCGATGGAGAGGAAGGGCGAGCACAACGGAGCTCGTGGCAGACGGGGGCAGACGGGGGCCGGTCGATGGAGAGGAAGGGCGAGCACAACGGAGCTCGTGGCAGACTGGGGCAGACGGGGGCAGACGGGGGCCGGTCGATGGAGAGGAAGGACGAACAGGAAGAAGCTCGGGTCAGAAGTGAGAGGTGAGAAGAGCGAGAGTGGTGAACGGAGCAGGGACGCGGAGAAGGGCTCAGGGGCAAGCCAGAGGGCTGAGTGGGGACCACCACCGGGAAAGGGGTGTCGTGGAGGCCACAGGCAGGAGGAGTTTTGCCGGAGCCAGTGCGGTCCAGAGTGCTCACGGAAGGGAGCGTCAGCAATTCCCCTCTCCCATACCGAGCTTTGCGATGAGAGAGCGCCGGTAACCCCCGTCTCGCCGGGAGAGCGTTGACGTGCTAAGAGAGCCTCAACAATCCCCCTCCCCATACCGGGCATCAACAACCCTCCCTATACCGGGCATCAACAACCCTCCCCATACCGGGCATCAACAACCCTCCCCATACCGGACATCAACAATTCCCCTCCATACCGAGCATCCGCGCTGAGAAAGCACTGGTAACCCCGTCCGTTCCCCTCCCCAACCGTGGTGCCGGCTGTGTAACGCGAGCCTGCGCGGAGAATGCTGGAGAGAGCTCACCGGCCACGCCAGGGGCACGAAGTCAAGCGCGCTATGCTGACATTGCGGCTTGCCCGCCATCGCGCCACGAGGGTGCGGGTAAGACCCTTCAGTCTCGTGGACCTGGCCGCTCATCCAGGCTCCACGTACATTTAGTCCACAGACCTGTCTGCCACCCTTGTCTTTGAGGGTGGCTTTTCTTTGCTTTTGTATAAGTGCATGTGGTGGCGCCGTCTTGAAAAGTAGATTTGTCTCAGTAACTGTGTGTGAATAAAAGCCCATTTATTCGGTTGTCACTCTTCAATTGCTTGCTTTCACTGTATCACTGTAAATACGTGCATGATTCACTGTATGGCTGTAAATACGTGCCTTGTCTGAGTGTGCAATAAACGTGCTTGTTGAACTGTTCCCCGTTTCGTTGCATCCTTTTCCCTTGTTTGAAAGTGCCATCTTGCATCACGGAAGGAATTGGTAGAAGGGTGTAAGCACCCAGTAAATAGAATTACATCCGTCGGGGTCAGTGATAACACCGCTCGGTTATCACTGAAGCACGGAACGGACCGCTTAAGCGGTTCGTGTCCAAGGCCGGCCTGCGGCGAGGTACGATCGCCCGGTTAACTACTCGCGCAGGCACTTAGGTAGGTCGAGTTTGGCGAACAACCCTATGCTGCGTGGGTGGCCAATTGGCACGATTGTGGTGAGGTCGAAAGACCCACCCGTGACTAGCTCCCGGCGTTGTTCCGGGAGGGTCACAACTGAATTATCCCTTCCGGTGGGTGACGCGGTCGCGATTCGCGTACGTGGCCGATCGCACGCCGGGCGGACCAGAATTCGTAACAGTATGTAAGTAATAGACATAATTAATAGACATACTCGCATTCCAATGAAACGCAATTAATAGACGAACTGTACTGTTTGAATGGTACATAATTAATAGACTTGCTCACGTACCATTGTCGTTATCATCATCATTATTATTACAAGTGGGCACCCCCATGCTCTGGGCGGGAGTACCCATGTCGACCCACCTTTGGTGGACAATGTGCTGCAGTACAGTCTTGGAAATGCACGTTTATAATTTTTGTCATTTTTGAAAGGAATTTTATTGACCACAACATGTTGTTAGGAATTAGCTGGTTCGGATAGCCACGCACGACCGCTTAAGGCCCAACCGCAGTCGCGCATCCGCCGACAACCGGAATTCAGTCGTAGCTTCCGGACAACTCGGGAAACCTGCTACGGGTGCCTTAACGCACCATAAACTGTCAATATTCTGTCCACACGGTACAGGGTTAACCGCCGAATCTCGATATACCTAATTATCCGCGCAGACAGAAGTACCGAGAATTTATACCTCGACGAAACTCGCACGGAAACGAGCCGCTAAGCGCGCTCGTTCCGTGTGCGATGCCGAGCGGTTTTAATCGCCAAGATCCATCGGACCAATTGACCACTTTAATTGGCTTTAATAGCCTGCTACTTTCCCGAACGCGCCGTGGAAGTCAATGGGAGGAAATGACGCAACGAGCAGATTGACATTCAAACAATGGGGCATTTATTTATACAGGCAAGCAATCAATGGGGGGAAGGGGACATGACACAGGAAAAAGCCAACAGCCGATGTCTATTATGCACAGGCACGCACTTAACCAACAATTCTACTTATAAAGACAAGGCGCCACAGACTTTCATACAAAACCCAGGAAAAGAAACGGGCTCGTGAGCCTTTATTACAACTCGGAGCCTGGGTGACTGAAGGCTCACAAGAGGCCGGGCAGGTTACCTGACCGCCCCTTGTGACGGCTCGAAGGTCTTCGGGTCGGTGACCCCGGATGTTCCTGCTTGGCCCTCGTGTCGCTACGCGCCAGTCGCTTAGCGGCCGGGCGGCTTGAGCAGCTTGCCGAGCGGCTTGCTCGGTTCCCCTCGGTCGTCCGGCCTCCACTGCGGCCTGGTCGGTCGGGCCTGGCCGGCGACGCACTCGGAGGAGTGAACGGGTCTTTTGCTGTTAGGGTTAGGATGCTCTTCGTGTCCCGTTCACTCCATCAGCATCGCTCGACTGTCTCAGGGCCGTTTGCCCGGACCACGACGCAGCTGCTCGACTCCAGAGAGGTACGAATATCCCGAGTGCCCGCTTCTCCGTGCTGCCGCCACCGTCTGCCTCCTCCCCGAATGCGTGCTCCGTGTGCCTTCCTCTACCGCGACTGCCCGTCTCCAGAGAGCAATGAATCTGCGAGTGCCCGTTTCTCCGCGCTGCCGCCCGTCTCCAGAGAGCGATGAATATCCTCAAACTCGTTCGAGTCCCGCCCTTATATTGGCCCGAGGCGAGCTGCTTTTTGATCTCTCACCCGAGGCCGGGCTCCGCCCACTTTTCACCTCCGACCTCTCACCCCTGGTAAGCCTCGCTGGGAACCCCAAGTCTGACGTCACAGGTTGGTGTCGGGGAAACCCTCGTTTTGATCCGATTATGCAAATCGGCTCGCGCCGTGGCCGTTCGCCGTTCGCGCACCATGGCGGCTGGCGCAGTGGTGGCGTTGGTGAGATGATGATGATGATGGCGTTTTTGTAGTAGATGCTGGGTTGCGAAGATGGTGTTGTTTGTCGATGATGATTGCGTTTTTGTAGGAGATGATGGTGTTGCGATGTTTGTTGGAGATGATGGCGTTTTTGTCGGAGATGATGGTGTTGCGATGTTTGTAGGAGATGATGGCGTTTTTGTAGGAGATGATGGCGTTGCGATGTTTGTTGGAGATGATGGCGTTTTTGTCGGAGATGATGGTGTTGCGATGTTTGTAGGAGATGATGGCATTTTTGTAGGAGATGATGGTGTTGCAATGTTTGTAGGAGATGATGGCATTTTTGTCGGAGATGATGGCGTTGCGATGTTTGTTCGAGATGATGGCGTTGCGATGTTTGTAGGAAATGATGGCATTGCGATGTTTGTTGGAATAAAAGATAGAGAAAGAATAACGGCTACCTCAAACATTCACAGCCCGGCACACGAACGATGCCCTTTACACATCGGTGGGGATTCTAACCTGAAACACTTACTTATCGAGATAACTGATCTTTGGGGAACCTGAATGGTGTTTTGTGAATTTCCAAAACCGCAACAATATCATACTGCATATCATGAGGAAAGACTGTGATAAAGATGCCGTGCCATAATCAACAATATTGTAATCACCACTGTGAGAGATGAGGAAAGTGTGTGATTTACCGCACCACCTAGATGAACCGTTGTTTGCTGACACGGATAGATGTGATAAAAATCGACATGAATAACGATGCTGGGAAAAATGGTCACACCCAATTTGTTAGTGCTGCAACAAATCAATGAATGGAGGTAAAAATGGGCACTCTCAATTGGTCATTGCCACGACAAATCGACAAGTGAATATTGTCGACATAGCTACAGCCACACAAGCTCTATTTATTATAGTAGATTATCATTACTAACAGAGTAACCACCCTTTGGGTGGGTGGAGTTTATGCATTACTTGCTGAAAAATGTATCGTCTGTGTTTTTCAAGGCTCAAGGTGCAAGTCTATCATCATTGTTGTTTTCAAGAAGACGAGAGATATTTGCATGGTGTTCGTCAAAAAGGTTCTCAATGGTCAAAAGGGTACGTCCCAATAGGAGTTAAGGTCTGAAGGGTCTAATATCTAAAGGATGTAAATGTCTAAGGGGTCTAGAGGCATCCAAAAACTCTAAATGGTCAAGGGTCCAAGCAGTCTAAAGATGTCTGACATGTTTAAAGGGCCTGAAGGGTGTAAGGGGTCTAATGTATCTAAAGAAGTCAAGGGACTTCAGGCGTGTAAAGATCTAAAGAGTCTTTGGGGTCCAAGGGTCTCATACGAGCCTCGACAATGTATACAAAAAAAGGGTTCTAACAGGGTCTACAGGCTCTATAGGATCTTATGCATATCAGGGTTCCACAGAGTCTTAAGTGTCTAAGGGTTGTAAAGGGTATGAAGGTATTAAAGGCTTAAGGTGTCTAAAGTATGTAAATGTCTAATGGTGTCTAAAAGGGTGTTCAAAGGTATTAGGGGTTTCAGCAGTTTAAAGAGTAGAAAGGTTGAAAAGGTATGTTTCAATAGTATGTAATTAATAGACGTCGTCATGGTGCAACTGATGTTCAAACAATACATAATTAAGAGACATATAGCACGTGGGTTAGTGGCTGGACATAGATACGTACACTTGCTCCATTATAAAAAGATAATCACAATCAACATTACCATTGTTATTATCATTATCATTTTCAATATTGTCATTATTATTACTAGTACGTGGCCGTACGTGCGTGGCTGTACATGCAAAAATAAAAAAAAAACTTTCAAACCGCGTGCCAGAAATAACCACACAGGCCGTTCCTTCGCTCTCACGTGCCCGTACGTGCGTGGCCATACGTGCGTGGCCGTACGTGCGTGGCCGTACGTGCGTGACCATACGTGCAAACCCCCCCCCCCCCCCCAAAAAAAAAGACTTTCAAACAACCACACAGGCCGTTCCCTCGCTCTCGTAAACGACGACTGGATTGGGGCATTGTGTTTATCTATAAATGCGCATAAGAAATCGAGAAATTATTATAATACAGTAAGTCATCACTATCCGTAAGTCCGTACGTTGTAACCCGTAATGGGGAACGCGGCTGAGGATCTCTTCCCCATCGGCCACGCCTACGCAGCACCGTGTCCTGTTATTGGTTTGGTAAATAAATGGCCATAACTTGGGAAGCACTTGTCCGATTAATATCAAACCTTGAAAAGGCACATACTCAGGTCCCCAGCAATATTCCTGGCAAGTTTCAATTATATCGGACCATTGGCTGTCGAGAAACAGCGGTCACAGACAGACACACACACACACACACACACACACACACACACACACATTGCTGGAATTATAGATAGATGACGTACCAAATTATCATCATCATTATTATTATGGACCCTTATCATTCTCATCATTATTACCATTATCAACATAAACACTGTTATTATGATTACTATCATCACTATTATCATCATTTTCAATATTGTCATTAATATTATTATCATTATGCCCCATCGTATGAAATGAAAACACATTCACATTCTGTGCGGACAGACAGACAGACAAACGGAACCAAATGTAATACCCGCTCCTTTGGCGAGGGTGATAATGCCGACATTCTTTGATCTCACCTGTATTTGGGTCCACCTCAAAAACACCAAGATATGCATCTACCACAAATAACTTCCCAAGTGCTGAAGCACAAAGGCCCAGTGGACGACCACAGTTCGGCTCGTGCTCTGGTTGGCCTGTTGGGGAGCAATTTAGTGGAATAACTTCACATTCCACCTCAGTTTCACATGTAGCCATTATGAAATTTAAGTGTGATGAAAGAAGAAAAGATTCTCACCACATGGAGGTGTCCCAAGTGTTGCTATCGTTGACAACTTGCCATTATCAATCTTGATAATTTTTCCATCTGCAGTTCCAGTGTAAAAAATATCTGAAGATACATTAAGACGATCAACTAAGAAGCTGGTTTTCCATAGTACTATTTGCTACACCATGATTAGTTATTAGTTATTCGTCCCCTACTGGTTTCACTGGAGAGGACTCCAGGTTTGCACTTCATCTATCCGTCTGTCTGTCCCACATGTGCTTTTTCAGACTTCTTCCAATACCCATTTACACATTTTCAATTGAAACTTAGCACATTACATGGCTTTACTATGATAAGTTACAGAAAAGTTCGAGTGTCAGGGAATTTCGTCAATTTTTCAGTTATAAAAATGCCCTTTTTGGAGTTAGAAAATATCACATCAGTAGGGGACATATATTGCAATACACACAGTCTTTTTCCTTTTCTTTTTAAACTTTTTTTCCTTTTCCTTTTTTCAAGATTATTTTCCATTTATCAAGATAAATTTGAGAAATATCTACGCACAATCCTGAAACATAAAAACGCAAACAAGTATCAAAACACAGATATATAAGCAAACATACAAGCATTGTGTGTGTGTGTGTGTGTGTGTGTGTGTGTGTGTGTGTGTGTGTGTGTGTGTGTGTGTGTGTGTGTGTGTTTTATCTCCATATGCAGTTTCAGAAGGTGTAACAGAGTCCTCTCAAATCTCTAAGTATCCACCTCCATTTTGATAAAGGGGTGAGAAGGGGTCACGATTCATGGACCAAGCTGTGAGGTTTTTTTTGTTCTCATAGTTTTGTTCTGAGGGCTCTTTTCAGGATCGTGACCGAGCCCCGGACAGCTTCCAACTCAAATTTCTTTGTATTAATATTCCCAGGGATGGTTTTTTAAGATCTCTAGAAGGTTCTTCATAATTCCCATTGCTACAATGATCACTGGTACAATTTTGGTGCTCTTAAAATTCCAGTAACTTTTCACTTCATTTTTGAGGTCTTAGTATTTGGTCTTTTTCTTGATTTAAGCATTGTTTAGGCCATAATCATTGGGAACAAAACCTAAATTAGCAATGCCGTTTTTTTTTCTTTTTCTTCCCGAAATACTATATCCGGTCGCAATGCTTTGTTTTCGATGTTCACGCTCAATAGGATCATCAAGTCATTACTTCCTTGTTTCCTCGAGTTTTCTGGGACTGGGATATTTAAGTTTTTGCAGATGTGCCAATGGATTACTCTAAAAACCCTGTTGTGCCTTTGTGTGTACAGGTGTTCTGACATGAGTTTTTTTTTTACATCCTGGAAGGAGGTGGCTCATGCTTTCTGTTTCCAAGTTGCAAAATCTACACTTGTCCGATTGACTCAGTCCTGCCATTCGATTAAAGCCATTTGTATGGTGTCCCTGGTCTTTGGCATAAATAAATGATTTATGGTCTATCCCAGTTGACCTGACCTCTTCTTATCCATTCCAATGAGCATTCTTTGTGTATGCCCAATCTGTTCAACTCTTTATTATATCTTCCTGTTTTTTTGTCGTTCTCCTAATCATCAGTGTACAGTGCCTACAGAAAGTCTCTACCCCCTTTCAAATTTTTTACTTTTTGTTGCTTTATAGCCTGGAATTAAATTTCATTAAATCAGACTTTATCCACCAGTATTTGCAACACACAACTTCCAAGTGAAAACAATTTCTACAAATTTCAGAAAATTAATTAAAAATACAAAACTACAATATCTTGATTGGATAAGTGTCTACCCTCCTCATAAAAGCAATTGTAAATTAGCTCAGGTGTAACCAATCGCCTTCAAAATCACACAAGTTAATTGGCCTCCACCTGTGTTAAATTGTCATGATTATGATGATTTCAGAATAAAATCAGCTGTACCTGTAAGTTTCCTAGTGCATTTCACAGAAAGACAACCATGAGCATGAATGACCTTTCAAAAGACCTCTGGTATAAAGTTGTGGAAATGCACAAATTGGTAAAATGAGTATAAAAATATTTCAAAGCCTTGAATATCCCTTGGAGCACAGTCAAGAGAATCATGAAGAAGTGTAAGGCGAAGGGTAGTACACCCAAGACCCTGCCTAGATCAGGCCGTCCCTCCAAGCTGGATGACCAAGCAAGGAAACTGATCAGAGAGGCCACCAATATGCCAGTGGCAACTTTGAAAGAGCTGCAGGCCTTTATGGCAAACACTGGTCACTGTGTGCATGTGACAACAATATTGCAAGCACTCCACAAGTCTGGCCTGTATGGTGGTAAGAAGGAAGTCATTACTCCAAAAAGCCTACCTTGAGTCCCGTTTGAGGTATGCAAAAACCACTCCAGAAATTCTGAAGCCGTGTGGCAAAACTTTTGTGGTCTGACAAAACCAAGATGGAACTTTTTGGCCGAAAAGCAAAACTTTACATTTGGTACAAACACAACACAGCACATGACCCAAAGAACACCATCCCTACTGTGAAGCATGGTGGTGGCAGTTATGGGGATGTTATCAGCAGGGACTGGGGCACTTGTCAGGATAGAAGGGAAAATGGATGGAGAAAAATACAGAAAAAACCTAGAGGAAAATCTGCTGCCCTCTGCAAGAAAGCTGAAATTGGGTCGGAAGTTCATCTTTCAGCATGACAACAACCCGAAGCACACATCCAAAGCTACACTGGAGTGGCTAAGGAACAAAATGATAGATGACCTTGAGTGGCACAGTCAGAGCCACAACCTAAATCCAATCAAAAATCTGTGGTATGACTTGAAGATTACAGTCCATCAAAACTCCCCAAGTAACTTGACTTAGCTTGAACAGTTTTGGCCAGAAGAATGGGAAAATATTGCCCAAAGAAGGTGTGCAAAGTTGGTAAAGATCTATCCCAACAGACTCACAGCTGTAATTGCTGTTAAAGGAGCTTCCACCAAGTATTAACTCGGGGGGGGGGGGGGGGGAGGACACTTATCCAACCAAGATATTCTAGTTTTGTATTTTTAATGAATTCTCTGAAATTTGTGGAATTTGTTTTTCATTTGGAAGTTGTGGGTTATAATGTGTAAATAAAGGTGGAGAAACTCTGATTTAATGCAATTTATTTCGAAGCGAGAAGGCAATAAAAGGTGAAAATTTTGAAAAGGGGTGTTGACTTTTTATATGCACTGTATATCTGTTGATATTTCACTTTACATTTTTCTTTCATATTTTTTGCAATCATTGGGGCTGTATCTGTTGCTGTTTCAGTTTCATGTGTGACATCTTCCATTTGTAGCTGTCTGGAATTTTTTTGCTCGGTGGGTTAGGGATACCTTATCTGGCTTGCTGTCTTCGTGTTTGCATACAAATTTGATTCTGTAGTCTGTTGAACCTTTCACGTACTTAGCCAATCCAACAGTTGCCATTTTGTGCACTTGGTCAAGTTCCATTAGGCCGCGACCTTCCTCCTCGTCTCGGCAGGTACATTCTTTAGATGCACTGATTTTTCTAGACCATTTTGCGTATGGTGAGTTTGATTGTTTTGATATCCAGTTTGTTGATTTCCATTTGTGGCCAGTTTATTCTTCCAGCAGCTATATTTGAATACTGATATTGCTCGTATATGATTCCAGGATAAACCTCATTCTATGCAAGTATTCTTTGGCAATTGTTTTGCACATTTGTTTGTGACATATTTGGTGGCCCTAATCCATTCCAATGTATTTGTATGATGCTTCCTGATTCATTGTCTCGATCCTGTATTGTTGTATCTTGGTCGATTTTCAAGTTGTCCGTTTTTGTTGGTTTTACTTGTACAAATGTGCACTTGGCACACTTATCAAGGCCAAAATCCATTTTAATGTCATCGCAGTTCTGTGTCTGTGTGTGTGTGGGTGTGTGTGTGTGTGCGTGTGCGTGTGCATGCGTGTGTGTGTGCAGCTCTGGAGATAGCATGCAATCCTAATGGTCTACTTGCTGCAAACTGGAAAGAAAATGCTGTTTTTGCATTTTCCAGCTGAAAATGGCTGTGACATGCAAGTGAGCGATGTTGATGCAATTGTAAATGAGAGGCATGATTGTCAACATTGAGTTTATAACTCAAAGTGAATAAACTCAATGCTAATCACATGTCTTTACTCTCGCAGTGGCCATAGGCCAGGCACGTGAATATTGCGATTAACCCATCTGTGGGTTTGTCGTTGAATAACTGGACAATGAGGGCAGCTATAACTGCCAAATTTGGCACAGAGATTTAATTTATGAATGCCTTAGAGTTTAACTTTGAGCTCACAAGAATATATATATATATATATATATATATATATATATATATATATATATATATATATATATATATATTACATATAAAACTAGAGGGGGAGCACTCGGTAGAGTGCAAAACCTCCGCCGTCAATATTGCTGGGTCACTTAAGTGAACCTGATATCCTATTCATTGGAGGTCAAAACGGATCAGACTCTACTGAACCACGATTGAATAAACTAAACTAGATCAACGCGCATATAGAAATGCCAAAAAAATAGAATCAAAATTTTTTTGAAAAAAAAGTTGCAAAATTTGGTTTTTTTTCTCTAACAAATTTTTGGGGGGGTTGGAAATCACTTAAAACATGTAGAAATGCAAAAAAAAAATTCTAATATTTTTCAAATAAAATCGAATTTTTTTTGAAAAAAAGTTGCAAAATTTTCTAAGTTTTTTTTTTTTGGACTAAGTCCAAAATCTAATAGCATGATCCTTGGACCATACCTAATCCCCCCACCAAGTTTCGTCGAAATCCGTCCAGGAGTTTTTCCGTAATACTGTTCACAAACAAACAAACAAACAAACAGACAGGGGTGAAAACAGTAACCTCCATCCATCTTCGATGGCGGAGGTTAATTAAAATTAGTGCAGGACTATATTTACTCATCATGGCCACACAACAGTATATCTTATGCCCTCTGGGGCGGTATTGTATGAAGCGAAAACAACAGTTCAAGTCAGCGCCTTCATCAAGAGTGTTTTAATTTTATATACAATAAAATATAAACTTCCATAATGCCACACAATACAATTCTATAATTTGTTTACAAAATAGTGCAATGTATTCCATACCTCCAATGGTAGCAATTGATTCTGCACCTACAAGCTTTCCTTCAAACAAATGTTCTGCATGTTGTAACTTATCATTCAGATTAAGGGGCCCGACAAGGCTTGGGCAATCAGGATACCTTTGGGATGAAAAAAAAAAAACTTATGAGTGACACAAAATGGTGAGACACTTCCTACTGTAATAAATAGATGTAATGTGTATAAAGCAAATTATACATTCATCAAATATGAACAATATTACAATATTGTTTGCATACTTATTTATTGTGAACAACATACTCAATGTGACCATCATTTTGTCTATGCACTTGAGTTGCCACACCTGCACATCAACTGCAATTGGAAGAGATAATATGTATCATGATATTTCTTGAGGCCTCTGATTTGAGCACAGAACCTCCATTCAAATTCTCTGTGAAGTGGAATAGCTACATTTCAGATGGTTTGTGGACTGCGAGTAGTGCCCGAATAATAGAAAGAGCGCAATATTGAACGCACTGAGCCTTGGGGTCTCCTGAGCGGCGAAAAGCTGCCAAGAGGGTCGGTTAAGTTAGAGTTGAGAGCCCAAGTACACAAGAGAGGGCCCGTAGCACATCGGTGCCACAAGAGCGCAGTGAATGCAAAGAAAGGCCCCATGGGAGCCAGGAGGGCCCCACAATTAGTTAGGAATTACGGAGTGGACACTCTAGGTACGTCCCAAAGTGTCGGATGGCCCAATGAGGTAGAGCCAAGTAAGGAGGCCTGAATGTGTGCCACACTACCCAGCTATACTGACTGTTTAGAATCATGCAAAGAGACTTTATAATGAACTCCGTGTCATAATTTTAACAGCTGGGATTATAAAGTCCAAGCCGCAGCTGGGGATAATTGATGAGGTGAGCTGATTGATTATTCCCCCCAAATACAGGTGATAGATGTGATTGGGCCTTATAAGATTGATTGATGACTGCTATTAGCATTGCACATGGTACATGTTTGGGAGCCTCGGTGGTATGACTTTCTGCATACGGTGTCAGTGACGACTCGCCAAAATGATGAAATTAGTATGGCAGTTGATGGCGACGTTTTGTATTGGGATTATCAGGTATATGCTACTTGTGAATGTCTACAGCTGAAGAGGAACCCAAGTAGTGGAGCGAAACAGCAAACGTACCTTAACCAAAATCGAATTGCCTTGTTCTTGTTACCTCTCCAACAAGTTTTGTTTTAACCCATCCACAACTTTTTGAAACATCATGCGATATATCGTTTTTGGCTCTATCTCTCAATTATGGGGAATAATTTTCAACATAAAAATTTTTTTTCTGATCTCGATCCGGATCTTCACCAAAGTCAAATCAATTTGCCCTTGTCACACACCCAACCTGTCCTCTAATTTTCTTCTGAATCCTTCCATAACTTTTTGATACATATATATCAAAACATGTGGTGTGTGACGAGCACTCCCCCAATCTCTGTAATGATATTGTGAATTACATGCTTGCTTGATTGGCTGTATTCCTCTGGCCTGTACGTGTGTGTGTGCATGCGCCAATAAATCCGGCAGTTGATCCACGCAAGGTGATCCTATTCGTGTCCATTGTCATTACATGGTGTCTGAGATTCTGGATTTTCTTCATCAGCGGTGATGGAATTTAAACCGCCTGGTTATATCCGGCGAGACAGGAATGTAGCTGAGAAGTGACGATGCTAGAATGAGAACCTTTACTGGTATCTTGAAGCTGCCGGCCTCGAGTTGACGAGCAACAGTCGAAAGGTTGCCATCTTGCTGAACTGTGCTGGACCTGATGCTGCGGATGTAGATGAGAACCTCCCGTTTGACTCAGCGGTTGCTTCGAAGATATTCATAACCGTCAGAGGCATTCGACACGTACTGCAACCAGCGGAAGAACCTTGTCCATGAGCAATTCAAGTTCGAGGAATTTGCCGAGTCTGAAGGTCAGTCATTCGAATCGTACTTGAACAAGCTGTACATCATGGCGAAGGCAGGCAAATTCACCGAGACTGATAACGTGATCAGGGATAAAATCATTTTTTCCACGTGTAACTTCGCTTTAAAAGAGCATTTCTTACGTGAACCGAGACTGACCAGAAAAAAACGATAACTCTCTGTTTGGCTGCCGAGTCGAGTAGATCACATGCAAGGGCCATGACATCGACTCCCACATCGGCCGCTTCCACTGGGCTTTCCAAAGACATTGACTTGATTCGCCACCAAGGGTGCTGCAGTCTCAAGTCTGCTGGCAAGGATCCCTTTGCACCAAAGCCTGGGTCGACCAAGAGCAATAAGCACACCCAAAATTGTGGGAACTGCAGGAATATTCATCAACCTCGCCAATGTCCTGCCTTTGGGAAATGCTGCAGGAACTGTAATAAGCAGAACCATTTTGCAGAGGTCTGCTGACAATCCAAGCGTGTTCATGCATTGGCGACGAGCACGGCATCAGCCGAACTGCCGTCTCTTAGTGACTTCTACATTGATGGCGTGTCTACACAGCTGGTAGGAGACACGCAGGTCATGAAGCCAGACATCTCTTGGTTTGCGAACATAAACATCAATGGCCATAGGGTAAAGGTGAAGGTTGACTGGAGCACAGGTATCGATACTCCCTTGCAGAATATTCAATTTCATGGAAAAGCCAGTCAAGATTATAAACTCAATGATCCTATTGAAAAGCTACAGTGGGGGCACCGTCCCTCATCATTGAGTGGCCAAGCTACAATGCTCTGCTGGGTCGTCAACGGGGCACTTCGACTTCTGTGTGGTCGACACCAAAGCGCCTCCTGTTCTCAGGCGTCACACGTCGACATGCCTGGGTCTTAGCCAGAAGGGCCCCAACAGTCGCTTGCTATCTGTCGAGGCTGTGACGTCAGTGGCTTCATCACAGCCTGACCTTACACTGGACAAAGTGAAGGGTGATTATGCAGATTTGTTCACTTGCCTGGGGACGTTCGACACACCATACCACATTGAACTGTATCCGTCCATTCAGCCAGTCATCGAGCCACCTCGTCATGTGCCTCTCAGCCTACTTGAGCGCTTGAAGGCCAAACTGTTTGACATGGAGGCACAGGGTATCATTTCCTAGGTGGATGGACCAACGGACCGGGTGCATAATCTTGTTGTCATCGAGAGGAAAGATAAATCGTTGCGTTTGTGTCTCAACCCCAGGAATCTCAACAAGGCTATTAAGCATGAGTACCACCCCATCCCTACAACAGATGAAGTCATGGGTCAGCTCGCCGGAAAGAAGGTCTTCAGTATATTTGACCAAAAGGACTCTTTCTGGCAGGTTCAATTAGATCAAGAGAATGCCCTCAAGTGCACTTTTAAATCTCTTCCGGGGCGTCATTGTTTTAACCGTCTACCGTTCGGTGTGACGTCAGCCAGTGAAGTTCTCCAAGAGAGGAATGAGAGCACATTTGGAGACATTGATGTGGTCTTCTGCATCGCAGATAACATGATTCTTGCTGCAACCACCCCTACTGAGCATGATGCCATCACACGCAAGGTACTGGAACGTGCACGACAGAAAAATGTCCCAAACAAGATCCAGTGGAAGGTTGCAGACGTAAAATACATGGGTCATGTCCTTACCCCTGCTGGGGTTCGCCCGGATGAAGACAAGGTGTAAGCCATGTTGGAACTGCCAGCTCTTCAGTCACGTCTGGAGCTGCAGCGAGTCCTGGGTGTGGTTAATTACCTCGGTCGACTGACCAACATGTCAACCATCACAACACCATTGCGTCAGCTGTTAAAGAAAGATGCAGCCTGGGAATGGCATGGAGAGAATGATGCAGCATACCAGCTGTTAAAATCCTCAACTGCCAAGCGCCCAGTGTTGAAGTTCTTTGACCACGCAAAGCTAGCTGTCCTTCAAACTGAAGCATCTTCAGCTGGGTTAGGCACGTGCCTGCTGCAAGATGGGCATCCCGTAGCATATGCCTCTCGGTCTTTAACATCTGCTGAACAGAACTACGCCCAGATAGAGAAGGAGCTTCTTAGAATCGTATTCGGGGCAGAGCGTTTTCATCAGTACATCTACGGGTTTGACACGATCGTACACACCGACCACAAGCCACTGGTGGCTATCGTCAAGAAGCCACTGCACCTGCTCTCACCCAGACTTCAGCTCATGATGCTTTGCCTTCTCCGATACACTGTCAGTGCAGTACGTCCCAGGAAAGTATCTATACATCGCAGATGCACTCTCCAGAGCACCATCTAGCTTGGCACTACATGATCAGACGACATACACCTTCGCGTACATCAATTGGTCACTGAGCTTCCAGTCAGCACTGGCAGAATGAAGGTACTGCAATATGAGATATCACTAGATCCAGCGCTTCAACAGCTCAGCACTACCATCACACAAGGCTGGCCTGCACATCGAGCCAGAGTGTCTCTGATGGTGAAACCATTCTGGCCTGTTCGGGAGAACATCCATCAGTCTGAAGGCTTACTGTTCTGTGGTGAGCGGATCATTGTTCCAGCTGCAAAGGGACAGGACATGTTGGCTCTAATTCACGAAGGGCATCTATGAGGGGGAAAGTGCAAGGCGCGGGCTAGACCCATTTTGTACTGGCCAGGTATGTCAAGAGACAAAGAATCACGTGTTGCTGAGTGAGGGGTCTGTACCAGATTTTGGCCTGCCAACCAGAAAGAGCCATTCATCCCGCACAGCATCCCTGATCACCCATAGCAGAAGCTGGGTGCCAATATATTTCACTTCGGTGGAAAAGACTATCTCATCCTGGTGGACTACTCAAAATTTCCTGAGGTGTTACGGCTGCCGCGGTCATCTCAGCAATGAAAGTGAACTTTTCGTGCCATGGCATACCAGAAGAGGTATTCACTGACAATGTTCCCTTTGGTAGTGCAGAAATTAAGGACTTTGGGCACAAATGGGGCATAATGTTCACAACCTCGTCCCCAACATATCCGCAATCCAATGGTAAAGCTAAGCGTGCGATTCAGACAATGAAACCAGCTTTGTGAAAGGCACATGAAGACAGTGCTGACATTCAACTAGCAATCCTTACCGAGCGCAACTCTCCTATTAGTGGAATGACACTCTCTCCAGCTCAACTCTTGAGGAACAGGAGGCTAAGGGATAAATTACCTGTTTATAGTAAAAGCCTCCAGGCACGTGTCATATCAGATGCTTGTCAGCACCTCCGGGACCGTCAGAGGCAGCACACCAAATTCTATGATAGAGAGGTGAAACCTCTTATGGAGCTCCAAGTAAGTTATGCTGCCCACATAAAGACCAGACAGGGCTGGGTACCTGCAGTCGTATCTAGAAAACTTTCCGCACCAAGATCGTACCTAGTTACCACGGACAACGGTAAATCCTACCGTCGCAACAGGCGACACCTGCGGAAATCTCCATCTGAGCCAGTGACCATTCTCCCACTTCCAGATGTTGGAGAATTAAACATTCCTCTCGAGGAAGCTCAGAGCACCGTGGACATGGTACGAACACCACCTTCAAGTGCTGAGAACTTCCAATTTCCTCAACCTCCTAGCCACAGATCACAGCGTGCCAGGGCCTTGCCTCAAACGCTGAAGAACTACGTTCTATCATAATCATATAGCTTGGCTTTTGAGTATTCGTTAGCTGGTTATAAAGTTTGTTTTTGCTATTTTCATGTAACATAAACCTGCTTTGGCTATTTTCAGTCTTTCTCTTCATACTGAAAGGGGAGATGTAATGATATTGTGAATTATATTGTTGCGGTTGTGGAAATTCACAGAACATCATTCAGGTCCCAGGAGATCGGTTATTTTGATAAGTATGTGTTTTAGGTTAGGATCCCCCACCGATGTGTAAAGGGATTTATTCGTGTGCCGGCCTGTGAATCTTTGAGGTAGTCATTATTCTTTTCTATCCTATATTTCGAAACAACAGCAACCGTCATCTCCTCAACCTATCGACAAACAACGCCATCTTCGTAACCATCATCTCCTCACCAGCGACGAACAACGCCATCTTCACACCACCAGGCGCCCCGGCGAACGGCCGCGGCGCGGGCCGATTTGCATAAACGGATCAAAACGAGGGCTTCCCCAAAACCAACTGGTGACGTCGGACTTGGGGTTTCCAGCGAGGCTTTCAAGGGGTGAGAGGTCAGAGGTGACGAGTGGGTGGAGCTGGCATCGGGTGAGAGTTCAAAGGGGCGACTCGCCCACCTATAAAAGGACGCAGCTCAAGCGAGTTCAGGCAGTAGGAGAGGGAGTAGGAGACGGCAGTAGGAGAAGTCGGACAGCAGTCAAGTGTCGGTGGCGAAGAAGTCAGAGAGCTCCAGACGAGAGTCGGAGGTCGTCGGAGAACGGCCGGAGAGGAGCGCGCGCCAGAGGTCCTGCCAGCTGCGGTGGAGTCGAGCAAGCTGCGTTGTGGTCTGTGCGAACGGCCCTGAGACAGTCGAGCGGCGCTGAGGTAGTGAACGGGTCCCAAAGAGCATCAACTAAAAGAGCAAAGACCCGTTCACTCCTCCGAACGCGTCGCCGGCCAGGCCCGACCGACCAGGCCAAAGTGAAGGCCGGACGACCGAGGGGAACCGAGCAAGCCACTCGCCAAGCTGCTCAAGCCGCCCGGCCGCTTAAGCGACTGGCGCGTAGCGACACAAGGGCCAAGCAGGAACATCCGGGGTCACCGACCCGAAGACCTTCGAGCCGTCACAAGGGGCGGCCAGGTAACCTGCCCAGCCTCTTGCGAGCCTTCGGTCACCCATGCTCTGAGTTGGAATAAAGGCTCACGAGCCCGTTTCTTTTCTGGGGTTTTGTGTGGAAGTTTTCTGTGGCGCCTTGTCTTTATAAGTAGAATTGTTGGTTAAGTGCGTGCCTGTACATAATAAATAGACATTGGCTGAAGGCTTTGCTTGTGTCATGTCCCCTTCCCCCCCCCCCCCATTGATTGCATATTTGTTAAATAAATGGCCCCATTGTTTGAATATCAATCTGCTCGTTGCGTCATTTCCTCCAATTAACTCCCATGATGCGTTCGGGAAATTAGCAGGCTGTCAAAGCCAATTAAAGTGGTCATTTGGTCTGATGGAACTTGGCGATTAAAACCGCTCGGCATCGCACACGGAACGAGCGCGCGAAGTGGCGCGTTTCCGTCGAGGTATAAATTCTCGGTACTTCTGCCTGCGCGGATAATTAGGTATATCGAAATTCGGCGATTCACCCTGTACCGCGTGGACAGAATATTGGCAATTTATGGTGCATTAAGGCACCCGTAGCAGGTTTCCGGAGTTGTCCAGGAAGCTACGACTGAATTCTGGTTTTCGGCGGACGCGCGACTGCGGTTAGGCTGAAGCGGTCGTGCGTAGGCCGTCCGAACCGGCTAATTCGTAACAATATGCTTGCTTGATTGGCAGTATTCATCTGGCCAGTATGTGTGCAGGCATGCACCAATAAATTTGGCAGTTGGTCCACGCAAG
Source organism: Eptatretus burgeri (assembly GCF_056783735.1). NCBI lineage: Eukaryota > Metazoa > Chordata > Myxini > Myxiniformes > Myxinidae > Eptatretus > Eptatretus burgeri. Next base: position 40,419,937 of record NC_140967.1, read on the forward strand.
GTGATCCGATTCATGTCCGTCGTCATTACAATCTCCATTGGACATAGTCTGACACCAAAGCATCACCTCCAACTCAGAGGCCTCGGCCCCGTGACGTTTGCGGTTTTACCGTGCGAGACATGTAGGCCATCAGCCATGGCTCAGGACGTGCTTGAAAATCAAGTTTCGTTCCACTCACCGGGGGGGGGCGGGGGGGGTAGACAAAACCTTGATGATATGATAGTATATATCCAAATACATACGCATGCAAAAGTTCTCCACTCAAATAGCTGCAGTTATTGTGTATTTTCATCTTGAAAATCGATGCATTCCTCACGTTCTCTCATTTGAATTTTCTCCACTCGGATCACGTGTGGGCCATGTGATGCCTCAACAGCCAATCGATCGGCTGAGATCATATGCAAATTTCGTCAGACTGTCATGTGACCAGCTAAGTTGTCCAAGATGGCAGCTTCCTGCAGGGAGGAAATCACCGGCAGCTGATCGGCCATTTATCGGTAATTTTTGATGAATATGGCCAGTGAGGACGCTCCCCAGTGTATTACAGTCAAAGCTCGTTACTATGCCACCTCGCTTCTATGCCACTCTCACTATTATACCACTTTTGCTCGGTCCCGACAAAATTCAATACAAAATAAATTTACTATGCCACCCCTACTCTCGCTACCATGCCACTACTGTGTGACTGTTAAAAGGCACGAGTCGTGAAAAAGTCTGTATTGCGCAGTGCTCGATTATCACACTCACGTCCAAAGGCGAAGCGACGAACTACAGTCCAGCTGCGCACAACATAACTCAATACGTACGCGCATAGTCAGACTGTGTCAAAACACGCGATTCTTCTCCCCGATGCCAGCCACAACAAGCCAATCACAACACGCACAACGAGACACAAAAAAGCGCGAGCACACACACAGACACGCCGGCACACGTACAACAGTGACATCATTTTTTTTCAAATTCAGCCCATAATGTCAGCTCAGAAACGCAAGCGAACCGACTTTACGCTGAAGGAGAAGAAGGAGATCATCGATGCCGCGAAGAAGGAGCCGAATCAGTCCAAGTTGGCCAGGGAGATTAGCAAGAAATGGGGCGTCGAAGTTAAGAGAACCACCGTGAAGGGCATTCTCAGCAAGAAGGATGCAATCGAGGCTGCAATCAAAGCTGGATTTCCATCGAAGCGCATGAAGTTGACGCAGGCTCACGACCCGAAGCTTGATGAGGGAGTGCTCATGTGGCTGAAGCAATCAAGAGGACAGAATGTGCCTGTCAGCGGCGATCTGATCAAGGAGAAGGCGATGAAACTGGCCGAGCTGATGCACATCCCAGACTTCATGGCGAGCGACGGTTGGTTTGGCAATTTCAAGAAGCGCCACGGCATCACGTTCAAGACAGTGCAGGGCGAAGCTGGAGCGGTGGATTCGCAATCCCTTCTTGAGTGGCAACAACAGGTTCTCCGGCCCTTACTCGGGCAGTTCTCCGCAGACGACGTCTTCAACCTGGACGAGACTGGACTCTTCTGGCAGCTGCTTCCGAACAAGACCATGGCTTTCAGGGGAGAGCGGTGTACTGGAGGAAAGAAAAGCAAGCAAAGGATCACTCTTCTGGTTGGGGCAAACATGAGCGGCAGCGAGAAGTTCCCTCTTCTGGTGATTGGCAATTCCAAGAAACCCCGTGCCTTCAAGAACAAAGAGATCCCGGTCAAGTACAAGGCGAACTTGAAAGCGTGGATGACGGCGGAGCTTTTCGAGGAGATGTTGCGTGCGCGGGACGGACGACTCGGCCAGCAGGGACGCAGAGTGCTGGTCTGTCTCGATAACTTCTCTGGCCACCCTCCCGAGCTCGAGCTGAACAACATCCAACTGGTCTTCTTCCCACCCAACACGACAGCCAATTCGCAACCAATGGATCAGGGAATCATAGAGAACCTCAAGCGCCACTACAAGAAGCTCCTGCTATGCCGCCGGCTTGAGGCCATAGACGAGGGAAAGGAGTTCAAGTTCACGTTGCTCGACGCTCTACACATCGCCCGGCGTGCTTGGGAGCAGGTCGGCAAGTCGACGATCAGGAACTGTTTCGCGAAGGCCAAGTTCATCGAAGAAGAGATCCAAACTGAGCCACAGGATGCGGAGCTGCCCGACATCTGGGAAGCTCTGCCTGCCGAGGAAAAGATGCACGAGAACGAGGAGATCGAGCTGTCTGACTTTCTCGAAGCCGACGAGCGCCTCGCGACTGGCGGGTATTTCACGCTGGATTAGATTGCGGAGGAGATTCTGTGCAGTGAGGAGCCGGTGGAAAGTGAAGATGACGAGGTAACTGTCGAGGAGGAAATCGTTCCGTTCGAGGAAGCCCAGCGCGCTTGTAGCACCGTCCGGAAGTTCATGCAGCAGAGAAGCGGGAAGCCCGGTGTGATGCAAGCGTGCGATCGGCTAGACAACGAGATGCACGAGATCCGCCGAAAGAAGATGCGCCAGCCGACGATTCTTGAAAGCTTTGTGTGTCGTGAATTTCTCGCCATGCCATATGTTAGTGTGTGAACTCTGTTAGTGTGTGTATGTTCTCCGTTCGCTTAGCTTAGACAACAGTCGTGCCTTTTACTTGCTGGAATAAATTTTGTCTAAAGATTAACTACAGATGGGTAACTTGAGAAAATAAGGCCGTTTTTACAAAATCTCGTTACTATGCCACTCTCGCTACTATGCCACTTTTGCTTGGTCCCGACGGGTGGCATAGTAACGAGCTTTGACTGTATTCACCAGGACAATGTAGCGAACGAAGAAGTCAAACGTTTTACATCTGTAAGATGGGATAAATGGAGAGAAAGTGTCAACAAATGGCTCGTCTTAGATGGTCACATCTAATAATTATAAATACATGAGGTAAATTCAAGTCAAAGAGCCTCTACACAGACTTAAGTACAGACAAGGGGAAAACAAAACAAAAGATAATTCCTCCTTTACTCTGGCACTTAGCTTTGTCCAGAGATGGTCTTTGTAGAACGTGGAATTGAGGCGCTTCTATTTGCAGGTGTAGACGCGTGCAAAATGACACCAAGTGGCTCTCTCGCAGCAGGACAAACTACGTCAGGCAATTTGTGAGCGGTATTGCAGCTTCTTCGTCGATTCAGTGACACACAAGAGGCCTGGAGGCCCATCCACATGACAAGCCAAGAGTCACTGGTCAGCATCTTGCTTCACCACGCAAATCAAATCGCCTCAGCACCAATTTGAGAATCGTGCCGTCTTCTTCATGTGTCGAAGGAAAGCCAGCTATAAAGCCCTGTTCTTTCAGGCCATCTCCTAGCTATGTTCTCTCTCGATCACGTGCGTCCCTGACTCCGCACTCAACCGTTCCTATTCACACTCTGACCTCGTGCGTGCGCTCCAGATCTCTCAAGTCTGATTGACGCCATACTGAACCCCCGTTTCCTCCTCCGGAGCATGGTTTGCTGTCACGAAACCCAGGAAGGCAGGGGCTCTACCCGCTCGGCACATTGAGCGAGCTTATGACGTCACACCCATCAATAATCAGCATCGACGGCATGATTTTGCCCACCGTTACCCTTGGAGGCGGGGCCTCTGCCTGCTCGGCACGTTAGGCGAGCTTGTATATGCAAAAAAGTAGGAATAGCTTACAGGGGGACAATCACATACTGGGGGAACTTATTCTTAATCCCTATCTTATTAACACCACACCACTCCCTGTGTGGTAAAACGTAACAATTAAGCTCACAGTTTCGCTACTTAATTACATCGAGATATCTCCTACACATCCACGGACCAAACAACTCTATTCAATCCTAACTTTCTTATTCAATTCCTCCATCTACCCCATCCATAACAAAATTATGTGTATATAGATATATATATATATATATATATATATATATATATATATATATATATATATATATATACATATATATATATATATATATATATATATATACACACAGTATATTTTTCTTATTGTATAGATATATGTATATCTATGTATATATATATATATATATATATATATATATATATATATATATATATATATATATATATATATATATATATATATATATATATTGTTTTGGCCCGATCTTTCAATGGTGAAGAATCATTAAAACAAAAAAAGAAGAATTCGTCCAGATGCAACTTTTTGAGATAGAAGGCTCACAGTCAGAAAAACAAACAGACATGGGTGAAAACATAACCTCTCTCCTCCTTCGGTGGCAGAAGTGCAAACCCCCCTTTCTTAGTGGCCAGATTGCAAGCAACGACATGCTAACTTATATCTATAAATGCAAGTATATTTTTGACAAGTTGGACAATTCTCATTGCAATTAATCATAGTTTCAGCTGGGTAATAGATTTGTTGAGATGATTGATTACTTCTGGCAATTGAAGGTGAGATATGTAAATGAGCTTTGAAGATTTACAATGTAGGAGGCCGTCTTACTTTCAAAAATGCATTTGGTGGGGTACTTGGATGCTCTACGTTGTGTGGCGTATTAGAAACCACTGTGGCATGGTCGCGCGGAATTGAGTGGTCGCACGGCTTTGGAGTTGCCTGCCGTTTGTATGTCAATGCGTTTTGCAATTGAACCATTTGGGTTAGGTAGGAAATGATGACGAGTATGTACTATGTAGCTCTTTGTGACGAGTTCTTCAATTCTCTTTCTTGTAAATAACACATTTTTATCTTAATGAAAAATATATCATATCCAGCAGATAAAGATTGAATAAAAATCTAAAAAGCAAAAACGTCTTTCAAACCTGAAGGACAGAGGCTCAATAGGCGAATCGACAAAGATCCACACTGCAGCAAGCAGAGCAGCAACAGCAAGGAAGAGTGTGAAACAGGTTCCAACAACAACTTTAAATCTGCAACAAAGATGCCACCCACAGATTACTACAATCTGTAAACTCCATTTCGACTGGAATTCAAAAATAAACCGAACAACTTTGCATCCTTGAAACTCACTTGAAAGCAAAATTTCATGAGAATTTTAAATGTTTGATTACATTTACATGAATTGCAACATCATCCCTCCTGCTTTAAATGTAGCAATACATGCAGGCAGAAGGGATATCAGGTGGAACAAAGAAAGTGGCTCGTCGGGGCCATCTATTTGTTACATGTGCATTGAGGGTGGTGGGAGGCTGTGGGTCTAAATTGTGATTAATAAAACAAAAAAGATGAGAAGAAGCACTTTGGGAGAGAGAAAGGAAGAGAGAAAGTTGTAGGAAGAGAAGGAAAAATAAGTTGGAGAGGAGATAGGAGTAATAAGAACATGTGTCGCATCTACACAATGCCAAGTGTACTCGCTACAATGAACCAACGATAGCAGGGCCTGAATTCCATCACGATTATGTAAACAGAGCTTAAACAGTGTGGAGATGTGTTCAGCACAGCCAGCATGGTTAACAATGCACCCAACACACCAAACCATGGTTCACAGTCCACCCAATATATTCAGTACACACCCGGAAAAGTTGCTGCGCTCGGGTCGCTGATCCGGAATGGTTGCAGTGTCGTGAATCGGTTTTCTCCTCCGCACGCCCAAATCGTCCATCCCAGCTCAGTCTTTTGTCCTGATAGCGATGTCGAACAGCCCAGCTTTCCTACCTCGATTCTCCAAGGTCAAACAATGCGTGTGTATCCGGTGCAGCTGCGCAACTGTGGATGATGATATGCGTTTACAGTTACTCATTGCATAATGCCGTGTGGAGAAATGGTAGTGTGGAATGATAATATGCATTGAAACAGTCCGTTACAATCTGTATCGTGCAGACACACGACATAATGCACATAAAAATTGAAAGTGCATAAAATATTGTTCTTCAAAACGTTTAATACAATAAAGAATATCAACAAATTGTGACAGATCTGCGAACCGAGACCCCAAGGCAATGGCACCCAATATATAGCAGTTACCAAGGTAGTTATTTCGTTATTACTTGTTCCAGATAGGGTCCTTCCCATGTGTCTAATGGTTTACAAAGGGAATATGCGTCGTGAGGAATTAGCTAGGTTCCCCCCCCCCACCCCGATTCTTCCCCCATTTTCTTCTCCACACATGACCGAGTACACACTGCTACCAGCACAATTTGCAGATGCGTGCCACAACCAAACTGCCATTTCCACCACCATAGCTTTCTTCACAATTCTCCTACATGGCAGTGATAACTACTCTGCCTGCATCAGATACACACCATACTTTATTCTCATTCAAACACCACCATTCAAGCTCACCTTTCTAGCCTTCCACCAGAATCCACATCACCCAATGACGGCGCTTTGACTCCATAGCCACACCAACCTATACGTCTCACCACTATCCACCACCTTCCTGCACCTCAGAACCATCATCTCCCCTCACTCACTGACACCTTTGGTTCATGCTCGGACACAAGCCCAGCACCATTACAAAAGGAGCCTTTTACACCAAGGTGCAAATGTGGGCTTATCATTCCTTCATGTTCCTCTATCAGCGGGGACCGCCCTGCTATCCAGAAAGTCATCTGTGCCCTTCATGGGCATTCAAGCAGCGGATGGGGACCACTGCACTACAGCCCCATGTTGAGTTGGGAGCTGACATGCATGACACTCTTGACCCCCCCCCCTCCAAACTCCACTCCTCCTCCATCCTCCCAGGCCCCTTAAGTATCGACGATGGTCACTGGAGCAAGAGCTTGCTTCTGTCGAGAGCTTCTGGAGTGAGAGCTGGTGGTGGTTGCTGCTGGACAAAGTGATCACTGCACTATTCGCGATGCTTTCTGCCAAACAAAGTAGTTATTACACTACTCGTGATGCTTTCTACCAAACGAAGTGGTTACTACACGATTTGTGATGCTTGCTGCCAAAAGGAATGGAACAGAACACTGAGGGAGCAGACCAAGTGCCAAGCAGTGCGGGCACAGTATTGGGTGAGAGACAAAATCAGCTATCAGAGATGATAGGTAGTTCTGATCCTCACGTGTTCTTTCTCTCTTTTCTGACTCGTCTACTGTGGACGCACAAGCGTAATTAGCAAGGGAGGGCAAAGTCCGAACAACCGCTCTTTTAAGAGCGACCAGTGACTTGCACCCTGTCTTTCTCACTCTGAGCACCTGACACCGCATCTCACTCACACCACTTCATCACACACCCAAACAACTCCTATGCTCTTCATCACCACCCACCCTTACCTTCCCTGCACTTTGAACTAGCACGTGCCCGCATGTACATGCTGGGTAAGCCAGAGGCTGCCAATGCCTCAGCTTTTCTCATCTCTCTGACTCATCTACCCTTCTGTGGAGTGAGCCTGATGATGTCTGTTATGTGAGCTCGATAGAATCGGAGTAAAGTTCTGCTCTTTGTCTCTTTACTGCATGAATGTGTCACTGTATGTCTTTTGCCGCACCACACCACATGAATACTGTATGCCCCTGCTATATGAATATCCCCTGTGAATAAACCCCTTGTCTTCGCTGTACCACATGCTTTTCCTCACACTTCCTTATAAATAAAGCAATGTCAATTGCTCAGTACAACCTGCTCGTAGTGTCCTTTCCTTCATTGGTCCAGCACAGTCCACAGTATTGTTGGATGGGAAGTTTTACCCCACTACACGTGATTTGCTCTCATTAGCCAGCGTTCACTCACTCTCGCTTCACAGTAATCAGAGTGCACGCTGAGAGCATGAAACTCAGTTAATCTCATCAGCTTCTCAGGTAAAGGCCCTGTCACACCTTGACGTTTTAGCCAGCGTATGGCAAGGTCTCAAAATGTATGTAAAACGCTGGCGTACGCTGAACTATTGATGTTTTTTTTTATTTTTGGGCGTATAATAACATGTTGGACGTATGCGTAACGTATTAGTAACGTACACAGAACGTTTTAATCACATATAGATAACTTATACCAACGAATGCTGAGCGTGTTGTCGGCGTTCACAACCGATGCCCAACGATAGTCTAACTTGTGCATAGTGCGGTAGCGTATCGCCGACGATTACATGGCGTAGGCTATTCATAGGCTGCGGCTCGACGATTCAAATCATAACCGCACTAGACATCGAAGTGTGAAGCCGCTGTCACACCTTGACGTTTTAGCCCGCGTATGCCGACGTATGAAAAATTTGCCAAACCAAGCTGGCACATGTCGAATACGTTATGGGTAAGTTTTGTATACGTTAATCGCACGCTGGCATAAGTCGTAGTATGCTGGCATACCTCGTAGTACGCTAGCATACGTCGTCATACGCCGAGTACGTCGAGAAATTTTCAGCATGTTGAAAATTTCTCGACGTACTCGACGTATGACACGTTCCGCATACGCTGGCATAAGTTGTAGACACGCTACGTCAATGTAATGGTTAGCGTCAGTGTTCTAGACTCCCTGGTTTTTTATTTTATTTTTTTTCTCCAGTATGACGGTGATGTTGACACTTCGATTTCTTGTGCGGTTATGATTTAAATCATTGAGCGGCAGCCTATTAATTATATTATATTATAACCGCACTAGAAATCGAAGTGTTAACATCACCGTCATACCGAAGAAAAAAAAAAAAAAAAAAAACAGGGAGTCTGAAACACTGACACTAACCATTACCTCGACGTGTTTCGACTTATGAGTAACTTACAAGTAACGTGTGTGGGCGTGTGTCAACGATCGCGTAACGTGCCTACAACTTATGGCCAGCATTATGCGGAACGTGTGAGTCATACGCTGGCATACGTCGAAATATTTCAAGCATGGAAAATTTGTCTAACACCTCGGCGTACAAAGACGTATGCCAGCGTACTACGACGTATGCCAGCGTGCTCTTAACGTATACAAACTTACCCATAACTATTCGACGTGTGCCAGCGTTTTAGCCAAATTTTGCATACGTCAGGCATACGCTGGCTAAATCGTCAAGGTGTGACAGGGCCTTAAACGGTGTTGCACCGGTAACCCTGTTAGAGTTGACAAAATTAATTGACGTTTGTGATTGCTCAGCAATCCGCCGGGCTGCGGAATTATCCGCAGAACCCAGAGTCCGTAACAATATTCTATAAGGTATTTGCTTAACCTATAATATGGACTAATTTGCTCGACACGTGTTGGCCCAAAAGTAATTTTACTGAGATAAAATGCATTTTAATCTATTTTCAGATAAATGTCCCAAGTTTTGCCAAGTTGTTTAGAACTCAATTACATCTCTCACTTACAAATTTAACGCTGAAACTTTTGCCAAGTTTCAGTGTTGAATTGTCTGATGCACAAAGCTTTTGTTCAAAATAAATATGGTAATCTTGGTAAACAGGCTTTTGGTCAACCCAAAGTTTGGGTATTGTGTCGTTATCTGTTTCCGTCTGTCCCTTTCCTCTCACTTATCTAGCCTTGCACGGCATCATCTGAAGAAACTATTGCAAAGATTTGTAGTATGTACTTTGTGAACACAGCATGAGAACCGGCACAACATTGAGTCTGTAAGCCTGGTGTTGGCTTAGTGGTTAGGGTGGTGGCTTGGGATCCTAGGGTCCTGAGTTCAATCCCGTTGGGCCGCTGAATGAATACACCAGGAGGTTGACTCAGCCTGTCATCCTTCCGAGGTTGGCAAAATGAGTACCAGTGCACTGATGAGGGGGACACTGCATCAGCAGCATAGCCGCGTCCCAACCAATGATGCAACCAGCAGCCACAGGCTGCACTCGATAGATAGAGAGAGTGAGTCTGTGCAATGTACTTTGCGAACACAGCATGAGAACTGCGAACACAGCACAACAGTGAGCCTGTACAATGCTAAACACGTGGCAGATCCACAATAATGAAGACATCAAATTCAAAAGGATGAACTTTTTGCATTTTTTTTTTGTTTAAAAAAACAAGGCCGCAGAAGGGTGTCGTGGGGGTATATGTAGGTAAAGCTATTAGATGTTACAACACAAGATGTTAAACCAATCTTCGATCTGAACGGCAAGAGAATGCCTGCATCGGATAAGCACAGCACAGATGGGCTGCATGGCTTAAATGACTGATGGGCTTGATTGCATGGATGACATAACTGATAGAGTGTATCACAGTCTTTGCCAGCTGAGCATATTGTGGTTGGGCTCAAAGGTGACAAATGCATCGAGAGGTAAAGATGGCCTCTCTTTCCTTTCAATGGGGTGAACCTTTTGTTTGAAGTTTTCTCCTATCTGAATTAATTGTTCACTCCAAGTGGTCAATACACTCAATACGGTAATTGTACATAGAGGGTGTAAAACATTTATCTTTAATACTGGTCTTTCAAATCTCTTTTTTTTCTTCTGTCATGACATTACCTGCGATATTGAAGATTCGCAAATACATGTATCGGTTGGTCTAGTCTGTTATTAACCCCCGTTGGACTGAGTCGGAAACAGGGGCTTATAGATTTGGTTTCGTTTTTCGTGTCCGTGCGTGCGTGTGCGTGTCCACAACCATATATTGGAAATGTATGGACCGATTTTATCCATATTTGGCACAAATACAACACATGATGGGATACACAAGCACGTCATATTGTTTCGTGATGCGATCAAAGATGGCCGACTGGCGGCCATTTTAGTTGTAAAAAAACCCCAATGTTGAACACGTCCTCAACAATTTCTCGGACATGCATGTACAGATACTGTTCAAACTTTGTACACAGATAATGAACGATGGCGTACATATGCATGTCATTTTTTTTTCGAGATCAGATCCAAAATGGCTGACTGGCAGCCATTTTATTACTTAAACATGTCACCAACCATTTCCTGAACATACTTGGTCAAATTTTGTTCAAACTTGGCACAAACACAGCACATGATGGCATACATGTGCCCCTCACTTTATTTTGCAATCTGATCAAAGATGGCCAACTGGTAGACTGGTGGCCATTTTAGTTGAAAAAAACAACAACCAGTGTTGAACTCGTCCTCAACCATTTCTCGGACATGCATTTACCGATCTTGTTCAAACTTTGCGCACAGATAACAAATGATGCATTACATAAGCACGTCATTTATTTTTGAGATCGGATCCAAGATGGCTGACTTGTGGCCATTTTGTTACTTAAATGTGTCCCCAACCATTTATCGGATATGCATAGTCGGATTTTGTTCAAACTTGGCACAAAGCACAATACATAATGGCGTACACATGCACTTCACTATATTTTGTGATCTGATCAAAGATGGCCGACTGGTAGATTCACTGCCATTTTCGTTGCAAAAAAGCCCAGCATTTAATATGTCCTCAACTATTTCTCCGACATTCATTTACCGATCTTGCTCTGTCCGTTCGTCTGTATGTCAACTGCCTACAGGTCAAAGTTGTACACCGATCTTCAAGAATCTTATCCACTTGGTAGAGGTAGTCAAAAGCTAGAAGTCTTGTTTTGAGGTCAATATGTCGAATGGTCAAACATCAAGGTTATATAAAATGTTCAATTTTCATCCGATTGACTGGACATTTGAACATAATTTGCATATTATGTCATCGAATTGGTTCACTAATCAAAACAGAAAGATATTGTTACGTTTGAGGGGGGGTATGCATTCAAAGGGTAATTAGGATGTTTAATTAGGTATGCCATGCTGTTCGAGTTTACCAGGATCTCGATGTAATAAGTAATAATTCAGTGGTGATAAGTTGTCTAGTAAATGTCCATTTCTTCAGGGGGGAAATGATAATTGTCACGTAATTAGATAGGGATACGGGATAGGGTAAGTGTGTCTGCGTAAACCCCTTTTAGTATTCTCTGGAGGCTTGCCGTGACGTCACAGGACAGTGCTGCAGATGGCTCCGCCCCGTGATCACGATTGGCGGAAGGCGACGGCGCAGGGCCAATAAAACGGCTCGATTGGAAGTGACGAGGATGGGAGGATAAAAAGGTTCTGTTCGGGGTCAAAAAGGAAGAGGAAGAAGATCGGGAGAGAAAGACTGTTTTGGTGGAGGTTGTTGTGCTGGGAGCGTGCTTTTTGTTGGGCTGTTTTCGATCCCGGTTTCATCGTGTCTTGGAGCCTTGCTGAGCCTCGTGCCTCACCTTGGTTGGCTCTGGGGTTCTGCTGGCTCGGAGTACGGGGTCGAACGGCGGGCGGACCTGCCTCCCTCTCCTGCTCGCAACTTGGCGCCAGAACTGGTTCCCTGGCGGCTGTGCGCGGACTTGGGCCAAGACCAGGAGGTCGACAGTACCACGGTGTCTCCTGCCCTTGACGAGCGCAACGCCAGCTCGTCCGGTGCCAATCCAGGGACTGTTGCGTGTGCACCACGGGCCAGCCTGACCACCAGGACCAGCTACGTGTTTGTGTGTGTGTGTGTGTACCTGGCACCTTAGAGGGTTTGAGATTTGTATATTCATTGGAATTTTCTGTGTTTTCCCCACGCCCGATCGCACACCATCCCGTCGAATCGCCCCGGATCCCTCTTCTTGCCGAGTCTTGTTATTTCTGGTTAGAGAAAATAAACGTTATCAACTCAGTGAAAAGCGACTCGTGCCACCTCCCTCGTCCCGTTTGCGGTAGAGCGATTAGAACCGCCATCTTTGGGTTATAAATAAATAAACCGCCTCCATCGTTTCGGCTCATTCTACGTTGGCGGGACTGTTCAAGTCCCGTGGACGTCACAATATCCATCCATCCATCCATTGGGACCATACTGTGTGCAGAGCGTTGGTGCTGCCTAAGCAGTCTCCTTGGCTATTGGGCACAATCCTGGATGGGTCGCCACTCAAACACAGGATATCATTAAGCTGGCACTCATTTTGCCAACCTCAGAAGGATGACAGGCACAGTCAACCCCACCTGATATTAATTCAACAGCCGAATGGGATTTGAATTCAGGATCCAAGGATCCCAAGCCCACCACACTAACCATTAAGCCAACCCCAGGAGAAAGATATCAAGGAAATTCAAAGGACATGTTGAGATGTGTGTAATGCAGGCTGACCTTTCCGGTATGAAGATGGTGGCACTGACAGAGAGACATCAAAAGAGGCTGCAGGTTTGCGAGAACAACAGGATCAGGAGGATTGCGGGAGTGAAGAGGGTTGATAGGAGGAGGATGGTTGAACTGAGGGAGGAGATTGGGGTGCAGACAAGCTTGAAGAAGAGATTGGTGAAATGCCGGCTGAGATGGGCTGGACACTTGGTGCGGATGGGGGAAAGAGAGAATGGCAAAGAGAGGGGATGGGTTGAGGGTGCAAGGAAGGAGGAAAAGAGGTTGACCACGGTTGAGATGGGAGGCTTGTGTGAGGTGGGATATCAGTTAGGTCGGTTGGAGAGTGGAGTTGGAGGGGTTGGAGAGAGTTAATTGAGGACAGGGGAAGGTAGAGGAGCATCGTGGTCAAGGCAGGGCAGAAGCTTGGTGCCATCGGACCTCACCCCATACAAAGGGAAGAGGAGAAGAAGAAGTGGACATTTTGTTTTGTTCTCCAGCTTTGTTTAAACCATGCTTACTCCCTGTCATTTATTGACATTGTGAACAATGATTAATTTTCCAAGAAGCATATATATTCTCGAGACTGTTATCACACATCATTCGACCTTTGGTTATCCCTATATTTATCTGAGAAGTGTTGATATTTCTAATTTCGTGGAAACCAGCTGTACTTTCCTGGTGAAAAACCAAGCATGGCAAGCAAATCAGGAAAGGGGTAAGTTTCCCTTCAGAAAAGTGTGACGGTTCCAAAGTGTGAAAATTATTTTTAGGCAGTTGATCACTTAAAAGTTTTCAGATAATTTTATCCAAAGGTTGATGTTGAACCTGAGTTTTGCCAATGTGTATGATGTATAATAATAATATTAGTTATTCACTATAATAATAATAATAATTAAAGGCCCGTGCTCTTCTACATATCATGCACGTCACCAAGCCGACACAAGATACTAGACGAAAGTATGCTGGAATTTGGAATTTGTTTTGGGTGCCGGCAATTACTTGCCTCTTCCACATGAAAGAAAAAGTGGGATTTAAGTTTCACCAACAACCAGTGCTGGCAGATGGGTCCTCTGACAACATCCTTCCAATCAACAGCACACACATTGATCCATTGCAACACATTCATAATTCCATGGAGACGGTTTATAGTGGGTTCGAGATTGAAACCCAGGGGAGACAGCTCAGAGGCAAGTGCATACATCTCGATGGCCAAATTTATACAGCCAGCCCTTTTGTGATCTATTGATGCAACTAAATGTCAAAAGAACATTATATTCTCAAAGCTGACACCACCCACACAGAATAACTCAATTGGGGTGAACGTGTTAGACATATTTAACCTCCGCCATCGAAGATCGGAGGTTACTGTTTTCATTGTTTGTTTGTTAACCTCCGCCATCGAAGATTGGAGGTTACTGTTTTCACCCCTTTCTGTTTGTTTGTTTGTTTGTTTGTGAACAGTATTATGGAAAAACTCCTCGACGGATTTCGACGAAACTTGGTGGGGGGGTTAGTATGGTCCAAGGATCATGCCATTAGATTTTGGACTTGATCCAAAATCCAATATGGCCGCTATGGCGGCCATTTTGAAAATATATTTGAATGTTTTTTTTTTTTTGCATTTCTACATGTTTTAAGTGATTTCCAACCCCCCCTCCCCCCACCCAAAAAAACAATTGTTAGAGAAAAAAATTTGCAACATTTTTTTCAAAATTTCAATTTTTTTTTTTTGCATTTCTACATGTTATAAGTGATTTCCAACAAAAAAAATGCCAAAATTATAATTGTGGCTGATTTTGGAACTTCAGGTGGATATACCCACATAAAATCAATTTCTGTCTCAAGGAATATAGTTATGACGAATGAATTGAGTATGTAAAAGTTAAAAGTAAAAGGGAAAGTTGCAAACTATAACTCTGTGAGCACTGTTGACGTCAAATTGAATGAATAGGATATCAGGTTCACTTGAGTGACCTAGCAGTATTCGCGGCAGAGGTTTTGCACTCTACCGAGTGCTCCCCTCTGGTTACAAACTGCATTTGGGAAAACATTATTTTCTGGTCTTGTAATTCGTGACAGCATCCCATCTGCTGACATTAACTGGTGTACGTTAAAATATATACATTGCATTTAAACATTTTAGTATCAATTTATTAACTCCTCAGTACAGAAGCGGCACACAAAATTGTAACGCCGCGTGGGAATTTTTAATTAAAAATTTATAGCTTGGTCAGTTTTCATCCATTATTAATTATTTAAAGTGCATTCCAAAGCTGTTTTTATGAGAAATAATATTCAATACAGTTGTATTGATGTAATTGAAACCAAGAATACAAAAAAAGTAATCCTTTATAATCACTCAAAATCACCCACCATGGCAAGCTACTGTAATTGGACCATATGTATAACTCAAAATCCTGACGTGCTGAGAAAATTCTGACTTCAGATTCAGAATCAGCATACTCGATATAGTCTAGAACACACATTTCCACCTCAGTAGCAATATCTTTGTTGTCCAGTGTAATCAGAGTATATTAGCCGATCTCTATGTTAGTCCTGAATCATCTTCAGCAAAATAGGTGATGAAAGTTCACACCACACATTATTTACTCTGCACATGTTATTAAACCTGAGATTTACAGCAAGTACCTTACATATTAGGATACAATATTGCCTGGCGGCAAGGAACCAAAGTTGCTTTAAAATGCATCATGATCAGGATGTAATTGGGGTGTGTTCCGTTAGCAAGCAGTTTGCTATCACTTCCCAAGCCAGTCGTTTCGTATCAACCATGTCGCACGCTGCTTGGCAAGCAGAGCAAGGGATCAAGGTAGGCTCCATCAGTATCAAATTTTTGTCTGATATTGATACAGTATATCAGTGGGTCATACCGGTATATTAAAAAATAAATTTAAAAAACGGTCTGTCGGTATCATTAAAACAAACAAAAAAAGTTTATGCAGGTTCTAAAAATAAACAATGGTCCAATGGTCCATTACATACTCATATATGACGTACACATCATTGACACAGTAATTTTTTCAAAGTATTCCCACAAGGGGCTCCCCCCACCCCCCCCCCCCCCCACCAATGATGAGAATGGTTATTTTACTTCCAACTTCCACTTGTATTCAAAATGATTTTGTTTTAAAGCGAGATCAGTATTGGTAATCAGCACAGGTCGGGATCCATAGCTATCACCGTACTGGTATAATTATACCCGTATCGCTTCATACCGGTATGACTATCGCGGATCACCGGCTCGGCACAGGCTTTCCAAAGCATACCCAATTAGTATAAATAACTATTTGGCAATTGCTTCTGTAAAACCAGCCACAAGGACAAAGAAAGCACGATTGCTTGTACAGAGCTGATGAGCTTGGATGCTGAGGTTTAAAAGTTAAAACCTACTGTATTTACTTCCTGGTAAGTGTTGACTTCATATGTTCCACTGTTCCTGTTCCATGTTCAGCCAAGATGCCGATTACATCAAAGCTTTTTTAAATCATATAAGGTATTTAAAGATTGTAAATACCTTTCTTCCATTTTATTTTTTTCATACCGATTTTTTTTTTTCGTATACCGGCATAATCGATATGAAAAATTGTATCGATATATCGCTGGACTCTCAAGGACTGGGGTGTGTTCCATTAGCAAGCAGTATGCTATCACTTTCCAAGCCAGTCGTTCTGGATCAACCACTTTGCAAGTCGCTTGGTAAGCAGAGCAAGCAA
This sequence comes from Eptatretus burgeri, assembly GCF_056783735.1. NCBI lineage: Eukaryota > Metazoa > Chordata > Myxini > Myxiniformes > Myxinidae > Eptatretus > Eptatretus burgeri. The sequence goes on from NC_140967.1 coordinate 40,436,577, forward strand.
TTAAGAAAGGTGCTTCGCTACATCAGCAAAAATGGCCGCCACAGTCGGATTGAAAATGATACCACAACCTATGAAATGTTCAGAAGCATAATCCTGTTATGTGTACTCAAAATACTAATACTGTAATAGGCATCCACAACCGTCTTTGACCATGTTATGGAACGTCAGCCAAGGCTCTTGTGCGAATGAGATGAAAAAGGACTCCACTGAAAGTTCTGGTCAGCACAATGTTCAGGATAATATTTTAGTGCTCATCATCTTCTATATTGTCAATTGTTCCACACTGGCAGCAAATGTAGCATACCACATATGAGGCCCCACGAGGAGTGATGTAAGCGACATTTTTTAATGATATGATGATGATAGGCTCGGATGATAGGGTAAGGGTTAAAATAGTGCTATATGGCATTAACTCCAAAATGGCCGATGTGTTCCTTACATCACTCCTCCTCGCGGCGCCTCATATGATAGAGATTAGACATGTTGCAAGCCTCATTTTATTGAGCTTGAACTGGAGAGCCCACCTCTGCCACCATGCCAGTAAGCTTGGTTGTACCTAATCGGACGATCAGACCAAACACAAGACATCGTTTCTGAGAGCTGATTGAGCTTTATTTAGTGCTCATGTACACACATCATACCAGTGCAGACACACAACGGAAGAGTAGCAGGAAAGGGAAAACTGCGCATGCGAGGGATGTTATCAGGTGACCTCACATCCTTAACAACATCCATACTGACACAGAGTGTTTCACGTACCAGGAATAAACGTCCTCGACCAAATTTTTACCACCACCACTGAAGGTGGACGGAGGTTATGTTTTCACCCCCGTCTGTCCTCTCTCTCTCTCTCTCTCTCTCTCTCTCTCTCTCTCTCTCTCTCTCTCTCTCTCTCTCTCTCTCTCTCTCTCTCTCTCTCTCTCTCTCTCTCTCTCTCTCTCTCTCTCTCTCTCTCTCTCTCTCTGTGAGCAGGATATCTCAAGAAGTTGTGGACGGATTTAGACGAAAGCCGGTGGACAAGTTGGGTGTGCGACAAGGACCACATTATTAGATTTTGCTGCGGATCCAGATGCGGATCCGGATATGAGAATTTTATATTTTTTAAAGCGATTATTCACCATTGAGAAATAGGACCAAAAACAACATAGGCCAAGAGCATATTTCAAAAGGTTGTGGATGAATTATAACAAGACTTGGTGGATGAGTTGGGTAGGTGACAAAAACAAGCCATTTAGATTATTGTTTGCTATCCGGATTCAGATCCGACCCATCAATGAGAAACAAAATGTAAACAGTTTAGCCTGGAGGAGGTACGCACACTCATAAGTGCGGTTCTCATTGAAACGTGCATTTCATACTGTTGCAGTTCTGTGAAACCACAACTCGTCAAGGTAAATGCACTCAACATAGAGCAGTCCTGAGACAGTTATTTCATTAGTATCCGTTTCAGATAGCCCTTCCCTCAGGAATAGTGGACTGAAGGGACAAAATGCATAATTGCAAGGGCTTTTAGTTAGGTCTAATTCCATTCATCTATTTTAATTTACTTTGCAGATGCAATCTCTCCTTCAAGCATCCATGCCACAGACCGGACGGTGACGTTAACAAAGAGCCTCATGAGCATATAACACAGCAGCCCCATTCAAACTGCGCGCCATTCCCCAATAGACATTTCATTTCAACCTCCTCAGTACTCGAACCACAATACTACAACCTTCATACGACCACCACAATGCCTTCCTATAAATCCCGACGATAACTTGCGCTCGACCTCTTTACCATAAACTCCTCCTCACGACAAATGCTTCAATCACCTCACCACAAACGTTCCAACTGCTTCAACCACAAATGCCACCGCTTCCCCGACCTCACTACAACCGCTACAAAACACCGCAACCACAGCCAGTACCCTGGATGCTCACCACAGTCCTGTAAAGATGTCAGGGAATAACGGACATTACCCAACATGATGGATGCTTGGGTTTGGAACAGACTGGCATGTAGCTCGGAACCGAGCAGGAATGTACTGGGATCCGTTCAATGTCACCTGAGTGGCCCTCGGGGCTCCGCTAAATAGCAACCCTCATTCGGGGCCTGGAGCACGTTCGTGGCTGGTGGGCGCTCCCAGAGGCCCTTCCCCCGTGTTGGTCTCGGGGCTCTGTCGCGTGGCCGAGCTCGGCCATTTTTGGCTCCAGAGCCTCGCAGGGCGGGGCTACTTCTCGGGGAGGTGTCTGTGCACCAAAGGGAGCACTTGGATATGTCGATAGAGCATTTTGATCCAACTTTTGGCTCTTCCTTTGCACAGCCTCTACAAAATAGCTGCAGAAGAATAATTGAGTCAGTCGGTCTCTGCCACACTCTTTAGTCAGTCTCCGCACGAGGTCAGAGAATTTCTCCTGGGTACAAGGCGGCTGCTTCTGAGTGTGGAGGGCTGGATGAGGAGGAGGGTCCAGACCTGAACAGCGGTGCGAGGGGAAAGGTGGAACAAAGCGCTGAGTAGGCAGGAATGCTAGACCGACAAGAGACTTAATAATTACTCCTACAGACTTTCTCACATGCCATGCCACGTGTAGCTATCATCACACACGTTCTGTCCCTCCCATCTACTGTCTCGTTTGCTGTAGACACACAAAACTAAAAGAGCAACTGCAGATACACACCTCTTCACTCTCTCTTCTGCATTATGTCTCATTTTGCACCTTCTCACTCACACACCATAAACACCCCCAGTTTTCTTCCCTCCTAACCCTCCTAAGTGACTGGGTTGCCTTGGTCTGTCGATCATGCCAGGTACAAAGAGGTCGTTCATACCTCAAACTTTCTCTCATATTTCTTCCTCTCCGCTTTCTTCCTGTGTGTGTCGAATGTCGCCTGTAATGCTAACATAAGATAAGATTGTAGAAGTATAATCTAGGTTTAGCTCTGCCCTGTGTCTTCTCTTTTGTAAATAATTGCATTTTTTTGCCACATTTCATCAATCCTTGCTTTCCCCTGCTGTACACATTGCTTAAAAAAACCTTTTATTATTGTGCCCATGATCTTTCCTCACCCTTGCTTTAAAAATAAATTGCCCTCATAAATGTATCCAGCTTGTTCTATCTTTTCCTCCATTGGGCCAGCATACTCTGAACACAGTTTAGCTGGGAAGTTCTACCCCACCGATTTGGCTCTTATGAACCAGTGCGTACTTGGCAGCTGTGCTCGGCTGCAACTGATACAGTAAGTTCCACGCAAGTACAGGTCAAGGGCATGAGAACCCTTTTGGTATGGCTGTCCACAGTTAAGGTATCATGCGTAGTAATGTACCCCGCCAGGATTGGCACTACCAATCGGCATTTGTGGTTGCTTAGCAACCTGTCGGTGTGGGGAGTTATCTGTGCCCGGTGACTGGACATTCATGAGGGATCCGAGTGCTTCCCCTCGTGGCAAGCTTCGAACCCCAGATCTGTAACAATACCTTTATTGTTACTTCTACTTTTGATCCCAATTATTCAAGATCAACGAGGCCAAGTAAAATAAGTTATTGGTTTCTCATCCACGCCCACATCGTTTTTGATGGTCGCCTCCTTTTAAAAATTTTATTATTTCCTTTCCAGATCTCTAAATAAAATAAAATAATAATAATCCTGATAATATTTTTTAAAACGATTTTTTTTAAAGATCTTCATTTGTGTACGCATCCAGAAGGCTGGCAGAAAGTTTTTGAAACAATGGTACGCTCGTACTGTGTTTGACGGAACCCAGACTCTGGGGATACTTTCAACGAATTTGAAAATGGAGAGTTCGATGAGGGATCGCCCATCGACGACAACTCCCACACAACTCAGGTCAGAAGTGCATTTCGTTCCTTCAGAAAGTATTCACACCCCTCGAATTTTGTCACATTTTGTTGCGTCACAGCCCGACGTTAAAATGGATTAAATATAAATTTTTTGTCACGGATATACACAAAATACCCCGTAATGACAACGTGAAAACATATTTTTAGAAATTTTGACTAATTAATGAAAAGCTGAAACAACTTGTGTCAATAAGTATTCAACCACCTTAGTCAATACTTTGTAGAAGGGCCTTTGGCAGCGATTACAGCTTTGAGTCTTCTTGGGTACGTCTGTATCAGCTTTGCACATCTGGATTTGGGGATTTTCTCCCATTCTTCCCCACAGATTTGCTCAAGCTCTCTCAAGTTGGATGGGGAGCATCAGTGAACAGCAATCTTCAAGTCTTTCCACAGATTCTCAAAAGGATTCGAGTCTTTGCTTGACTGGGCCATTCAAGGTCTTTCACGTTCTTGTTCTGAAGCCATTCCAGTGTTGTTTTGCTTGGGGGTCATTGTCCTGTTGGAACACGTAAACCTTCGCCGGTCTCAGGTCTTTTGCACTCTGAAGCAGGTTCTCCTCAAGGATTTGCCTGTATTTGACTCCAATAATTGCTCCGTCCATCCTTACAAGTCTTCCAGTCCCTGCCACTGAAAAGCATCACCATAGCTTGATGCTGTCGCCACCATGCTTCACAGTAGGGATGGTATTAGAAGGGTGATGAGGCTGTGCTCGGTTTCCGCCAGACATAGTGCTTTGCGTTTAGGTCAAAAAGTTCAATTTCCGTCTCATCAGACCACAGAATATTTTGCCTCATGCTCTCTGTCTTTCACGTGGCTTTTTGCAAACTCTAGGCTTGGCGTCATGTGCCTTTTTCTCAAGAATGGCTTCCGTCTGGCCAGTCTCCCATAAAGCCTACATATGTGAGGTGCTGCAGATACTGTTTCCTTCTGGCAAGTTCTCCCATCTCAGCCAAGGAACTCTGTAGTTCTGTCAGAGTAATCATGGGATTCTTGCTCACCTCCCTGATGAAAGTGCTTCATGCCAGGTTGCTCAGTTTGGCCGGATGGCCAGCTCTAGAAAGAGTCTGGGTGGTTCCATATTCTTTCCATTTCCTAATGATGTAGCTCACTCTGCTCTTGGGAACTTTCAACACGATAAATTGGTTTTTTTACCCTTTCCCAGATCTAGTCCTCCTCACAATTCTATCTAGGAGTTCTACGCAAAGTTCCTTGGATTTCATGGTAGAGCTTCTGCTTTGACATGCAATGCCAACTGTGGGACCTCATCGAGAAAGGTGTGTTTCTTTCTAAGTCATGTCCAATGAATTCAATTACCACAGGTGGACTCTCCAATCAAGTTGTAGAGACATCTCAAGGATGATCAAAGGAAATTAGATGCACCTGAGCTCAATTTGGAGTGTCATAGCAAATGGGTTGATTGGTGACAAAAATTTTTTTTTTAACTTAATCCGTTTTAAATTCAGGCTGAAACATAACAAAATGTGCCAAAAGTCAAGGGGTGTGAATACTTTCTGAAGGCGCTGTATATCTAGTACAGGTTCAGTATGTACAAATGCACAGGAGAGCAGACGTTGACATATCGGCTCAATGACCAACATCATTTTTAATGGTATATGGGATATGTGTTAGTCTTTGGTCTGGGAGACTTTACCATGTGGTGGCCATCTTGGAAAAATGTCAAAAATCTGTAAAATATCAAATAGTAATGCACCCCCTCCTCCTTGAATATCCCAGACGTGAAACTAAAAATGTATTTTACTTGGCCTTACCATTCAGTCACCTACCTCACCCCTCCCCCCCCCCACCTCAAAAAAACAAATTCAGTGGTAAAGTTTATAATGAAACAAGGAAATTAGACACAGGTGGAGACCATTCAACCCATCATGCCTGTGCCATATCAACACCACACCAATTTATCAACACCAGATCAAAACAAGAAAAGTTAAAAAAAAAAAAAATTTAAGTGTTTTTTGTGGTTTTGTTTATTTCTATTTATTTTTTTTTCCCGGGGAAGGGGGCATGGGCGAAGACAGTCTTGGATAAAAAAAAACACGTCACATGAACCACAAAACACCCCTTAACGAGACCCCCACAAAACACTGCACATATGCATATAATCACCCATCAATGCTCAAGCCACCTAAAAGCCATGCCAACATCCCTATACCCCTCTATGTCCAATACTTCCAGGTACCTATCAAATTTATATTTAAACGTATCCACTGTTTCTGCTGCCAATGCTTTTCCAGGGAGACCATTCCATGCATTAACCACTCTGAATGAAAGACCTCTAGTGTAGTAGACAGTAGAAAAATCGTGCAAATTATGATACAAGCATCAAATTTGGCATTTCTGTTCTGCAGGGCTTTCTGATCAAATCTGCCCCATTGGCCATTTGAAAATCCAAATTTTGAAAAATTTGAAAGAAAAAAAAACTACAAAAAAATTTGAAGTCACAGCTGGCTGAAATTCTTGAAGCGCAAGTGAACATCCCAGACAGAGAACCAAGGGGAGATGCAGTCATCATTGATGGCTCAGCACTTAACAATGCCCTACCTCCACGCACTTCAAAGATATTTGATGACTATGCTAAAGAAGACATCATCCCAAAGGTGGAATCCTATGGTGCCAGGTACGAGAGGGTGGACATAGTGTTTGATGTGTACAAGAAGTCAAGTCTGAAGTCCGAGGCAAGGTCGAAAAGGGGGCAAGGAATCAGAAGAAGAGTGACAGGAACCAGTAAGACCCCAAGTAACTGGAGAAGCTATCTTCGAGATGACAGCAACAAGACTGAGCTGTTTCACTTCCTTGCGGAAAAGATGTGTGAAGCACAAACGACAAGCACAGTCATTGTCAGAAAAGGAGAAGATGCCATTAGCAACACAAGGAAGTCACTGGATGCTGTGTCTCCATGTTGTCATGAAGAAGCTGACACTCGAATATTTGTACACGCCAGGGATGCAACGACGGATGGTAGCAAGTCCATTATCATCTATCTATAATTCCAGGAATGTGTGTGTGTGTGTGTGTGTGTGTGTGTGTGTGTGTGTGTGTGTGTGTGTGTGTGTGTGTGTGTGTGTCTGTCTGTCTGCGACCGCCATTTCTCGACGACCGCCGGTCCGATCTGAATGAAACTTGCCAGGAATATTGCTGGGGACCCGCTGATGTGCCTTTTCATGGTTTGATATTAATCGGACAAGCAGTTCCCAAGTTACGGCCATTTTACTGCTTTTTCAGTGTTGAAAAGGTGTATATATGGCAGCTGAAGGTGTCGTTCCACCTTCTCACCTTATCATGCCAATTTTTCCCCAAATTATTAATAACCGGACGATCACCGGTCCGATCGGATTGAAACTTGCCAGGAATATTGCCGGGGACCCGCTGATGTGCCTTTTCAAGGTTTGATATCAATCGGACTAGCAGTTCCCAAGTTACGGCCATTTATCTGTTGACCAATGACAAGACACGGTGCTATGACATCATGAATGACGTCACAATTAATGTTTATTTCTTTATTTATTTATTTTTTATTTTATTTTTGCACGATTGACGGTCCGATCTGATTGAAACTTGCCAGGAATATTGCTGGGGACCCGCTGATGTGCCTTTTCAAGGTTTGATATTAATCGGACAAGCGGTTCCCAAGTTACGGACATTTATCTGTCGACCAATGACAAGACACGGTGCTATGACATCATGAATGACGTCACAATTAATGTTTATTTCTTTCTTTATTTATTTTTTTATTTTATTTTTGCACGATTGACGGTCCGATCTGATTGAAACTTGCCAGGAATATTGCCGGGGACCCGCTGATGTGCCTTTTCAAGGTTTGATATTAATTGGATAAGCAGTTCCCAAGTTATGGCCATTTATCTGTTGACCAATGACAAGACACGGTGCTATGACATCACGAATGACGTCACAATTAATGTTTATTTATTTCTTTATTTATTTTTTATTTTATTTTTGCACGATTGACGATCCGATCTGATTGAAACTTGCCAGGAATATTGCTGGGGACCCGCGGATGTGCCTTTTTGAGGTTTGATATTAATTGGATAAGCAGTTCCCAAGTTATGGCCATTTATCTGTCGACCAATGACAAGACACGGTGCTATGACATCACGAATGACGTCACAATTAATGTTTATGTATTTATTTATTTATTTATTTATTTATTTGCACGATTGACGGTCCAATCTGATTGAATCTCGCTAGGATTATTGCTGGGGACCCGCAGGTGTGCCTTTTGGAGGTTTGATATTAATTGGACGAGCGGTTCCCAAGTTACAGCCATTTATCTGTCGACCAATATCTGCGAGAGAGGGGGACGGGAGAGGGGAGGATGAAGAGTGGGGGCGAGGGAGAGGGGCGAGAGAGGAGGGGGTGAAAGGAAGGGTGAGACTCGGGGGGAGCGAGGGGGGCGAGAGAGAGGGGGAAACACAATTCTTCTTCGTTTGATATGATGTCACAATTGACGCTGGGGACCTGAGTATGTTTCCCAAGTTATGGCCATTTATGACACGGTTGGTCCAATCGAATTTAAATAATGCCCCAATCCAGTCGTCGTTTACGCACCTACGGGCCCGTACTCGTTAAGACGAATGATACGGACATACTAGTCATAGCAATATCTGTACTGCCATCCTTACAGGAACTAGGTCTTGAGAACATGTGGATTGCCTTTGGCCAAGGAGCCAAGGCGCGATGGATTCCAGTCCATGAGGTAGTTTCTGCAATAGGGCCTGATAAAGCTGGAGGGATCCCGTACTTCCATGCGTTCACTGGATGTGACGTCGTGTCTGCCTTCCGCGGTAAAGGGAAGAAAACTGCATGGCAGACTTGGAACGTCTTTGATGATGTTTCTGAAACATTCACCAATCTCAGCCAGCATCCAACATTGATTCGTGATCTTGAGTTTTTTGAAGAAAAAAAAAATTTTCTTCAAATTTTTCAAAATTTGGATTTTCAAATGGCCAATCAGGCAGATTTGATTAGAATCCCCTGGAGAACAAATGTGCCAAATTTGATTCTTGTATCATCATTTGCATAATTCCTCTCAAAAATTGCTGTTATCTGCCCCCACTGGAGTACTGATCCCTGAGGTACCCCGTTACTTACATCCTGCCAGGAAGACATCCTCCCACTCACAGCCACTCTTTGCTTCCCACCACAAAGCCAGTTTGCAATCCCCCCCCCCCAAAAAAAAAAACCCGTAGTCAGCAGGACTCGAACCTGCGCGGGGAAACCCCAATGGATTTCTAGTCCATCGCCTTAACCACTCGGCCATGACTACACGACTGACTCGATTGCAAAACACAAAATATAAATATATATATATATATATATATATATATATATATATATATATATATATATATATATATATATATATATATACATACATATACACTTCGTACCCCAAATTCCACTACTTTTATAGCAAAGCAACCTCTTGGTTGTCCGCACATGAGAAAAGGAGGGAGCGAATTGAAAAGCAAAGGTAGGTTGAGGAAAACTGAGTGGGGAGGGGGTGATAAAAACAAAAAGGAAAGAGGATTACATTGACACACACAGCACACCCACCGCGGCGGCAGTTGAACAGCTCGGTGGAGCCTTGAGCAGAACCGTGAAGTGACGAACACCGCCCAGCGCCGTCCTTCGTGCTTTGGAATAAAAATCGCGAAATGAAACAAAGTGTTTGAAAAGTGTTTCAGTCATCGAGAGTGGAATATTAATTATAAATAGCAGAGAGCGACTTTTACTCCTTCAGCTTTCAATTTGCTGAACATCACCTTCCACTCACCCCCACGTGCCTTTCTCACAAACTACCTCACTGTACATTCCGAACAAAATTCACCACGGTCTCATGCAACCGTTTACATTTGAAAATTGTAAATACTATAAATGTAAACGATTTAATAAAAATTAATTAAAAAAAACCTCATCGTGATCACTCAACAACAAACAAGCAAATAAAAAAAACTCAATGGAGGCCAGTCAGGATGAACTGGTGAAGGAGGGTCGCACCCATGGAAACATCACACACGTCTCCCATCAAGAATGTTAGCGCCTCCACTCTGGCTTTGGATGAATCAGGAGTGAAGCGTTCGCCAGTTCGTCGCCGAGGGTGTGGACGATGTTCAAGTCGGACACGCGGATGAATAATAGGTTTGTCCTTTCGACGATGGTTTCCGTGATCCCATTGCAAACCTGTCAAGCTCGCGATTACTTTTGGGTGAATGTGTTTTGTCCAAGGCCCACACAGGGAGGGCCAACTACGTTTGATCAAACACTAAACTGCCGTCTTGGTGATGCAACGAAAAGGACGTTTCCTCGTGAAGCATGTTGTTTTGAGTAGTAGTAGTACTACTACTACTACTACTACTACTACTACTACTACTACTACTACTGCTGCTACTACTACTAGTAGGGTACCCCTCTCCGACTGGTTCGTAGATGTCTCGCCTCAAATGACCAATTTTTGGGGGGGATTGTGTATCGGCAGAAACGACATTTCAACGTCAAGTGATGATGTGCACCGTGAGTGACGTGGTACATGTTGGTGAACCCTCGTTGGTGATTAAAATCATGTACAGTAAGTGTTTCGTGCAGAGCACGATACTTGGAAAGTCCAAACGAAAAAAACAAACAGAAATTTGGTCATTTGGAAAATTTGACCCATCAAGTGGTTCACTGTGGTCGGGAATGTTGTGCAGAACAAACTTGGTTGATGCATTTTCAGAGTGCCCTCTGCTTCGCTGTTTTAGTTTTGAATGTTCTCATTGCGGCCTGATTGGTGTTTTCACACGTCTCGGAAGGCATTGACCTTGATCGTTGACTCCCACTTTTAACCATGATTTTATACAAGGACACTATGTGCATGCACGCAAACAACCTGCGTTTCAATCTCAGATGGTGAAATATTCCTGAGGTGTGGAAACAATAAAATCACACAAATAATACCATTTGATTACAATGGGGTTGAAATTGCTGCCGTGGACACCGTTTTCCCTTTGTCACGTGGGGCTTTTCCCTTTGTCACGTGGGGCTTTTCCCTTTGTCACGTGGGACTTTTCCCTTCGCCACGCGGGACTTTTCCCTTCGCCACGCGGGACTTTTCCCTTCGCCACGCGGGACTTTTCCCTTCGCCACGCGGGACTTTTCCCTTCGCCACGCGGGACTTTTCCCTTCGCCACGCGGGACTTTTCCCTTCGCCACGCGGGACTTTTCCCTTCGCCACGCGGGACTTTTCCCTTCGCCACGCGGGACTTTTCCCTTCGCCACGCGGGACTTTTCCCTTCGCCACGCGGGACTTTTCCCTTCGCCACGCGGGACTTTTTCCCTGCAAGTGGGACTTTTTCCCTGCAAGTGGGACTTTTTCCCTGCAAGTGGGACTTTTTCCCTGCAAGTGGGACTTTTTCCCTGCAAGTGGGACTTTTTCCCTGCAAGTGGGACTTTTTCCCTGCAAGTGGGACTTTTTCCCTGCAAGTGGGACTTTTTCCATGAAAGTGGTACTTTTTCCCTGCAAGTGGGACTTTTTCCCTGCAAGTGGGACTTTTTCCCTGCAAGTGGGACTTTTTCCCTGCAAGTGGGACTTTTTCCCTGCAAGTGGGACTTTTTCCCTGCACGTGGGACTTTTTCTATGCTGCTGGGGCATTTTCTATGCCACTGTGACTTTACGCCAAACAAAATGAGCAATACCTGAAAAAAAATACAGAGAAAATTACTGAGGTGCGGCTTACCAATAGGCGGGGGGGGGGGGGCTTTTTCATTACGACTGGGGACCTTCATGTGTTACTGCAGAAGGCCCTCAGACAGAAAGTCTTAGGGGTATAATGGTTATAATGGGGTCTATAAGATCTACAGGGTGTGTAGGATCTACAGGGTCTTCATGTACTGAAAGGTATTAGTGGTCTTGAAGGTCGAAAGGGTCTTCTCGGTCTTAAAAGGTATTCGGGTTACATAGGGTTTAAAACAGGGTTTCCCAAACCAAGTGTCGCGATATCCTGAAACGGCTTACATGTCCCATTTCTTGAATAGGAATGCTCCAGGCAGTTCATCCAACACTTGCAAAGTTCAATATCACCTTTAAAGAAATTTTAAAACACTTAAAATGCATCAGTTAAACACCATTCTTTTCCACAAAACCACACATCCTGTCAGACCGGGGAAGAATCACTCTCGCCCACTTGTAGTGGAGATGTCACCACACACATGCAGAGCATAAATATGCATGAGGCAAGACATAAAGATGCATTTTACATTCAAACTTGGTAACATCACACTCATCGCTTGGTATGTGTATATATATATATATATATATATATATATATATATATATATATATATATATATATATATATATATATATATATATATATATGTATATATCACTGCAGTAGTTGATTGAGCAAAGAGAATGACGTGAACACGAGAACCAGGGTAGCCACCTTGGCTTGAAACTGTCATATTGTTATTGAACATTATCAAAAATGTTGAACATTTGTCAAAAATGAAATAAACTGACCACGAAGTACATCACATACAGTCAATAAATTCATGGACCAGACTATCCATCCATTGAGAGCATACTCTATGTCGAGTGTTTGTGTCGAGCCAAGGAGACTAAGCAGTCTCCTTGACTGTTGGACACAATCCTGAATGGGTCCCCACACTGACTCAGGATACTCAAATGGCTCGATCATCCCCGCAAGCTGATACCCATTTTGCTGACCTCTGAAGGATGACAGCCTGTCAGCCTCACCTGGTATTAATTCAACAGGAAAGCGGGATTTCAACTCAGGACCCTGGGATCCCAAGCCCACCACCCAATAACCATTAAGCCAACACCAGACATTGTGAAATATAGAAATAACAACTATAAAGGCACTCGGTAGAGCGCATACCTCCACCCCATAATGCCTGATCCACGAGAACATGTCTGCCCCAATACATTTTTGAGATATCATGCTGTATATCATTTTTGAGTCCTATCTCTCAATGGTGAAGAATCACTTTTAAAATTCTAGTAGTTGGATCCGGATCCGTATCTTCACCAAAATCTAATCAGTTTGTCCTTGTCAGACACCGAACCTGTCCACCAAGTTTCATCCGAATCCGTGCACAACTTTTTGAGATATCGTGCTATATATGGGTTTTAGCCCTATCTCTCAATGGTGAAGAATCACTTATAAATTTCTCGTAGTCGGGTCCGCATCTGGATCTTCACCAAAATCTAATCAGTTCGTCCTTGTCACACACACACACAACCTGTCCATAAAATTTCATCCGAATCCGTCCACAACTTTTTGAGATATCCTGCACACAAACAGACAAATGGACAGAAAGGGGTGAAAACATAACCTTCACCTTCGGCGGTGGAGGTAATAATAAGAAGAAACTAGAACGGGCACTCGTAGAGCGCATACCTTCGCCGCAGCCACTAGTTTGAACATGGCATGATAGTGAAATGAGGAACTAAAACTCCACTTAATATGCTCGGGAATTTCGCAAATTTAAAGTCCATGATCCGGATTTTGTGAAAGGATTTTGTTATTAGAACTATTACGATTATGACAATTTTAGGTGATTCGTTGTCCCGAGTGCCAAACTCTGTAGCATGTAGGGTCGGATTCGGTCGAATGTCACTCACCACGCAGACACGACCTGGATCAAGTAGATCATGTTTTCAAATCCGAGCGAGGACAAAAACGTCATTTTAATTGGCGTCTAATTAAACAAGAAAGTAAAACTCCTTTTACTCAACCATAAGCGAAGCTATGTGCATATCAAACTATACCAAGTCTCCTTAATGAAAATTTGTTGTATTTTACTTTGTCACTAAGTTTGGTAGGGCCCTTATGGGCCTTGTTGCATCAACAGACGCAGTTTAGAGACAGAGATATATTCTAGTTATTACCTTTGTATTAAGTTGTCCACAACGCATCGCAATACAAATATGCATTTCGTGACCCCCATGACCTTTGACCCACAACCGCTACCTAGGGTGACAATAGTACTATACCTTGTGTCATTTCAGAAGATGGGGAATTGAACACTGCACAATTTGGAGTTAATTTGATGTAAATCGGAAACATATTAACCATTTTCATCATGAAAAAACGATGTTGACCTTTTTGTGACCTCGACCTTTGATCCGATCGCTCCCAAAATCTAATGGATTTCTCCTTTCATGATGCCAAGCAAATCCAAAACAATTAAAGCCTCTCTGCGTTTTGTTTTTTTTGCGTTAAGTTGTCCACAACGCTTTCCGATATAAATGTGAATTTGTGTGACCCCCTTGACCTTTGACCCCCAACCGCTGTCTTGGGTGACAAAAGTACCATACCATGTGTCATATTCGAGGATGGGGAATTTAATTTTGAACATTTTGGAGTTAATTTGCTGTAAATCTTCCGGTTCCGGTTTTGAGCAGCGAGAGGTCTCCTTTGGGGCTCCCTGCTGACGTTCTCAAAGCTAAGTTTCCGGTTGTTATTTGTCCCGTTTTAACTGTTTAATTTTCTCACCTACATGTTACTGTGTGTTGCTAGTTCGGTTTTGTTTCAAAAATCGTGCTATTTTGTGAGTATTTTGTCAACGTTCTTACCTGTGCTTGAGGCCTAGGCGTAGGCTTGAGGCCGACCGGTTCCACTCGGTGTTCGATCGTTTTTTTTTTGTTTGTTTGTTTTTTCTCCCCATTACCTTCATTTTCTATCCTCCCCATTACCTTCAATTTTGATCCTCCCCACTTTCCAAACATCCCCCATTCTCCCAACTAATCTCTTTCTTATCTCAAAAAAAAAAAAAAAAAAAAAACCCACAACAACAACACGCTCACCTTCTCCCGATTCTGCTTCTTCTTCTTCCTCTTAACTTCCTCCTCGTCTTCTTCCTCGATTTTTTTTTGATTTTTTTACACTTCCATGACCTAATCTGTTGAACTCTCTCATACATTATTTTTAACAACAAAAACGATCTTATAATGCTTCATCTTCCTCTCTCACACATGTGGTACTCTTTACTGTTTCACAATGCACTACTCTTCTGCTATTTTAACAGACTGCTCTCATTTCGAGCTCTCCTTCATTCCTTGCCTAAAAAATCCAACTATTACAGCGCTTCTTCTCTCCATGCTCTGAATTCGCCTTCATTGCACCCTTCAAGAATTGTGTTAAATCGCATCTCTGACCTAAAACTTTTAAAAACCACAGTTTGCCATGGATGCTCGCTTTCCATCAACCATTCTTTTTTTCCAAATTCAGTGCCAACTCACCCCCCTCACCCCTCACTCTCACTCTCAAAGCAACCATCCCACTCTTCTCCCTCCAAGCCTCCCTCTCACCTCTCTCAAAAATCCCCCCTCACCTTTCTCCCACCTTTCATCCCCCTCACTCTTCCCTCTCAAAGTTGCCCCCCTCTCATCCACCAACCTGCCTCCCTCCACTGCCCTCTCACCTCCATCTCTTCACTCCACCTCCTCAAATCCTCAACTGCCTTCTTCCTTGTCTCTTGTCCCCCCTCTCCCCCAGCACCACAGAGCCTTTTCTCCTCATTCCGCCCCCTCCCCTCGCTGTTCTGCAATACCCCACACTCCTTCAGCAACCCTCCTTACCTGCCCCCCTCGTCCCTTGTCCTACTCTCCCCCTCCCCCTCCACCTCCTGCACCCAAAGCCTCCTCCCCTTCCTCTTCATTAAAAGTGTGGACCTCAAATATCCGGGGCCTTCGCTCAAACCTTTCAGATCTTTCCATACAGGTTGCCACTGACAAACCAGACATTATCTGCCTAACAGAAACTTTCCTCTCCCAAGACGTGTCTGACTCCCAAGTATCTCTCCCTGGCTACTCCCTCTTATGGTATGACAGACCTGAGCCTCGTCCTGGTGGAGGTGTTGCTCTCTTCATCAAAGACTCTATTCCTCACTCTCCATGCACTGCTCTCACTCCCCCACACCCCCAGGAATACCTCTGGCTTCGGCTTCCCCTCCACTCCCACCTCATGTTTATATGTGTACTGTACCGTCCACCGAACAGTGATGACTCCATCTACATCTCACTATCCGAAAACATGGACCATCTTCTATCTTCTCATCCAAACTCTCTCTTCCTCTTATGTGGTGACTTCAATTGTCATCACGCCAGTTGGCTAGGTGTGGGTACCTCTCTCACCTGCCATGGCACCTCAGCAAAAGCTTTCTGCGACTCATTGGGACTGACTCAATCGGTCAACTTCCCGACCCGGATCTCAACCAATGGTACTCCATCTCTTCTGGATCTGATTTTGACAAATTTCCCTGACAATATCTGCTGCTCTTCCTTCGCTCCAATTGGTTCTTCTGACCACGTCCTTGTTAAAGTGGACATCTCTCTGGCTGTTATCAGAGAACCACCTCACCGCCGTCGAGTCTGGCATTTCACTCAAGCCGACTGGCAGGGTCTCCGAGCAGCCATCAAACTTACAGACTGGTCTCCTATCACTACTTTCTCAAACATCAACTCATCCTGGGAATTCTTTCAAAGAAACTTGCTCTCCCTCATGCACAGATTTATCCCCTCTCGTGTTCAGTTGTCTTACCCTTCCTCCCGCCCTTGGTTTACTGAAGCTTGTGGCGAGGCAGTTGTCCTGAAACAACTTGCCTTTGCCTCATGGAAAGCAAACCCAACTGAGGGCAATCTCAGTTCTTTCCACAAAGCTTGGAACAAGTGTGTATCTACCCTCAGGAGAGCCAGAAAACAACATCTTTCTCATCTCAAGTCTGAACTCTCATACCTCTCTCCCTCCTCAAAATCCTGGTGGCGTTTAATCAAATCTGTTTCTGCTGTATGTTCCCCCTCCATCCCCTCCCTTACCTCAAATGGCCGCACTGCTGATTCCACACGTGATAAAGCTGAATGTCTAAACTCGGTGTTTGCAGCTAAATCTTGTGTCCTAAACCCATCACTATCTCTACCCACTTTACCCAGTCACACCCAACTGTCCCTGGACTCTGTATCCTTTTCTCCTGACAAGGTGGAGAGCTTGCTTTCAAACCTCGAGTCAGATTCTGCAACCGGTCCAGACGGCATCAGCCCACGTGTCCTCAAAGCCTGCTCTTCTGCTCTTGCTCACCCTCTCTCTGTTCTATTCACCCTCTCATTTGCCCAAGGTCATCTGCCATCTGCTTGGAAATCTGCTAACATCACTGCCCTGCATAAAAAAGGTGCAAAAACAGATCCCTATAACTACAGACCAATCAGCCTTCTCCCAATCATCAGCAAGGTGATGGAATCCATCATCGCCTCAGATATGAAATCCTTCCTCTTCTCCAATGGCTTGATTTCCAATCATCAATTTGGTTTCAGACCAGGTCACTCTACCCTGGATATGCTGCTTCTGCTCTCTCATCAATGGATGGAGGTCCTCAATGCCAGACAGGAAATCCGAGCCGTATCCCTGGACATATCACGTGCTTTTGACACAGTCTGGCACCCTGCCCTACTCACCAAACTCTCTTCCCATGGTATTCAAGGCCATCTCCACTCATGGCTCGCAGACTTCCTCTCCTGTCGCAGTCAACGTGTGGCCCTAAATGGAGTTCTTTCATCCCCTCTTCCTGTGCAGGCTGGAGTTCCTCAAGGTAGCGTTCTGGGCCC
This sequence comes from Eptatretus burgeri, assembly GCF_056783735.1. Classification (NCBI taxonomy): domain Eukaryota; kingdom Metazoa; phylum Chordata; class Myxini; order Myxiniformes; family Myxinidae; genus Eptatretus; species Eptatretus burgeri. The sequence continues at coordinate 40,454,054 of NC_140967.1, forward strand.
TGTTCTTTTTCTGGTTTTCATCAATGATCTCTCGGACTCTCTGGAAAATCCTCTATTTCTCTTTGCCGACTCCACCCTCTGCCGTACCATCTGTCATCCCTCAGACCGGCAAGCAGCAGCTTCTTCACTCACTGCATATCTGGATAAAATCACAAACTGGTCCAACACGTGGAACATGTCTTTCAATCCAGACAAATCTCACACTCTCACTATGTCTCTTCGAAAGGACCGTTTACAAACCCCCCCATCCACTTTCTCAACAATCCTCTGGAAGAAGTCTTTTCTTTCAAGCTTCTAGGTCTCACTATCTGCCATGACCTTTCCTGGGAAAGTCACATTTCCAACCTTGCCTCAAAAGCCAGTCGCCGACTGGGAATCCTCCGTCGTGCTAAGTCCTTCCTCGGCCCTCTTGAGCTCCTGACCACTTACAAAGCTTTTGTCCATAGCCTGATGGAGTACTGCTCTCCCCTCTGGGCTGGTGCTCCTGCCTCCCACCTTTCTCGGCTTCACGCTGTCGAAACCAGGGCATTTAAGATCATCGGCATCTCCCGCAATGAAGCTGAGTCTTTGGGCCTCTCACTCAATCACCGCAGGTTGGTCGGTGGTCTTTCTGTCTTCTACCGACTCCTCTCCAGCCTTGCCCCCCCCTGCTCTCTCTGCGATTTGTCCCCACCACATTTCCACAGGGCGCTCAAGGTCCGCCAACAACCCCCTTCTGGTAAAACTACCAAAATCACGAATCACTGCTCATCTTCACTCTTTCATTCCTCTTTTTTCCCACCTTTGGAATAAACTTCCTCACTCTGTTCTTTCCCATTCTTCCCTCCAGGCTTTCAAAACAGCTGTTCATCACCACCTCTTATCTTCCCCCATCCAAATCCTCGATCTTTTCTACCCCCGATAATCCACCCAAGCCCACTTCCTTCATTTCTCCTACTTTCCTTCCTGAAAGTCCCTGAAATGTCCATCTTCTCTTTGCCATGTTCCCCGTCCCATCCCCATCCCTCTCCCTTCCACAGTTCACCTAATGTGTCTGTTCCCCACTCTTTTGTCCCTTACACTCCCACCCCTCTTGTCTCATGCCTCCTTGCTGTGAGTTGTGTGTTAGCTCTCATACGAGCCTCGACCAAGGTATACAAAAAAAAAAAAAAAAAAAAAATCAAAACAAAATTGACAATTTAATCGCGAAAAAACGATTTTGACCTTTTTGTGACCTTGACCTTAACCTTTGATCCGATCGCTCCCAAAATCTAATCGATTTGTCCTCTCGTGATGCCAAACACATCCACAAAATTTCATGACAATCTGCAAAGTGGTTTTTGTGTAATGTTGTCCACAACGCTTCTCAATCAAAAACTCCATTTTGGTGAACCCCTTGACCTTTGACTTCCACAGACTAACTAGGGTTGCAAACACTATACCATACGCTATATTAGTGGATCGGGATTTGAATACTGAACATTTTGGACTTAATTTGATGTAAATCGGCACAGAATTGACACTTTAATCGCAAAAAAACGATTTTGACCTTTTTGTGATCTTGACCTTTGATCCGATCGCTCCCAAAATCTAATTGATTTGTCCTCTCATGATGTCAAACAAGTCCACAAAATTTCATGACAATCTGCTAAGTGGTTTTTGCGTAATGTTGTCCACGACGCTGCCCAATGAAAAATGCTTTGTAGTGACCCCCTTGACCTTTGACCCCCAACCGCTACCTAGAGTAATTACGCCACACTTTCATGTGGCATAGCCTAGAATGTAGAATTGAGTAATGAACATTTTGGTGTTGGTTTTATCTCATTCGGATAAAAATTGACCGCGTTATGACGAAAAAACGATTCTGACCTTTTCGTGACCGTGACCTTGACCTTTAATCCGATTGCTCCCAAAAGCTTCGCCTGGCGTCCTTGAGTAACTGCACATCATCTCTGAAAATTTCATGCAAATCGGTCCAGCAGTTTTTGCGCAATGTTGTCCGCACACATATTTACCAATAAATAAATACACAGGGGTCAATACAATACCTTCGTCAAACGAAGTTTGCGAAGGTAATAATGTTTGTTTGTATATATATATATATATATATATAATTATTTTATATATATAAAATATATATATAATTAAACTGAAAGTGTGTCATTAGTGTTTCCTGGAAATGGATCCTCATTATAAATAGAGAGCCTGTGTATTGATTTTATGTGCTGGTGGATTCCTGTGTACATTCTGTGGTGGAAAGGTGAGAAGCGGTAAGATGTGTGTGTGTGTGTGTGTGTGTGTGTGTGTGTGTGTGTGTGTGTGTGTGTGTGTGTGTGTGTGTGTGTGTGTGTGTGTGTGTGTGTGTGTGTGTGTGTGTTTTCTGTTGGTGTGCGTGGTTTCTTTTTGTCAATCTCTTGTTTTTTCATTTTCCTTGTCTATTGACTGGTGAATCTTGCAAATAGTTTTTGTAAGGTTCACTTGGTTGTGCCTGGATGGGTTTGAGGGTAGAGGAGTCGCAGCCTAAACCCGAATCCCATCCAGATTCTTCCTGATGACTCCACCTTTGTCTGTTTGGGTTCCTCCTGATACTCCAGTGCTGTATTTAGTCAATTATTTCATTTGGAAAGAAACCATTACCAATATAATTTGCCAATATATATAAGTCCAAATAACATATAATATGTATGTGTACAAAAATCACCATTCTCATGACAATATATTGGAAATATGTTTATTGACTTGACTTTTTATACAATGTGTTTTCTTTTGCAGTGCAAAGCTCGACATCAAATGTTTCAGGAGGTTTTGGAGAATTCGAGGGATTATATTTCCTGGATTTCCATTAACGAACCTTTTAATGTTCATTACATTACTTCTGCTTGCTCTCTTTGGTAAGAGACATGTCTGTATGAATCACTGCTGTTTGTGTGAATGTGTTGGGGAAGATATGAGACATTGGGACTAAACGGTTAATCGGAATGTAAAAGCTACTTGCAGTTAATATTATATTCTGACTTGATATACTTGTATTTATGAATCAAACTATATTTGTTTCATGTCATGCATTTCTCCGACATCAAATATTGGCTTTGCACCATATACCGCATAAAACCTGATTACATTTATGCACTATATCATTAAGGGGCATCTATTTATTACTTATGCCAAAATGTCAGAATTTCAACATCTTCCCTACCCCTTACACTCTCTGGGCTATTTTTAGACAAAATATTGCGGCATTTTATGTCATCTCAGCCAATCAAATGTGCCACTCGCTCTCGTTCAAAATAGCAAAATAGCTTGTTGGAAATATAGATTGTGCTCAGAAAAGCAAGGCAAGAGTTGAATAGACCCTTCCCATGTCCTTTTTCAAGACTGTGCAGTTAAGGTGTTCTATGAACTCTTGTTACCCTTGCCGAAGGATCCGGAGAAGGAATTGCATTTGGCTCCGTTTGCTTGTTTGTTATCTTGCCAAAACGAAGTTTTTGCAAGATATGTGAGTCAGCTTGTATGTTGTTTTTTTTTTTGTTTTGTTTTTTGTTTGTTTGTTTGTTTGTCTATAATCACGTATAAAAAATTCTGCAGAGCACAGTTATCATTGGAAATTTTTGTAACTTCGCATATCAGAGGCCTATAGAGGTCCCTTTCAGTGCACAAAATTTTGAAGGTCAAGGTCAAGGTCACTTTGTCGCAAATCAGGGGAGTCGACGAAACCCTTATTTTTTGAGTAATTTTGATTGGATCGTCTTCAAACTTCATGGGAATATAGTTCATGGTCTGGCGCTCAGCTGATTAATTTTTGGTGGCGATTGGCCTTGACTTTCATGGTTAGCGCCTAAGGTCAAACATATTTGACCCCAAGGTCAAATTTTCAAGTTTTAGGAACCATATTGTGTCGTACCTCAAATTGAACACCTCGATGAGTGCTTTCTAGATATGTCAAGCTTGAAACATTATGACGTCATTTGGTGACGTTATGAGGCAAACGCATATTTTTCATGGTTACTCTGTAGAACGATTCTCATCGGAATCTCTCGTAGGCAGATATTCCTCAAGGAGTCGCTCCTGGTGGATAGCAGCTCTGTTCACCTCAGTGTGACCTTAAAGAAGTCACACGTGGTCACCTTTTGGCAAGATACGGGTCACCCTGCGGGTGACATTGGTTTTTTTTATTTGTTTGTTTATCTGTTTGTTTGTTTGTCCGCACAGGACTTTTGTATTTTTGTCCGTAAGCGCTTGTCGGATTGAGACGAAATTTTCACTATTGGTGCGACTACTCATGTAGAATGTTTCAATGATAATTATGATGTCATGTGTTACGTGGTGTGGCAGCCTTATTAGAAAAACGTAAAAACTTTGGACCTCTTTCTCTGAAACCATACCAAGGAAAAAATTGAAACTTGTCACAAAGCAAGTACTCCTCATGGGGAATAAGAGTGAATTTTTATGACATCATAGGTGCCCTCGTTATGACATAATTGCATATGTAGAATGCCACATCCGATCAGTATGAAAATTTTTGAGGGTCATCCAGGGATAAAATGGTCCACAGAAAAAAAAAATCATGACGTCATTGGTCACGTGATTCGGCGGCCAATTGTTTGTTTGTTTTAAAAACCTTCAAAAGTCTTCTTCTCTGAAATAACGAAACAGATCAAGGTGAAACTTTACACATATGACCGACTGTCCATGAGTAACAAAAGGTTCCCACATATGATTTCATTGGTCACATGGTTTGGCAGCCATATTGGATTTACCCTAAAACCTCCAAAAAATCTTCTCCAGAACAGCTGGACAAATCGAGGGGAAACTTCACACAAGTGTTCCCAAAGCCATGGGTGTACAACTGGCACATGGGGAATTAGTGTGGTATTTTTGTGACATAGGTGCTTGTCTTCGTTATGATGTCATTATTACATATGTAGAATGCTACATCCGATCAGTAAAAAAATTTTCAGGGTCATCTTGGGATAAAATGGTCCACAAATGTTTTTGATGACGTCATCGGTCATGTACTTCGGCAGCCATATTGTTTTTTTGTTTTTTTTAAACCTTCCAAATTCTTCTCTGAAATGGCTGAAAAGATCGAGGAGAAACTTTATACGTATGACTGCCTATCCATGAGGAACAAAAGTCACACTTCTGACGTCAAAGGTCACATGGTTTGGCAGCCATATTGGATTTACCTGAAAACCTATTAAAAAAAATACACCACTCAAAAGAAGTCCTGCTGAGGGTTTGCAATCTCTGATTGCTCTTTTCTTTTTTTCATTTGTTTGTCTGTGTCTGTGTCTGTCTGTCTATCTGTCTGTTTGTTTGTCCGCACAGAACATTTGTGTTTTTCTCGGCAATCGGTTGTCGGATTAAGTCAAAATTTTTACCATAGGTGCGACTACAAATGTAGAATGTTTTAATGATAATTATGACATCAAGAGTCACATTGTGTGGCAGCCATGTTGGAAAAATGGAAAAACTTTGGACATCTGTATCTCTGAAACCACACCAAGGAAAAAATTGAAACTTGTCACTTAACAAGTACTCATGGGGAATGAGTGTGATTTTTTTTCATGACGTCATATGTGCCGACATTATGACGTCATAATTGCATATGTATAATGCCACATCCGATCAGTATGAACATTTTTGAGGGTCATCTCGGGATAAAATGGTCCACAGAAAAAATAATACTTGATGACGTCATTGGTCACGTGATTTGGCAGCAATAAAAAAACAGAACACCTTCAAAAAATTTGTTCTCTGAAGTGGCTGAACAGATCGAGGCCATACTCTTTGCATGACCGCCTATACATGAGGAACAAAAGGTTCACAGAAATGATGTCATAGGTCACATGGTTTGGCAGCCATATTGGATTTACCCTAAAACCCATAACAACATCTTCTCCTGAACGGCTAGACAAATTGAGAGGAAACTTCTCACAAATGTTCCCCAACCCATGCGTGTACACGTTTCTTAAGGAATAATTGATTGGTCACATGATTTGTCAGCCATATTGCATTGAAGAAAAATATTAAATAATGTTTTCTCTGGAACCACTTAATCAATCGATGTGTAACTTCAAATTTATAATCTCGTAGTGATGTGGAATAAATGTTTTAAATTTCAACTTGATCAGATGCATGGTCTAGCAGCCTGAATTATTTATTTTTTTGATATGGGTTATTTTTGGTTTATATATATATATATATATATATATATATATATATATATATATATTTATATTTATATATATATATATATATATTTCTTGAATAAGGCTCACTTGACTGTGCCTGGATGGGTTTGAGGGTAGAGGAGTCGCAACTGAAATACGAATCCCATCCTCGTTCCTCCTGATGACTTCATCTTTGCTTCTTGCTCGTTTTGGTTCCTTCTGGTTACTCCAATGCAATCTAAATTTATGAACTATTTCTCTCGACTTTTTGCTGACATTACAAAGTGTATTTTTTTTAATCTCTTCAATCTCTCTTCAAAACATGTGTTTGTCAAAAACATAACTCACTTTCCTTATAGTTTCTCTTTATTCATTCTAATTCTTGCTTTTTCTTCTCTTTCATCTCTCTGTTCCTCTCTTTCATTATCTATTTGCTGAAGGAGAAGTGAATTATTGAGAAAGTTTTCTGTAAGGCTCACTTGGCTGTGCCTGGATGGGTTTGAGGGTTGTGGAGTAGCAGCTGAAACCCAAATCCTTTCCAGGTTCCTCCTGATGACCTCATCTTTGCTCTTTACTTCTTCGGGTTCCTTCTTGGTCTTCCATTTGGTTATTTTTGTACCATCTCCTGATGCTGTGTGGACTGTGCTTCCCCACTGATGGACCTCTGGTAGCTAATACATGTTGCTGCGTTTGAGCCTGGGGAGTAACTACAGAAATCTATTTGTTTGGGTTCTTCCCGACATCTTTGTTCTTTGTACATTTCACACTTCTTTCCAATTTTTTCACAATCCTCTTTATCCATTCTAATTTTTGCTTTTTCTTATCTTTCATCTCTTTTACTCTCTGTTCCTGTCTTTTGTTATCTAACTCTTTAAGGAGAAGTGAATTCTTGCAGTAATTTTTCTGGAAGGCTCACTTGGCTGTTCCTGGATGGGTTTGAGGGTTGTGGAGTCGCAGCTGAAACCTGAATCCTATCTAGGTTCCTCCTGATGATTCCATCTTCGCTCTTTACTTCTTTGAGTTCCTTCTCGATCTTCCGTTTGATTTCTAAATCACCATTCTGGCCATGAGGATCCTGGTCAAGCTGATAAAGGAGATGCATCAGTATCCATTTCACGACTTGCTCATCTCATTCTTAAAGTACGGAAGCCACAGCAGTTTATCTCTATTCTCAAGAAACCATTAGCATGCTCACTTCTGAGCTTTGTACTCAAGCGTTAAGTTACTGCAATCAAATATGACTGAAACTGCTGTCTGCTGGAATGCAAACAATGGGCATGGTATGTCATGTGGAGGGATGCTCCCTTATCTGCAAAGCAGACATTTAAAGATCCCACAATATCTTTCGAAAATGTATGTCTTTAGGTCTGTACCTACATTTTAATTCAGTCAATGGATGAAAACATCAAGCACAGTGCTGACCATCTTGCTCATGCATAATCATGGTAGCAATATTGTGAGGGACCAATTGGAGCAGAAATCAAGTTTTCCTTGAGATTTATATTTTTTAAGAAGGGTTATCAGTGTGTGGAATATTGTGTTGGCCTTTTGTTCATCTCCATGTGCTTACAGAGGAGCTGATAATTTACCAAGTTGGAGTTGTTCCAAGCAGATTTTATGAAGCTCTGGAAAACAAGGATCTCACGAGTTTCAAGGAGGTCGCTTTGCTTTCCTTCTTCTACATTGCTTTGAATTCTTTCGTGAGTATTTTATGTATGGTTCATATACATTTAATTTATTTTATTGTTATGTTGTACTTTTCCTCTGATCAGCAGTGGATCACACCAAAATCAAGCAAACAATTATTTTTATTCCATAGTAAATTGCTTTGGATTAATCCAGATGACAAACTTCCCCACAAATGTCTCCTCTTCCTTTGCTCCAATTGGTTCATCTGATAATTTGCTTGTGAGAGTTAACTCTCTGGCTATTTGCAGAGAGCTGCCTCCACATCGGTGAGTCTGGTAGTTCACTCAAGAAGATTGGCCAGGACTGCAAGCAGCCATCTCTCTTCAGCACTGGTCTCTCATATCTACTGCTCCTGATGTTAACTCAGCCTGGGAATTCTTCCACAAAAACCTGCTCTTGGTCATCCACAAATTCATCTCATCTCGTTTTCAGTTGTCCTACCTTTCTTCATGCCCATGGTACACTGAATCCTTTGGCGAGGAAGTTGCTCTGAAACAACTTGTCTTCTCTTCTTGGAAGGAAAATCCAATCAAAGACAATCTCAGTACATTATCAGTGCATTCGGAGCTGATCCTCACACCGCGCCTCACTCCGGAGAGGTTTTGCCCTTGCAGCGCTGCCGCTACGTTTTCACCTTGACATGTCTCTTGAGAACCACTCACCACAATGCTCCAGAGCAAGCATCTCTAACTCGTCTCACACAAAGTCCCAGAACTACTGACAACCCCCCACTTTTGAAACGCTCCCTTAAGTCACGCTGTGCTCTGCCCTTTATACTCGTAGATTTCAGCAAGAAGTTGTAGCTTCCATGCACTTCTCTTCTTTTATCGTCGGTGGACAGGGTGACTATCGCTGCCATCCTTCTGCACTGGTTCGTGCTTCCAAGAGTAAGAGGGTGAAAAGCACATATAGACAGATTCCAAATGGGAATGATTGAGAGAATAGAGGAGCATGAATGGTAGTAGCTTTGACATATATATATATATATATATATATATATATATATATATATATATATATATATATATATATATATATATATATAGTGGCGGGGGGGGGGGCTCTGGATTTCTGCTAGAACAGTCTTCTACATGTGACCTGTTATTTCACACAGAAACCAACACTTATGCACGACGTTTATCAATGAAATATCTATTCTATCTTACTCCCTTTAGCTCCTTTGACCATCAACTTGATTCAAGAATATGCATCATTCTTATACCTTGTACATTGTTATTATAAATGTCCTTTAATTTTCCTTAATTACATCAAAATTACGATGTCTATTTTTGATATTTTTGTAAATATTGCATCCATCACATGGTTTATTTTATTTATCATGGCTAATCTGTGCTTTGCTTAATTTTTTTTTCAGTTGAAGAGTGGTGATTCATACCTCTCTAAATTGCTTGATATCAGCTGGCGAAAATGTCTCACGGAAAGTCTGCACACTTCGTACTTCCGTGGCAAAGCATATTACCAACTGAGCAGCATGCAGGAAGTCATTGACAACCCGTAAGAATGCATCATGGGCTCAGATTAGACTTGGACTCAGGCCCTTGTAGCTCGAGACTGATGAAAGACTCAATGAGTCCATTGTAATCATAGATAATGTGGCACTGAGTCATGTTGCAGTGAATCTCAGTTGACACAGATTAGGCATATTTTAAGTCCTACCTAAATCTAGTTTAATCACCTTCAACGCTTTAATCAAACCTTCACACAATATGTCATGGACTTTAGAAACTCTAAGATTTGGTCTCAAAATGGTGTTGATTCATTCATCTGAATATACAAAACTCCTCTTCCTCCATCTTCTTCTTCACGTGAAATAATGGTGACTCTCATTCAATCCCGTTTCTCATGTCAATTACATTCAGAAAACGCTTGCGATATTCAATACTTTTTTTTGAATATTTCCATTTTATTCATATAACAGTCATATATCGCCCCATCAAACAGTATGTCTGATTTTACACCGCCTTTCGCTTTAATTGCAACACAGGTGAGAAAAGGATATGAAAAAAGCAGCTGATATTTCAGTAATTCATTTGTATGATTTTCAAGGATGAAAGTTAATTTTTTGCCGCATACCCCTTCAAGTTAACCGAGAATGGCGCGCGGTAGAGCGCATAGTCTCTCCTCGCATGCTCATTCTGAACAAAAACCTCAACCTCAGTTCAGATGCATCGTTAAGACCTAAGTCACATTTGCCACGGCGGCCGTGGGCTCTCCAAAATCTATGGCCACGAGCAATTATACGCCGGCCGCAGTATTTCCACGGTCACACAATGTAGCAGTCACATATGTTTTTATTTTTCGGGGAGCCGCACAGCGTATTTAGAAATTGTGGAGACCGAAAACGTGGGGGTGCCGTACGGTCTTTGATTTGATGTCGCACGGTGACCTTAGGGCATTCCTGCGGCGGCCATAGAATTTTCAAGGCAGACGCAAGGCGACCACAGGGGGACCACAGGGGGCCCTAAGGCGAGCGTGCGGCCAGACGGACGGTAACGAATGGGTGAATTTTTTTTTTACCAGTTCTTTTGTTTCGGCTTGTCGAATTGCTACGGCGAACGTAGAAATGAAAAAAAGTTATAACTCCGCGTTATAATTCCACGCCGACCCCTACGGCCTGTAAAAGATAGCCAAACGGCGTAGGGCCACCCTGAGGCCACCGCAGAAACTCTGCGGCCGCCGCACGTTTCTGTCAATTCAGAGGGCGTACGGCCGCCGTATCCTTGCCGTAGAGCAAATGTGACTTAGGCCTAACTGAACACACAACTATGATGGCCCACTGCTATTATGGCCCACATACCCATATCATCCATGCACCCTCTTTTGTCACATGCATTGCCATTATCCATAGCGTTATTGATTGATTATTAGGATATTTAACAACCACTTTTGTACACATAAAGACTAACGGTCGGTAGTCATACAATTCAGAGGGTCGTACTCGCTTGGGGACTGGGGCAACGATAGCAGATTTTCAGCTGGACGTGATTGAATGTAAATCCACTGACTGCTTGAAGAGAACACTGCCAGCTGTCTGGAGCATACTTTAAGGACCCGGCCGCATATCTTATCTGGACCGACTGCTTTGTGAAGATTTAAATTCTTAAACAATTTTTCCACTTCATTGACTTTGGTGACTATGTGCTCGCCTTCTGTTTCAGACAGAGCAGAACACTGAAATCATTTGAGCCAAAGCGGCTGTAAAATTGATTAAATTAATTTGCCATCAACATTGGGTTTCCGAAAACAAGGAACAAGTCGTGTTTTTTTCGTTTTTGAGAAACCTATGATGATTTGCAGTCCCTGCCAGGCTTCTCGTGGGTTGTTTGTCCTAAAGCAGTTGTCCATTCTTTCTTTGGAGTTTTCTTTAGCGTTTTTTTTTTACTGTTAATGATAGTTTTAATTGTAGCGTTTTAAGTTTATTTTGGTCCTTCATTTGAAAAACCTTTTTCCTTTCAAAAAGGATCTCTTTTAAGTCTTTCAAAACCCTGGCTTTGTCATTGGGATATATTTTTACAGTCTTTACCAGGGTGTGAAGTTCTAAACAAAAGTTCACATATCTGTTGATTATATTGGTGGCCTCATCGATATTTTCTGTTTCATTCAAAAATGCTTCCCAATCAGTGATTTCAAAACACGTTCTCAAGTTATCGAGTGAGCACTTGTTCCAGAGCCTGATGTCCTTTTTCCATGGTTTCTCAGTTTTAAGTTTTTGTTTATATTTAGGCAGAAGATGAACAACGTCATGGTCAGAATGACCGATACCTGGTCTTATGATTGGTTTGTGAGCATCATTTACTGAACTGTAACAGTGGTCGAGGATATTATTTCCCTGCACAGCCTCGTCAACATATTGAAAATGGTGGAGCAAGACCCGATCCAATGTGCATTAGTTGAAATTGCCCAGTCTGGTGATAAACTGGTGAGTCTAGTGATGAGTCCTCGATACGATGGACCATGTCAGAGATCATACCAACTGCCTCGTTGGTGTCACCATCCGGTGAACCAGAACCACCGAACCATTGAGTGGCCACAATCCAGCCGGGTTGTGGAAGGTGTGTCAGGGCATGTAGACGACCCCTTACTATTTCTTTCTCACCGCGACCACTTCTCACCCCTCCTCCCTTTCTCTCATGGCTGGTGCCTTTGTTTAGAGTGCGAAGTGATTAACTTAAGGCATCTGAAAGAGGGTTTGTCACGGAGGAGACAAGGGGAAATCTATATGTGCCTGCAAATTGTGTATATTGTCCGCATCGCCTATTCCTGTGTTTTCCCGCCAATTCCTTGTTGGAATCGTAACCGCCATTTCTCCCACCAATTTCTGCCCTGCTGGTAATAAACACATGAAAGATTTAGAATGGTTTCTGGACTTATCCTGTCCAGGGTGATCAGAGAGGGTGCTCCTGGGGGTAATTAGCCTAAGCGGTTGAGTGGCCTTTGATGGATGATAGGGTGCAGCGCATAATGTTGGTTCGCTCGGCAAATTAACATCCGTGGCGTGACCACCGACACAGTTCCCCATCTACTTCAATCATCCGCACACTCGTACTTCAATAATCGATAAGATGCTGGCACAGGTACGATAAATTGATACTGGGCACGAGTTCCAACCAAAGGTGAGTGTTGCAGACGGCATCATAACTTTTTTTTACCGTTTGAGCTTTTGTCATCTAGTTTTCAACAAACCTATATGGAGAGGATAACACAAGTACAGGTTTTTTTAAAACTTGTTTTCATCGTTTAGCTTGAGTACAAAGCAGACGTGGATGGGCTTTGCATTTTGAGATGCTTTCTAATCTTTATTTTTTGATTGACAATATGTCATGATATGGAATATGGTATTATTTAATCCATCATTAAAATATTTTCAACACAGTTTTTTGCATCTGATGATACCTTGTAGACCTCTCTATTTGTAATAATGAGATAATTTTTTTTCAAGTATATTATAATTATTTTTCCGGTTCAGTACTAACAAATTGGTGTGCTATTTCAGAGACCAACGAATCAGCCAGGATGTGAAAAAGTTCTGCTCACAATTAAGCCAGATGGCCAGTAAGGTGGTTGTCTCACCTTTCACCCTCACTTACTACACCTACCAATGTTTTATCAGGTATGTGTGATTGTATGGCAGCTGGAGGTAAAGCTAATAGTGTTTTTCGTTTTATTTGCAGGGGTATAAATAATATATCAAAAGAGGTAGTGTTTAACATTGTGCAGGGATTTATTGAGGCCTCCTCTCAAATATTGTATACCGTTTTAGTCCATTGTAATCATAGATAATGGCCAGACATCGCTACCCCATGCAATCATCACATGGAGACCAGGTTTTTCAGTCTTGTGGCATGCACCTGACTTACTCTTCATGGTGTGAGCGGTTGGGGTATCACTTTAAGCCGTTAGAGTCTCGTGGGTATGTGATAAATACTCGTATAAAGAACTGTCAATGTGTTGCTTCCTTGTCCTTCCCGCTCCTTTGTTGCTTGCAATAAACCCTGTTTTCGCACCACTGGCATATGACCATGGTGTGTGTTTCGGATTATGCATTATAACCATGGTGCGAGTTAAAATCGACGGCCATTGGAAATTGGCTTCAAACCATTGATAATAGGTTTAAAACTGCAGCAGTTCATCCTGGGTCATTGCTTGGCCCCATCCTTTTAGACGGGTGAACCGGCTGTAGTTGACAGATCTCGTTGGAATTTCAGTATGCTGGAAACAAGAGCAAACATCTGTTTGATTTTCCTGGTGGACGGGCTTACGGCCTCTGAGGAACATCCATCACCAAACTGGTGCCCATCCGGGTGGAAGATTTGACCACATATCCACCCACTGTCGACCGTTATATTGGTAGTTAAAATTGAGATCAGGACACTGGTCCAAATCTGATGACCATGACATACATACATACATAATATGTATATATACAGGGTCTCCCATACATAAGTATATATATATATATATATATATATATATATATATATATATATATATATATATATATATATATATATATATATATATTGTTGCGGATTCCGCGCCCGCCGGCGTGCGAACGGCCACGTAACTCGAATCGCGGCACGTCGCCCACCGGACGGACAATCCAGTCGTGACCCTCTCGGACTAACGCCGGGAACCAGTCACGGGTGGACCTTTCGGTCTCACCGCTATCGAGCCAATCAGCCCCCGCGTGGGATAGGGTTGCTCGCCAAATTCGACCTACCTAAGTACCCACGCGGAGGGTAGACCGGGCGATCGCACCTCGCCGCAGGTCGACTTCGGACACGGGCCACTTAAGCGACCCGTTCCGTACTATCAGAATAACCGAGCGGTGTTATCGTCGACCTCAACGGTTCGATTAATTATCGGGCGTATTCAGCCCACTACCAACCCTTTACGTGAAGCAAGATGGGGATTCAATGGAGGAAAAGACGAAGCGAAGCGGGAGAACAGTTCAACAATAAAGCACATTTATTCGCGGCACACGGGAAGCACACAAATACAATTCCACCAAAAGCACACAAAAAAAAGAAAACACAATTCCATTTACACAAAAAGCAAATATAAAAGCGAAAACACAGTGCAGAGCTAATACCGACTACCGAGCACACGGCAACACTTATACAATTCTACTTCACAGACGGCGCCGACAACACATACCCAAAACCAAGGAAAAGAAATACCCTCAAGGATGAGGCGGGCCTGAGGCCGAGACCGGGTCGCGCCTACCCGTCTGGTGATGAGACGCGGAGCGGCGATGGCGCCTCTCTCCGCGGGCCTCGCGGACAGTGTCAGGCAGGGGGTGGGAAAAGGGGCCCCCTTGGTCGCACTATCTCAGCGCGGGGGGAAACAGGAGGGGGTTGCTGATGCTCGGGGTATAGAGGATCTTTATTATCCCTGGTGTGCGTCTCCACCTCGGCCAGGTCGCGCTGCCGGCCTTCCTCGGGCGTGCAGCTCCCGGCACCGTCGCGAGCACCCCCTCGTCTGCCTTCGCCGCGGCCGCCTCTCCGCCTCTCCGCCTCTGGACTCTCCACCCTGGACTCTTCTTTGGGCTCTCCTCGTTCGACTCTCTTCAGCTTCTCCAGCTACTGCAGGCTTCGGGCTCCAGACTTCCACTCTCGTCCCCTCCGTTCCGACTCCTTCTCGTTCTCGTTCTCGTTCTCGTTCTCGTTCTCGTTCTGCTGACTGACGAACACCGTCCTTTTATCCCCCCGTAGCTTCGCCTTTGACCCCCTCCCTTTGACCTTTCACCTCGCTCCCCATTGGCCCGAGAAAAAGTGGGCGTGAAGGCTTTTTGATCCACAAATTTGCATATATCGATCGTTCTGGAGGCGGGGCCAAATCGCCCCTCGCTCACCGATTGGACGGCAAAAAGTGGGCGTGTGTCGTTTTTGATCCGTTTTTGAAGCACAAAATCCGTGATTTTGTACTCGCTGTTCAACGTGCGCCCTGCACGAGTCCAACACCGGTACCCACAGCGGGGCAAGAATGGTGGCGATGCTACGGTTGCGAGGTGTGACGGGAAGGTCGTGGCGGTTGTGGTGAAGCGGCGTTGTGGTTGGTGGTTGATGTTGTGGTTGTGGTGGTAATCATGGCGGTTGGTCCAAAATAAAGATAGTAAAAGAAAAACGGCTATCCTGAAGAGTCGCAGCACGCATAAATGACATGTATTCCCACTAGACAACGGGTTTGGGCCTAACTACACATATACTTGCCGAGATACCTCACCTAAGGGACCTGAATGGTGGTTTGCGAATCTGGTAACCACAACACTACCCCCTCCCCTTTTTACAGACTCGTCCCGAGTCGTCAAATTTTCGTGTGCCATCATGTGTAGTTTTCCCCTAGTACATTTTACCTACGGATCCCTGAGTGCGACATTCATGGTATTCGTGTCCCCAAAATAAATAACCTAAGGGCTGCGTAACTACCTAAACAAACTCACTCACACGGACGACTTAAATAAAATTGCCGGCGCTAAGACATACATGCCGGGGGCGCACTCATATGTACAGTACATCTTACCTTAACTTACAAATTTTACACTAAACCATGGCCCAGGATCATTGAACTCTGCAAAGAAAAGCAGTTAGCAGGGAGCCAGGCTGCCCACATGCAGTCTCTGGCTCAAACAATGCAGGTGACAGGGAACGTGGCTGGCTGCTCACACGCAGTCCAAGGCCTTCCCTTTTGAACTGAACTCAGTGAACCACAACGGTGCTTGGGCTGCACAACGCAGTCTCCGTGCCAGCTCAAGTGGCACACGCAATGAGCACAACGAATGGATGCATGAACGGTTTGAACTGAATGCAGTGAACCACAACGGTGCATGGGCTGCACAAACGCAGTCTCCGTGCCAGCTCAAGTGGCACACGCAATGAGCACAACGAATGGATGCATGGACACAAACACGGTGCACGGGCCGCCACTGCAGGCCCGTGTTGTAGCTGCCAACAGGGCAGTTCTCGCAGCTTGCAAACTGTTGCCTTGATCCTGGCGCACATGGAAATGAACAGGGGGGGCAAAGCAAAAATTGAACGGGGCTGGTGAACGTGGGCAGTGGGCATGGCATGGCAAAGGTAGCAGGCAAACACAGCCCGCCGAAGAAGGCCGCCGCAGGCAAACACAGCCGGCAGATGAACTGGCCGGCACAGGCCTTGAAGTACCACAGCTGCAGATGATCCGGCCGGCACAGGCCTTGAAGAAAACAGCCAGCAGATGAACTGGCCGGTACAGGCCTTGCAGCACAACAACAACTGCCGATGAAGTTAGCCGGCCTCTGCCTTGCAGCAAAACACGGCCAGCCGATGAAGTTGGCCAGCCTTTGCCGTTCAGTGGAGGTTGGTGGAGGGAGTGCGGTGGTGCTGGCCACTCGGAAGGCGGGCTCGGACCTACCTACCTGTCTCCCTCCCACCTATCGCCTTTGCCTGTCACTGTCCATACCCACTCCCTTAATTTGTCAAACCCCAATTTAGCCCCAACTTATTTTTTTGTTGTTTTCATTTTTACTCCCCCACTATAAATCGTCCCCTAACCCCCTTTATCGTCCTTGTTCGGCTAACCTATCCTGTCACCTAGCCTACTCCCAACCCCTACGTTCCCTTCCCGGAGGGGAATAAGGGAGAGCTAACGTCCTGTGTCGAGGCCCAACGAAGCCTCAGGATGGCCTCCCCAGAGTTCGGCGATCTATAACCAAAGTGGGTCCAGCGGCCCACAACGACAGCGAGGGGATGGATGGTGCGGAGGGGTACACTTCCTAATCTACCCTATCCATTTAACTGTTAAACTACCCCGGGGCTTTCAACAAGCGCCTCTCGCTTAAACTATTGGTTCTAACAACCCAGATTCCCGTCGCCTGTGTTGGTGTCCTCACAATTTCGGGCCTCGCCCCCCAATTTTCTCTCCGTGCCCTCACACGGTCTCCTGGCTGGGACACGTGGCTCCCTTTGGCAGGCACGACCCTCTGCCGAATCTCCCGCTATGGCACCCCGGGCACTACACTGCCTCCGAGCCTACCAGCTCCCTAACACCGGGGAGTGCCCCCCATGGCACCTCCCCTGAAACGCACACGTGGCAGGCCGGCCTCCCGGGCCCCTTTCCGAGGGTCACCCGTGCCCACAACACTGCCCACGCGGCTAATGGCGCCCCGGGCCCCCGCACCAAGCAGGCGCACCCGTGCCCACTACTCTATCCCGGCCCCCTATGGGCCCTTGGCCTACCGCGGCCGACTAGCCTGGTGCCCGGGGTACCCACTCAGCGATACTCACCTTTCGCAGCCACGCTCCCAAGCCCGTCAACAGGGCTCCTGCACCCCTCCAAATGGGTCTCGAGCCTACTTTCCCACCAACAACAAAACGACCTCCATTTTTGTTAATTTGACTAACCCAGCTAACTCACTCTACACTGACCCCGGGGGTCCCTTGGGCGGGAGTCACTCCTCCCCCCAATCACTCATCGCACCATGCATTCCCCATTCACTCCACACACACAGACCCGCTGGCCTCACTCACTCAACAAGTACTCACCTCACAACCCACAACTCTTCAACACACTCACCACTGAACTCTGCCATCCTTCTAACTACCTCCCCTAACTAACTCGTGCTCCCACGTCGTCCCTTAAACTATAGCACGTTCCTTTTAACACTACGTAGCTAAACTACGTCCCCTCTACACATCCACAAGTCTGTCACTGTCTTTTAAATAATTCATTTTATTTCCCAACCTAAATCTGGCTACAATCCCTCTAACTAATCCATTCCACGGACTCCATGAGGACTTACCCCTGCCCCATGGAGTCGGTCTAGCTAAGCTAACCCTTCCCCCTAACTAGTTTCCATCCTGTGCCCAGGTTAAGGGGGTCTTCCACCCCTTACCCAGGAATCCTGCGCACCCGAAAGTGAGGCTTGTTTTTTTTTTTTTTTTTCTTTACATGCGCAGCGCCAGCGCGGCAACTCAGAGCTCGCGCACTTTGCACCTGCCCGTGACGTCATGCAGCTGCACGTGTTCCTCGTCCCTCCTTGGACGGGACCATCCGGCAGAGATACCCCTCCTGCCGGATTCCAACCCCACGTGCAGCCATGACGTCACCGTGCGCATAAAAAAAAAACAAGCCCCACGTCTCGAGGGGTTCCCCACGCGAACACATGTGCTTTGCCCGTTGGAGCTTAACACACACGATCGCGTGGAGAACCCGTCCGGTCCAAATCCATTTACCTGCCTAAACTTTGTCCGTCCGCGGGATCGGCAAATCCACCGCGTACGTTTCCGGACCGGGACTTCACTCTCGCAAGCGAGCACGTGGTGGTCTCGTGCGTTGCACAGCACGAACCGCGTGCTCACTGCTGGGCGAACCCGGCACGGTCCCCGAAACAGCTACAGCCGCTACTCGGCTTTCTCTCCTCTGTCGCCGTCTCAGTCTCCATTCCACCCACGCACACCTGCGTGTTACGACGCACACAGTCCACTCCATCACATTCACACGGGGAGACGCGGCTGCGTGCTCCCGCATGCCAACCGACATCTCCCTCACATACCGTTCTCTCACACACACGGTCTCCCTTGCACACAGCGACCTTGCACACGGCCGTTCACTCACGCACGGTGCCTCACCACTCACACAAACCATACTACTTACACACGCGGGGGCACTCACCCGCGGTGCCTCATCCACACACCGTGCCTCACTCATACACGCGGGGGCACTTAACCGCGGTGCCTCATCCACACACGCGGGGCACTCAACCGCGGTGTCTCATCCACACTGGCCGTTTCACTCACACACGGTGCCTCACCCACACACGCGGGGGCACTAACCCGCGGTACCTCACTCACACTCCGTGCCTCATCCACACACGGCGTGCTGGGAAGCACGTACTCCGGCACCATCGCCACCACACCACTCACACACGGGGTCGCTTCCACACACGGGGACGCACTCACACCTTGCACCACACACAGGGACAACCACACTGGGGATTTGTGTCCCCACAAGGGTCTCCGGGGCCTCTACACCCCCCAAGCTCTCCGTGCACCCGTCCCCTCAACCTCGCAAAGCACGACCGAACTCACCTGGTCGTGACTCGCCTCAAGGGGGCATACTCCCTCCCCTTGTTCCTGGAGGAGGTCATCCAGCTGCTCGCACCGGGTCCCCACACGCTCCGCGAGCTCAACCTCACTATCCTCCACTACCTCCGTGTGTGTGTGTGCGTCACTTACCCCGTCTTCATCGTGTTGTCTCTCCTCTATTTTTTTTGTCTCCCGTGTCTCTATACATTTATAAGTTTCTGTTGTCCCCTCCTGTCTATTAGTCTCCGCTTCTTTCTGGCGTCTTTCCCTTATCTTTAAGTAGGTCAACCTTGCTTTCTCTTTAAGTCGCTCCCGTCCTTCCCTGTTTTTCACTCCTTGCTCTTTCACGATCTCCGCGTACCTCATCCTTGCTTTCCGTATTAATTGTTCTTTTCTCTCCCTCGCAATTACTTTCACCTCGTCTCTTGTCTCCCGAATTACTTTTTCCTTACCCGCCTCCACCGCGGGCCTGTCAGCCGTTGCACCCCCTTCCAGCTCGTTCGTTCCGACACGTGGAGTCGCCATTTTAAGTTCCCTGCTCACGGCCTTCATGCCCGCCTGCAGGCTTCGGCCCATGTTCTGCGTCTCACCCCGGAACTTTTTCATTTCCTCCTTCATGTTTGCTTCCATTCCGTTTATTTGCTTGTTCATTTCGTTTTTCATTTCATTTGTATTTGTATCCATCTTCTCGTTCATGTGTTGTGTATTCGCATCCATCGTCGTTTTCACTTCATTTGTATTTGTATCCATCTTTTCATCCATTTTTTTCATATTCGCATCCATTTTTTCGTTCATTGCCGCCAGCATGGCGCATAGCTGGGCTATGTCGGGTGCGCTTGAGTGAGCCGTTTCGGCAGGGGTTGGGGAAGGGTCTTGGTGGAGAGGGGGGGGGGGAGGTGTTATACACCGCGGCCGCTGCCGCACCCACCTCGGGCCCTGGGTTCAGTTGGGCGAGTCCGTGTTCCTGCACAATCAACATTTCCTGCTCGGGGATTCCATCCTGGACCATGGACTCTACATTATTACACATATACATTTCTAATACCCCCGGCTCCCGCTCGCCTTGAGACGCCATCTTGCTTCTCGTGAAGGGTTAATTTAACTCGCTCGTAATTTGGAGGGAATCGGGGGTCGCTTCTCTCACCCCTGGACCGATTCCCGTGAATTTCGCTGGAGACAGGAGAGCCTGTTGTCCCGCTCTCCAATACCAGTGCCGCGAGGAGGGCGATGAATTTGTATCGCACGACCTGACACCAGTGTTGCGGTCTTCGCGCCCGCCGGCGTGCTGACGGGCACGTAACTCGAATCGCGGCACGTCGCCCACCGGACGGACAATCCAGTCGTGACCCTCTCGGACTAACGCCGGGAACCAGTCACGGGTGGACCTTTAGGTCTCACCGCGATCGAGCCAATCAGCCCCCGCGTGGGATAGGGTTGCTCGCCAAATTCGACCTACCTAAGTACCCACGCGGAGGGTAGACCGGGCGATCGCACCTCGCCGCAGGTCGACTTCGGACACGGGCCACTTAAGCGACCCGTTCCGTACTATCAGAATAACCGAGCGGTGTTATCGTCGACCTCGACGGTTCGATTAATTATCGGGCGTATTCAGCCCACTACCAACCCTTTACGTGAAGCAAGATGGGGATTCAATGGAGGAAAAGACGAAGCGAAGCGGGAGAACAGTTCAACAATAAAGCACATTTATTCGCGGCACACGGGAAGCACACAAATACAATTCCACCAAAAGCACACAAAAAAAAGAAAACACAATTCCATTTACACAAAAAGCAAATATAAAAGCGAAAACAGTGCAGAGCTAATACCGACTACCGAGCACACGGCAACACTTATATAATTCTACTTCACAGACGGCGCCGACAACACATACCCAAAACCAAGGAAAAGAAATACCCTCAAGGATGAGGCGGGCCTGAGGCCGAGACCGGGTCGCGCCTACCCGTCTGGTGATGAGACGCGGAGCGGCGATGGCGCCTCTCTCCGCGGGCCTCGCGGACAGTGTCAGGCAGGGGGTGGGAAAAGGGGCCCCCTTGGTCGCACTATCTCAGCGCGGGGGGAAACAGGAGGGGGTTGCTGATGCTCGGGGTATAGAGGATCTTTATTATCCCTGGTGTGCGTCTCCACCTCGGCCAGGTCGCGCTGCCGGCCTTCCTCGGGCGTGCAGCTCCCGGCACCGTCGCGAGCACCCCCTCGTCTGCCTTCGCCGCGGCCGCCTCTCCGCCTCTCCGCCTCTGGACTCTCCACCCTGGACTCTTCTTTGGGCTCTCCTCGTTCGACTCTCTTCAGCTTCTCCAGCTACTGCAGGCTTCGGGCTCCAGACTTCCACTCTCGTCCCCTCCGTTCCGACTCGTTCTCGTTCTCGTTCTCGTTCTCGTTCTCGTTCTCGTTCTCGTTCTCGTTCTCGTTCTCGTTCTCGTTCTCGTTCTCGTTCTCGTTCTCGTTCTCGTTCTCGTTCTGCTGACTGACGAACACTGTCCTTTTATCCCCCCCCGTAGCTTCGCCTTTGACCCCCTCCCTTTGACCTTTCACCTCGCTCCCCATTGGCCCGAGAAAAAGTGGGCGTGAAGGCTTTTTGATCCACAAATTTGCATATATCGATCGTTCTGGAGGTGGGGCCAAATCGCCCCTCGCTCACCGATTGGACGGCAAAAAGTGGGCGTGTGTCGTTTTTGATCCGTTTTTGAAGCACAAAATCCGTGATTTTGTACTCGCTGTTCAACGTGCGCCCTGCACGAGTCCAACACCGGTACCCACAGCGGGGCAAGAACGGTGGCGATGCTACAGTTGCGAGGTGTGACGGGAAGGTCGTGGCGGTTGTGGTGAAGCGGCGTTGTGGTTGGTGGTTGATGTTGTGGTTGTGGTGGTAATCATGGCGGTTGGTCCAAAATAAAGATAGTAAAAGAAAAACGGCTATCCTGAAGAGTCGCAGCACGCATAAATGACATGTATTCCCACTAGACAACGGGTTTGGGCCTAACTACACATATACTTGCCGAGATACCTCACCTAAGGGACCTGAATGGTGGTTTGCGAATCTGGTAACCACAACAATATATATATATATATATATATATATATATATATATATATATATATATATATATATATATATATATATATATATATATATATATATATATATATATATATATATATATATACAGGGTCTCCCAAAAGTCTGGATTCAGAGGCAAAAATTTATTTTAAAGTTTTATTACAGTAAATGCTGAAATTGACGGCCTTGGACTTCGCGACACTTGTTTATATGCTGAATACAAGAACGTTGAACATTTCTGAACCTAAAGCGTGAAACACTTTAACAGTGGCATGTGTTATTGGATGCTTATCAAGATGCTTTCTATTGAATTTGACAGCAACTCCTCTATGTGAAGAATCCTGTCTTGCGTACATGAGAATGAGTTCAATTTGATCTTCTATTGTTAGTTTCGAGGCCATCTTGGATCTGAAAGAAAAAGAAAAATATAAAATTGTATATTAGGAAAAATGCCGATGGATCCAAACTTTAGGTACACCCTGTATATATTTAACTTACTGGTGATGTTCCTGTATGTGCTGCATTGTTACGCTGCTCTTTTCCACCACTGCCCCTGAAAAATTGAGTCCATAAACTTGTAGATTGGTGTGGTGTTGATGTAGTACAGGTTTGATGGGTCAAATGGCCTTCTCCTGCATTAATGTTTCCAATTGTATTTCCTTGTATTCTGTACTCTGCGACATATTGCGCTGAACAAACCCTCAACCTGCATTGTCGAACTTGATTCCATATTGTTGCAGTATGTTATTAAAGTGCATTTTCCTTTATTGGTCAAACAACATTTCCATTGATCTTTGCTCCACCACAATTCATTCATTATTCTTCAAGATGCTCTTTCTTTTCTTTTGCAGCACAAGCTGGCAGGGTCCTGTCTCTCTCTTTGTTTATTTTATCATTGGAACGTGCATCAACAAGTTGCTTATGAGTCCTGTTGTTTCTGCTGTCGTTGCTCAGGACAAACTCGAAGGAAACTTCAGGTTGGACATAACATTGGTTGTTTGTTGAAGTTTACCTTAGCTTCTTGTTTAGTATGGTCACTATGTATGATGCTCAATGTGAGAATGACATACCTCAAATCTATCCAGCTTTTGAAAACTCACTGAATAGAGGAGCAGAAATGCATAAGTTGTATCGAAATAATTTTAATTGCTATCTTTCAAATTTGTTTCTACCATATTGAATGGTTTGACTGTCTTGATGTTGATGCCATTGCTAGAGCCAAAGATGTGTTTTGTGCGAGTTTGAAAAGTTTTAAAGATATCTATCAAGGCTTATAGATTGAGCAATACAATTCCACAGGCTTGAGGAAAAGGGGACTAAGAAGTGGAGGTGAGAAAAAAGGCTGGATTTGTTTGAAGAATAATTATGAGGGGAATACTTTATCATCATTAGTAATGTTTCATTGATGACCAATAAATTACTTTGCTCTACACACAACATTTTAATCAGTTGTTTGTTCAAACTGCTTTCATCCTTGTTCAGTTTATTTGTTATGCCATGTGAGTTAACCTGAAATCTGCCCCCCCCCCCCATGGCTCTGCAGGTTCAAGCATATGCAAATCAGAGTACATGCTGAGTCTGTGGCTTTTTACAGGTCAGTGAAGCAGTTTGGATAACTGTTTTTTTTTTTTTACTTGGACATTAATAACATTACATTAATTATATTAATAACATCTCACTACTAATTTAAATGATATTTGACATGCTATTTCGTGTTATTGCCAAATTAGTCTGGGAGGTCAGTGGTCGAATCCCCTTACGAGTCATACCAAAGACTTAAAAAAAGAAAAGAAAAAAAAAAGGTACGTGCTGATTCCTTGCTTGACTCTCAGAATTTAATAGGATAAAGCACAGACAAACAACGCTAGGAAGGAAACCACCCAGTATAACCTTTTCCAAGAAACTGCTTCCACATCACCAACACTCTTTCAAGAGTATGGTACATCATATCAATATACACATATAAAGATAGATAGAAAGACCCACCCACATCTCTCACCTGTGAATGGAGGGAATAGCCAATCAGCTCTCACCGAATCGACCGCCCAGATGGCTAGATTTACACATGGTACATGCTTGAGAGCCTCATTGGTATGCATTGCTGTCTACACTATCGCTGATCATTCGCCAATAAGTGATGAAACCGGTCTGGTAGCTGAGGGGAGTGTATAGCATTGGGATTGTCGTGTGGGTGCTATGTGTGAACGTCTTTATCGTTGTTGAGGAACTCTGGGAAGGGTTTGAAATGGCGTTTAGCACGTGCCTTGCGTAAGTCTTCTTGGGTTGCTTTATGCAGCTACTTTGGCTGGAGGAGCATAGGAGGGATCAATTATATATATATATATATATATATATATATATATATATATATATATATATATATATATATATATATATATATATACAGCACAAGGTTGTGGGTAGCATCGTTGGCTGAAGGCGTGGCTGTGCCGCTGATGCAGTGCCCCGATTACCAGTACACTGGCACTCATTTTGCCAACCTTGAAAGGATGGCAGGTGAAGTCAATCCCACCTGGTGTTAATTCAATGGAAAAACAGGGGCTCGGGCTCGGGCTCAGTACCCTAAGATCCTAAGCCAGCCACCTGAACCGTTAAGCCAACACCAGGCTTAAAGAAAAACCAACATTTAGCATTGTGACCTACAAATAACATTTAATAATAAACTCCAAAGAGATTCAAAATGAATTTAAATTTAATACTTGGGTGACTCGATGATGTAATTTGTTAAGAGTTAGAGCGTTCGCTCTCAGTCGAAGAGGTTGGCTTTCAAATCCCGGCCAAGTCAATCGTTATATCAAAGACTTTCAAAATGCTGTGTGTTGCTTCCTTGCTTGATGCTTAACATTTATCAAGGAAAGAGTATGGACAAACAGACAGACAGAGAAGGGAGAAGAGGAAGGCAGAGAAGGGAGGAGAAGAGGAGGGCAGAGAGAGAGGAGAGGAAGGCAGAGAAGAGAGGGGACGAGGACAGAGAAGAGAGGAGAGGAGGACCAGAGAAGAGAGGAGCGGAGGACCAGAGAAGGGGGGCAGAGAGGAGAGGAGAGGAGAGGGGGTGGGTAGGAGAGGAGGGGCAGAGAAGACAGGAGAGTAGGGCAGAGAAGACAGGAAAATATCGCAGAGAGCAGAGAGGAGAGGAGAAGGGAGCAGAGAGGAGAGGAGAAGGGGGCCAGAGAGGAGAGGAGAAGAGGGCCAGAGAGGAGAGGAGAAGGGGGCCAGAGAGGAGAGGAGAAGGGGGCCAGAGAGGAGAGGAGAAGAGGGCCAGAGACGAGAGGAGAGAAGGGGGCCGAGAGGAGAGGGGGCAGAGAGTAGAGGAGGGGCAGGAAGAGAGGAGAGGAGGGCAGAAAGGAGAGTAGGGCAGAGAAGAGAGAGAGGAGAGGAGGGCAGAGATAGAAGAGGAGGGCAGAGAGAGGGGAGAGGAGAGGAGAGAAGAGGGCAGAGGAGAGAGGAGAGGAGGGCAGAGAAGAGAGGAGAGGAGGGCAGAGAAGAGAGGAGAGGAGGGGAGAGAGGAGAGGAGGGCAGGACCAGAGAGGAGAGGAAGGCAGAGAAGAGATGAGAGGAGGGCAGAGAAGATAGGAGAGGAGGACCAGAGAAGAGAAGAGAGGAGAGGAGGACCAGAGAAGAGAGGAGCGGAGGACCAGAGAAGAAAGGAGCTGAGGACCAGACCAGAGAAGAGAAGAGAAGGGGGGCAGAGAGGAGAGGAGAGGAGAGGGGGGGGCAGATAGGAGAGGAGAAGGTGGGCAGAGAGGAGAGGAGAAGGGGGGCAGAGAGGAGAGGAGAAGGGAGGCAGAGAGGAGAGGGGGCGGGGAGGAGAGTAGGGCAGAGAAGACGGGAGAGTATGGCACAGAAGACAGGAGGGGCAGAGAGGAGAGGAGAAGG
Organism: Eptatretus burgeri; assembly: GCF_056783735.1. Lineage (NCBI taxonomy): Eukaryota > Metazoa > Chordata > Myxini > Myxiniformes > Myxinidae > Eptatretus > Eptatretus burgeri. The sequence goes on from NC_140967.1 coordinate 40,480,453, forward strand.
GGGCAGAGAGGAGAGGAGAGGGGGTGGGGAGGAGAGAAGGGGCAGAGAAGACAGGAGAGCAGGGCAAAGAAGACAGGAGAGTATGGCACAGAAGACAGGAGGGGCAGAGAGGAGAGGAGAAGGGGGCAGAGAGGAGAGGAGAGGAGAGGAGAGGGGGTGGGGAGGAGAGGAGGGGCAGAGAAGACAGGATAGCAGGGCAAAGAAGACAGGAGAGTATGGCACAGAAGACAGGAGGGGCAGAGAAGAGAAGGGAGCAGAGAGGAGAGGAGAAGGGGGCAGAGAGGAGAGGAGAAGGGGGGCAGGGAGTAGAGGAAGGGCAGAGAAGACAGGAGAGGAGGAAAGGGGTCAGAGAGGAGAGGAGGGGCAGGGAGGAGATGTGAAGAGGGGTAGAGCGGAGAGGAGGAGGGGTAGCGTGGAGAGGAGGAGGGGTAGAGAGGAGAGGAGAGAGAGGGACAGAGACAGATAGAGAGGAGGCGGAGGGGGAAGAGGAGAGAAGTTTCTTTCTTTATCCATCCTGACCACCTAATTCTTCCCCACACCCATTGTTTGTCCAAGTCTCCCTTTATATTGTCCTTAAACTCTGCTATTGATGCCCCCCCCTCTCTACTGTTCCTCACAAGCCTTGACTCTGTATTCCAAAAAAAATTGTCATAGGTTGGCAACCATTGTGCAGGCTTGATGGGCCGAATGGTCTCTTCCTGTGTTGAATTTCCTTGGAAGGGACGTCATCTATCATATGGTGTGAACTTTGGTGTCATCTATCATATGGTGTGTCTGTCCGTGCATTCGTCTGTCTCCCGTTTAAGGTGGCTGCTTCCCGCGCTGCGTTTGGAAAGCTCAACATTCACTTTTGAAATGATGGGAGAACAGCCATGTTGATGTTAAATTTTATTTCACAACCAGAATATTTTGTCTTATCTCAACAAATGCAACCTCTGCCGCCCAAGGGCCGTTGACCATTATTTCATGGTCGGCGGTCGGTATAAGTAGCTCAGTGCTTTGGCTCCGAGTGAAATCAAGAGTGCAACACAATTAATTTTTTTTAAGTCCATGAAATAATTTAAATTTATAGATTAACTTAAACTTTTCCTTTCATTGGGGATGGGTACTTTTGCTCGTATTCGATAAGATGTCAAAAAAGTATAACAATGGAACTCCAACTGAAATGTTTTATTATTTGGTGCAACTAAATAAATCACTATTTGTCCCCCGACCCTCCACAAGATCAGACAGGGGACATTAAAATGAGCAAGTAAAAATGAGACAAATCTCACCGACCGATCATCTGCCCATGTACTTTTGTGTACGCAATATTTCAAAAACTATTGAACATTTAGCTTTCATATTGCAGATATCTATTCCTCATGGCGTTATCTCACCCTGATTCGATCACTGCTGTGATCGGCTGAATTCTGTTGCCATAGCAACCATCTTGGTAACTTGGCTTGTGTTCGAGATATTTCAAAAAACGTTCAGGATTTAGCTTTCATATTAGACAGATCTATTCCTCATACCACCCAAAAGATGGGGGACCAAGATTATAATTTCCATTGTTGTCTGTTCTTCCTTTAAAAAAATTTTCTTAAAAGCTGCCCTTCACGTCCATTCACGATGTCAAACCCCTCCATGTCATTACCCTCCCCTTCATCACACATGTTCTCCAAACCCCACCCATTCTCTGTGTTCCCCTCTTCAGCATCCCTCCACCACATATCACCCTTTTCTGCTTCCCCCTAACCAAACTGCATCACAACTCCCCCCACACCCACCTCCTCCCATCTTCCCCTTCGCCAATCCTCTCCCCTGCCCCACCTCTCTCAGCTTCCCTTCGCCCCAGCTCCTTTCAGCTTCCCTCTTGCCCCACCACCTGTCAGCTCTCTCCCTCTCCCCCTCCCTCTCTCTCTCGACCAACGTTTTAACCACCATCCCAACTCTCTCTTTATCTCTTTATCATATGTGTTGATTTCAACTGTCATCATGCCATTTGGCTGGGTGTTGGTACCTTTCTCACCAGTGTTGGCCCTGACAATGTGAACTCTCCAACCCAGATTTCTGCAAATGGCAAATCCTCCCTTCTGGACTGAATAATGCCTTCCCTAGTAATGTTTCCTCTTTGTCCTCTGCTCCAATTGGTAAATCTGATCATGTGCTAGTCAGAGTCAGCATCTCTCCGGCTATTCTCCTATGGCATCCAATGCTGCATCTACAAATTGCTTCCTGGCTTCCTTTACTCTCGTAGCCAACCCGTAGCTCTCAACGGGATCTTCTGGTCTTCTCTCCCTGTCCAGGATGAAGTGCCTCAAGGCAGTATTTTGGGCCCAGTCCTATTCCTGATCTTCATTAATGATCTCTTTGATTCTCTGGAAAATCCTTGTTATCACTTTGCTCATGACTCCACCCTCTCCCATGACATCCCTCATCCTTCAGATAGGCAGGCAGCAGCAAATTCTCTCTCTGCAAATCTTGATAGCTTGTCAAACACTTGGAATATAGCTTTCACTCCTGACAAGTCTCACACTCTTACTCTCTCTCCAAAAGGACTATCTGATGAACCCTCCCATCTTCTTTCTTAACAATACTCTTGAAGAAATGCAGTCTCTCAAAGTTTTGGGCCTCACTATCAGTCATGACCTTTTCGGGCAAACCTCCAAAGCCAGTCGCCGACTAGATATCCTCCATCGTGCAGTCTTTCATTGGCGAACCTAAACTTTTATTTACCGACAAGCCTTCATCCACAACTTGATGGAGTACTTGATCCACAACTTGAGTCCCATCTGGGCTGGTTTCCCTACCTCTCATCGTGCACAGCTTGATGTCGTGGAAATCAAGGCCTTCAAAATCATTGGAATCTCCCAGGATGAAGCTGTCTCTGGGCCTGTCACTTACACACCGCAGAGAGGTCAGTGATCTGTACGTCATCTGTCTTATACCACCAAGTCTCACTGTATTTTCCCTCAATACTGCTGTTGGTGTGTCCCACACCCCCTGCACCTCCCACTCTTTTTCAACGGTTCCTTTTGTTCTGTTACTTCCTGATCCATTCTGTGATCCTGCTCCTCCATGAGCCTCAACACTATTAAAATACAATTCCCACCATGGATTGTACACAGAGCTAATCCTTGTATTGTTCATGCAGGGCAGGCACCATGGAACATAGAAGCACCAACCGACACCTCCAGAGTTTGCTGCAAATGCAAAGGCATGTCGTCAATCGGGAGTTCTGGCTCAAACGTAAGTCGTGAAATGCATTCTCATTTAATGGAATGCATCGTGAGGGCTACAACCTGCCATGCAGAAGTGTGTGTGTGTGTGTGTGTGTGTGTGTGTGTGTGTGTGTGTGTGTGTGTGTGTGTGTGTGTGTGTGTGTGTGTGTGTGTGTGTGTGTGTGTGTGTGTGTGTGTGTGTGTGTGTGTTTCAATCATTCGGTCATTATCAGTTATGAAACCAATCAATTCATTGCAAACAGCTGAAGTTCCGACTTGGACTACAACCATATTTTGAGATATGTTCTTAAAATGAAGTTGCATACAAGGTACAGCATTTTCCGGTGTATAAAATCACGGCCGTGTATAAACCGCACCCCTGTTTTTAACCCTCAAAATAAATGAATATGTTGATCATTTTATTTTCTGATCTCGATCTAAATACGTTAGTACATTAACTTTGTTTGGAACAAAATTACAGAAGTATCAACATGCTTACTCCCAAGTCTGTTTAATTTCGTCTAACAGTCTTATTCTCATTTTCAAGAAGTTGAAGAAAGAGGAGAGGATACCAAGAAGTTTTTATTTTTTAATCTTATAAAGAGGATTTTTTGTTTTGTTTCTAGAAAAAGGAAGAAAAGGGATTCATCCTGGTATCGTACATATTTCTCGTGCTTGCTTTCCTCGTCGAAGACGGCACGCAACTTCTTGTCCAAATCTGGGTAGAGCACGTTCCCGTCACTGTCCACATCACTCTGCAAGATATCAACTTTTTGGATGAGTTGATGAGGAAGTTCTCCAAATCTTCTCCAAATATTTTGGAGAAAGTTCCCCAAAATCAGAAAGTCCTCCAAGCAGAGGCACACCCCTTTCTCACAAATATGTTTCCAAGTATTTTTGGCTTCTTTGAAAGCTTGGTGAGCTGTTTCATGCAACAATCCTTATCTGGCATGATACTCGTACACGTCCCGGCTGCCCCAATGGACTGCATTACTAGGGGTTTCTGCATATGCGCACAGAGCATACTGCGTGCAGGCATAATCAAGGGAGATTACATCATTTCAAAAGTCGTGTATTGTTGATCTAATGCATCAGAAATAACCAATATTGTTCAATAATTGGTTGTGACTGTTGTAATGAGTGGTTTAATGTATTTTTTAAAAACAATGTGTGTATTTACACATGCTAATTCAAATTGGGTGGCTAGTGGTCCTCATGTTTTCCCTGAGCAAAAACCACCTTGTACATTGCTGTTCTATTGCTCAGGTGCCATGTTAGTTCAGTGATTGAGTTCCTATTTCACATCATGCAGGATTTATCGAAACACCGACTTTTAACAGCTACAAAGCCATTCGCCTCGCAGTCCATGTCTGTATATCTTTTTTTTTCGCACATTGATTAATAATGCATTTGCAACATGCAGAAGTTGGATTAAATTCTGGATTATTTATTGCTGAAAAAAATGTTCCAAATAATCTTAATATTTTGCTTATCCATTTCTAAACTTAATCGTATTGATGCGATTTCAATAAATATGCAGTCCACTGCTGGGTTTTAATGAACGAATGAACCAAATTGCTTAACATCCTCAAAAATCTCATTTGCATCTTTCATCATCAAGCTTAGTGGTCTGTAAACTGTAATAACATGGATCAATCAAGGAGATTCTTGATGTTGTAATAAGAAAGAATTAATGTCTTATTGTTCCATTCAGTCTTCTGAAATTAATTTTGTTTTCATTATCAATCTCTAAATATATACATTCCTCTTTTCCAAATAGCAAACAACTTTGCTTGTCAAACTTTACTATGTATATGTGTGTATGTGTATGTGTATATAATATATATATATATATATATATATATATATATATATATATATATATATATATATATATATATATATATATACAGTATACATATATCAACATGTATGTACATACATACCAAACAGCATCCAATCAGTCTTCGTTTCATAATATTCAATTTGTCCTATTATATAATGTCATAAACAAATATATAATTTAAACAAGCACCATCAACTCAACTTCGAAAACATTAGGTTTTGACAATATTTTGGCTCAACTCATATAAATCTAATGTAAATATAGTTTAGCTTTACTACGTTTGGTTCTCGTGATGGGGAAGTAAGTAACGGATATGATTATGGAATCTATGCCCACAATTGGTGCAATGTTTGTTTGTTTTTTTTTGGACCTGTTTATGTTGGTTTATTTAGTTTGAATGCCGATTAGGGATAAACTTGTGACTTAAATAGCAAGAACTAAGGTCAGTGGTGAAAATACAGGGTACAAACGTCTAAATTTGACCTGCTTAAGTAACAAATCTCATTTATTCACATCATTCTTGATGGTGATGTACAATGTCTTAGAGCGTTGTACGAATTAAAGAAGAAGCGAATACTTCGATATCGTGCGGCTGGGGGCAGTAAAACGTTAAGAATGATGAAACAATTTTGTAGTTATAAAATTTAAATGTAGACACAGTGAATTAGCATGCATGATGGGAAGAGTTGTGACGTTGGACAAATTTATATTCATAGCCCTCAGATCAAAGGGACGTACGCGGCCATAAGTGTGACAGAAGACACAGGACAGAATAGCCAATAACAGTGTGATGTCGCTGTGCTGTAATAACCACTTCTGCCACCAAAAAAGAGGAAAAAATCACCTCCACAAGACGTTTTTAAAACACTTCTGCTGAAAAACAATGAAGAACGAGAGTTACAATGCTGCGCGTCAACAACTAACGGAACAGGAAGATTATCACTTCCTGCTCAGAAAATCAACTTCCGGCGTCACACAGAAAACGATTCAGCACAAAAAAACGTCGCTCTTCCGCATTAACCCCGCCCACAATTCACCCGGCAATCTCCGCCCACATCACACCCAACGATAAGTGTGACAGAAGACACAGGACAGAATAGCCAATTATATAACAGCGCGATGTCGCCGTGCTGTAATAAGCAGTGGGGTGGGGGTAAGCCTGGTGTTAGCTTTGTGGTTGGGGTGGCTGGCTTGGGGTCTAGAGTAACTGAGTTTGAGCCCCAGTCGGTCGTTGAATTAACACCAGGTAGGGTTGACTCAGCCTGTCATCCTTCCAAGGTTGGCAAAATGAGTACCAGTGTACTGGTAATAGGGGCGTTGCATCAGCGGCACAGCCAAGCCCTCAGCCTGCAGCCTTGTCCTGCATACAAAGGAGGAGGAAGTCTGGTGGAGGGGGTGAGGGGGGGGAGTGATGCGGTAAATTTTTGAAAAAGGAAAGGAGGAAAGTGAAGTTAGAAAAGGTGATGAGAGTAGAGAGAAAGGAGAATGGGAGGTGAAAAGTAAAGTAAAATAAAGGGACTGGAGTGATGGGAGATGTAAAGGCCATAAGATGACAAGGAAAGCATTAGAATATGTTCCCAATTTGTTTATAAATATAAAGGCAATAAAGAGAAGCAATAATTTTTGTGGCAAACTGTATATTGTCATGATGATCTCATGAAAACTATCATGTATTTATGTGTGCTCTTGCCCTGCCAGTGTTTATGAACACATTTGATTACATGGGAAGCATTTTTAGCTACATCGCCATTGCCATTCCAATATTCTCTGGCTTGTATGATGACCTGAGTCCAGCACAGCTGGGTGCATTGGTTAGCAAGGTGAGTACTGATTGAGCCATGAAATATAAGAATGTCACAGGGTAATGGGGAAGCTTGAATAATTTTTTCGAATTCGAACCTATTGTAAGTTAGGTGGACATAACGAAACAATCTCTTCAATCAGTGCCTTATTTGTACTGCATGACAAAATCCACAGTTCATTGAAAGTGAAATATCAAAGTACCCAAAGATATCTTCAAGTATTTTTCAAATGGCTATTAATTTATTAAGTGTCCGCTTACGCAGTTCGTCCTGAGGCACATTTCACTTTGTGTGCATCCGAGAATTAAAAATAAGTGAAAAAAAACATATATATTATATGTATGTATCTTCTAAAGCGTGTGCGTGTGCACGCGCGTGCGTGTCCTCCATTACTCCAAAACCATAAAACCTAGCAGCCTGAAACTTTGCTTACATAATAAGGGAACTCCAAGCAAGTGCATGACTGAAAATTGGATGCTTGGGTTAATTAAAACACCCCTTTTGAAGATAATTAACGGCCTTATTAAATTACATCCTTCATCAGGCGATCCTTAGCCACCTCGCTCTCTGGGGTCTCAAGGCGTTTTCTGGGTAACCTTGCTGGGGTCTGAAGCCGCTGTGTTTTTTGGCCTGCTCAACCATGCTTTGACTTGGAACAGGCCACAACAATTTCTTAATGATAGGTTTTTTTTTTCACTTTCCTCACTCATATTATAGAATGCCTGTTCATCATAGCTACGAATCGCTGTATACATCGCTTTTGTTTTTTCTATACATCTCAAGTTTTCAAATTAGTAGCTTGGAGCGATTTCATGAATCAGATGATACGATTTATCACGATCTACTCTCACGGACTAATTAAAGTATATCATCAAAATATTATTTCGGTTTTGAGGATCGGATATCGTCCGGACTAAGTAAGTGTCAAAATCTGATAATTTAAAGAAATAACGAGTCTTATAAATAAGCTGATATACCTACTTACTTTAAGCAAGCAATGCTATGTTCCCTCCTTCTCCATAAATACACAAGAAAATGTGAAATTTCCAAAGCATTCAACTTATCTTTTTATACTGTTTGGAGAATTCAATTGAGTGAACAAAAAATTTAGGAACATGCCAAAATTAACGAGCTTCTTTGAGCAATATGATTTAATGCATTCATGGCGAGACCTGACACGCTCTATCCCCCAGAGGGACTGCCGATCCATAGCATCTGCCAGATTTGTGTCGATATTTTCGGAGGTTTCGTGAGGTGCTCGAGAGGGAATCAAAGCAAATCTGGTTAAAATAAAAATGGACATTAAAATAAAAGTTATAAGGTTTGTGCGGATCCCTAACCGATGTCCCATGTGACACGTGCACAGACGAGCAGGCGAAATGGCAGATTTATTACTATTTCATTAACTGCTGTGTGTGCGGTGAAGACCAGCTTTAAAGTTAAAGGGATCCTTTATGGTGTGCAGCGACACCCTGGCCAACCGTTCCTCATCAACCATTGAAATTGAGTGCTTCATGAGTGCTTAAGCCACTTGCCGAGTGCCCATTGTCAATAGCAGTAGCGCGCTACGTTATTCAGAGCGAGCGGTCCGTGCTCCGTCACCCTGAGCGAGCGGCGGTCCGTGCTCCGTCACCCTGAGCGAGCGGCGGTCCGTGCTCCGTCACCCTGAGCGAGCGGCGGTCCGTGCTCCGTCACCCTGAGCGAGCGGTCCGTGCTCCGTCACCCTGAGCGAGCGGTCCGTGCTCCGTCACCCTGAGCGAGCGGTCCGTGCTCCGTCACCCTGAGCGAGCGGTCCGTGCTCCGTCACCCTGAGCGAGCGGTCCGTGCTCCGTCACCCCGAGCGAGCGGTCCGTGCTCCGTCACCCCGAGCGAGCGGTCCGTGCTCCGTCACCCCGAGCGAGCGGTCCGTGCTCCGTCACCCCGAGCGAGCGGTCCGTGCTCCGTCACCCTGAGCGAGCGGTCCGTGCTCCGTCACCCTGAGCGAGCGGTCCGTGCTCCGTCACCCTGAGCGAGCGGTCCGTGCTCCGTCACCCTGAGCGAGCGGTCCGTGCTCCGTCACCCTGAGCGAGCGGTCCGTGCTCCGTCACCCTGAGCGAGCGGTCCGTGCTCCGTCACCCTGAGCGAGCGGTCCGTGCTCCGTCACCCTGAGCGAGCGGTCCGTGCTCCAATAACCCTGAGCGAGCGGTCCGTGCTCCAATAACCCTGAGCGAGCGGTCCGTGCTCCGTCACCCTGAGCGAGCGGTCCTTGCTCCATCACCCTGAGCAATTGGTCCGTGCTCCATCACCCTGAGCAAGTTCTTGTGAAATAACACCCGATTTCCGAGCCGTTTGCCGAATCGTGTTTTCGAAATTACTGAGCCAAATGTTTTTCCACCCGTCACACTCAGCTGTTTAAAAAGAATAATGTTTGTGAACATATCGCTGAAATGTGTATATCAATGCAACGTTGTTTTTTCAGTGAAAGCTACTCAAGGTTTCTGGGTTGTATGTAGTAAGTACTGTAGTTGGTAATCACACTGACTCCAACCTGCCGATTCCTGAAAAATTGCCCATGTCGACCAAGCAGCGCACGCGCGCGCGCGCGCGTGTGTTTGTGTGTTGGTGTGTTGTGTTCATAATGCATAGCACCTCTCTGCTAACTCCCCTTCACCCACTTATCTCGCTCTTTCTCCCTTTGTCCCATCCCTACTCGACCCCCTCCCAATACAGTGCAGCACCATCCTCCCACATCTCCTCTGTCACTCTCCCCTCCCCTCTCTCAGTCCCTGTATGTCTCTGGACATATCCAGACGGTGATTATGTTTGGATGGTGTTTGTCTCTGGACTTGTCCGGGCAGGGTATGTTTCCGGATGTGTCCGGCCAGGGTTTGTTTCCGAACATGTCTGGGTAGCGTTTGTTTCCAGACGTGTCAGGGCAGGGTTTGTCTCCGGAGGTGTCTGGGCAGGGTTTGTCTCCGAACGTGTCCGGACAGGGTTTGTCTCCGGACGTGTCTGGGCAGGGTTTATCTCCGGACGTGTCCGGGCAGGGTTTGTCTCCTGACGTGTCTGGGCAGAGTTTGTCTCCGGACGTGTCTGGGCAGGGTTTTTCTCAGGACGTGTCCGGGCAGGGTTTGTCTCCTGACGTGTCTGGGCAGAGTTTGTCTCCGGACATGTCTGGGCAGGGTTTGTCTTTGGACGCGTCCGGGCAGGGTTTGTCTTTGGACGCGTCCGGGCAGGGTTTGTCTCCGGACGCGTCCGGGCAGGGTTTGTCTCCGGACGTGTCTGGGCAGGGTTTGTCTTTGGACGCGTCCGGGCAGGGTTTGTCTCCAGACGTGTCCGGGCAGGGTTTGTCTCCGGATGTGTCCGGGCAGGGTTTGTCTCCGGATGTGTCCGGGCAGGGTTTGTCTCCGGATGTGTCCGGGCAGGGTTTGTCTCCGGATGTGTCCGGGCAGGGTTTGTCTCTGGACGTGTCCATAAGGCGTTTGTTTCTGGACGTGACCGGGCAGGGTTTGTCTCCGGACATGTCTGGGCGATGTTTATGTCTGGACTGGAGTTTGTCTCCGGACATGTCCGAGTGGTGTTTGTCTCCGGCCATCTTGGCTCCGGACGCGTCTGGGTGGTGTTTGTCTCTGGACAGCTTGGCTCCGGACGCATCCGAGTGGTATTTATGTCCGGACTGGAATTTGTCTCCGGACTTGTCCAGATGGGAGTTTGTCTCCGGACCGTATTTATAGTACGACTGGTAGAAAATGGATTTCAGACATTATTTTGTTTCCATCTTCGCTGTTATTCCATGCAGAATCATTTTGATGAAACGGTATGAATCATAATTAACACTCCACCGCATGTCTGCCTTCCCTTCCTCTCACCTCACACTGTCTTCCCTTCCTCTCACCTCACACTGTCTTCCCTTCCTCTCACCTCACACTGTCTTCCCTTCCTCTCACCTCACACTGTCTTCCTTTCCCCCACCCTCCTCTCTCCTTTCCCCTTCACCTCTTCACTCTCCCTGCTCTCTCTCCCCCACCCCTCTCTTCCTCTTCCCCCTCTTTTTCTCCCTCTCCCCTTTAGTATACCATCAGCGAAGCGACAGGTGGTATTTGCTTGTAATTAATATTGAAATATTTTTCTAACCACTGACTGACTGACTGATATTAAAAATCGGTGCCTTCTGGGTGATAGAGAAAGCTGAAATTTTGTGTGCCAATGGACATTGAAGCCGCAACACCAGGAAAAATCACCGAACCATTGGAAAACATCCTTAAATGAAAATATAAGAAAATGAAAATAAATAGATGAACCATCGAATGCAACTGAGCGATCCGAGACAATGGGGAAACACAGTTCATATGATCACACAATGTGTAAGTACACCCCACTGATATTATATAAAGCTCTTTCTAATCACTGACTGACTCCCTGACTGATATTAAAGATCGATGCCTTCCAGGTGACGTGGAAAGTTGAAATTTTGCGTGCCGACAGACATCGAAGCCTATACACCAAAAAAAAATCATAGAACCGTAGGAGAGTATCCATAAATGAAAATATAAATAAATGAATTAAAAAAACAAAAATCAAATGCAGGCGAGTGACCTGAGACAATGGGGAAGCACGGTAATTTTGTTTGCCAACAGACATCGAAGCCGATACACCAGGAAAAATCACAGAACCATCAGAAAGCATCCGTAAATGACAATAGAAATAAATGGAAAAAAGAAAAGAAAAATCAAATGCAGGTGAGTGACCCGGGACAATGGGGAAGCATGGTAATTTTGCATGCTGATGAACATCGAAGGCTATCCACCAAGAATAATCACAGAACCGAATGAGATTAAAGAGGATATGGGAGTTGGTTCCACAGATAGGAAAAAGAGAAACGAATGAGTGGAGGTCAGCAGTGATTCTGGATTTAGGTAGTTTCACCAGAAGAGGGTTGATGGTGGATCATTTGCACCTTACAGAAACCTGAGGGGGACAATGCACGGAAAGATCAGAGGGTGCAAGACCAGAAAGGAGGCAGTAGGAGATGGAGAGACCACCAACCTGTCTATGATGGTGAAGTCATAAGCCCATTGACTCAGCTTCATTGCAGGAGATTCCAATAACCTTGATAGCCTTGCTTTCCACGGCGTCAAGCTCAGCAAGATGGTAGGCAGTTGAGCCAGCCCAGAGGGGAGAGCAGTACTTCATCAAGCTGCAGATGAAAGCCTTGTAGGTGGATAGGAGTTCAGGTGTGCCAAGGAAGGACTTTGTTCGACGGAGGATGCTTAGTCTGCGACTGGTTTTGGAGGCCAATTTTGAAACTTAGTTTGCTCAAGAAAGATCATGGTTGATAGTGAGACACATGAGTTTGAATGACTAACTTCCTTTGGAGGATTGTTTAATCTTCTCTTCTTCTCGTACTCACACTTTGTCTTTTCATTTTCTACCTCACGTTCATTCCTAACATCTTATGTAGGCTCACCACCACTTCATCCAATATAACCTTGCAATTCAAAACCTGTTTCTTGTCACTCTGTCCAACAAAATATAATCAATCTGGCTACCATGACATCCACTTATGTCAGTCAATAGATCTTCCATGTTCAAAAGTTTGAAAACGTATTGCTTACCAGCAATTCCCAGCTGCATCAACATATTTCTGAGCCTTCAACTTGAACCTTTCAGTGTAAAAATAGGACCGCATGTCTTGAAGCTCACCTGGATCAGGTGCAACAGTCACTCAAACCCCCCGCAGACCCGCATAGACCCTGATTTTTTTTTTCATGCCATGATTTTTTTTCTTATTTTTTTTCATGCAACTTTGGTACATCACGGATGATGAAGTTGTGGTCAAGTTTCATCGAAATTGTGTGTGTAGTTTTGGAGAAGAAAGCAAATACCTATTTTGGGGTGTCAACTCCTCGCCCCACCACCGTAAACCCCCTTAATGAGCGCAAATTTTGATGCGGTCGATACACCTTCGTTCGGCATCAGATGTGAAGCTTGTGACCAAGTTTCATCAAAATTGTGTGATTTGTTCAAGCAATAATGACTGAACTGTTTACGGACTGACTGACTCACAAACTCACTCACTCACTGACTCATCTACGGACACTGCTCGATCACATAAGCTCACTGGACTAAAGTCCAGGTGAGCTAATAATTCATAACATTTTCACATGACCTCAGTGGCAGTTTCTCACTTCCTGAAAAGAAGCTTGGTGAAATTTTATTCCTCATGTTTGACAGGTTAAGCCTGGTGTTGGCTTAGTGGTTAGGGTGGCAGCTTGGGATCCCAGGATCTTGAGTTCAAGCCCCGTTGGCTGCTGAATTAACACCAGGGGGTTGACTCAGCCTGTCATCCATCTGAGGTCGGCGAAGTGAGTACCAGTGTACTGGTCCTGGTGTATGCCCCGGTTAGAATAGGTGTACCATATCCCTGTGAGTCGTAAGAGGCGACCATGGTTGGCGTCAGGAAGGGCATCCGGCCATAAAAAACATTGCCTCAAGAAAAAGCCTAACCCCTGCACAGCAGGGAAAAATGGCTGTAAAAACGGTCATTTTATATATTTTATGTTTGACAGGTTATCCATCTTCAACCTTTTCACAGCTGCCATTGTCAGACAGCAGTAATTCATATAGAACTCTTGCTCTTTGCAAAGCTGGGCAAGGTTTTACAAAAAAATTCGCACAACTATTAAATATTCACCCTTTGAACTCGAGCTCCATGGACTTTTGGCTCCCCCACCCTGGGCTCCCTGGAAGAAAAATCCGGCCATTCGGGAATATGAAGGTTTGAATAGCGGCAGGTAAAACGGCCATGAGGGTTCAAAGTGTTAAAATACTTGCAAGTCAAACACTTGCATTCCTGCATTCTGGGCTGTGGTGGGGTTGTATCAACTTTAAAGAACTATTCAAGCTTAGCTGTCCATCCATTCCATTTATTTCCTTTTTTAAGATGTTTGTGAATTCATACGGTCCTCCACATTACTATATCAAGATTGGGGCAACACACCCAGTTGAAGTAAAATACTCCTGTAAAATATAAAGTTGAAGTGTTTGGCTTGCAAATATGTTGGCAAAGTGAACAGCTGCTGCTGTGTCTTGCAATAGCAATTACCAATGTATGGAAACAGCCATTAACTTCACCAACATGTTTTTAAGATGTAGGTGCTAATTCAAGCACAGAACTAGCAGCCTCTGTGGTTGGCACAAGAGAATAACCAGAGAGTTGGTGTCAAAGCCACCCAATGCTCGCCTGTTTATACATTTATCGTTTTTAAAAGACTAGTCTAATAATATTTTTTATAAAGCATTGCAGTGAAGTCTGATCCAAATAATTTTAAAGCAATATATGTATTTGTATATTGTAATCAGTAAACTAGTACACATATTAAATGAATGGCAAGCGTCTAGCATAAACAGGCGAGCATTGGGTGGCTTTGACACCATCTTAGATTGAAATTAAAAAAAAAATTTAAATCATTTGTTAATTTCAACTTTACTACACCAATAGTATACCCCAAAGGAAACTCCATACCAAATATCAGCATGTTAGTACACATTAAATGAATGGCAAGCTTCTAAAAAATAACTTGCACCAAAAACTTTAATGTTGATGTGCTACAAAAAAGTTAAGTTCAAAACAGGTCAAAAATTTAAAACATTTGAAATTACTTTTTAATTTCAACTTCACTACACCAATAGTATACCCCAAAGGCACCTCCATGTCAAATATCAGCATCCTCGTACACATATTAAATGAATGGCAAGCTTCTAAATTACTTGCACCAAAAACTTTAACATTTTCACGCTGACGCTCACGCTCACGCCGGGGGTATCGCTATAGCTCTCTGTTCTTCGAACAGGCGAGCTAAAAACAAGCCGATAAAGGTTGATTTATCTACCTTAAAAGATGAAAAGGTGAGCTGATATTTCAGGCTTTACCCTTCGTTGAAGCCAAAGAGGAGTAAAAAACCTATTTTGCTTCAACAAAAGTTAAAGCTCAAAACTTCAGCACATTTTCATCTTTCACGGCGGATAAATCGACCTATTTGTTGTTTTATGAACATGTTTTGAATCCTCGTGTGTTTTCTTTTCATTCAAAACATCTTCAGGAGATGCATAGTGCGGAAGTTTGTGTATGGTCGTTTGTCTAAGCGTTTTAACACGTCCGACACATGTTATTTTTCTCTCTGATATTTAATAATGCAGATATCGCTGTGTTATGCAGCTGTAAATGAATGTAAAATCACCAGAGCAAATATATATATATTTAACTTTTTAATTTAATCAATCACCAATTTATTAGTTTCTCCATAATAATTCCCGATGCAATATCCTGATGTTTGTGACACTTCATCTCAGCTTGTTTTTTTCAGAATGGCTTTGTTTGCATCTACCTCATAAACTGCTTTAGCCAGCTCATCGATCTCTCCAGAGAAGTGTCTGACGTGGCTGCGTACACCCACAGGTAGAACCAGGGTATATTGATTGACTTGAAACAAATTTTGTTTTATTCTTAAGTGTTCAATCTCTCCATCCATTGAATAATTTTCACTGAAAAAAATGCTCTTTGCATATGTTTGTTGAACAACTTGCCGAGTAATGTCGACCCACCTCCTATTATACATTGATTTTTATGCAAATCCCCACTGAAGTACAGACAACCCCCAAATATTACAGAAATCAGTTGCTACAGCAGTAATTCATATGGAACTCCTGTTGACAAATGGTAATAGTTGGTTAAATACAGATTAAATACTGAATTCCAAGGGTTAAAAACCCAAATTTATGTTTCACATCCAAAGTTGTTAAAAAGCCCTCTCTCTGTCCTCTGTCTCTCCCTCTCTCTGTCTCTCTCTCTCTCTCTCTCTCTCTCTCTCTCTCTCTCTCTCTCTCTCTCTCTCTCTCTCTCTCTCTCTCTCTCTCTCTCTCTCTCTCTCTCTCTCTCTCTCTGTCTCTGTCTCTGTCTCTGTCTCTGTCTCTGTCTCTGCTCTCTCTGTCTCTGTCTCTGTCTCTGTCTCTGTCTCTGTCTCTGTCTCTGTCTCTGTCTCTGTCTCTGTCTCTGTCTCTGTCTCTGTCTCTGTCTCTGTCTCTGTCTCTGTCTCTGTCTCTGTCTCTGCTCTCTCTGTCTCTGTCTCTGCTCTCTCTGTCTCTCTCTGTCTCTCTCTGTCTCTCTCTCTCTCTCTCTCTCTCTCTCTCTCTCTCTCTCTCTCTCTCTCTCTCTCTCTCTCTCTCTCTCTCTCTCTCTCTCTCTCTCTCTCTCTCTCACTCTCACTCTCACTCTCACTCCCACTCTCACTCTCACTCTCACTCTCACTCTCACTCTCACTCTCACTCTCACTCTCACTCTCTCTCTCCTCCTCTCTCTCTCTGTGTGTCTCTCTCTCTCTCTCTCTCTCTCTCTCTCTCTCTCTCTCTCTCTCTCTCTCTCTGTCTCTGTCTCTGTCTCTGTCTCTGTGTGTGTCTCTCTCTCTCTCTCTCTCTCTCTCTCTCTCTCTCTCTCTCTCTCTCTCTCTCTCTCTCTCTCTCTCTCTCTCTCTCTCTCTCTCTCTCTTTGTGTGTCTCTCTCTCTCTCTCTCTCTCTCTCTCTCTCTCTCTCTCTCTCTCTCTCTCTCTCTCTCTCTCTCTCTCTCTCTCTCTCTCTCTCTCTCTCTCTCTCTCTCTCTCTCTCTCTCTCTCTCTCTCTCTCTCTCTCTCTCTCTCTCTATCTCTCTATCTCTCTATCTCTCTGTGTCTCTGTCTCTGTCTCTGTCTCTGTCTCTGCTCTCTCTGTCTCTCTCTGTCTCTCTCTCTGTCTCTCGCTCTCTCGCTCTCTCGCTCTCTCGCTCTCTCGCTCTCGCTCTCGCTGTCTCTGTCTCTGTCTCTCGCTCTCTCTGTCTCTCGCTCTCTCGCTCTCGCTCTCGCTCTCCCCCCTCTCTCTATCTCTTATATCCTCTCCTCTCTCTACTCTCCTCTCCCTCTCCCTCTCCCTCTCCCTCTCCCTCTCTCTTCCTCTTCCTCTTCCTCTTCCTCTTCCTCTTCCTCTTCTCTCTCTCTCTCTCTCTCTCTCTCTCTCTCTCTCTCTCTCTCTCTCTCTCTCTCTCTCTCTCTCTCTCTCTCTCTCTCTCTCTCCTCTCCTCTCCTCTCCTCTCCTCTCTCTCTCTCTCTATCTCCCTCTCACACACCTCTCCCTCCCGCAGTGTATAGCAACATTTCGTGAGGCATTGCTCTCCCCAATTCCACCCCCCCCTTCTTCACTCTTCTCCCCTTCCTCGCTTCCCCTTCTTCACTCACTCATAGCTTCCACTCCCTCCTTTCCCCACCCCTCCCTTTCCTTCGTCCTCTCTGCCTCCCCTTGCTCTCTCCCTCTCTCTTTCTCCATCCCCTCCCCTTCACACCCCCGTCAGCGAAGCGACGGGTTGTATTTGCTGGTATAATAATAATGAGTTTATTGTCATATATATGCGATGCACATACAATGAGAAGTACTTTGTCAGTGTGTGCTTAAACATTACCAGGAATAAGAAATAGATAGAGATAGATTAATTGTGATTAGAGAGCCCTAAACACCATTTTGGTGTTGAAATTTAACGAGTGGCATGACTTTAAATATCAATAACATCACAAAACTTTAGACACAGATTTATTGAGGAGGCAGATTGCAGTTGGGTAAAACCCATTGCACAAGCGATTACAGTTGGTTTTGAGGGAACAATAACGTTTACCTGAACGGGGAAGTTCAAAAATGTCGTGCGCTGGGTGGAACTCATCTCCGATGATAGCTTTCGCTCTTTTCACTACTCGACTGGAGTACAGGCTCTCAATGGAAGGCAGACCACACCCAATAATTTTAGAAGCAGTCTTTACATTCCTGTTGAGTTGGGATCAGTTGTCCTGCATCGAGCTGCCATTTCAAACAGTGAAAGACAGTGTCAGATATCATGCAAATAGTATTTGTAGTTCTGTAAACTTGAGCGTGGTCCCAATGTGGCATTTCCCAGATACTAAGGTTAAGTTTTATTGTACCTTGGTAATGAGCTCTGTATTATATTCTGCAAAAATACATGCACTCATCACATTAATATGCTTGCCCAAGTATGACAATGCCATCTCCAGTGCATTCTTGGGTCATCATGGAAAGACCAGTTGACAAACAGAGAAGTTTTTAAATGGGAAAACATCTGCAATGTGGAAGCCCTCAATGGATGGAAATCCTCAATCTCATCTCTCTGGACATATCTCAAACATTTGATTCAATCCGGCACACCACCTTGATCTCCAAACTCTCTGCTTTTGGCATCCATGGCCACCTCCTCTCATGGATCATTGACTTAATCCAGTCCCCTATTCAACATGTAGCTTTCAACCGGATCCTCATATCTCCTCTCCCTGTCAAGGCTGGAGTGCTCCAAGGCAGTGTCTTGGATCACGTCTTGTTCCTCATCTTAATCAATTGTCTTTCTGATTCCCTGGAAAATTCCTGCTTATCTCTTTACTGATGATTCCACCCTTTGATATATCCTTTCTCATCCGTCAGACAAGCAGGCAGCAATCTCTTCCCTCTCTGCAGACCTTCATAGAATCAGGAGCTGGGCCAACATTTGGAATATGTCTTTCAACCCTGACAAATCCCACACACACACCCTGTCTCTCCAAAAAGACCATCTGGCAAACCCTCCCATCAACTTCCTAAACAAATCACTTGACGAGGTTAGGTCACTCAAATTTTTGGCCTCACCATCAGCCATGATATTTCGAGGGCAGACCATATTTTCTACCCCACCGCCGACTGGACATCCTTCGTCGTACAAGGTCTTTCCTTGGCCAATCTGAACTTTTTTCAACCTACAAAGTCAACCTTTTGTCGACCTCATTCGCAGCATAATGTTTTGCAGCATCATACCTTGCTCTTCTCGATGCTGTGGAATTCAAGGTTCTCAAAATCAATGGGATCTCCCATGACGAAGCTGAGTGTCTCTGCTTGTTGCTTTTTCCTCGGAGACAGATTGGTGACCTATCTGTATTCTTCTGCCTTCCTTTTGGTCTTCCACCCTTTGCCCTCTTTTGGCTCTATCACTCCCAGGTCTCTGCAGGTTGCACACAGGATGACACTAACCCTCTTCTTGTTAAACTCCCAGAATTCAGGCTTACTGCTCACCTCCACTCATTTGTTCCTCTTTTTTTCTCATAATCCGAGTGTTGGCCAGAAAAGCGTGCATTAGGGTCCGCACAATGTTTTTCTGCATTTTTGTGATCATCAGACCATCTGAATGAATATTCCGATTGATGTCACTCTGGCACCCTTGAGCATTTTTATAGAAACCCATTAATATGCAAATTAGCGGTGGCCATTGTCAAAATTACTATTTTTCTTAATATCTCCAAAAGTATGCATCCAAATAGCCTGGTTGAGGTGTCCAAACCCATGTTTTTAGGGTCACTGGTCATGATAAACCCACTTAAAATTTAATAACATTTAAATTTAGCTCATTAATATGCAAATTAGCAATCACCATTATTGAAAATGTAGATAAATAGACATATAGATAGAAAAAAAAAACCACTTCAGTCTTTGTGAATATAGATCACTTTATTATTCATACAGATTCAACAATTCAACAGTATGCAATGAAAGCAGCCAACAACATGAACAAAAGAAGACATTCCTGTGTTAATTAAATGTTCATATATATATATATATATATATATATATATATATATATATATATATATATATATATATATATATATATATATATATATATATATATATATATATATATATATATATATATATATATATATATATATATATATATATATATATATATATATATATATATATATATATATATATATATATATATATATATATATATATATATATATATATATATATATGTATATATATATATATATGTATATATGTATATATATATATATATATACACATATAACAGGTTTGTAAACCTTATGAAGGCTACTTCAGTGCTTGGTGTCTCATTCAGTGTCAGAGTCATCATCAAGGGCAAATGCAGCAGCTGTCTTGGTGCGCTCATTCCTGCAGCCAGTATCTCCATGGCACGTGCAGAAAACTGTGCATGGTAACTTGGCTGCTGTGCAGCGGCATTGAGCTGTGTAGCATTGCTTGTCGGAGGAACATCCACATCATATTAGCTCCAAGATCTCTGGTGGTGCAAGAGCGACGTTGGGCGGCAGCATAATTGGAAGTAATGATCTTGATGCCTCATCATGTTTCCATCCGTACTGAGTGGGATCCAGAGGTGGTGGCTGCAGCTCAGCAGCTGACTTCCATATTGCTGTCTGGATATGAGCACGTCGCATGTTTTGTTCAAAGGACTCTCCAGTTGGTGGCAGAGCCTTTAGGTCTGGTGCTTTGATGGCATTTGGTTTCGCCATCTTCATAGACCACACCTCTTTGCGAACATCAGACATGTTGCTTCTCTCCTTGCTACCATAGCAAACAGCCATGAACACAGTGGCTTCGGCGATGACATCGTCAAGAGATGCATCCACATTCCCAAGTTTTTGAAGTGAATGGCCTGCTGCGAGTGTCTTCTTGCCAGTCAGTTTACCTCTACCATACATCTGGGCAATGGTGTCACAACCTGTCAGTGCGTGTAAAGCTAGTCGGTCTTGCACCATCCCGGCATGCTTTCTGGCAGTAGCCCCAATGTCGATCAACGATCGGCCAGGACATGTTGCTTCCATTGTGATGCAGCATTGCAGATGAAGTTCTGCGAAGTGATACACAAGCAAGATGAACACATCAGTATCATCACAGATGACTGTGATGCATTTTGCGCCATCTTCGGCAACTTTAGCGACTTACTGAATCATGATGACATCTGCCTCCTCATGCATCGTCTTCAAATCAGTGCAACACCTTTGGGCTACATGGTGTATTTCCACTTGGGTAGACTCCTGTCCCGTAATGACGAGCCTGTGTTGGCTCTGCTTCAAATGATTAACATCAATCAAATTCTGGCAAATCAGTTCTATCAGCTGAACTTTGTTCTCAGAATAGTTTGTTTGAAAGTTGTCCGATCAACACGATCTGCAGTCCAACAAAGGAGAAATCGCCGCCAACGATTAGGATTCTTCTTCTCAAAGTCCATGATGCACTTTTCTCCGCAAAAAATGCAATGTTCTTTAAAGTCAAATACTGTCGTCTTTGAATGGCGGCTTCTTTTGCTTGTTGAAGCATCTTCCAAACAGACATAACTCATTTGTTTCAAGTGTCTTTCTATGTGCGAGCGTGATGTGTACGTTGACACAGTCTCTATGGCATTTGAGCTCGATAGATTCGTCTGCCTGTAATCTCTGTTCAAGCTCTTCATGTATACCATCTTGTCTTGCTTTGCTTGACCAGATGATACTTCGCACTCTGTCTGGACCAACTGTTACCAGAGGTTTTCCAGCTTTAGTTGCATCGCAGGGACTGAAGAAACAGTCTCCCATGGTGATGGAGCCTCAACCTGTAACAATAGAGGTAATTATAAACATTTAATTTCTTTGTTTGTATTTTAAAAAAAATTCTCAGGAAACAGGTTCCACCCTGTGTACTTTTAAAAATCAATAAAATACACAGTTGCTTTCAGACAGATCATGTTAAATAACAATAAAAAAAACTTGCTTGCAAATAATATCGATGATTCTACTGTATCAGAAGACATTACTCTTTCTTAAAACTCAGTTCTCCATGTTTCTTTCATTACATTACAAGCCTCGAGTTACTTGATCAGAAACGGTTCATGCTGTTGATCTTCTGAGGTCAGCCATTTCTTCACAACTGTACTGGGGATAAACGGCTCTGCACAAGTTATTTTCAAACAGCTTTGTTGTTGTTGTTGTATAACTGTACTGCAAAAACGCCGATTGGCGCGGACAAATTCAGGGGGTCGGGTTATGGTAATTTGCATATTAATGAGCTAAATTTCAATGTTATCAAATTGTAAGTGGGTTTATCATGACCAGTGACCCTAAAAATATGGGTTTGGACACCTCAACCAGGCTGTTTGGATGCTCACTTCTGGAGATATGAAGAAAAATTATTTTGATAACGGCGACTGCTAATTTGAATATTAATGAGCTAAATTTAAATGTTATTAAATTTTAAGTGGGTTTATCATGACCAATGACCCTAAAAACATGGGTTTGGACACCTCATCCAGGCTGTTTGGATGCTCACTTCTGGAGATATTAATAAAAATTGTTATTTTGATAATGGCGACTGCTAATTTGAATATTAATGAGCTAAATTTAAATGTTATTAAATTTTAAGTGTGTTTATCATGACCAGTGACCCTAAAAACATCGGTGTAGACACCTCAACCAGGCTATTTTGGATGCTTACTTTTGGAGATATCAAGAAAAATAGTAATTTCGACAATGGCCACCGCTAATTTGCATATTAATGAATTTCTACAAAAATGCTCAAGGGTGCCAGAGTGGCATCAGTCGGAATATTCATTCAGATTGTCTGGTGATCACAAAAATGCAGAAAAACACGAAACTTGAACATATGCATAAAATTAGTGTACAGTACTTGCTCAATTAATAATTCGATAATTTTTAAAAACTAGACATTTTATCGCTAATTCAATGATATTGACATATCGCCAAGAAGATTTTCTATCTGCACACCACATATCATGTCAATCGGATGTTCCATCTCCGACATATTTGGGGAGGGGTTCAAAATGACCTCCTCCCACCCCCCTGATGTTGGCTTAATGGTTAGGGTGGTGGGCTTTGGATCCCACTCAGCTGTTGAATTAATACTTGGTGGGGTTAACTCGGCCTGTCATCCTTCCGAGGTCGGCAAAATGAGTGCCAGCATGCTGGTATACTGTGTTGGAGTGGCGACCCATCTAGGATTGTGCCCAATTGCCAGGAGACTGCTTAGGCAGAACCAACGCTCTGCACCTCCTCTGGTCCCAATCTCCTCCTCACCCCCCCTCCCTCCCCCAGCCTAAACATACCTCAAAAGCCCAGCCTGAATAGGATTAAACAGCAGTCGGAGTTTAATAATTGGAGCATCCGCCCCGAGTCTGGGAGGTCGGCGGTTCGAACCCTGACGAGTCATACCAAAGACTTTAAAAATGGCATGTGCAGCTTCCTTGCTTGATGCTCAGCATTTCAAAGGATAGAGCATGGACAACCAACCACAGGTTGTTAATGATAGTGCAGGCTTTGATGAGCTGAATCATGGCCTCCTCCTGTGTTTTTGGGGAACTCATAATAATATAACCTGTCTTTTTATTTTTGCAGAAATGTCCTACAAAGGCTAATTAGAATCAATGACTTTTGCTTTCCACCCACACTCCCACCCCTCCCCCATATTTACATGGTTAAAGACCGAGGGATATACAAATGGTTCATCTTGTGTGAAAGGTTATGTAATGTTGAAGAATGTGTCTATTATTCTGTGCTGTCAATATAGGATTGGAGAGCTTCAGGAAATGCTACAGAAATTTTCTGAGGAACAGGCAGCTCAAAGCATCGGTGAAAACTTTGAATCATCTTGGGATCTTGAAAGGTCAGCCAGAATTGATTTTGTATTCCATAGTAACGTAATAAAGGAAGATTAATGCCATCATTTTGGTTCGTCTTTCCTTTTATTTCATATCAATATACTTGGTTCCTTATTCACCAATATCGACGTTTCCATAACATTGTACCAATTCTGGTTTAACCGACTTGTGGCCACAACAAATTTAGTACAACAAGCAGCGATTTTACTGAGCAGTTGTGAGACAATGACCAATTGATGCCCTCGCTACAACAAACTGTAAAAGTAATTCTTTGAAAAGACCTTTCAACACAGTCCAGAGAAAGAAGTCATTGCATGCAGTCAGGTCAGTGATCAGAACTTCCAAAACTTCAGAGTAATCTTATTTGTCTCAACATTCCACCATAGATAAAGTGGACTGCTGCAAGTATGGATTCTCTTCCTTCTGATTCATCATCAATATACCATCCTCTTTACAGAGTGCCAGTGCTGCCACAGCAGTTCTTAGACTTGAGTTATGCTATGTGGTTTGCTGTTGCCTTCCCAACAGTCAATCAGAGTAGGAATTTGATCTCAAATTCTCTCTCGAAAAGCAGAGACACACATACCTGCAATTGACTATGAAACCCAGGATGCTTTAAAGGTCCACAGAATCAGAAGTTCATGTTTGGTTTAATGAATAGATATGGCTTCACTTAACACTTCATCGTTTTTTTCTTGAATAAATATTTTGAAACGAAGATTTAAAAAAAAAATTGGTGTTCTTCTATGCTCAATTGGCCCCACCCCCCCCCCCAAAATGATGATGTCATGATGTCATATATCATGTGACCCACCACGTCATCTCGAGGATACTTTTCCTGTGGGACTTGTGTTTACATGTGGCTTACATACACTCTGAACTCTGAAAAAGTGCTGAGAATGCCATCCAGATGTATTGTTGCTGTTTGTAGCAATACATCCAAAAATGGTGTGAGTATGCATGTTTTCTCTAAACATCCAGCTGTAACGAAAATATGGACATCCAAAGTAAAACTTACCAGAGGAAAGTGGCATGGTCCAACTGCTTCACCATCATTTGCAGCACCCATTTTGAAGATAATCCATACAACACCGGCCTGGATTCCCAGTTTAAGATGGGTAAATTGAAGAAATTAAAAGCCGACGCGATCCCCACGAAGATTAGAGTTATTCGAATGGAAAATAATAAAATGGACGGGACAGCTGTGGAAAAGGGGGCATTCAAAAATTTTGTAATGCATGGAAGGGGGAGGGGGGTGTATGTCCAAGCGTTAGAATGTTACAAGGTGGGAGGGGGTGTTTCCAGTTCTTCTACATAATGCTCATGAATCAATGACAACTTTGTTCCATGCACCCTTTATTTAAAGATGCAAGTGTTTAATGATTCACGCATTCAATACTTGTCGTGGTGTTGGCGGTCCAGGTAATTCCCCCTCCTCCCCCCACCCCCGACACTGTGGTGATGGACGGTCAACACCACCAGCACGGATAGCCAAGCGGTCTTCCCTGAATAGGAGGCGGACACGTTGATCCTCGGAGATTATGACGCGCGCGGGAGGGGAAAGATGCAATGGTGGTGGGATGGAGACATTGGAAAGCACAACACAGGGGGGTTTATACTCAAACCCCCACGACAAATACACAGACACAGAAACTTGAAATAAACACAGAAATTTAATGACAATAGAAATAGTTAAATATTTACAAAGGATATTAATTCAGATATAATAATAATAGTGAGATAAACTAAAGTCGAGGCGTCTCTACACACAGACTTAAATACGGACTAGGGGGAAACGAAACAAAAGAAAATCCCTCCTTTATTCTGGCACTTAGCTTGGCCCAGAGATGGACTTTATGGAACGTGGAATCGAGGAGCTTCTATTTGCACGTGTAGATGCGCGCAAAATGGTGCCAAGCCCCGTTCTCACAGTGGGAACGTTTGTCTGGCAATTTATGAGTGGTATTCAACACCAAGGCTCAGAGACCCTATACATCTTCTTCGTTGATCACCGACACCGTGGCTTTGCAGAATTGCGCCATCCCCTTCGTTGACACACATGAAGCTTTGAGGCCCATCCCACACGACCAGCCAAGAGTCGATGGTCAGCGTCTTACTTAGTACGCAAGCCAAATCACCTCAGCATGAATACGAGAATCGTGCTGTCTTCTTCATGCATCGAAGGAAAGCCAGCCGTGAAGCCCTGTTCTTACAGGCCATCTCCGAGCTATGTTCTCTCTCGACCACGTGCATCCCTCACTCCGCACTCGCGTTCCTTCTCTGAACTCTCTCTGACATCACCCCCAACAACCGTCTACCTCCGGGGCGTTGCTTGCTCATCCGAAACCTGGGAAGGCGGGGGCCTCTCTATCTGTTCGGCATGCCTGCCTCACTTCTGACGTCACGCCCATCAATCAACAGCCTCAGGGGCATGATTTTGCCTGCCGTCTCCCTTGGAGGCAGGGCTTCTGCCTGCTCGGCACATTTGGCTTGCTTGTAAATGCAAAAACAGGGGGACAATCACATACTGGGGGAACTTATTCTTAATCCCTATCTAAATAACACCGCACCACCCCCCAACCCCCCCCCCTCCCGTGTGGTAATACGTAACACTTAACCGCACAGTCTCCCTATTAATTACATCGAGATTTCTCCTACACATCCACGGACGAGACTCTATTCAATCCTAACTTTCCTATTAAATGCCTCCATCTACCCCCACAACTGTAACAATACATTAATGATATCAACGTCAATGTATATTTATGCATGTAAAGACAGTACTGTTGCCCTGGTGGTTGTACAGTTATGTTCATTCAGTGTTGACCTGTTATACATCACTCACTCACTTCATGCACATGGACATTGTGAGGATAGTCCCATCCAGTGTGGTAATAACCGTAAATACGTCTAGCATTGTACTGCACATCCGGATACGAGAATCGTTTTCATTTTTCAAGTGATTCTTCACGATTGAGAGAGGGGGCAAAAACGATATATAGCAAGATATCTCAAAACATTGTGGATGGATTAGGACAAAACTCGGTGAATGAGTTGGTTAGGTGACAAGAACAAACCGATTCAATTTGGTTTCAGGTGCAAATCTAGAGCCGGCTCATCAATGGAATAAAACATGTAAACTGTTCAGCCTGGCGAAGATATGCACTCTCCTGAGTACCGTTCTCGTTACTACAAAAATTACAGAGAAGTGTTACATCAAAATACCACTAAACTCCTCATTTACCATGTTTTAGCTCTTTGATTTACTACTTTAGCAGTTGTTATTGTCGAGTCTTTCTTCAACATCAAAATGATTGTTGTGAACGCCAGGTATTTCATGCACAATGTCATCCCCAGTTGGGTGTGTGAAAAGGACGAACTGATTAGATTTTGGTGAAGATCCGGATCTGGATTCGGATAATAGAATTTTTTAAGTGATTCTCACCATTGAGCGATAGGGCTAAACTGATGTATAGCACGATATCTCAAAAAAAGATGTTGACAGATTCGGACGAAACTTGGTGGACGCATTGGGCATGTGAAAAGGAAGAATTGATTAAATTATGTTGAACATCCGAATCTGGATCCGGATCTGATCATTTTTTAACTGATTCTTCACCATTGAGATTTTGGGCGAACCTAAAATATAGCACGATATCTCAAAAAATTGTGGGCAGATTCAGATAAAACTTAGTGGACAGGTTCGGTGTGAGACAAGGCCAAACTGGTTTGATTTTGCTGAAGATCTGAATCTGGATCCACATACGAGAATTATTTAATCTTTAAAGTGATGCTTCACCATTGAGAGATCGTGCCAAAACTGATACATAGCATGATATTTCAAAAATGTATTGAGCCCGATATGTTCTCGTGGATCAGACATTGTGTGGCAGTGGTATGCGCTCTACCGAGTGTCCTAGTTATTTTTCACCTCTGCTGTTAGTGGGGATTCCCACGACTGTCCAAGTAGTGTCTTCACTCCCAAGCTCCAGCCTGCATCAAGTGAGACTCGGCTTGCACACGAATGCTTATTGGCACATTTCAAGTAAAACATTATATGAGTAGTTCAATGCTTTAATCTCTTGCTGTGACTTGATATAAAGCACACCATTTGATCTGTCTCATTGCTAGATGTTAAAACTTTACTGCCTTGTAGCATCCTGTACACTCAGGTGCCATCCTTTTTGTTGCAGCTCCATTTGAGTTTAATTTTTAATACTTTGACCATTCCATGGAATAAATATTTTCATCTTGACACAACTTCATTTGATAATGTACTGTATGTTCATCAATAATATAACGTTTTCCTTGAAAGAGAAAAAATACTCTATTTCAAGGTGTTCTCTTTTTTGGAATGTTGGTTTTATTCAATGCAATGCCAATTGCTGTGTTTACATTCATGAAGATGGAAAAGGTATCTAGTAAAAGTCGGCATTTGGGCTGATAGCATAGCCGTGTTGGCCCTGCCATTCGATTAAATAATTTGGCTGCCAAATATAATGAGATTTGGATGTTCATTGCAAATAACGTAAATTTGATGTCAAATGATGTGCAGTTGAAGTTAATGCAAATAAAGTGGAAAGGATGTAGATTTTAAATAAAAATGCAAGTTAAAAGTGATAGATAAAAATTGAAGTGAAAATTATATAATGTAATGTGGGGGGGGGGGAGGGGGCACAGGTATTCATGGATCAAATATCTTTTTCCCACATTTCGATTTTCCGGTATTGTTTCTGTGCAGCTCTTTAGATGGTGGAAGTGAGCTTGTCCCTGAGGCCTTCTCTGTCGTGTTGGTGAGCTTTAGCGTGCCAGGCACTGATGACGATCCACTCCTGGAAGATCTCAGTCTACGTCTTATTGAAGACCACAATATCCTTGTGACTGGGAATACAGGCTCTGGAAAGACGAGCTTGTTGCGGGTCCTTGCTGGACTTTGGCCAACCTTACAGGGTGTGACCTCTGTGTGGCAGGGCTGAATGCAGTCTTGCATCTGATGTTTAGTACCTTTCACCATACGGTTATGAATGTTAGTTATCCGAAGTTTGTTTTGCTTTATCTACAGGCGGATCCATAATTAACTACGTATTTTAAATATAGAAATACTCTATTGTTATTGTAGTTGGAACATTAAAATAATTTTGTTTGAAAACTTGTTTATTGCCATTAATATTATTTTTACCTCCGACACCGAAGGTGGACGGAGGTTATGTTTTCACCCCTGTTTGTTTGTCTGTCTGTCTCTGTGAGCAGGATATCTCAAAAGTTATGGACTGTTTCGGATGAAATTTAGTGCACAGTTTGAGTGTGTGACAAGGGCGAATTGATGAGATTTTGGTGAAGATCTGGATTCAGATCTGGATATTAGAATTTTAAAAATAATTCTTCACCATTGAATGATAGTGCCAAAAATGATATATAACATGATATCTCAAAAAGTTATTGACAGAATCTGACAAAACTTTGTGGACAGCGAGTGTATCTGCCAAGCACGAATTGATTCGATTTTAGTGAAAATCCGCATCTGGATTACAAGAACTGAAAACTATATATTATGTATTTTAAGTGATTCTTCACCATTGAGAGATGGGGCCAAAAACTATCTAGCATGATATTTCAAAAAGTTGTGAATGGATTGGGACAAAATTGGGATTGGATGAGTTTGATAGATGACAAGAACAAGCTGATTAGATTTTGTTTATAGTCTAGATGCAGATCTGACCTATCAGTGTGATACAAAACATAAACTGTTCAGCCTGGCGGAGGTATGCGCTCTACCGAATGCTGTTCTAGTTTCTGTACTTTCAGATTGATCCATTATGACTGACAGAGTAACTGTTTCTCAAAGAGTACAAATTCCATCCATCCATTGGGACCATACTCTGTACAGAACATCAGTGCTGCCAAAGCGGTCTCCTTGGCTATTGGGCACAATTCTGGATGGGTCAGGATTGGGCACAATCCTGTACGGCCACTCCGACGCAGGATACTCGAATGGCTCAATCATCCCAGCAAGCTGGTACTCATTTTGCCGACCTCAGAAGGATGACTGGCTGAATCAACCCCACCTGTTATTAATTCAACAGAGGAGCAGGATTTGAACTCTTGACCCTGGAATCCCAAGCCCACAACTCTAACCGTTAAGCCAACACCAGGCATAAGGAGTACAAATTGCTGCACAGTTTGAGGTTTGGCAGTCTGTAATTGCAGTTCAAAGATGGTGGCAGCAGGAAATGTGAATAAAGGACAGCCCACGTTGTTAATGTAAATGGAACACCAAATTGTTTTTTTTTTCCCCCCCTGAAAGGCCATTTATTTCAATTTTAATTTGTGAACAACAAATTTTAACATAAGCTCCTGTGTTCTCAACACATTATTTTCAATTGTTTGACAAATTTTCCACTGAATGTCTGAGAACCTCTTCTGGCAAATCGGCAAAAACAATGTGGGTTGAACTTGATTCGTCCAAAATAACGAGTTTGCTGGCATACACTTTTCCGTGAACCCATCCCCACAAAAAAAATTGCATACGGTTAAATCCAAACTCTTGGATGGTCACTCTTCGTAGCCCAATCCATCTGTGTGGAGAGTGGATATCCAACGGATTACGAACTGTAAATCCAGAAGTGTCGAAGTGTGGAATCCATCTTGTATAAAAATTGTTTCATCTGTGTTGTCCCATTGCTGAATTTTTGGAAGAAGAAAGTTTCAAAGCATTTCCAAATAATTCTGTCTGTTCATTTTATCGTGGAGGATGTAAGGTCCAATGAGTTGGGTTGAAGTCATCCTGCACCAAACAAGCAGTTTTGGCCAACTTTGTCTATGTTCGACTATCGTTTCTGGATCATTTCTCTGAACCAGTAATGGCAGTTATACTAGTTGACAAAACTAACAGCAGAAGAAATAGCCTCATGAGACCAGATAATGAAATGTAACGCACTTGGAAAGTCATCAATTCACAGAAGAATATGTTCACAAAACTCCATTCTCTTATCACAATCATCCAGAAACAACTGCTGAACATAGAGCGCCTTCAGAAAGTATTCATATCCCTCGACTTTTGTCACATTTTGTTGTGTTGGAGCCTGAATTTAAAATGTATTAAATTTAAAAAAAATTATCACCAACTGACACAAAATAACCCAGAATTACAAAGTGAAAACATGCTTTTAGAAATTTTTATACATGAATTAAAAATGAAAAGCTGAAATGTCTTCATTCAATTTCAACCCCTTTGCTATGACACTAAATTGAGCTCAGGTGCATCCACTTTCCTTTGATCATCCTTGAGATGTCTCGACAACTTAATTGGAGTCCACCTGTGGCAAATTCAATTGATTGGACATGATTTATAAAGAAACACACCTTTCTATATGAGGTCCCACAGTTGACAGTGCATGTCAGAACAGAAACTCTACCATGAAGTCCAATAAACTGTCCAGAGAACTCCGAAATAGAAATGTGAGGAGGTATAGATCTGGGGAAGGGTATAAAACAATTTCTAGAGTGATGAAAGTTCCCCAGAGCACAGTGAGCTCCATCATTAGGATTATGTAACTATCCAGACTCTTCCTAGAGCCAGCCGTCTGACAAAACTGAGCAACCGGGCAAGAAGACTTTCGTCAGGGAGGTGACCAAGAACCCAATGACCACTCTGACAGAACTACAGATTTCTTTTCCTGAGATGGGAGAACCTGCCAGAAGGACAACAGTCTCTGCAGCTCTTCACAAATCTAGGCTTTATGGGAGAGTGGCCAGATGGAATCCACTCCTGAGAAAAAGGCACATGACAGCACGCCTGGAGTTTGTAAAATGGCACGTGAAAGACTGAGAGCATGAGGCAAAATATTCTGTGGTCTGATGAGACAAAAATTTAACTCTTTCGCTTGAATGCAAAGCACTATGTCTGATGTAAAAAGCTCATCACCCATCTAACACCATCCCTATCATGAAGCATGGCAGTGACAGCATCATGCTATGGGAACACTTTTCAGCGGCAGGAACTGGGAGACTTGTAAGGATAGAGGGAACAATGAATGAGCCAAGTAAAGGCAAATCCTTCAGGAGAACCTGCTTCAGAGTGCAAAAGAACTTAGACTGTGGTGAAGATTTACATTCCAACAGGACAATGACCCCAAGCATACAGCCAAAGCAACACTGGAATGGCTTCAGAACAAGAACATGAAAGTCCTTGCATGACCCAGCCAAAGCCCAGACTTGAATCCCATTGAAAATCTGTTGAAAGACTTGAAGATTGTCATTCAATGATGCTCCCCATCCAAACTTGAGCAAATCTTCCAGGAAGAATGGGTGAAAATCCCCAAATCTAGATGTTTAAAGCTGATACAGACATACCCAAGAAGACTCGAAGCTGTAACCGCCGTCAAAGGCACTTCTACAAACTATTGACACAGGGGGTTGAATACTTATTGATGCAAGACATTTCAGCTTTTCATATTTAATTCATTTTTAAAATTTCAAAAAACATGTTTTCACTTTCTTATTATGGGTTATTTTTGTGTAGATCGGTGACAATTTTTTTAAATTTAATCCATTTTAAATTCAGGCTGTGACGCAGCAAAATGTGAGAGAAGTCAAGGGGTGTGAATACTTTCTGAAGGCACTGTGATGAGGTTTTGTGCGGTTTCCATCCCAAGTCCTTCAAAAACACTAACTCATTCCACTTTCCCTCACCGCTTGATTGACCCATTTGGGCTCCTTGTGAACATATCATGTGCTGATGGTCTTGTTTGGTGCTGGTGGTCAATATTTTCTGGTGGTCTTGCTGTGGTATGTCTTCCTGATCTTCTTACATCCTTGACTGAACCAGTTGTTATAAGTTTATGGTGACTGTTTTCAATCTTTTTTGGAATCAGTGGCATGTCTTCCTATTCCTTGCTGCTACCATCTGGGAACTGCATTTGCAAACTGCCAAACCTCATACCATGCAGGAATTTGCACTCTTTGAGAAAAAGTTGATCTCTCAGCCAT
The DNA here is from genome assembly GCF_056783735.1 of Eptatretus burgeri. Lineage (NCBI taxonomy): Eukaryota > Metazoa > Chordata > Myxini > Myxiniformes > Myxinidae > Eptatretus > Eptatretus burgeri. Next base: position 40,512,797 of record NC_140967.1, read on the forward strand.
ACTGGATCAATCAGTAAGCAAAGAAAATATGATATTAATATTCAATAAACAAGTTTTCAAGCAAAAAACAACAATGTTTCTATATTTCAAATCAGGAGTTAATTATAGATCATCCTGTATCTAAGGATTATTTCCAGATCCGAGTATTATTGAGATCCATAAAATCTGATCACCACAATCCAATTCCACATAACATATTTTGTCGATCTTCATGCAAGTCACCACCCAGTTCATTTGTTTTTTTTTTAGATCCCTCTAATGATGTGAGTTACAAAGAGCATTTGTTTATATTTTGGGCACACGGTTTATGTGGATGTTAATTTTTGGAGCCTTCTGCTTCTCACTTTTCATCTCTTATTTTTGTTTGCAAGAATGCGTCAAAGATTTTTTTTAACCTGTTTTATTTCTCTGATGTTTAACATGTTCGTGGCATGTCATTCAGGAAAAGTGTTCATGTTCAGCTGCTTTGGTCCACGAGGGATCATGTTCCTTCCACAAAAGCCTTATTTCACTGATGGGACATTACGGAATCAGGTATACCTTCCATTTGTTTGATTTTAACCATCATTTTTGCTGCTTGCTCTGTAATGCTTGTGATTTGGTTTATTGATTTTATTTCATATTTTTGTTCCCCACATATATAAAAATAGGACCATCAGCCTATTTTTAATAGGACCATCAGTAGGATGCAAAACATAAAATTTTCAGCCTGTTTGAGGGATGTGCTTTACCGAGTGACGTTCTCGTTTCGTTTCTGTAATCTGAATCGTAGATGGAAAAAATGTATAACAAATGCCTGGCTGTTTCTTAAACAAGCATTTTCAAGCGTAAATTTTTTTTAATGAAATTCTTCCCATGTAGACATGCAATTCTCTGTAAAATAACCCTGCCACCAAAAAAAATGACTACAACCATTCTTTTCCAAGCTTTTACATAATTATATTTGCGACAAAAAAGGTTTAATTTTGTTCAATGATGGGGAAGGATCTTCGACCACTTCTTGGCTTTGGCCACTGTACTTTTGGTTAAATGTCAAGTTACAAACGATTGCTTCTAATCTTCTCTTTATCAACTGAAAGGACAGAGACGGTTTGGCATACAGTTAAATAATTTGGAAATTTTGAGAGCTTTTTTTCAAAAGATGAGAAAACTGAACCCAAAACCTTCTTGAGAGAAAAGTCTCCATAAAGGGAGAAAATTAGAAGAATACAAATGATATGAAGAGGTGTGAGTAGATGATAAATGGGGTTTCTGGGACGCCCATTCAAATGAATGGGTGGAAAGCGAAAAACTCTGACCCAAGCCCCAAAAGCTCAAAATAGGAGACTCATTTTCTCCCCACCTATCCCCTTCCCTCCCATACAAGCAAATGTAAAATTGAGATGATGAAAGATTGAGACTTACTGATGAAAGCACTTCTTCCCTTTCATATTTTCATTCCACTCAAAGAGTGAACCAACGAATATTTGTCCATGTTCTACTTTAGGGAATAACTTAATTTTCTTATAACATTCATTTCCATCGAGTATATTCACAAAGAATAACTTGGAACTTGGTTCTTGGTTTAAGTGTCTTTGTTGAGCAGAAAGGAAATTATAAACTTCTCTTAATGCTCTTATTTGGCCACCTCCTGAACCACATATCATTTTGAGATTGTAGTAAATTGTTTTTCCATTGTTCAATTGATAACCATCAAAGTTTTCAGTCCATTCAAAGATATTTATTTTTTTCTTTACATCCTCCAACTTATTTGTAATTAAATTTATCTGCTTATTTGTTTTTTTTCTACTTTTACCCTGGTTATTTCTTCAATAAGACTTATTTGATATTTCTCACATTCTTTATGTTTCCCATTTAAATACCAAGGCTGATTACATCTCCACTCTTTGGTTTGGTTATTGCTTTGTTCTATCATTTATAAATAAGTAGAGACGGCAGTAGCCTGTTAACATTCCCAACCCAATATCTTAACCCTTATACTTACAACCATAAGGGAGACGATTGATTCCATCCTCAAAAATATATCTTTTATCATCAAAAGCTCCTAATGCTTTCTTATTTATCTCTTCTTTGTATAATTGATGTTTACAACTTCTTATTGTATTCATTTTTCTGTACTCTTCCTTCTTTAAGGTTAAACAGTTGTAATAATGTTTAAAGTTTATTGTTTCCTTGATTATATTTTTCTTTATTTCCTTTAGCTTCTTATCACACCTTTCAATGTTGTTATTATCAATATATGTGAAAGTATAAGACTTTGATCTCAATCCTATAAATTCACTCATGACCTTCCCACCCAATTCATCTTTAAACCTACCAATAACCTTTTTATTCTTTGATGAAAACAACACATCACCTGACTTATAATTACTTGTATCATATATATCAATATTATCAATCATATCCTCATATACATCACTTGTCTTAATTTCTAATATAAATCCATCTATCCATACAAAACAATGACACATTATCCTTATACTTTGATTTTAAATTATTATAGTAATAGTCATACATTAACGACTTTGACAAGTCAAGAATTGATGTTCCTATATAAATAGGTTTATCCATTTCAATACTCTCTTTTTTTTTCAAATGAAAAGCACAAAAGTTCTCTGAAAACACCTCTGCTCACTCAAAACTTGGTCTATTAATTAACTTTGAAGCCTGTTTCTAAGATGCAGCAAGTCTTATGTTTTGTCGATTCCTAACATTTTCCATCGTCTTTCCAAATACAGCATTATTCATTAATTTATAAAAGTCCTTCTCAAAATCTGTTTTTGCTTCTGTTCTCCTTTTTGTATTAAAATAAATATACTTCTTTTACCAATGACTTTGTTTAAATTTCAAAATCCAATGAATTTTCCTCACTCTCAACCCAGCAGATAAGTATTGTCTCAAGTTCCTTTGATGCAAAACACAAATTTCTTTATCATTAATGTCGTAAGTAGTTTTTCTGTTGATTTACCTTTTATATTCAATGACTGTTGGTAATCACTTCACCATTCTTTTCTTGGACTTTCTTTATCAGGGGCATAATGTCGGTCTTTATGTTTGTTATGAAGTTCTTCTGGATATTTTAAATCAACCTCAAAATAATATCCAACTTCAGCTTCATCCAATTCTTTTTGAGAGGAGACAACAATATCTTGTAAAACTTTTTCATAATTTTTTTCTTTAACCCATTTAAGTTTTCCATAAGGTAAAGATTGAGACATAGCCCACCCAAACAAGTTGTTAGCATCATAATACATCAGGTAAGAGTTGTCATTCTTATTATAATCAGGAAGATATTTGTTATTTGCTTTGGCATATCTCTTTGAACATACTTGAGATATTCCTCCTCTTTTAGCCTTCTCTATCATAAAAAGCATATCTATATCACTGATTAATTCCAAATTCTGTTTTGTCATTTTTAACATAGCACTCCAAGCCAAACCAAGGGCTGTGTAATAGTGAGCGGGGTCCAATCCATAAGAATTTTTATTATGACAGACTGTTCTAAAAGTTGATGACATCATGGGATGACACAACAATGGGGTTTTCAGGGTGTGTCTCACATCGGAAATGAGTCGCATTTTTGCTTCGGTTCTCAAGCAGTCTGATCATTTTAACACGAAAATGAAACGGCTTGCTTTGAATGATTTTGAGAAAAACTTACATAAAATAACACATAATGTTGAATTTGGAAAGACCATGAAAAATAAGAGCATTAAGAGAAGTTTATCATTTCATTTCTGCACAACAAAGACCCTTAAACCAAGAACCAAGTTCCAAGTTATTCTTTGTGAATATACTCGATGGAAATGAATGTTATAAGAAAATTAAGTTGTTCCCTAAAGTAGAACATGGCAAATATTCGTTGGTTCGCTCTTTGAGTGGAATGAAAATATGAAAGGGAAGAGGTGCTTTAATCAGTAAATCTCAATCTTTCATAGTCTCAATTTTACATTTGTTTGTATGGGAGGGAGAGGGGATAGGTGGGAAGAAAATGAGTCTCCTATTTTGGGCTTTTTGGGCTTGGGTCAGAAAGTTTTTCCCTTTCCCCCCATTCATTTGAATGGGCATCCCAGAAACCCCATTTATCAGCAACTGGTGTGTATAGGAAATTCATTGCAGGTATGTATACCAGAAGTTTTTGTGAGAGAAAGAGAGACAGAGACAGATACAAATCTTGAATGCTCCAAGTGGCAAAGCTTAAGAAGCAGAATGGGTCGCACACTATCTCAGTAGTTTTGGATATGTCTAAAGTCACCTCGTTTTCTCGTTTGGAATTGAGCACTTTGTGAGAACAATGAGCAGCATATCAAGCTGTTGAGTGACCAAGGTGAAAGCCAAACGGATCCATGATGAAATTCAGAAAAGTGAAGTGACTGCTTACAACTGTAAGTCAGATAAATGGTCAATCGACAATGTATTGATCTTCTCACACTTCCTATGGATTTGACATGATGTTTTCCAAACTGAATGAGAGATGGCCCACAACAAAGGAGCTCTTTTTGAGAGAACAGATTCAAGAAATTGCAAGAACTGTCTTTTTGTCGTTTGAACACCATTTTGGCAGTGGTCAGTGAACACATCAATACTTGGGGAGGAAGGTTCCAGGATGCTGCATTCACCCTGTGTGAGGTAATGCTTCCCGTCGGATCAAATTGCTTATGATTCTGAGATTGTTGCAGGTTCAAATCCCATACACTGTGTTGATTAATTAATTTCCTCTTCATGTGTTAATGCTTATTTAACTACACTTGTCTCCAAATGCCTTTGTCCTATGTGTCATTTCAGTGCATGCACCTCTCTGATCCCTCTCTCTTCTTCTTCTTTCGGCTAGCTCCCGTTAGGGGTCACCACAGCGGATCAACCGTCTCCATTTCACTCTATCCTCCACATCTTCCATTGACACTCCAACCACCCGCATGTCTGTCCTCACTGTATCCATGAACCTCTTCTTTGGCCTTCCTCTTCTCCTCCTGCCTGGTGGCTCCATCTTCAACATCCTTCTCCCGATATACTCCGCTTCCCTCCTGAGCACATGTCCAAACCATCTCAATCTCGCCTCTCTCACTTTGTCTCCAAACCGTCTTCCCAGCGCTGTCCCTCTAGTATACTCATTCCTTATCCTATCCATCCTCGTCACTCCCAACGAGAATCGCAGCATCTTTAACTCTGCCACCTCCAGCTCCGCTTCCTGTCTTTTTGTTAGTGCCACGGCCTCCAAACCATACAACATAGCTGGTCTCACTACCGTCTTATGTACTTTCCCCTTCACTCTTGCAGCTACCCTTCTGTCACAAATCACTCCTGCAACTCTTCTCCACCCACTCCATCCTGCCTGCACTCTCTTTTTCACTTCTCTCCCACACTCTCTGTTACTTTGGACAGTTGATCCCAAGTATTTAAACCCATCCACCTTCCCCACCTCAACTCCTTGCAACCGCACCATACCACCACCCTCCCTCTCATTTACGCACATGTACTCCGTCTTACTCCGACTGACTATCATTCCCCTTCTCTCCAGTGCGTACCTCCACCTCTCGAGGCTCACCTCAGCCTGCTCCCTACTCTCCCTACAGATCATGATGTCATCCGCGAAGATCATAGTCCATGGGGACTCCAGTCTGATCTCGTCCGTCAACCTGTCCATCACCATTGCAAACAGGAAAGGGCTCAGAGTCGATCCTTGGTGCAATCCCACTTTTACCTGAAACCGGTCCGTCATTCCTACCACACACCTCACCGCTGTCACACTGTCCTCGTACATATCCTACACGATCCTCACATACTTCTCCACCACTCCCGACTTCCTCGTACAATGCCACAACTCCTCTCTTGGCACCCTATCATAAGCTTTCTCTAAATCCACAAACACACAATGTAACTCCTTCTGGCCTTCCCTATACTTCTCCATCAACATTCTCAAAGCAAACATCGCATCAGTGGTGCTCTTTCCTGGCATAAACCCATATTGCTGCTCACAGATCATCACCTCTCCTCTCAACCAAGCTTCCACTACTCTTTCCCACAACTTCATGGTGTGGCTTAACAACTTTATCCCTCTGTAATTTCCACAGCTCTGCACATCACCCTTATTCTTGAAAATCGGAACCAGTACACTTAATCTCCACTCCTCCGGCATCCTCTCACTTTCCAAGACTTTATTAAACAATCTGGTTAACAACCCCACTGCCATCTCCTTCTGCCATCTCTCCTAAGCACTTTCATGCCTCCACTGGTATACCATCTGGGCCAACCGCCTTTTCACTTTTCATCCTCTTCATAGCAGTCCTCACTTCATCCTTACTGATCCACCCCACTTCCAGATTCACTATCTCCACCTCTTCCAACCTTCTCTCTCTCTCTCTCATTTTCTTCATTCATCAGCTCCTCAAAGTACTCCATCCACCTTCTCAACACACTCTCCTCGCTCGTCAGCACATTCCCATTTGCGTCCTTTATCACCCTAACCTGCAGCACATACTTCCCAGCTCGGTCCCTCTGTCTTGCCAATCGGTATAAATCCTTTTCCCCTTCTTTTGTATCCAACTTCTCATACAGCTCGTCATATGCCTTTTCCTTGGCCTTTGCCACCTCTCTTTTTGCCTTTCACCGCCACTCCTTGTACTCCTGCCTACTTTCTTCATCTCTCTGACTATCCCACTTCTTTTTCGCCAACCCCTTCTTCCTTATACTTTCCTGTACTTCCTCATTCCACCACCAAGTCTCCTTATCTTCCTTTCTCTGTCCAGATGTCACACCAAGTACCTTCCTAGCTATCTCCCTCACAACTTCTGCTGTCGTTGCCCAATCATCCCACCCATCTTTACCACCATCCAACGCCTGTCTCACCTCCTCCCTAAATTTCACGCAACAGTCTTCCTCCTTCAGCTTCCACCATCTGGTCCTTGGTTCAGCCATCACTCTCTTCCTCAACCTCACCTCTAAAGTCATCCTACAGACCACCAATCGATGCTCTTGAGCTACACTCTCCCCTGCCACCACCTTACGGTCACTAATCTCTTTCAGGTTGCATCTCCTGCTTAAGATGTAATCCACCTGTGTGCACTTTCCTCCACTCTTGTATGTCACCCTGTGTTCCTCCTTCTTCTTGAAATACGTATTTACCACTGCCATTTCCATTCTTTTTGCAAACTCTACCACCATTTGCCCTTCCACATTTCTCTTGTTGAGACCGTACCTACCCATCACCTCCTCATCCTCTTTATTCCCTTCCCCTACATGCCCAATGAAATCTGCTCCAATCACCACTCTTTCATCCTTGGATACACTCTCCACCACTTCATCTAACTCACTCCAGAAATCTTCTTTATACTCCATCTCACACCCCATATGTGGGGCATATGCACTGATGACATTAATCATCACCCCTTCAATTTCCAACTTCACACTCATCACTCGGTCAGACACTCTCCTCACCTCCAATACCCTCTTGACATAATCTTCCTTCAGGATTACCCCGACACCATTTCTCCTCCCATCCACACCATGGTAGAACAGTTTGAAACCACCTCCAATGCTCCTAGCCTTACTCCCCATCCACTTGGTCTCTTGTACACACAGTATGTCCACCTTTCTTCTCTCCATCATATCAGCCAACTCTCGCCCTTTGCCAGTCATCGTCCCAACATTCAGAGTTCCAACTCTCACCTGCACACTTCTACCCTTCCCCCTCTCCCACTGCCTCCGGACACGCCTTCCCCGTCTCCTTCTCCTCCTTCGCCCAGCAGTAGCACAATTTCCACTGGTACCCTGCTGACCACCGGTACCGGTGGCGGTCGTTGGTAACCCGGGCCTCGACCAATCTGGTATGGAAATTCGTTTTGTTGTCCGCATAATGATTTGGCATAGGTTTTTACGCCGGATGCCCTTCCTGACGCAACCCTGGTCGCCTCTTATGACACACAGGGATATGGTACACCTATTCTAACCGTGGCATACACTGGGCCCAGTACAACTGGTGCTCATTTCGCCGACCTCGGAAGGATGGCAGGCTGAGTCAACCCCCTGGTGTTTTCGACTTGGTTTATATATGTATATATATATATATATATATATATATATATATATATATATATATATATATATATATATATATATATATATAAATTCAGTGTCCCAACGGGACTTGAACTCAGGACCTTTTGGGTCCCAAGCCACTGCCCTAACCACTGCGCCAACACCAGGCTTTCACCTCTCTGATCCCTAGACATTGTAAAATAAAAATTTCATTGTAAATTAAAAAGTGTAAATCTTTTGAAATACTTCATTGCCTATCCATAAGTGCTGTTATTATTATTGCTGGTGTCAAATACAACAGTTGTAACTGATTATATTATTGCATGTCAATTACAATTGATTGCACTCGCAATAAAATTACAATGATTTTATTATTGTGCTAGTGTCGATTACAGTGATTAACCCTGATGGTGGCTTAATGGTTAGGTGGTTCGCTTAAGATCTGGTGGTCATATGGCAGCTTAACTGCCGAGGAAGCTATCATTTCTTGAAGCGCGACTGTGTCGCTGATGCAGTGCCCCTCTACCAGTACACACACTGGAACTGGTACTCATTTCGCCGACCTCGGAAGGATGACAGGCTGAGTCAACCCCCTGGTGTATTAATTCAACGGCCGACGGGGATTTAACTCAGGACCCGAGGATCCCAAGCCGCCACCCAAACCACACTGAGCCAACACCAGGCTCACAGCTTAAGATCTAAAGGTCCTGAGTTTGAGCCATGCCAAAAACACAACAGGTGGGTTGAATCAGCCTGTCATACTTCCGAGGTCCCCACAATGAGTACAACCTTTGGGAAAAGGTTAGCCATTCAATTATCCTACATCAGAGTGGCAACATTGTTCAGCTGATCAGGATTGTGCCTCCTGCTACTTAAACTGCCATGGTAGATCGATGTACCTAATGGAGTGAGGATTACCATCCATTCAGTCAATTACAATGATTAATTACTTATCATCCATTACAATATTACATGATCAAAATCATGCCATGTATGATGAGTGTGTATGTTGCTTTATTTTAGAATGTTTAATGTTTTGCTTTTTGTGTTTTACAGGTGACATTTCCACTGCCTGAAATTTTTCCAGTTACAGGTACAATGTAAAAAAAATAAACTGATGTTGTACATAAAAGTTAATTATGCTCGCAAACCATATTTGAAAAAATATGGTATTCTTTTGGTCCCATCTTAATCTCCCCATAATGCTGACCCACACACCTGACCACACACAGTGCTTCATCATGCCAGCCATCAGTCCAAAGCAAATTACTAGGACTGGAGTGGGTACTTGGCTCTTTCACATCTCGGCTTTCATACGTGCAGTTAACGACTCAAATGAACATATAATTTTGGAATATGTGAGTGCATTACCATTAGGAAACATCATTCAAACCTATGGCCTGCAATTCACGGAGCACACACAAACAGAAAATCAATTGGCAGGCACTGATGAAATTATGTATGTTGTGCAAGCTCAATTCAAAGTGTCAAGTGCATGCAACCTGTGAATGAATTGCCTGGAGTGTAAGTTGTTCAGATTTTTAAATTTCATTCACTGCTGTTACCACATTCCAATTGCATTGCAACCAATACAAATTCCCCCAAAAAGATGTAGACTTCACAATTACCTTAAAATCCCCTTAGATTTGCAAATTTTACTGATTATAGTTATTTTGGTGAAATGCTTTGATCCTGTTACCTGCAGTATTAAAACTGGGCCTTGATAAAAGAGAAGAAATGTGCAGGACTCTTTGGCATGTTTCGGTGCCAGGTGGTGTTTGTATTTCTCTACAAGTTGTGTTTTTGATGCCTGATGTTCCTGTTCTTGCCTGCATCCTGTTGCCCATTATTCCTGCAAAATGTTCAAGATGATGGGCAGTGTTGGTGAAGGCATTTGCTTCGCATGGTTCCCAGAAGTGAAACCAGAATGTGAATGTCAAAAGTACCGTTTAGACCTATCGACGTATGAAACCCATGAGGAAATTGCACATTAGTGTACATATATATATATATATATATATATATATATATATATATATATATATATATATATATATACTTTTATATATATATATATTATATATATATATATATATATATACATATATATATATATATATATATATATATATATATATATATATATATATATATATATATATATATATATATATATATATATATATATATATATAGTACATGGAAGATTTGCAGCTCAGGATTAATATTGGTAAAAAAGGTAGCACACTGAGCCTGAGCAGTAAAAGAACAAATTATTTATTAAAGCCTGTCATTTCGACAACAAGCTAGTTCTCTTCCACAGAGGCATGCATTAAGAGTGGTGGTAACACTGCGTTAAGTTCCCTTGGGGACAGCTTGTATCATGGATTGGTTCAAGTCCTTACAAATCTCCCTGCATTCAAATTATTCTGCCACTTTTGTTCACCACTGCTCTTAATGCCTCTGAGGAAGGAAACTAGCTTATTTTTGAAACGTCAAGCTTTCATAAAGAATTTATTATTTTACTATTCAGTATGCTACTTTTTACTGATATATACTGTATATATACACACACACACACACACACACACACACACACACACACACACACACACACACACACACACACACACACACACACACACACACACACACACACACACACACACACACACACACACACACACACACGCGCGCGTTGCATCAAGCTCACCATATTATTTCATTGCAAAATATTTTTGTTTTGTAGAACATGACGATGAACGGATCATTCGTTTTCTCAAGCATGTCGGCTTGGTAAGAGCATTTCTCTTTACCCTGTGTTGGTTTTATGTTGAAAAAACAGTTATACCATTATATTAGCATGTAGACTGTAGAGCAATCCAAAAGGAGTTGGATTGGAAGGGTTGGGATTGGGGCTATTGGTGAGTGACTAATTTTCCAACATTTTCGCATGTGCAATATATTTAAATGACCCTTGAAGGTGTGCAAGTATTTTGCCAGGAAGTAACACGACATTTTCTGTCCTTTTTCCAGTCATGCTTGCTTGGACGAACAGGGGGTCTAGATGAGCCTGTGGAATGGAGCTGGTGAGTACAAGCATTTTAAAAGCTTAGTATAATCAAAACAAAGACCAATTACTGCACCGTAGTCCCAAGTAGGAAGCCAGACATAGCAAAACACACACACACACACACACACACACACACACACACACACACACACACACACACACACACGCATACAAACACACATATGGAGAGTGGAAAAAGGTAGAATGCAACATTTGCATCATTGCATCAATGGCCTACTTTGCTATTTTATAAATCCAGATGCTCGGTGCACGCATGCAATAACTATCAGCAGGAAAACGGTCTTTACATCATAAAATGCCATGATACAACTTGAACCACAGCTCCGGGACACTAATTTGGTCCTCAGATTGAAATCCCCAAATCATACTGAGAAGGGCGTTGATATTTCACCAGATTTTTATTTTCTTTTTTTGTTTTTGGCGTATGTTATCTTTCTCAGTTTTTAATGGGGTTTCTGATATTCACTATAATGACATGTTACATATGCGGTGAAACTGAATTAACATTTTAAAGATTGTAAATAATTTTATTCTTCATTGATTAAATTACAAGGCATCCTCACAAAATAATCACATGCAAACCATGCTGGTGCCACCATTTTGCCTGAAAGATTAACTCTTCCTTTTTACTTTTTCTGGAGCATGATCGGAAGCAACATTTGACTTTGTTGTACTTGTGCTGTGCTCATACAGGTATAATGTATTATCACCTGGAGAGATGCAAAGACTTACCTTCGCTCGCCTTTTTTATCACCAGCCAAAGTTTGTAGGTAGGTGCTGTGGTGGAATTGCCAGTAATCTTTTTATCAAGAATTCCAGTGAATGCTCTCCTGGCATTGCTGATTGGGAGACCATTCATTTGCTATTAAATTATCAGATAAGATACGTAATATTTGTTGAATACTTGTGTGTTGTTAGTTTATTGAGCACATAAAAGTAAAGTCATTTGGTCAAATTTACTTTTAGAATTCTTTTCATTTTGATTTGGATTTTGTTGAGAAAACCATGACTCATGGAATAGCGAGTTGACTATGAGTAAAAAGACAACTTGGTGACAACAGGATCACATTTGAACACAACAAGCAAGGACATGCACTAACAATAAAGAGGGTTCAGTAAGATCGAGGGTTGAATTAGATCTGGTTCACAGGATAGAAAATATTGCAGGTGGGGATGGTGGATGAGCCAAGCTTTGAGGTGCGCCGCATTCTTGAAGCCCTGGAGAAAAGAGTGCAATTGAACCATCTCCAAACGTATTCAACAAAATAAAACCCCTTGAGCTCTTGTTTTTTATTTATATCTGTTCTTTTTCATTGAATATTTTTTCATTTGAATAATGGTTTTGTGGCTGTTGTGGCTCATAATGTATTGTTAGGTGGAAAAAGAGAGAAGGGGATCCATTGCTCGATTGTACTAAGACTTTAGCATGGACTGTGTGAATTGTGTAGCTTAGATTCCCCTTGCAAGAGGATATTTTCCAGAAGTAAGCCTAATGGTAAAATGTGTACCAAGAAGGTGGTTATCATTATCTTAGAACAGCATAGAGTAAAGTTGTATTATGTCTGACCTTCTGTATGGGTGAGGCCAGATGAAGACTTGTGGGCACAAAGGCACCAATAGCGCTATAAATGAACTTTTTAGGACTTTATGGATGCTTTGAAAGCACCACAGACATGGCAATCCTGCTGATTCCTCGCAAAGGACTGGGGGAGGAGCAGCCTTGTGTGCTGAGGGGAGGTCCTGAATGTGGGTGGGGTAGACATTTGTGAGACCGCTGCCCACATCCTATGGGCAGCGGCCAATGGAGTTCAGCCATGGGTGGACCCAAGAGGGATGGTAAAAACTGTTGCACACGCGCGCTCTCTCTCTCTCTCTCTCTCTCTCTCTCTCTCTCTCTCTCTCTCTCTCTCTCTCTCTCTCTCTCTCTCTCTCTCTCTCCCTCTCCCTCTCCCTCTCCCTCTCCCTCTCCCTCTCCCTCTCCCTCTCCCTCTCCCTCTCCCTCTCCCTCTCCCTCTCCCTCTCCCTCTCCCTCTCCCTCTCCCTCTCCCTCTCCCTCTCCCTCTCCCTCTCCCTCTCCCTCTCCCTCTCCCTCTGCCTCTCCCTCTGCCTCTCCCTCTGCCTCTCCCTCTCCCTCTCCCTCTCCCCCTCCCTCTCTCTCTCTCTCTCCCTCTCTCTCTCTCTCTCCCTCTCTCTCTCTCCCTCTCTCTCCCTCTCTCTCCCTCTCTCCCTCACCCTGTTTTTTGGCACTGCTCCTGGAGGACGTGTTAGGTGCTTCCCTCTGCTTGGCCGCCATCTTCTCGTCTTTGTCCCTCATCGTGCTCACTTTTTCTTGCTATTCTTCGTGCCCTGAGCCACACTGCCTTGTGCCACATCATCCTGTAGCCACAATTAGGTGGTGCCAGCCTAAGGTCCTTGCCTTTTTAGTTTCTCTTATCTTCATTGTATGAATCTGGTATTTGCCAGTGCCAATATAGCAGGTTAGACCTTAGTTTCCATTATCGATAAGATTATGTGTTCCTCATTCCCCTTGTTGTGTCAGTCGACCACCAGATCTGTACCTTTTCTTGAGTGTCTTGGCCCCTTTTCACCGAATACTTTATAAATAAAGCTTTTAATTAAAAGAAGCATTTTCCCATGAGAGCACTACCAGGTTTGGCTTCATTTGGGTGATCCTTGGAGAAACGTAGTATCGCTAATTGAATGCTGTGTAGTAAATTTAAACACCATTTTGGTCATTCACCTGGGTCTTATATCCTGGCTCAGTTGGTCCATGTAAGCGGTCCATCTGATACAACACCATTGTTTCTCTTACGAGTACCTAATCAACAAAATTCCCTTAACATTACATCCTCTCTCCAAACGCCAAGCGAATTGGTGTGTGTGTGTGTGTGTGTGTGTGTGTGTGTGTGTGTGTGTGTGTGTGTGTGTGTGTGTGTGTGTGTGTGTGTGTGTTTTTGACTTATCTCCATAATTCGGGTTTCAGAAGGTGGAACGGAGCCCTCCCAAGACTTGAAATATCCACCTTCGTTTCAGTGAAGGATCCTGATTCACGGCCTAATTTGAAGTTGTGTTGTTCTCAGAGTTTTGTCCCGAGGACTCTTTTCAGGATCATCATTGAGCCCTGGACAGGCTCCAACTGTAGTTCGTTTGTGGTAATGTTCCCAGGGATTGTTTAGAGCAATGCTACTCAAAGTGGTGGTACGTGGACCGGTGCCGGTACGTAAGTCATTGACTGCCGGTCTGCGGCGAGTTTCCAGTTTCACATTATATATGTGTATATATATATATATATATATATATATATATATATATATATATATATATATATATATATATATATATATATATATATATATATATATATATACATACAGTAAGTCCTCGCTTTTCGCAAGGGTTGCGTTCCAGGAAAACCTTATGATAAGCGAAACTGTGTTAAACAAAACATATTTTCCCATATAAACCAATGTGTTTAAGGGGGGATGTGTTTTTGGCTCGGAATTTTTTGGACATAAACACAAATAAACAAAACACACTCCTCGAGTAGTGGCGACTTACCCCGAGGCTGGAGGAACGGAGTTGATTGTGGTGGACAAGTCACACTTGCAGAGTGGCAGAATCGTCCCCCTCTTCACTTGACACTGTGCTGTCACTTTCTTCACCAGCGGGAACGGTCTCTTGGCAGCTGGTTGAAGGAGCATCCTGGATGGTGGATGGAGTTGGTGCTGCATCTTTAGGCTTGAAAAATGCATGGAGAGTGGGCTGGATGGCTTTCTTTTTCTTTGCTGCATAAAGTTCCTTGTAGCAACAAAGTCATTAACAACACTGCTAAAATCAGTGCTCTTTTCAAGATTTGGATCTTGCTCGATAACAAATTCTGTGGCACTTTCAAACGAGCTGAGGATTTGGCTGAGGTTTTTCATGGTGAGATGCTCGGATGAAGGTGTCACAGCATCTTCTTCTTCCTCAAGAGTCCACTACTGTTCCAACTCCATAAGATCTTCATTGCTTAAGGGTTCTGCATGAGACTCCAGCAAGTCCTCCACGTCCTCTTCGTCAACCTCTTCAAAACCAGCCTCCTGCGCCAGGTCTACAATTTGACTTGTAATAAACGGAACATCAGCAAACCCCTTGAAATTGTGGACACACTCGGGCCACACTTTCTTTCACACAGCGTTCATTGTGGAGGCACTCGCCTCCGCCCATGAATCCTCAATGTTTTCCAAAGCCATTTTAATGTTGTATGTTCGCCAAAACTCCTTGATTGATAGCTTGTCCTTATCAGTTTTTTGATAAGCTGCAGCATGGTATGCTTAACATAATAGGCTTTAAAAGCAGTAATAACTCCCTGATCCATAGGCTGTAAAAGTGAGGTAGTATTTGGTGGTAAAAATACTACCTGCACGTTTTCACACCAGTCTTCCATTTGCTGAGGATGGGCAGGAGCATTTTCTACAAGCAGCAAAGATTTATTTTCAATGTTGTTCTCCTTGGAGTACTTCTCAACATGATTGGAGAAGTAATTGATCACGTAATCGTGGGTCAATGCCCTCACAAACTACGCGCTTTTTCTTGTATCACAGCAAGAGATAAAGGCATGCGACGTTTAGTTTGATCTTCTATCCACACACATAATAAACGCTTCATGTTGTGCATGGCACCATCTCTCATTCTCGTTAGTGTCGTTGCACTCGAACTGGTCGCAATCTGTGATATTTTCTTTACCTTTGCCGAACTTTGAACACTCGAATGTACAGTCGATGCAGCGATTGCTGTGCGCGGCCGATTTCCGTTGTCCCTTCACCTCGTTCATGTCTTTTAATTATATCCAATTTCACCTTCAATGTGACAGCCTTTCGTTGTCGCTTGAAACGTGGTGTGCTCGGCTAAAGACTTGCGGGTCGCTTGGGATTCATACTGGAAGGTATGCAGGCGAGCGTGAAGAGAATACGTACAGTACAGCATACAGTACATGCGCAGTAAAGTGAAAGTGTGTTGATGCGCTTCCTGTGTGATTGTTGTTTTTTGCAGGCAGTTTGAAACTTTTTTTTTGCGTTTTTCCTTGCAATGACATTACGATAGGCATAAAATGTTTGCGATAATTGAAAAATTGGTCAATAAAACTAAATTACGAATAATCGAAACTACGATATGCGAACTTCCGGTTAGCGAGGACTTACTGTGTGTGTGTATATATATATATATATATATATATATATATATATATATATATATATATATATATATATATATATATATATATATTTGAAATTGTGTTTGTCTGTGACCTTGGGGTGTGTTTCCCCCTCACCAACCCCCTTAGCCTATGACTGCCGGGGGGGAGGGGGAAGGGGGTGTGTTTCCCCCTCACCAACCCCCTTAGCCTATGACTGCCATGGCCCAATAGGGAACTGATACTGTGCTTGCGTCAGACATATGTATAGAAGATTAAATTCTTTCTAAAAGAACCTGGGCAACGCCGGGTGCATTCACCTTGTTATAATATATAACATGCAATGTATAAAATCTTGAAAAATAATATATTTAAGCCGACAAATTCAAAATACGAGAGAGAGAAGTCTATATGTATGTATGTATATGTATGTATGTATATAGTGTTGCGGATTCGCGCCCGCCGGCGTGCGAACGGCCACGTAACTCGAATCGCGGCACGTCGCCCACCGGACGGACAATCCAGTCGTGACCCTCTCGGACTAACGCCGGGAACCAGTCACGGGTGGACCTTTCGGTCTCACCGCGATCGAGCCAATCAGCCCCCGCGTGGGATAGGGTTGCTCGCCAAATTCGACCTACCTAAGTACCCACGCGGAGGGTAGACCGGGCGATCGCACCTCGCCGCAGGTCGACTTCGGACACGGGCCACTTAAGCGACCCGTTCCGTACTATCGGGATAACCGAGCGGTGTTATTCGTCGACCTCGACGGTTCGATTAATTATCGGGCGTATTCAGCCCACTACCAACCCTTTACGTGAAGCAAGATGAGGATTCAAAGAAAGAAATGACAAAGCGAAGCGGGAAACAGTTCGACACAAAGCACATTTATTCGCGACGAACGGAAAGCACACATATTCAATTCCACCAAAAGCACACAGAAAAGAAAAACACAATTCAATTTACACAAAAAGCAAATGTAAAAGCGAAGACACAATGCAGATCTAATACCGACTACCGAGCACACGGCAACACTTATACAATTCTACTTCACAGACGGCGCCGACAACACATACCCAAAACCAAGGAAAAGAATACCCTCAAAGATGAGGCGGGCCTGAGGCCGAGACCGGGTCGGGCCTACCCGTCTGGTGATGAGACGCGGAGCGGCGATGGTGCCTCAACTCCGCGGGCCTCGCGGGCAGTGTCTGGTAGGGGGTGGGAAAGGGGCCCCCTTGGTCGCACTATCTCAGCGCGGGGGGAAACAGGAGGGGGTTGCTGATGCTCGGGGTATAGAGGATTTTTATTATCCCGCGACGAGCGTCTCCACCTCGGCCAGGTCGCGCTGTCGGCCTCCCTGGGGTGCAGCTCCCTGCACGACGCGAGCACCCCCTCGTCTGCCCTCGCCGCCTCTCCACAGTTCCGTCCCCTCCGTTCCGACTTCAACGCACACGACGACCAGCTCCTTCTTGCCAACTCCACCGCCCGCGAAGTCTTGACTCTCTGTTCCCTCTCGACTCTCCTACTCTACTACTCTCCCGACTGCCGAACACGGTCGCTTTTTATCAGCCCCGTGGCTTCGCCCTCTCATCTTTGACCCCCTCCCTTCGACCTTTCACCTCGCTCCCCATTGGCCCGAGAAAAAGTGGGCGTGAATGCTTTTTGATCCATAAATTTGCATATATCGATCGCCCTCCAACGCCCTGGGGGCGGGGCCAATTCGCCCCTCGCTCACCGATTGGACGGCAAAAAGTGGGCGTGTGTCGTTTTTGATCCGTTTTTGAAGCACAAAATCCGTGATTTTGTACACGCTGTTCGGCGCGCGCCCTGCACGAGTCCAACACTGGTACCCACAGGCGGCGCAAGAACGGTGGCGATGCGACGGTTGCGAGGTGTGACGTGAAGGTCGTGGTGGTTGTGGTGAAGCGGTGGTTGGTGGTGGTAACAATGGCGGTTGGTCCAAATTAAAGATAGTAAAAGAAAAACGGCTATCCTGAAGAGTCGCAGCACGCATAAATGACATGTATTCCCACTAGACAACGGGTTTGGGCCTAACTACACATGTACTTACCGAGATACCTCACCTAAGGGACCTGAATGGTGGTTTGCGAATTTGGTAACCACAACAATATATATATATATATATATATATATATATATATATATATATATATATATATATATATATATATATATATATATATATAAAAATGTGTCAACTTTTATTATATTAATTATATTTTAATATTTATCCGGTGTAAATTAATATTACTAAGGATGTTCAAACAATATTTTCTCGGATCATAAACAAATAATAATATGGCACAAATATGGTACCGGTCCCTGGCACATTGGAAAAAAAATACCTGCCGGACTGCCACATCAGAGTTTGAGAAGCACTGGTTTAGAGGATGTTTGTGAGGTTCTTCTTTATCATTCCCATTGCTCCAATTATCACTGGTACATTTTTGTCACTTCAGCTTCCAGGATCTTTTCACTTCATTCTTGAGGTCGTGATGTTTGGGCATTTTCTTGATTACTGCGTTGTTTCGACCAAAATCGCTGGGTACTGAATCCTCAATTGACATTGCCTTATTTTCCTTTTTTGTATCTGAGTGCTATGTCCTGTCGCAGTGCTTTGTTTTCTCTTTCCACGCTGGATGGGGATCATCAGGTCGTGCATGAGCATTATGTCCTTGTTTTTACTGATTGCTTTTGGTTCATGTTTCCATGAGTTTTGTGGTACCAGGATATTGAAATTTCTGCAGATGTGCCAGTGGATTACTCTACATACCGTATAGTGCCTTTGTGTGTACAGCTGTTCGAACATGAGTTTTTTTTTATATCCTACTCTTCCACTGAGGTGGAACAGGTTTCTTTGGTGGCTCGTATTTTCTGTTTCTACCTTTCAGAATATGTACTTGTCCAATTGGCTCAGTCCTGCCATTTTTTTAAAGCCATTCTTTTAGTTGTCTTGCTCTTGGGCATTTATAATGATTCGTTCTCTGTCACAATTGAGCTGACCTCCTCTTTGCCATTCCAGTGATCCTTCTTTGTCTATCCCCAATCTGTTCATCTCTTTTATATATATATATATATATATATATATATATATATATATATATATATATATATATATATATATATATATATATATATATATATATATATATATATATATATATATATATATATATATATTGTTGTGGTTGACCAAATTCGCAAACCACCATTCAGGTCCCTTAGGTGAGATATCTCGGTAAGTATATGTGTAGTTCGGCCCAAACCCGTTGTCTCGAGGGAATAAATGTCATTCATGAGGGCTGCGACTCTTCAGGATAGCCGTTTTTCTTTTACTATCTTTATTTTGGACCAACCGCCATTATTACCACCACCAACCACGTCTCAACAGCCATCACAACAACAACCACCAACCACAACTCCGCTTCACTATCTTTCCGCGGGCGGGCGCGAATCCGCGACACTGGTGTCATACAGGTCGTGCGATACAAACCCATCGCCCTCCTCACGGCACTGGTAAGGGAGAACGGGAAAACGGGCTCTCCTGTCTCCAATTAAATTCACGGGAATCGGTCCAGGGGTGAGAGGAGCGACCCCCGATTCCCTCCAAATTACGAGCGAGCTAAATTAACCCTTTAAGAGAAGCAAGATGGCGTCTCAAGGCGAGCGGGAGCCGGGGGTATTAGAAATGGATGTAGAATGGGTAGAATCCATGGTCCAGGATGGAATCCCCATGCAGGAAATGTTGATTGTGCAGGAACACGGATTCGCCCAACTGAACCCAGAGCCCGAAATGGGTGCGGCAGCGGCCGCGGTGTATGACACCTCCCCTCCCCCTCTCCACCAAAACCAGCCGACCCTTGCCGAAACGGCTCACCCAAGCGCACCCGACATGGCCCAGCTATGCGCCATGCTGGCGGCAATGACAGCAAAGATGGATACAAATACAAATGAAATGAAAAGCATGAACGAAAAGATGGATACAAATACAAATGAAATGAAAAGCATGAACGAAAAGATGGATACAAATACAAATGAAATGAAAAACGAAATGAAAAAAGAAATGAAAGAGCTACGGGGTGAGACGCAGAACATGGGCCGATGCCTGCAGGCGGGCATGAAGGCCTTGACCAGGGAGCTGGGAATGGCGACTCCACGTGTGGGAGCAAACGAGCTGGAAGGGGGTGCAGCGGCTGACAGGCCCGCGGTGGAGGCGGGTGAAAAAATAATTCGGGGGGCGTGTTGGGCGAGGGTCGTGACAGAAGAAGCGACGGTGACCGAAAGGGAAAAATTAAATGGGGAGACCAAAACGTGTGAGACGAGACACGAGGTGACGACAACGGAAATAATAGTTGAGACAAGGGAGGTAAAGGGTGAAGAGGTGACTGCGTTGGCAGTGACGGTAGCCGGGAAGGGAACGATAGAGGGAAGACTGCACGATGAAGACGGGGTAAGTGACGCACACACACACACGGAGGTAGTGGAGGACAATGGGGGTGAGCTGGTGGACTGGGTGGAGGCCCGGTGCCAGCAGCTGGATGGCCTCCTCCAGGAACGAGGGGAGGGAGTATGCCCCCTTGAGGCAAGTCACGACCAGGTGGGTTCGGTCGTGCTTTGCGAGGTCGAGGGGAGGAGTGCTGCGAACGGGTGCACGGAGAGCTTGGGGGGTATAGAGGCCCCGGAGACCCTTGTGGGGACACGAATCCCCAGTGTGGTTGTCCCTGTGTGTGTGGTGCAAGGCGTGAGTGCGTCCCCGTGTGTGGAAGCGACCCCGTGTGTGAGTGGTGTGGTGGCGATGGTGCCGGAGTACGTGCTTCCCAGCACGCCGTGTGTGGATGAGGCACCGTGTGTGGAAGAGGCCGTGTGTGTGGATGAAACGGCCAGTGTGGATGAGGAACCGCGGTTGAGTGCCCCCGCGTGTGTGAGTGAACGGCCGTGTGCAAGGTCGCTGTGTGCAAGGGAGACCGTGTGTGTGAGAGAGCGGTATGTGAGGGAGATGTCGGTTGGCATGCGGGAGCACGCAGCCGCGTCTCCCGGTGTGAATGTAATGGAATGGAGTGTGAGCGTCGTAACACGCAGGTGTGCGTGTGTTGAATGGCGACGACGACGGCGGCATGGGAAGAAAGAAAGCCGAGTAGCGGCTGTAGTTGTTTCGGGGACCGTGCCGGGTTCACCCAGCAGGGAGCACGCGGTCCGTGCTGTGCAACGCACGAGACCACCACGTGCTCGCTTGCGAGAGTGAAGTCCCGGTCCGGAAACGCACGTGGTGGATTTGCCGATCCCGCGGACGGACAAAGTTTAGGCAGGATAATGGATTTGGACCGGACGGGTTCTCCACGCGATCGTGTGTGTTAAGCTCCAACGGGAAAAGCACATGTGTTCGCGTGGGGAACCCCTCGAGACGTGGGGCTTGTGTTTTTTTTTTTTATGCGCACGGTGACGCCATGGCTGCACGTGGGGTTGGAATCCGGCAGGAGGGGTATCCCTGCCGGATGGTACCGTCCAAGGAGGGACGAGGAACACGTGCAGCTGCATGACGTCACGGGCAGGTGTAAAGGGCGCGAGTTTCCGCGCAGGTGCTGCGCATGGAAAAAAAAAAAAACAGCAAGCCTCACTTTCGGGTGCACAGGATTCCTGGGCAAGGGGTGGAAGACCCCCTTACCCTAGGGCACAGGATGGAAACTAGTTAGGGGGAAGGGTTAGCTTAGTTAGACCGACTTCATGGGGCAGGGGTAAGTCCTCATGGAGTCCGTGGAATGGATTAGTTAGAGGGATTTAGATGAGCTTTAGGTGGGGAAATAAAAGTTATTTGGGACATTTGAGAACAGTGACAGACAGTGAATGTGTAGAGGGGACGTAGTTTAGCTACGTAGGTTAAAAGGAACGTGCTGTAGTTTAAGGGACGACGTGGGAGCACGAGTTAGTTAGGGGATGCAGATAGAAGGATGGCAGAGTTCAGCGGTGTGTGTTGAAGAGTTGTGGGTTGTGAGGTGAGTACGTGTACATGTTGAGTGAGTGAGGCCAGCGGGTCTGTGTGTATGGAGCGAATGGGGAATGCATGGTGCGATGAGTGATTGGGGGGAGGAGTGACTCCCGCCCAAGGGACCCCGGGGTCAGTGTAGAGTGAGTTAGCTGGGTTAGTCAAATTGAAAAATGGAGGTCGTTTTGTTGTTGGTGGGAAAGTAGGCTCGAGACCCATTTGGAGGGGTGCAGGAGCCCTGTTGACGGGCTTGGGAGCGTGGCTGCGAAAGGTGAGTATCGCTGAGTGGGTACCCCGGGCACCAGGCTAGTCGGCCGTGGTAGGCCAAGGGCCCATGGGGGGCCGGGATAGCGTAGTGGGCACGGGTGCGCCTGCTTGGTGCGGGGGCCCGGGGCGCCATTAGCCGCGTGGGCAGTGTTGTGGGCAAGGGTGACCCTCAGAAAGGGGCCTGGGAAGCCAGCCTGCCACGTGTGCGTTTCAGGGGAGGTGCCATGGGGGGCACTCCCCGGTGTTAGGGAGCTGGTAGGCTCGGAGGCAGTGTAGTGCCCGGGGGTGCCATCGTCGGAGAATCGGCAGAGGGTCGTGCCTGCCAAAGGGAGCCACGTGTCCCAGCCATGAGACTGTGTGAGGGCACGGAGAGAAAATTGGGGGGCGAGGCCCGAAATTGTGAGGACACCAACACAGGCGACGGGAATCTGGGTTGTTAGAACCAATAGTTTAAGCGAGAGGCGCTTGTTGAAAGCCCCGGGGTAGTTTAACAGTTAAATGGATAGGGTAGATAGGAAGTGTGTGTACCCCTCCGCACCATCCATCCCCTCGCTCTCGTTGTGGGCCGCTGGACCCACTTTGGGTTAGATCGCCGAACTCTGGGGAGGCCAACCTGAGGCTTCGTTGGGCCTCGACACAGGACGTTAGCTCTCCCTTATTCCCCTCCGGGAAGGGAACGTAGGGGTGGGGAGTAGGCTAGGTGACAGGATAGGTTAGCCGAACAAGGACAGTAAAGGGGGTTAGGGGACGATTTATAGTGGGGAAGTAAAATAAAAAAATAAGTTGGGGCTAAATTGGGGTTTGACAAATTAAGGGAGTGGGTATGTACAGTGACAGGCAAAGGCGATAGGTTGGGAGGGAGACAGGTAGGTAGGTCCGAGCCTGCCTTCCAAGTGGCCAGCACCACCGCACTCCCTCCACCAACCTCCACTGAACGGCAAAGGCTGGCCAGCTTCATCTGCTGGCTGTGTTACTGCAAGGCCTGTGCCGGCCCACTTCATCTGCCGGCTGGCTGTTTTTCTTCAAGGCCTGTGCCGGCCCACTTCATCGGCAGCTGTTGTGTTGCTGCAAGGCCTTTGCCGGCCGGATCATCTGCAGCTGTGGTACTTCAAGGCCTGTGCCGGCCAGTTCATCTGCCGGCTGTGTTTGCCTGCAACGGCCTTCTTCTGCGGGCTGTGTTTGCCTGCTACCTTTGCCATGCCATGCCCACTGCCCCTGTTCACCAGCCCCGTTCAATTTTTGCTTTGCCCCCCCCTGTTCATTGCCATGTGCGCCAGGATCAAGGCAACAGTTTGCACGCTGCAAGAACTGCCCTGTTGGCAGCTACAACACGGGCCTGCAGTGGCGGCCCGTGCACCGTGTTTGTGTTCATCCATACATTCGTTGTGTTCATTGCGTGTGCCACTTGAGCTGGCACGGAGACTGCGTTGTGCAGCCCATGCACCGTTGTGGTTCACTGCGTTCAGTTCAAACCATTCATCCATCCATTCGTGTGTTCATTGCATGTGCCACTTGAGCTGGCACGGAGACTACGTTTGTGCAGCCCATGCACCGTTGTGGTTCACTGCGTTCAGTTCAGAAGGGAAGGCCTTGGACTGCGTGTGAGCAGCCAGCCACGTTCCCTGTCACCTGCATTGTTTTGAGCCAGAGACTGCATGCGAGCAGCCTGGCTCCCTGCTAACTGCTTTTCTTTTGCAGAGTTCATTGATCCTGGGCCATGGTTTAGTGTAAAATTTGTAAGTTAAGGTAAGATGTACTGTAAATATGAGTGCGCCCCCGGCATGTTTGTCTTAGCGCCGGCAATTTTATTTAAGTCGTCCGTGTGAGTGAGTTTGTTTAGGTAGTTACTCAGCCCTTAGGTTATTTATTTTGGGGACACGAATACCATGAATGTCGCACTCAGGGATCCGTAGGTAAAATGTACTAGGGGAAAACTACACATGATGGCACACGAAAATTTGACGACTCGGGACGAGTCTGTAAAAAGGGGAGGGGGTAGTGTTGTGGTTGACCACATTCGCAAACCACCATTCAGGTCCCTTAGGTGAGATATCTCGGTAAGTATATGTGTAGTTAGGCCCAAACCCGTTGTCTGGAGGGAATAAATGTCATTCATGAGGGCTGCGACTCTTCAGGATAGCCGTTTTTCTTTTACTATCTTTATTTTGGACCAACCGCCATTATTACCACCACCAACCACGTCTCAACAGCCATCACAACAACAACCACCAACCACAACGCCGCTTCACCACAACCGCCACGACCTTTACCGTCACAACTCGCCACCATCGCATCACCGTCATCTCGCGCCACTCGTGGGCACCGATGCTGGACTCGTGTAGAGCGCGCACCGAGCAGCGTGTTCAAAAGCATCGCGGACTTTCCGCAGAAAAACGGATCAAAAACGACTCACGCCCACTTTTGTTCCGTCCAATCGGTGAGCGAGGGGCGATTTGGCCCCGCCTCCAGGGTGTTGGAGGGCGGTCGCTATATGCAAATTCATGGATCAAAAAGCATTCACGCCCACTTTTCCTCGGGCCAATGGGGAGCCAGCAAGAGAGGTGAAAGGTCGGAGGCAGAGGGTCAAAGATGAAGGAGCGAGGCCACGGGGGATATAAGGGGCCGCGTTCGTCAGTTCGCAGTTCAGTTCAGTTCGCAGGAGGAAGAGTTCGCAGTTGGAAGTGAAGAAGCAGTTCGCAGTTCAGTGCAGTTGGGAGTTCGCGGAGTCGGAGTGAAGAGGACGGAGCTGTGGAGAGGCGGCGACGGCAAAGGCAGACGAGGAGGTGCTCGCGTCGGATTCGGGGAACTGCGGAGAGAAAGGCCGGCGGCGCGACCGAGGTCGTGGTGGAGACGCTCGTCGCGGGACCCGCGATTTTGTGAAATCCTCCTTTCCCCGAGCATCAGCAACCCCCTCCTGTTTCCCCCCGCGCTGAGATAGTGCGACAAAAGGGGGCCCCCTTCCCACCCCCTACCAGACACTGTCCGCGAGGCCCGCGGAGTTGAAGCACCACCGCCGCTCCGCGTCTCATCATCAGACGGGTAGGCCCGACACGGTCTCGGCCCCAGGCCCGCCTACCCCCTCATCCTGGAGGGTGGTTCTCTTTTCTTTTGCTTTGGGAATGCGTGTTGTCGGCGCCGTCTGTGAAGTAAAATTGTATAAGTGTTGCCGTGTGCTCGCGTAGTCGGTATTAGATCTGCATTGTCGCATTTGCTTTTTGTCTTCTTCTTTTCCATGTGCTTTTGGTGGAATTGTACATGTGTGCTTTCCGTTCATCGCGAAATAAATGTGCTTATTATTGAACTGTTTTCCCGCTTCGCTTCGTCATTTCTTTCATTGCATCCTCATCTTGCTTCACGTAAAGGGTTGGTCGTGGGTTAAGACGCCCGATAATTAATCCAACCGTCGAGGTCGACGAATAACACCGCTCGGTTATCCCGATAGTACGGAACGGGTCGCTTAAGTGGCCCGTGTCCGAAGTCGACCTGCGGCGAGGTGCGATCGCCCGGTCTACCCTCCGTGTGGGTACTTAGGTAGGTCGAATTTGGCGAGCAACCCTATCCCACGCGGGGGCCGATTGGCTCGATCGCGGTGAGACCGAAAGGTCCACCCGTGACTGGTTCCCGGCGTTAGTCCGAGAGGGTCACGACTGGATTGTCCGTCCGGTGGGCGACGTGCCGCGATTCGAGTTACGTGGCTGTTCGCACGCCGGCGGGCGCGAATCCGCGACAATATATATATATATATATATATATATATATATATATATATATATATATATATATATATATATATATATATATATATATATATATATATATGTATATATCGGTTGTCGGAACCGCATGCATACAACAGATAGGTGTCCCAAGACAGTTATCCCATTATTATACGTGTAGATAGTTCCCTTCCTTTTGTTTAGCGGGACAACAAGGGAGTGCATTGCGATCTAACAGCCAGGGTTGCTCAAATCATTTTCTCCTTCATTTCGTCCCTACTCTTCTTTTCATCTGATTATTCCTGAGTTAAATCAGCCACATGCGCCTTCGCTGTAAGCTGGGGCCTCATGGAAGCCAGCGTGTGCAGCGCCGCTGTGAGGGAACTGCTGCACAGAGATCCTCGTTCCTGGGCAAGCCCTAAACCCAGCGTGTGCAGCGAGTCATGTGGTGCGCTTGGCGGTGTGGGATTATCAACTCAAGCTCCGATGATCTGGGGAAGATTGCCGGTTGCATTAAAAAGCCATGTGAATGAATACCTCTTAAGAGGCTGCACGAATGGTGTTTTTCACAACACAGGAAACACAGCCAGCACGACGCCCACGCTGCACGAAACGTGTACGGAGGCCGATAAAGACTTCTCCACGCCATGTTGGGTGGGATACGAGTGTGCTGAGCAGAAGCGGCTTGTTCCTTTTCAACCTCAATATCCGACACATATTGGTGTTCTCACGCACACACTGGCGGAGTCGTGTGAACGTGAGCGCTGGCCACGTGCGTAATGGCCGAACTGCGCACTGTTTGGAATGTTCTCAAAATCAGACACGTACGCCGCTCGTGAAACGTGCATGGATTTATCCATAATGATGTACCTTCAGCCCTTGCTGGCAGCAGCGGATTCTCCAAGGATGGTGAACATCTTCTCGTCTCTACTGCCAGCGAAGCTGTGATCGAGCCGGGGAATGTACAGTGCGGGCCACGTTGGTGCACGCGGAGCGAGCGCGTTGATCGACGCTGGTCGAATGCCCGAGCGAGCATGTGGGTCCCTCGACCCTGGGCTGGGTCGAGGGGAGCCTGGGCACGGCCCGGGAGTTTTTGCAGGACGATTCATGTCATCTCGTGGGGTCGGAGCAGAATATTCTTGCTGTCTGGGATGGGCTTGCCGGAAACGAAGTGAGGCGGTTACTGGCCAAAGTTGGCGGGCCATGTGATGGGTCGGTGCCAATCAGAGCGCCCGATTCAGGTGATGACGTTTTGATTTGCCATGGCCCCTCCCCCCACGCGGCAGGCCCGATAAAGGTTGGAGCAGTCCCTCCGTCTTTCTCTTTCTCCGCCTCTCGCCTCGTCTCGTCGACCGCCACGACCCGCCTCCCGCTGCCCAGACTCCGCCTCCTCATCTCCGCCGACACGACGTCAACCCCACCCGCCTACCTGGTCCCACCTACCACTCCATCCTCGCACTCTGGACTCTGCCCCTTCTCGACTCAAGCTACTCCTTTCCGAACACAGTCTCCACACGTGCGGCTGAAACCAGAGACGACGCGCCCACTGTCGGGTATCGCACTATGGAGCATCCATCTCCCCCCCCCCCCCCCGGAAACGTATTGGTGGCACGTCGTGCTATCAAGCACAAAGGTACCAAGATCAAAGCCTCAACTCCTCTCCCCTCCTGGTTCAAAACTTTCCCTTCATCAGGTTTTCTGTGTCTGTGTGTGTCCTGGCACCTGTCTGCTTAAGTAAGACTGCAGAAGATCGTTATTAACCTCCGCCATCTTCGAAGATGGATGGAGGTTACTGTTTTCACCCCTTTCTGTTTGTTTGTTTGTTTGTGAACAGTATTGCGGAAAAACTTCTCGACGGATTTCGACGAAACTTGGTGGGGGGGTAAGGTATGTTCCAAGGATCATCCCATTAAATTTTGGACTTGGTCCCCCTCCCCCAAAAAAAAAATGTTAGAGAAAAATATATTTTTTTTGCATTTCTACATGTTAAGTGATTTCCAACCCCCCCCCCCCCAAAAAATTCTTTTTACCCCCCCCCAAAAAAATAGAGAATTTTTTTTTGCATTTCTACATGTTTTAAGTGATTTCCAACCCCCCAAAAAAATTGTTACCCCCCCCAAAAAAATTTAGAGAAAAATTTTTTTTTTTTGCATTTCAACATATTTTAAGTGATTTCCAACCCCTCCCCCCCCCAAAAAAAAATTGAGAATAATTTTTTTTTTTGCATTTCTACATGTTTTAAGTGATTTCCAACCCCCCCCCAAAAAAAAGAGAAAATTTTATTTTGCATTTCTACATGTTTTAAGTGATTTCCAACACCCCCCCAAAAAAAAATTGTTAGAGAAAAAAAATTTTTGCAACTTTTTTTTCAACAAAATTTCGATTATTTTTTATTTTATTTTATTTTTTTTTTTTTGCATTTTTACATGTTTTAAGTGCTTTCCAACCCCCCCCCCCCCCCAAAAAAAATGTTTGGAGAAAAGAACCAACTCTGTCAGCACTGTTGACATCATATTTAATGAATAAGATATAATGTTCACTTGAGTGACCCAGCAATATTGGCGGCGGAGGTTTTGCACTCTCCCGAGTGCTCCCCCTCTCGTTATTATTATTAATTTCGCGTAAAGTCTGCTCTGTGTCCCCTTTTGTAAATTGCCTGTTTATTTGCTGCACCACACCTCTCTCCCCCATCTCTGCACAACACACCCCAATAAATCTTTATCATACCACATACCTTTCCTCGCCCATATTAAATAAATTATCATTAGGAATGTTCCCAGCTCGTCTTTGTGGTTTCTTCCATTGATCCAGCATGGTCCGAATCCTAGTTCAGCCAGGACTTTATTCCCAACGGTCCATTCCTTTTAGCTGGTACGTCCTTGGCAGTGTCGTTCGGCTGCATCCGATCCGGAAAAGTGATCCGGTCCGGTGGAGTGATCCAGTTCGGACAAGGCGTACCGAGGGCGTGTTCCCTTGTAATTAAACCACATGATTAATTAGGTAACCCGATTAACCCATAGACGGGAGGACCCCAGGTCACGCAGTTGAGATATTGGCGTCCACGGTCGGTTAAGCGACCCGCCGCGTCACGGAATTATCCGTGTGCGATGGCCTACAATTCCAGGGAGTCAGGTGGGAACCGAGATAGCTTCCCCCACCTTGTGGTCTTCTCACCAGATCCCCCCCCAGCCCGCAACAATATATATATATATATATATATATATATATATATATATATATATATATATATGTATGTATATATGTATATATATATGTATATATATATATATATATATATATATATATATATATATATATATGTGTATGTGTGTATATATATGTTTATGTGTGTATATATATGTATATATATATATGTGTATATATATATATATATGTATATATGTATGTATATATATATATATGTATATATATATATATATATGTATATATGTATGTATATATATATATGTATATATATATATATATGCATATATATATATATGCATATATATATATACATATATACGAAGGCCTGCTTGGACACAAGCCGCTTAAGCAGCTCGCTCCGTTTGGGATAACCGAGCGGGGTATTATTGCGAGGCCTCGCTGGACCTGATTCTATTATCGACTATTTAAAAGCCCAGTAAACTACGAGAGCAAGATGGCAGCTCAATGAAGGGAAAATGACGCGACGAACAGGTTACATTTAAACAAGCACATTTATTTACGAACAACACACGTATACAGTCATGCAGGTATGGAAAAACACGCATGCAATTTATACAACTAGTACGTGCCCGTAAAAAAAAATAATAATAATAAATAAATAAACCACACAGGCCGTTTCTTCGCTCTCACGTGCCCGTACGTGCGTGACCTGGAAGTTCGATATTATTCAATTAGTGCCAATGTATTTTACCTTTTCGCAATGTCGTGGCAAGGAAAAACAAAAAGAGAAGAGAAGAGAGAGAAAAAATTTACTTCCTGGTTCGGAGCATACCAGCACTCTGATGTTCCCGAAATTTATGCACCGTCTAATATGAAAATGATCATAACTTGGGCCATTGTGTTTATCTATAAATGCGCATAAGAAATCAAGAAATTATTAGAATACACGAAGTCATCACTCTCCCGTACGAAGTCCATACGTTGTAACCCGTAATGGGGAACGTGGCTGTGCTTCCCTTCCCCATCGGCCACGCCCACGCAACAACGTGTCTTCCCATTGGTTTGGTAAATAAATGGCCATAACTTGGGAAGCACTTGTCCGATTAATATCAAACCTTGAAAAGGCACATCCTCAGGTCCCCAGCAATATACCTGGCAAGTTTCAATTAGATCGGACCAGAGGTTGTCGAGAAACAGCGGTCACACACACACACACACACACACACACACACACACACACACACACACACACACACACACACACACACACACACACACACTGCTGGAATTATAGATAGATGAATTGGCGGGAAGGGACAAGACGCGAGCAAGACAAAGCGCTACGACCGTCTATTTATTATGTACAGTCACTTATACAGTTTTACTTGACGGACTTGGCGCCACAACTTTCACACAAATAAAAGCAAGGTAAAACCCAAGGACAGATGAGGGGTAGACTGGACCTCTTTGGGTCTTTATTTGCACGGAGCTTAGTTGACCGAAGAAGCTCCGTGAGGCCGCGCTGGTTATCTTCCTCGCTGGGGCGACCCGCGATGTCCCTTCCCCACGGCAGCTAGCGTACCCGCGGCTCGGCCGCGGCCTGGTGATTCGGGCCCCAGCCAGCAATGCCTGAGAGGAACGAACGGGTCTTCGCTCTTTTTGAGTTGATGCTCTCTTTAAGAACCCGTTCGTCCCTCAGTGATGCTCGGACCGTTCCGAAGCCCGATCACCTCAGACCGTTCGGAGCTGGTTGGCGAGCTCTCTCCGGCTCGCACGAGAACACGCAGCTCCGCGCGGCACAGCAGGCTTAGCCGCGCTCTCAGTTCGCGCCTCCTCTGCTCTCCTCAGCTTCTTCAGCTACTGCAGGCTTCGGGCTCCAGACTTCCACGCGGCTCCTCGACCTCTCCAGACTGACCGTGCTTGGCGTTCCGCTCGCCTTATATTGGGTCCGTGAGGCGAGGTTTTTGACCTCCGCTCTCCGACCTTCGACCCCCCGCTGGCTCCGCCCCTTTCTCTCTTTTGATCCGAATCTCGGACGAAGCTTGCACAGAGCAGACGTGTGCGAGATCAGCGACCCTGCGTGGCGAGGAAACCCTCGCGTATGCCTGCAGCGATGCCGTTCGATGCGGACTCGCCGTGGCTGGCGCCAAGATGACGTCGTTTCGGAGATGAAGGTGAGGCGATGTTGTTCGTGTTGATTGATCGGGGGAGATGTGGTTTTAGGATTGGTGTGGAGATGTCGTTGTTGTGAGGGTGGTTGGTGGTTGGCGTGGTGGAGAAGGTGGTTGGTGGTTGGCGTGGTGGAGAAGGTGGTTGGTGGTTGGTCCAAAATAACGATGGTAAAAGAAAAACTGCTACCTCAAAGATCACAGCCCAGGTGACACGAATAATCCCTTGAGACCACGGTGGGGAAATCTATCTGAACACAAACTTATCGGCAAAACTGATCTAAGGACCTATATGGTGCTCTGCGAATTTCCACAGCGTAACAATATACACTCTAGCAAATACAACCCGTCGCTTCACTGACGGTGATGTGAATGGGAAAGGGGGTGGAGAAAGAGAAAGGGAGAGGGGGGAGGGGAGGCAGAGAGGATGGAGGGAAGTGAGGGGGATTGGAAGCGAGGAGTGGGTGAAGAAGTGGAGAAGAGCGAGGAAGGGGGGATGGAAGTGGGGAGAGCAACGCCTCACGGAACGTTGCTATACACTGTGGGAGGGAAAGGTGTGTGTGTGTCTGTGTCTGTGTGTGTGTCTCTGTGTCTCTGTGTCTCTGTGTCTCTGTGTCTGTATATATTGTTTCGGCTGTGGAAATTTGCAGAGCACCGTATAGGTCCTGAGATCAGTTATGCCGATAATCTGTATTCAGATAGATTTCCCCACCGTTGTCTAATGGGAATTATTCGTGTCACCCGGGCTGTGATATTTGAGGTAGCCGTTTTTCTTTTACTATCGTTATTTTGGACCAACCACAACGCCAACCACCAACCACATTCTCCACAACGCCAACCACCAACCACATTCTCCACAACGCCAACCACCAACCACATTCTCCACAACGCCAACCACCAACCACATTCTCCACAATGCCAACCACCAACCACCTTCTCCACCACGCCAACCACCTTCACCCCAACGCCAACCACATTCTCCACAACGCCAACCACCAACCACCTTCACCACTGCGCCAGCCACAACAACCACAACCAACTTCTCCAAAACTGCCGACATCTCCACGAACAAGGACAAACTGGTAAACAGAACTGATGCCTGGGATTTCCCCTCCCCCCTTTCCTTGCTTTCCCGCGCGTCGGGATGGGGGAGGGGCAGATCGAGCCAGAGGTCAAAGTTGATGTCAGGTGGGGGCCTGATTTTGGGTGGTAAATGTCCCCAGTGCCACCTCCCCTTGGGGGCCACGGCAACGAATTCTTCCCCCGCGCGCCGCGAAGGGAGGAGCAAGGCGGGATGGAAATAAAAGCGAGCGCTGAACGCAGCTTAGAGAGATTAGAGTGAGAGGAGTCAGGAGTCGGTCGGTCAGTCTCTCGGGGCTGGGGGTTGTTGCGTGGTGGAAGCGAGGAAACACAGTTGGGTGGAGGCGCGCGCAACGGATAGCGCATTGGACTTCCAGAGGAAGCGACAATTGAAAGGTTGCGGGTTCGAGTACCGCCAGAGGAAGGAGCTGCAGAAAGTTGTGGAGCCGGAGAGGAGTCGCCAGCTGGGTCACCGTCGAAGGCATGAGTGGAGTCCGGCGGAGTGCGGGCAGGGCCACCGAGGGTCACCAAACCCGACCCCATCGAGTCGTCTCCAGGGTGACCAGGTAACCTGCTCGGCCTCTTGGAGCTCCTTCGGTCCTCAAAGCTCCAGGTTTATAAAGACCCCGAGAGATCCAGTCTACCCCCTCGTCTTTGAGGGGTTTTTCCTTGTTTCTTTGTATGAACGTTGTTGCGCCGAGTCCGTTAAGTGGAACTGTTGATAAGTGACTGTAAATAATAAATAGATGGTTGTAGCGCTTGGCCTTGCTCGTGTCTTGTCCCGACCCCCATCCATTGAATAACTGCATGCGTGTTTTGCATTCATCGCTTTTGTTGGCTGTATACGTGCATGCATGAATACCTGACTGCATACATGTGTAATAAATGTGCTTGTTTAAATGTTAACCTGCTCGTTGTGTCCTCTTTCCCCAATTAAACTGCCACCTTGCACTCGGGATATGGTTGTTTTTTAAATAACCGATAATAGAATCGGGTCCAACGGGACTGCGCGATAATACCCCGCTCGGTTATCCCAAAAGGAAGTGAGTTGCTAAAATGGCTCGATTCCAAGCGGTCCCATTGAGGTACAATCTCTCGGTAATCTACCCGCGCGAATAATTAGGTAAATCGAAGATTTGGCGATCGGACCCTGTAGCGCGGGTAGAGTGCGGACAAGGTTGTGGTGTGGTTAAGAACACACCCGTGGCTGGTTTTCGGTATTGATCCGGAAAGCCGCGACTGAATTGTTCGTCCGGTGGGCGTACGGGCACGATTCGGTTAAACGCTGTCGTTCGCACGCTGGCGGGCGAGAATTCGTAACAATATATATATACACACAGAGAGAGAGAGAGAGAGAGAGAGAGAGAGAGAGAGAGAGAGAGAGAGAGAGAGAGAGAGAGAGAGAGAGAGAGAGAGAGAGAGAGAGAGAGAGAGAGAGAGAGAGAGAGAGAGAGAGATATATATATATATATATATATATATATATATATATATATATATATATATATATATATATATATGCATTTTATTCGGAGGGGGAATGAGGTGGGGACAGAAAGTTGGGGAGGGGGAGGTGGAGAGAGAGGAGGAAAAAAAAAGACGATGTGAGGGTTGGAGGTGGTGATATGTTATGCTTAATGACTGAACACAAATTTTTTTTTAAATCTCATGTCAGAATAGCTGGACACACAACGACAACAGAGTTTGTGCAATGTTAACTGCAGGCACATCTGCAAAAACTTTGATATCCCAGTTCGAGAAAATTTGTAGGAACGTTAACCAAAAGCATGGACTGAAACTATGAAAGTACTCAGTACTGCTCATGTACGACCTAATAATCCCATCGAGCGTGAAAATCGAGAACAAGGCATTGCGACCAGACATCATACTTCGGTTCAAAAAATGAGAGAAGAAGGCATTGCCAAGTGAGGTGTTAATACCAGTGATTTTGAACTAAACGATGCAGAAATCAAGAAAATGACCAAACACCAAGACCTCAAGAATGAAGTGGAAAGATCCTGGAAGCTGAAGAATGACAACATTGTACCAGTGATAGTTGGAGCTCCAGGAATGATGACAAATAACCTCACTGAGATCTTAAAAACCATCCCTGGGAATATTATTACAAACAAACTACAGTTGGAAGCTGTCCTGGCCTCAGCGACGATCCTGAAGAGAACCCTCGACCCAAAACTTTGAGAACAGAAAACTCCACAGCTTGGTCCATGAACCATCGTGACCCCTTACCAAAATAAAGGTGGATACTTTGAGCCCACCCTGGGAGGACTCTGTTCCAAATTCTGAAACACTCATATTTAGATACCAATCAACGACACACACACACACACACACACACACACACACACACACACACACACACACACACACACACACACACACACACACACACACACACACACAAACTCTCACTTCATGGTGCATTATTAGCCAAACCTAAAAGTCAAGTCTCTCCCTCTCCCTCTCTTTTTCTCCATATCTCTCTTTTCTGAGCAGTGATGGATGAATCCACAAGTGCTCTGACAGAGGAGACTGAAAGTGAGATGTACCGAATGTGTGGACATCTTGGAATCACAGTCCTCAGTGTTGGCCATCGAAGCAGCCTGAACAAGGTGAGTCTTCAGTAAATATGATCAGATCCAGTCAGGATGGTTGGAATTGTGAGCAAAGTTCCTGCATGACCTCCATAAAAATTCGAGAACAAGGATTATAAATATAAAATTGTGGCATGATGGAGACCATAAAGAGAGCTAATGATGAAAAAAAAAAACTTACAGCAAAGAGCAGTTGTAGCCCCATCTGAAAAATACTGTCAGAGCTGCTGTAATATTTTTCCTCAAGGTAGAACTTGATCTAAATGGAAGGCCGATGTAGGTATCCACTGTCATCATGCTGTGATACCTAATGTCCAACAGCTTGTGGCTCTTCATCACCGCTGTGCCGGTTTGGTGTTCTGATGCACAAACTAACATTTCTCTTGCAATTTTTCTTTCCTCCTTCCATCACAGCATCATGACTGCGTCCTGAGGCTGAAAGGCAAACGATCATGGGAATTTAAACAGTTACATGCCTAAAATGTGAATGTACTGGAAGGATGGGTGAGACAGATACTAACTGCACCTTACTTATCAGCCTTAGTATCTTTTCAGTGAGGATGAGTACAGTTTATACAAATTGCTGTTGTTTCCTCTCATGTGCTGTGATGCTCTTTGCACACCTGAAAAATTAACTTCTGTTATCGGTGATCTGATGACGTCATAAAATGTCTATTTTATAGCAGATGGGATGATTAATTCCACTGCGAGTGTTGTATGTGATTTGGAATTTTTACTTTTCACACTTTCATTTCTGAGGACCAGTATCCTGACCTGGTAACATTTTTCATTTTTTAAATTTGGATGGACTATGTGTGTGTACCCTTCTCCGATGGGTTCGATGGTGTCTCACCTCAAATGAGCAATTTTTTGGAGTGTGTTTTGGTAGAAACTGGAATTAAATTTAAATAAAATGTTCAATGAACAGATACTGCAGTGGGTAAAGCCGGTAACCTTGGAAACCTCGTTCCATTGCACTAGCCAAGATTTCCAATCCATGCTTGTTGTACCTCTAAAGTACTGCTTGGGAGCGGGGGTGAAATCAGGAAAGCTCGGTTGGGAAACAGATTTAGGCACTTTTTGAGCCTACCACCTGATTGAAGATCATTCAGTTTTAAATTGTTCTGGAAGTTTTATGAACCGATTTTAATGAAACGAACTAAAAATGAAAGAGTGTCCAATGAGGTTTTATGCACAACTTTTAAAACCTCCACATATTCTCCAGCACTGTCAGCACATTTCCTTAATCAGACTGGCACATTCGCTGCTGCTCATGATCACAACATGCTTTCAGGAATGTTCGTGAGAATATTGGTTATTCTCTCCTCCAGTTCATCAAGGTCTTTTGGCTTCATGCTATTGGACACACTGTCATTGCAATTTTGTTTCATTTAAAATCAGTTCATAAATTAAGCGGCTACAACAGTTTAAAATTGAATGTTGACTTGTCATACACCCTGTATACTTCCCATAACTTTCCAACATCAGCTTCGCTTTGGGATATCAGTTTTAATTCGTCATTGCAACTTGTACACAATTTGTGTCGCAATACAAAAAGGGCGTCAAAAACGATTTTGGGGGAATTTTTTTTCAATCTTCTAAAAGGGGTCTAAAGTGATTAAAGGGTCGAAGGGCAAAAGAGCAAAAGGTGTCTAAAGTGTCCAAAGGGTCCTTAAGTTGTCTAAATAGTCTTAAAAGGTGTACGGTATATCTGTACAAGGGAATACAAGGAAATCTAACACAGGTGGAGTCCATTTAGCCTATCATGCCTGTGCCAACACTATACTATCCAACATCTTTCGATCTGAAAAGTGTCTCAAGGATCAAAGGTCTATAGGTCTCTCAAGCAGTGATCTCTAACCAGTCGACTGCAATTGACAGGTCAATCCCAGTCTTGAACAGTCGATCTTAACATTTAAAAAAATATAGAGTGGGAAAAGCCAAGATTCCATATGATGGTTGTATTTAATAATACTGTTGCGGCCGTGAGTCACAAATGTAAGCTGCTGGAGAGTTAAAAAAAAAAAAAAATAATAAAACAGCTAAATGTCGGCGCACTGGCCAGTCAAAAATTATTTGCGTTTCAACGAACCAATTATCCATCGATGACACAGTCTCTGTACTGATGCGGCCACCATGCATTTGTCAGTTGCTCGTTGCCTGTTGTTGAACTGCCGAAACATGGAATATGCTGGGCTTTTCATTTTTTCTTGTTTCGAAGATTAATTTGCACAAACAAGCACTAGCAAGCAAGGTTATTGACTTTTCTCATGTAATGGCAGTTGTCAAGATCATCAACTCGATTTGTGCCAGAGCTCTGCAACATCCCTCGTTAAAATTGTTATTCTATGAGCTTGATACCACCTCCCGTGAGCTAATCTTTCATTCACATGTGAGGTGATTAATTCGAGGAAAAGTCTTCCAGAGATTTTTAGATCTGATCCCTGAAATTGTCACCTTTCTTAAATCGAGAAATGAGATGTACAGCGAGCTGTCAGATAATACGTGGTTGCTCGATTTGGGGTTTCTTACGAACATAACGGCAACATGAATCTTACGAACATGAATCGCAAACTGCAGGGGAGGCACAGAGACTTGTCACATGATCAGTGCAGTGAATGCGTTCAAGTTGAAACTGGGCCTGTGGTCCTCCCAGTTAAAGAACAACATAACAGAGCACTTCCAAGATCTGGGGGAAATCCTACAAAACATCAAAGAAAGGGTTCCATCCAAATAAAATTCTGTCAACACCTGAAAAGATTGGGAAAGGAATTCAACAGACAATTTCAGGAGGTCGACAAATGGAACAAATCGTTTGTCTCAAATCCTTTTCTTCAGATGGACATTGGAGAACTGACAGGAAAATTTCAGCAGGTGTTCAAACAAATCAGTGAACATGAAATGGATATAATCACCATGCAAAATGGCATAGAGCTGAAAGCTAAGTCAAGGGACAAAGACTTTTGGGGACTTGTAAACAGAGAGAAGTACCCTCTTTTGAAATCCTGTGCACTCAAGGTGAAGGCCGACTTCGGTTCCACATAACTCTGTGAGATGGATTTTTCCCAGATGAAAATTATCAAGTCCAAGTATCCCACTCATCTCACAGATCCCCATCTTATGGACTGTACGAGACTGGCCATCTCAAACTATGACCCAGATTTCAAAGCACTTACAGATAGTGTGCAAGCACAGGTGTCTCAATGAAAATAGGTGAGTGTTATGCATAGCATACATTATTTTAGGTTTCAGTAAAGTCGAATTTTTAGGGGTAGATCTTGTGTTGCATTTAGATTCTAAAAGTGATGTGTTTGAAAGGGTTGGAGGCCACTGCTCTAAAGGGTCTAAATGGGTGTATGGGTCTAAAGGGTAAAAAGGGTCCAAATTGGTATGAAGGGGCCTGAGGGGTCTAAAAGGTGTAAAGGTCTAATGGGTATGAAGGAGTTTTAAAGGGTCAAGGGGTCTTAAAAGGTCTAAGCAAAGGGTCCAAAGGCATCTAAAGGCCCGGTCACACCTTGACGTTTTAGCCAGCGATGGCAACATGTTAAAATTTATGTAAAACGCTGGCTTACGTTGAACTTTTGATGTTTTTTTTTTTAAAGATTTGGACGTATTCATAGCGACTTGGTCTTATGTATAACGCATTGGTAACAACACAACGTTTCGTTGTGTTATAGATAACTTATACCAACGAATGCTGAACCTGTTGTCGGCCTACACAACCGATGCCCACCGATAGTCTAACTTAGGCATAGCGCGTTGCACGCATCGCTGACGATGTCGTGACGTAGCCTATTAAACGGCTGACGCACAACGATTCGAATCATAACTGCCGTAGAAATGGAAGGGTCAACATCGCGGTCACACCTTGGCGATCTTGCCAGCATATGCCGACGTAACAAAGTGTGTCTAAAACGTTGGGGCACGTCGAATACGGTATGGGTAAGTTTGGTATGCGCAAGTAGAACGCTAAAGTACGCTATCATACGTCGTAATAAGTAGAGTACGTCAAGAAATTTTAAACATGTTCAAAATTTTACGACGTACTCGGCGTATGACACACGTTCCGCATGCGATGGGGATAAGTTTTACACACGTCCACAAAGGCTACTTATAAGCTACTCATAAGTCGAAACACGTCGCGGTAATGTCTTTTTTATGCGAAACTTATTTCTAACTTGTGTTTGACGTGCTTTGAACCAATTCTTTACGTAGTCCCAACACACATCGACGTATGTAGACATATTCCAATGACGTCTTCCGGTCGACAAAGAAAAAATAAATTAACGTGTTTCTAGGTTACAACTGCCATATAAAGACATGTTCCCAGCAGTTTTAGGAATTGGTATATAAAAATGCTGCTCATAAAAGGGAACCCAACAGTGTTTTCGAGTTCCTTTTTGAGTCGATGTCCATGTCAGCAGTATCAGTATCAGTATCAGTATTAGTATTAGTATTAGTATTAGTAGTAGTTTGTTCATGTTGGCAGTAGTAGGTGAGTGTGAGGGGGAGGGTGTGGGTTATGATGGATCGTCCTTGCGTCCGCGTGTCCACGGGTAGGTTCATAGGCTGCCACTCAACGATTTAAATGGCTGCATCTCCACTATTGAAAGTCGACGCTTGCGCTCAACAATTGGATATTTTTACACTCAACGACTTTTAAACGGTACCACTCAGCTATTTTCATTGTTTACAATGAACGATTTAAATTGCTGTCACTCGCCTTTGTTTTTTGACGCTGGCGCTCGGAAATTTTAATCGTTTCTATTGAACGTGCTAAATCGCTCAAACTCCACTATTGAAAGTAGACACATTGCGCTCAACAATTGGATTTTTTTTACACTCAACGACTTTTAAACGGTACCACTCAGCTATTTTCATTGTTTACAATGAACGATTTAAATTGCTGTCACTCGCCTTTGTTTTTTGACGCTGAGGTTTTGAAATTTGAAGCGTTTCTTCTGAACGTGTTAAAACGCTCAAACTCGACTATTTTAAATAGACGCTGCCGATGGACAATTGGAATCATAGCCAAGCTCGACATCGAAGTGTGAACATCCTCGTCATGCCGAAGAAAAGTTTGAAGAATGCTGCAAATAAGTGGCCTGGCCGTGGCCGTGGACGCTGACGCAAGGACGATCCATTATACCGACGTCTTTCAGCCTATGAGTAACTTAAAAGTAACATCTGTCGATGTGTGGCAACGATCGCGTAACGTGCCAACAACACGTTAATCATAGGTTAGAAATAAGTTTCGGGTACGCTAAACATTACCTCAGCGTGTCTCAACTTATGATTAACTTACACGTAGCATGTGTTGACGTCTGTCAACGATCGCAGACCGTGCATACAACTTGTGGCCAGCGTAGCGGAACGTGTGAGTCATACGCCGGCATACGTCGTGAAATTTCAAGCATGAAAAAATTTGAGGACAACCGAAAAGTACAACGTTTAAAGCCAGCGTACAACGACGTATGGCAGTGTTTTTCAGCGTGCTCTCAATGTTATCAAAACTTACCCATAACGTATTCAACGTGTGCCAGCGTTTTAGAAAAAAAAAATCAAAAATCGGCATACGTTGGCTAAAACGTCAAGGTGTGACCGGGCCTTAAGCAGTCTAAAAGGTCTTAAGGTTTAAAAGATATCTTCCAATAATGTTTTTAATAGACATGGTCATTGTGCAACTCACGTTCAAACAGTGCATAATTAAGAGACATAAGTATGGGCTGTAACGTTTTCCACAAACAGCCACATAGACATGAATGGCTTTTTACGCTGCACACACGAAGCGAAAAACGGGGTTAAGCAATTGGTTCACTTCTGCTGTCCTTCTGTTCATTCACAAATGTCATTTTATGATTAAGGAACAATTTCATTTCAATTGAATGTTTTATTTTGAACACGAATCAGAACATAAATGGGAAAACGAACCTGTATTTTCGCAGTACTTTGGCTCTGAATTTGTCCCGATCGCACATGTGCAGAGAAGAGCAAGATAATATTTTTACTCTGTCTGCCTGTCCGGCAATCAAACAAATTTGAAAATCATTCGAAACAGGAAACTTACTGTTTTTAAGGTTGGCTTAAAGGACACAAACATCAGGCACGAATAACTAATGTAACATGTTCAATATGGTGTAATAGCCACTGCATCAATGGCAATAAACCTACGGAATTAATTTTTTAATACGACCTTTACAATCATTATTTTATTTCAATTTACTTATACTGTATACTTGAACAGTGTAGATCATAAATCACCTTCGTATTGCTTCCAAAAACATCCAGTTTTGCAGTAATTGGACATGTTCTATATGGTGGTGTTTCAGACTGCATCAACAATGCTAAACTTCAGAATATTCTTTCATCCAACCTTTAAAATCATTATTTTCTTTCAGTTGAATTATATACTTGAACAGTGTTCAGGGTGAGGTGTTCCATAAGCTTTCTAGTTATAGTATAGATTTGGTGCACACACGGTGATTGTGGAAATTTTGGATCGTATGTGATTAAATCTGTGAATATGACTGTTCATCCATGTGGAGTAAATTTCCAGAAAATTTGTACAGCTCACATGCTTTCAAATTGATGACTTACTCGTGTGCTGAAAGGGCCTGAATGTTTCTCCTCCATTGTACAGCATGCGCTATGATTAGAAAAACATGAAGACTCACAGCTGAGAAAAGCATCACTGCTTCCACCCCCACCAAAAACCTCCCCCATTCATAAATATTTGATCATCAAAAGCTGCATTGTGCTTGTGATCTGATAAACTTCTGAGCTATGACAAAAAAGAAACGAAGATGAAAAAAATATTTCTGTAGTGACAGCCTTGTTCTTGCAGAGAAGAGTTCAAGGCTTCATTGCATGTGCTTTCGAAAGAACAAAGAATCAGCGTCAAATGATTGTTTTACAGGAAAAGTTATCCCATTACTTGTATGCATTGTGTTTGGTTGTGCGAATCATACATAAGGTGGTGGGCAGTAGGGAGGGGAGAACCTGAAGTACTATTCTGTACTATTTAGCCTTGTGCTGCATATGGACGAAGAAGAAGAAGTTTTAATTTTTTTGATATCTTACTGTAAGCAAAGTAAGCTTTTGTAACAAACAAACAAATAAGCAGGGAGTATTCATGATAAAAGGAATGTTATATGGAAGAGCTACAGTTTTTAGATTTTAGCTGTACTTTGGCTGATTTTAGCAGCAGAATTAAGAAGCTGAAAATGTGAAATGATACATTACGAAACTCGAGAGTACAAGTTTGTTAAGGAATAATTGAAAGGTCACACGGTTTGGCAGCTATATTGGATTTAAGAAAAATATTAAATAATGTTTTCTCTGGAACCGCTTAATCAGTTGATGTGAAACTTCGCAATTATGATCTAGTCGCCATGGGGAATACAAGTTTTAAATTTCAACTTGATCAGACACATGGTCTGGCAGCCAGAATTATATAATTTTTTGAGCTGGGTTCTTTTTTAATATTATTATTATTTTTGGAAGAAGGTTTACTTGGCT
This sequence comes from Eptatretus burgeri, assembly GCF_056783735.1. Lineage (NCBI taxonomy): Eukaryota > Metazoa > Chordata > Myxini > Myxiniformes > Myxinidae > Eptatretus > Eptatretus burgeri. Next base: position 40,555,628 of record NC_140967.1, read on the forward strand.
GTGCCTTGGATGGGTTTGAGGGCAGAGTTGCAGCAACTGAAATGCGAATCCAATCCAGGTTCCTCATGATTATTTCATCTTTGCTTTTGCTTGTTCAGGTTCCTTCTGATGACTCCAATCCAGGACTGTACCTATTTTGTCTTCTATTTGATTTGAATTGAATTTATTTTAATCCCATCCTAAATTCAATTGAATAATAATAAACGTCACGGGTCAAGGTCAGGTGTCCGATCAAAGCGGGATGTCTTGGTATCCGGTCATAACTGCCAGCAGTTATAAAGTGGCAGTTCTTATTATGTCTCTTATTAATAATGTAACACACCAGTACTCAAACACCATACAAAATATACCACACAAAACTACACAAACACTACACAAAACAAGTCCTGGTAAGGGTCTGCAATCTCTGATTGCTCTTTTTCTTGTTTTATTTTGTTTTGGATTCACTTCCCTTCGTGCTGGTACTTTCTGTTGATAGTGTGTGTCTTAAAAGTGTATTATTAACCTACTTAATGAAAGAAAACAATGTTATTAAAATGCAAAATACTTCATGAAACGAGTATAATACCTTTCCAGACCCTTTTATCATGTGAAAAAAACTGGAAGTAAACAACAGCAAGGTTCAACATCATGCAATTTTTTGGAAAAGTAGGACAATAGTATTAATTGGATCTGTTAGAAAAATGCATTATGATAACAGATGGATTGACATTATGAAACTCGAGATTAGGCCTGGCAGGACAACTAAATACATCTCTTGCTGAAGATAAACAGGAAGCAATGGGGGCAGTAGAGTTTGCACAATCCTTACCAACAAGGTTCCAGTAACGTAAAGAGAGACAAATAAGAAATGCTTCATGTCGTGACATTCAGAAAATAACATTTTGTGATCTAGTCCAATGGTGCTGGCTGTTGGTTGAGGATTGTGGGATGTGATGTGATGCACGTCACAATGCAATTGAAAAAGCCGAAATGGCACGACATAAATCCCTGCAGAAGTGCAATATTTTCCGAGCATTTGGCATTCAATACCACGATTGCGCCCCGACAAAGTTGGCCACCATGCCTGGTGTCTTCATATCGTGATATGAAGGGTCTTGATCAGTCCGCTTGTTCCTCTGACCGAAGTGCTGTCATCCCTGTACACCATGTTATCGCTTGTCGCCAACACTCCATGCTGCTTCTCATCCATCACTTCACATGATCGTTTCTCAAGTTGAAGCGATTGTTTCTTTGGTGACTCCATGGACTTTTTATGCATGCCTGTGAAGTGAAGAACCAGGAATTGCTCAATGTTTTAAACGATCTTCTGCATTAGGTTCAATTTTCCTAATAACACAGCCAGACCAAAATTTGTTGACATATCTGGTAAGAAGCTTAAAATGTGGAATGATACAATTATTACATCCGGTGTCTACCAAAAAATCGTCACTACCTTGATATGGATAATACATCACATGAGAACAAATGATGGAAATTTATTACGCCGACATTTGACTCTGTCAAGAGGAGGGGTTTTCAAATTGTTTTCTCCTCCTCACCCTTCTCACATTTACGTCATTGCTGTGATTGGTCGTCAGACCATCCACGAGATCAGCAACTAATCACAGCTCGAGAGCTTCAGCGCTCCTGTCAATCATAGAGTTCGGCCATGCCCAGGCACGTGGTCAGTCCGTCTTCACCGTTTAAACAGTCACGCACAAAGGATACGTCTGCATTTGGACATGTCTTCGTTAAGATATGGAGAGATTTGTGTTTCTGTCATCTATAACTGCAATGTCACCTTACATTGTGTGGTCAAGCTGACAGAAATTTGTATCTACATTTATTTTATCGAAGAAATTGGCGTCATGACGTACAAGGGGTGGGGGTCGCGCATAGTCACCATCTTGTTATGTTTGGTAATCCGCTGCGCAAGTATCATCAACATCATTTACTAATCGGCTTTTATTTGACACCCGATCTTCATGGTATTCATTCTTGTTATTTTTTTTATATTGTCTGGTAATCGGCTGCCCAAGTATCAACATCCTTTGGTAATCGGCTTTGATTCAACGTCGGGGTCATTCATGGTATTCAGCTTGTTTTATCTACTTACTGATTGTAAATGGGAAAATCAATAGGAAGGAAATATGGAAACTGGCTAACGAAAACATTTGTTGCATAACTGTTCAATCATGTGCATTCTGCAGTGGAAACCCATCTTAAAATGCAAACAGCATGTCTTGTTTACAAATATAAGTACATTTAAAATATAAAATACAAACACTGCAAAAACATGCAAAGATGCTTTTGGGAATGTCCACAATGCAATGCTTCCTGTGCTATCAAAGCAGAATGATCATCAAGAGAACTCGTTTTATTTCTCCACAAGCAAGTAAAACCCATCGCTTCACGAGAGAAAGGAGTGGGGAAGACTGAGGGAGGGAGAGAGAGAGGGAGGGAGGGAGAGAGAGAGAGAGAGAGAGAGAGAGAGAGAGAGAGAGAGAGAAAGAAGGGAGGAGAGAGAGGGGGAGGGAGGGAGGAGAGAGAGGGGGAGGGGAGAAGAAGGGGAGGGAGGAGAGAGGAGGGAGGAGAGAGAGAGGGGGAGGGAGGAGAGAGTGGGAGGGAGGGGAGGGGAGGGAGGAGAGAGAGGGGAGGGGGAGGGAGGAGAGAGAGGGGGAGGGAGGGAGGAGAGAGAGAGAGAGAGGGGAGGGAGGAGAGAGAAGAGAGAGGGAGGGGAGGGAGAAGAGAGAGGGAGGGAGGGAGAAGAGAGAGGGAGGGGAGGGAGGATAGAGAAGAGAGGGGGAGGGGAGCAAGAGAGAAGAGAGGGGGAGGGAGCGAGAGAGAAGAGAGGGGGAGGGGAGCGAGAGAGAAGAGAGGGGAGGGGAGGGGGTAGGGGAGGGAGGAGAGAGAGGGAGGGAGGAGAGAGAGGGGGAGGGAGGAGAGAGAGGGGGAGGGAGGAGAGAGAGGGGAGGAGAGGGAGGGGGAGGGGAGAGAGAGGGGTGGGAGGAGAGAGAGAGGGGAGGGGAGAGAGAGGGGTGGGAGGAGAGAGAGGGGGAGGGGGAGAGAGAGGGGGAGGGAGAGAGAGAGAGAGGGGAGGGAGGAGAGAGAGGGGGAGGGGAGAGAGAGGGGTGGGAGGAGAGAGAGGGGGAGGGGAGAGAGAGGGGGAGGGAGAGAGAGAGAGAGGGGAGGGAGAGAGAGAGGGGAGGGAGGAGAGAGAGGGGGAAGGAGGGAGAGGGAGGGAGGGAGAGAGGGGGAGGGAGGGAGGAGAGAGAGGGGAGGGAGGAGAGAGAGAGGGGAGGGGAGAGAGAGGGGGAGGGAGGAGAGAGAGAGGGGAGGGAGGAGGAGAGAGAGGGGAGGGAGGAGAGAGAGGGGGAAGGAGGAGGGGAGGGGAGAGAGGAGAGGGAGAGAGGGAAGAGAGGGAGGGAGGAGAGAGAGGAGGGAAGGAGGAGGGGAGGAGAGAGAGGGGGAGGGGAGGGAGGAGAGAGAGGGGAGGGAGGAGAGAGAAGAGAGGGGGAGGGAGGAGAGAGAAGAGAGGAGGGAGGAGAGAGAAGAGAGGGGGAGGGAGGAGAGAGAAGAGAGGGGGAGGGAGAAGAGAGGGGGAGGGAGAAGAGAGGGGGAGGGAGGAGAGAGAAGAGAGAGGGGAGGGAGAAGAGAGGGGGAGGTGGGAGAGAGAGGGGGAAGAGGAGGGAGGGAGGAGAGAGAGAGGGGGAGGGAGGAGAGAGAGAGGAGGAGGGAGGAGAGAGAAGAGAGGGGAGGGGAGAGAGAGGGGGAGGGAGGAGAGAGAAGAGAGGGGGAGGGAGAAGAGAGAGGCAGAAGATAGGGGGAGGGAGGAGAGAGAGAAGAGAGGGGGAGGGAGGAGAGAGAAGAGAGGAGGGAGGGAGAAGGGAGGGAGGAGAGAGAGAAGAGAGGGGAGGGGAGCAAGGGAGAGAAGAGAGGGGGAGGGGAGCAAGAGAGGGGGAGGGGAGTGAGAGAGAAGAGAGGGGGAGGGAGTGAGAGAAAAGAGAGGGGAGGGAGAAGAGAGGGGGAGGGAGGAGAGAGAAGAGAGGGGGAGGGAGGAGAGAGAAGAGAGGGGGAGGGAGAAGAGAGGGGGAGGGAGGAGAGAGAAGAGAGGGGGAGGGAGAAGAGAGGGGGAGGTGGGAGAGAGAGGGGAGGAGGAGAGAGAGGGGGAAGGAGGAGATGGAGGGGAGAGAGGGGAGGGGAGGGAGGAGAGAGAGGGAGGGAGGAGAGAGAGAGGGGGAGGGAGGAGAGAGAGAGGGGAGGGAGGAGAGAGAGGGGGAGGGAGGAGAGAAGAGAGGGGAGGGGGAGAGAAGAGAGGGGGAGGGGGAGAGAAGAGAGGGGGAGGGAGGAGAGAGAAGAGAGGGAGGGAGGAGAGAGAAGAGAGGGGGAGGGAGGAGAGAGAAGAGAGGGGGAGGGAGGAGAGAGAAGAGAGGGGGAGGGAGGAGAGAGAAGAGAGGGGGGAGGGAGGAGAGAGAAGAGAGGAGGGAGGGAGAAGAGAGGGGGAGGGGGGAGGGAGAAGAGAGGGGGAGGGAGGAGAGAGAAGAGAGGGGGAGGGAGGAGAGAGAAGAGAGGGGGAGGGAGGAGAGAGAAGAGAGGGGAGGGGAGCAAGGGAGAGAAGAGAGGGGGAGGGGAGCGAGAGAGAAGAGAGGGGGAGGGAGGAGAGAGAAGAGAGGAGGGAGGGAGAAGGGAGGGAGGAGAGAGAAGAGAGGGGGAGGGGAGCAAGGGAGAGAAGAGAGGGGGGAGGGGAGCGAGAGAGAAGAGAGGGGGAGGGGAGTGAGAGAGAAGAGAGGGGGAGGGGAGTGAGAGAAAAGAGAGGGGAGGGTGGAGGGGAGGGAGGAGAGAGAGAGAGGGGAGGGGAGGGGAGGAGGAGAAAGAGAGGGAGGAGGGGAGGGAGGAGAGAGAAGAGAGGGGGAGGGAGGAGAGAGAAGAGAAGCGGAGCGAGAGAGAAGAGAGGGGGAGGGGAGAGAGAAGAGAGGGGAGGGGAGCGAGAGAGAAGAGAGGGGGAGGGGAGCGAGAGAGAAGAGAGGGGGAGGGGAGCAAGAGAGGGGGAGGGGAGCGAGAGAGAGGGGGAGGGGAGCGAGAGAGAAGAGAGGGGAGGGGAGCGAGAGAGAAGAGAGGGGGAGTGGAGCGAGAGAGAAGGGAGGGGGAGGGGAGCGAGAGAGAAGAGAGGAGGGAGGGGAGCGAGAGAGGAGGGAGGGCAGCGAGAGAGAAGAGAGCAGGGAGGGGAGCGAGAGACAAGAGAGGGGGGAGGGGAGCAAGAGAGAGGGGGGGATGGGAGTGAGAGTGATTGGGGGGGGAGAGAGCGATACTTCACCACAAGTAGCAATACACTCTGGGAGATAGGGGGTGTGAGGAGGGAGTGGGAGCAAGTTTGGGAGGGGACTTGAGGAGAAACGGGGTGGGGTGGGGGATTGTCCCGTCTGCCAGTGTTGGTGCAGGATTGAACGAAATTGGGTACATTAAGACAGCACGTTCAAACAGGATAGCAAAACCACCCGTCACTTTCAAACAGCGCACCCTATTTTTAAAGTGATTATAACATGGGCTTTCCTTGACATATGCGACTCGAACTACGGCTGCCACTCTGTTTACCCGCTATGGAACTGGATCTCTCCGAGGGGGTCAAACACTACCTGGAGATGCCTGGAGTGCCAAATAATGTGTGAACTGGAAAAATGAACACCCGCTCCAGCATTTTGACCCACCGCGAAGCCCAACCCCACAGTCCAAACCCCGTAACCCAGCTTTGGCCAAAAGACCCTGGAGCCCATTACGCTCTTGCTGCAATGCTTATAAATGCCCAGAGATGCCAGTGTTTTGTGCCTTTATTTAATTTCAGCACATGTTTTACAACCAAAATGCGATAAGCCACATAATCTCTCAACCCGAGCCGAATCTCAAAATTCAAACTGCGGAGTCGAACCCAGCAGCAGTTCCGAACGCCAAAATAGTGCCCATCTGCCCAAACCACATACTCCCCGACACTCCGGGCTCAAAACACCACAGCACAACATAACCACCTCCAAACCACAACACAACCACCATTGGGAACTTATCACCACCACCCATTGTTTATCACTTCAAGAAAGTTGGAAGAGGGGTGAGAGAGGGAGAAGAGAGAGAAGAAGGAGGGATGGGGGAGCGAGCACAAACAGAAATGGATGGATGGATAGAAAGTGGATTCACAGCAAGTTCCACAGTTGTTCGTGAACACACAATACTCCATTCTCAGAATGAACAGTAGGTGTAAGCAATGAATGAGTTCCCACCTGCTGTTCCTTCTTCTGCCATTACATTCCCTGTAGCATCTGCAATGAGCTTGGGTTTTGGAAACCACTCTGCCCTTAATAACTTCTGAAGACAGTGCAGGTACTTTTGTCGTGTATGGCTATGGCTTGCCAACAGCACTCACCAAGTGCTTTAACCACTCAAGCAAGCACTGAAGAAACAGTTGATAAGGAACAGCGGGCTTTTCAAGCGATTGCCAATCACCGATCAGTCATATTAAACACTTCCTAGAGATGCCCGGAATGTCAAACAATAGCCAAATTGGGCAAATGAACACTTTTTTTTATCAGCCGTTACTGCTGCTAAGGTCAATTCCGCAGTTTAAATTTTAATAGAGGTTATCACCTCTGTGGAAATTAAATAAAGCGAAGCGTCTTTGTGCCACTGGCGTCTGGGCGTTTATAAGCATTGCAATGTATCCAGCGATTTATAGGTATGATGATCAGGCATTTGATATGAGCAAGGAAAGTGAAGAAAAAATACTTTATCGTTAAGAAACCATAGTGACCTGTGACAAGTCTGGGCATTGTTAAGCAGGTCAAAAAAAAAAAGGCGAATTAAGACCCCAGCGAAGTGACCAAGGATGACACCTTGATAAAGGACATTTAAATAAGGTCATTAATTATCTTCAAAGGGGATGTTTACATTAACCCAAACACCAAACTTTCACTCATGCACTCACTTGGAGTTCCCTTGCATGCATGCAAAGCCTGGTGTTGGCTTAGTGGTTAGGGTGGCGGCTTGGGATCCTAGGGTCCTGAGTTCAAGCCCTGTTGGCCGCTGAATTAAAAATAAACCAGGAGGTTGACTCAGCCTGTCATCCTTCCAAGGTCGGCAAAATTAGCACCAGTGTACTGGTAAGGGGGACACTGCATCAGCGGCATAGCCGCGTCCCAACCAATGATGCAACCAGCAGCCATAGGCTGCACGAGAGAGACAGAGACAGACTATGCATGCAAAGTTTCAGGCTGCGAGTTTTCAAGATTTTGGAGTTATGAAGGAAACACACACACAGACATTTATTATGAGAGCTAAAGACCTTTCCTGGTCAATACCTCGTAGAGATAGGAGAGAGAGTCACCTCACATATAGAGACAGCAGTGATCGGAAGTTGCAATGCATATCAGGAAGAGCTGGCATGGCCCCTACATTAGTGGCACCAAGCACTGCATGTAATGTGGAGGAACAAACTGGAAAAGAAAACTTCCATTTCATCATTGCTACTTAATTTGGCTGTATTCCATTTCGCAAGGATATTACCCACTGGTAATTTTGACAGAAATGGCATGAACATCTGGCACTTGATAACCCTTTATAACTTTTCCACATTGGATGGGTTCATTTTGAACTTGGGTGTGCTGTGCCACGACGTTCAGTACAAGTAATATAGAGTAGTTGTATATAATGAGGAACTGCGATTATAAATGCCACTTCTTTCACAACATGATAAAACTAAATGATTAATAAGCAAGGAAAAAAGACATAAAATGTTGCAGCCACCGTTGTTTTAGTAATTTTGCTGCACGTACTTAATGGGCGAGCCCATATTTATTTACAACTAAAATTGTCACCAGTCGGCCATCTTTGATCAGATCGCAAAATATAGTTAGGTGCAAGTGTATGCCATCGTGTACTGTGCTGGTGCCAAGTTTGTATAACATCGGACCATGCATGTCCGAGAAATGGTTGGGGATACATTTAAGTAACAAAATGGCCGCCAGTCGGCAATCTTGGATCTGATCTCGGAAAAAAAAATGACATGCTTATGTAATCCTCAATAATTAATTATCTGTTTGCCAAGTTTGAACAACATCGGTAAATGCATGTCCAAGAAATGCTTGAGGACGTGTTCAACATCGGGTTTTTTACAACTTAAATGGCCGCCAATCAGCGATCTCGGATCTGATCTCGAAAAGAAATGACATGCTTATGTAAGCCATCATTTAAAAAAAAAATCTGTTTACCATGTTTGAACAAGATCATTAAATGCTTGTCTGAGTAATGGTTGAGGATGTGTTTAACATCGGCTTTTTTACAACTAAAATGGCCGCCAGTCGGCCATCTTTGATCGCATCACGAAACAAAATGATGTGCATATGAACACCATCATGTGTTGCCTGTGTGCCAAGTACAAATAAAATAGGTCCATACATGTCCGAGATATGGTTGTAGATGCACGCACGCACGGACACGAAATCTGAAACCAAATCCATAAGCCCCCATTTCGGACTAAGGCCAACAGGGGCTGATAACTTTTATGCACCTTATATAGCGGGAGCTTGTGCCAGAGAATCATAATGGAAGTGTTTTGCTGATGAAAGCGTTGAATGACAATCTCTGAGATCCACCTACAATTGAAAAACTGGAAACTGTTTCGATTGTGCACTTTATTAAGTGTGACTTGTTTAACTGCATGACGCTGTCTCGAGAGGTCCAACTCCACTGCATCGTTGCCTCGTTCGCGCTGTGTAATTTAATGACAGTTTTCTGCTTCTGGGACTGAGGTGCAGTTTCACTCATCATGCTTTTACCTGATCTACAACTCATTAACTTAACCTTATCAGTTTAATTGAGCAATAAAAATAATGAAAGCTTGCATCAATCATTACAAAACATTCACAGGAAAAATAAAAAAATACCCAAGTTATGAGCTTTATTATGGAAAATAGTTGAGCCTTGTGAATGTATTAAAAAAGGGCCAAGCAGCATTTAATATTGCATTTGAAACAGGATACAATGACATTGAACATGGTCTAAATTTTTATGGAACATTGAAAGGGGAGGCAAATTATATGCTCCTATTTATCAAGCAGCAGTTATGATTTCCGATTTATGCCATTGCATCATTCCTTCTTCTACAACTTTTGTGTCAAATATGGCCCAATTTGATCATAATCGGTGTTGATTAAGACGAGTACGGGCCCGTAGGGGGGGGCCCGTAGGTGAGTGCCAGTATATGCAGCCCTCTCTCTCCCCCCCTCTCTCCCCCCTCCTCTCTCGCCCCTCTCTCGCTCCCACACTCATCCCCCCCTCTCCCGTCCCCCTCTTATCTCTCTCACAGATATTGGTCGACAGATAAATGGCCGTAACTTGGGAACCGCTCGTCCGATTAATATCAAACCTCGAAAAGACACATCTGCGAGTCCCCAGCAATATTGCTGGCAAGTTTCAATCAGATCAGACCGTCAATCGTGCAAAAAAAAAATTAAAAAATGAAACATAAATAAATAAATTAGCATTAATTGTGATGTCATAGCACAGTGTCTTGCCATTGGTCGACAGATAAATGGCCGTAACTTGGGAACCGCTTGTCCGATTAATATCAAACCTTGAAAAGGCACATCAGCGGGTCCCCGGCAATATTCCTGGCAAGTTTCAATCAGATCGGACCGGTGGTTGTCGAGAAACAGCGGTCACAGACAGACAGACAGACACACACACACACACACACTGCTGGAATTATAGATAGATAATAAACAGGCAATACGTGTGATCAGTAATTCGTATGGGATTAACAATTAGTATTAGTCATAATTTTGTGTCTGTTATTAACAATTTTTGGAAGGAATTTGATTGTATTGAAATCCTCGCTTTTTGTAAATTCTTTGTTTAAGGAAATTTTTCTGAGGGACGTTCTTTCAACAACACAATAACTCAATGGAAAGGATGGTATTGCACTAAGAAGGTCCTTATATCATCCTACCTTACAATAAAGAACCCTTCAGTCTTGACCCGACCCCACCCCCTTCCACAAAGGACAATGATTTCCATAGCAGTCATGTATGAAAAGGAATCACTCCTTCATATCTTGGAATAACCTTGTACTCGTTTATCATACAACTTCACAACCTCACCCAGCAGCCAAGGTGCGCAGGACTCCATGAGACCTTCTTTGGCCGACTTGAGGATGCATTCAGGCAAGGGAATCGAGTGACGCACCATAGCCCCATATAGGCCGTACTCTGCCATGACGCTGCTTCGGCCCCAACACTTCTCCAGTTTACGCCACTTTGCACGCCGGTTTTGGAACCAAACCTACAGGTGGACATAGCAGTTCGGCTTAGTTCCTCAGGAGAAAGTGCTGTTTTACTGTATCATAATGCTCAATCTTATTGGCAGGTAAGCTCAGAGGTAGCATACTTGTCTTTGCGCTGTCTATAGTCTGAGTTTAATTCCCAACCTGCCTCCATTTCAGTTTAATCCCCCGTTTTCCCTTCATCCTCTTGTTGTATTTGAGCATGTAATCAACTTGTTCGCTCACCCCATTTTTCCTCCTCTCCCCACCTTGATCTCATTCTTCCTCCAAGGGTCTTTCCGTGTCCTTTAATACCTCGTTGTTGGTAGGTTTCACCCCCATCCCGCCTTTCCACACAACTCTTCTTGTTCTGTTATGTTCTGGTCCATATAGTGTTCTAGCTCTTCCATGAACCACTACTTCATATACTAAAAGACCCTCATACTGGTGCTTCACAGGCAAAAAGTTGCATCAATCAGTGCATCGTCTGTTTGCAGCATCGGTTTGGAGTGGACATTTAAAAAAATCACACAACATCTTTGCAGAGAGTTGGGGATTGTTGTTGACACCCTGATTCCAAATTCCTGATATAAATTATAGAGGGTATTGTCACCGCAACTCAGAAATGATGCAACCAATAAGATGAATACTCAACTGAATGCCATTCCAGTGTGCATTGGCTAAACAATGATGATAATACTAATATGTAGTTACATGTGGACATTTAGATAATTCCATGATGTGATCAGCAATAACTCTGGTTGTACTCGCAGTTGGTTCGACCTTGCGAGAATACAGAAAACTCCTGCCTGCTCTATAATGTGCGAAGTCATAATTAATCAGACACACTATATTGTCATGTATTGTGTATATATATATATATATATATATATATATATATATATATATATATATATATATATATATATATATATATATATATATATATATATATGGGCATGTTGAAAAGTAATCCTATTGTTCTTCTCCAAAACAGGTAAATATATTTGAATGTAACAAAGCGCAGTCTGCGCATTAGTTCTTCCCGTCACTGGTTGTGAAGTTTTGTGATTTTGACACTGTCTCAGTGCTCCCTCAGTCAATATGGCGGAGGGCAACACGACGTTGTCAGTGCTATGAGGTGACTGGAGATGAGAGTTGGAATGATTGACTGCAGGTGAGAGGTGGGTGCTCCGTTACGATCCAGGGAGTAAGAGACGGTCAGTGGAGTGCCGCCACAATGGATCACCAACCATGCCAAACTTGGCTCCGTCAGATTTTCTTTTCTTCCCCAGATTTGAGGAACACCTTCATGGAAAACATTTTTCTTTTGACGATTATGTCAATAGGATGCACAGTTCCATCCTGACGGCATCAATGAACGACTTGAACGTTGGCAGAAATGTGTGGACCGCAGTGGTGATGATGTTGAGAAATAAATACAGTGTGCAATTCTTCTCCTCCTCTTACCTTTTATAAGGGGTGAGGTCCGATGGCACCACGCTTCTGCCCTGCCTTGACCATGATACTCCTCCAACCCCCTCTGTCCTCAGCCAACCCCATCAATCTTTATTCTACCATGCACAACAGTAGAATAAAGATTGATGTTAGTATCTGTCTTTGTTTCATTCCAATATCTTGACCTGTTTTGGAGAAAATGAATAGGAGGGATTACTTTTCAGCACACCCTCGTACATTGCAAGAATAAAGAAATTGCAAGTGGAGTACAAAAGCAATAAAATAAAAAAGGAAAGGTTTTGTTTCATTCATTTTTTTTTTGTTTCATTTTCCCAAATTAATAGGAATTTCCAATTTACTGAGCACTATACTTTGCTGTTATTGGAAACGTTTCCTGTTTTGCTGAAACGTTAATGTTGTTATTAGAGGGTGGTAGGTATAGTACTTTGTAATGTGCTATTCCTATGAGTGTACTTTTAAGATAAGAAGTTGAACAGAGAATTTACAGATTAGAAATACCTTACACGTGTCGGGATTTTCCGAAGGCTACACACTGATTACATAGAGAAATGAAGCTTGTAATTGTTGCAGGTTTTTGCATTCATTTGCAATGGAGCTTGCGTAGTTATCCATTAAGTTGTCATGTACATAGCTGTGCTCAGTGTGTGAGAATAAATTATTTATAATGACATGAACTAACATCTATTGTTTGGGAACCATCTGTCTGGTTAAACTGCCAAAACCCAAGCTTGCTGCACACCTCAACTCGTTTGTTCCTCTTTTCTCCCGTTTTGATGAACCACCGACATTAGTTTGTGCAATCACACTCTTTCCCTTCAAGGCTTCAAATTGATGGTGCACTGCCATCGCATGCCCCGAGACACAATATTTTATACCCCTATTAAGCCTACCTAACCCAACCCTCTTACTTGCAGGTTACTGTGTTTCATATATATATATATATATATATATATATATATATATATATATATATATATATATATATATATATATGTGCATCAAATGCCCCCTTTTTTGCGAAAGTTTGAAAAACATAACGGCGATAGGAGAGATGTGTTCGAATACATGAAAAAACATTTCTCTTTTTTTTTTCAGAATTTTCAGTCATCATCTTGGGGGTCCACATCGGGGTCAAAGTTCAGGCACGCAGCTCCTGCGCATTTTTCAGAATAAGCGTTATTTTTCACTGTATAGTGATCAAAACTTGTGTCTGGTGGTGAAATAATTCTGACATATCAATGTACTTACTGCTCCTTGGGTGATGTTTGTAACACGGTTGGCTTGTAATTTGTTGGCACAGTTTTCCGGAAATGGTATTTTTTTCCCCGGAAATTGTGTTTTCCCGGAGAATTTGACACGTGGCAGATCATGAATGTAAAAGTTTGGACGATTTTCCGAGATGATTTGACTTCTCTGGTGATAATTATTGCATACAGCTGAGTGATGAGTGCAGAAACACTGCCTGCATTATCAGTTCTAGTGGTTAGTTGAAAGGACTAGAGTGATGCTGGCACGCTCTCGTACTTTGTCCTTCGTACTGGTGTGAATAGGTGAAACCTCACTATTACTAATCATTATATCTTTCAGAAAGGAATCTCACATGGAAACTAGGCGAGACAGCCTAGTCTTCGGATTCAGAGGAAAGATTGTTGCAGAGGACGCGAATATCACAGGGATGAGATTACCAACAAAGGAACAAGTCATCCGATGCTTCAAGTATCATCAGGAACTTGCATGCAATCATAATTACACAAAAGCCGCTATCGTGAAAATAGTACTTGGAAAATTAGAACCTTTTTATGAAAAAGGACATATCCCAATGATCGCACCTAAAAGTGTATCTGACAAAATAATTAAATTAGTTAGTACCAATGCTAAGCTACGAGAAATACCGAAATCAAGATGCTCGTCTGGAACTGGAAAGGATAGATAAGGAATGAGAAGATTTGAAAACAACATTCGTTTTATGGCCGAAAAATGTAGAGCAACTGATTACAAATGAAGAGGATAAAGCCTTCCCACAATCTATGATGAGTGACCGTGTGGCGAGTTTCGGATGTAAGGACAATATTTTAAAGAAGAAGATGGAGAAAATCCGTGAAGAAGCAAAGTTGTCCAAAGTAAGAGCTAGAAAATCAACTGAAGAAGTGAATAAACTATTCCACACGGTTGAGTTTGGTAGCAGCACAGATGAGGATCAAGAAGATACTGATACTGATGTTGAACTACATCCATCATCAACTTCTGATACTGGTCACAGGACAAATGATATTGTGAACATAAGTAGACATAGAAGGAGTCGAACTGGAACGACAATCCATGTTCCCCCAAATATCCTCAGCAGTCCACGCCTAGTATCACCGGCCACAAGACTAGGAATGACGCCAGCAGACCAGGCCCAGTTTACGGAAACTTTGGTTGCTGGGTGCTCTGGTGATGTGAAGGAAATAAGTACTTCCTATTCTAGCGCTGATAGGGCTCGACAGTTTGTTAATGAAGAAATCGTGAAAGATATAAAAGAGCATTGGATTCCACCTTCAAAAGCCTCTATTCACTGGGACGGTAAAATAATGAAACCACTTGAAGGGCAGAACAGAAAGGGGACAGAACGACTTGCAATAGCTGTAGGGGATTCAACAGATATCAAACTCCTGGGAACACCGTTCTACCACACTGGTGATGCATGTGGCGCTGGTGAGATTGTAAGTACGATGGTATTGGAACAGCTACAGTCTTGGGGATGTGTAAACAATGTGATTAATATGGTGTTTGATACTACCTCGGACAATACGGGCCATAAAGGTGCAGCTTGCATAGATATTCAACAAGCGTTGGATAAACCCTTGTTTTGGTCAGCTTGCCGCCATCACATTGGTGAATTAATCATTGGACACGTTTTTACTGATCTCAAAATTGAAGCATCGAAGTCGCCGGATATCAGTTTTTTTCCAGATTTCGAAGCTGTACCCCACAGCGTTGAAATAAGTTTGAAAACTTTAGATCATGATAAATTCAGCGAGGAGAATTCAGCCCTCATACATGACTGGAGAGCAGGAGTACTGAATGTCACTGCGACCATACAGTCCTACCAGCGAAATGACTATGGAGAGTTCGCTAAATTAGTGGAGATGTATCTTGGTCAGTACGGACCACAAGTGGACTTCCGGTTTCCTGGAGCAATGCACCATGCCCGATGGATGGCAAAGGTCATTTATTGTCTAAAGATTGCTATGTTAGAAACTCAAATTTCTACTCTACCTCCTACTGCAGTAATCACAACACGACACTAGGTACCCAATATAATAAGATTCTGCCACTTTGCAACACTGATTTATTTCAAATGGTGGCACTCTTGCCCGAGAGCTCTTGATGCGCCATACAACGATTTGTGTCTGTATAAAGATCTCATACGCTATGGATCTGTGGACCCCGGGGTTTCTGCATCTGCTATCAAAGCTCTGCATCCTCATCTTTGGTACTTAACAGCTGAGTTTGTGCCCTTAGCCTTATTCAGTGAGGATGTTCCAAGTGCAGAGAAGCGTCGACTGGCTGACCGTATCGTCTCTGTCAAGCCTGATAGAGAGGAACTTGGACTATTGCCTACTGGGCGCTTTGGTACAGACTTCAGAAAGCCTCACTTCCCCAAGGACATTCACTTGACATCTAGCCTATCTGACTTTGTCTAGGTTGATTCTTGGTTTGTGTTCCGAGAACTTGAACTGGACGATTCAGTCTCAACGTATGAAGTGAGTGAGTGGGCAACACTTCCAGCCTATGTGGATTCAAAATCTAAAACCAAAGCACTCAATGTAACTAATGATGCGGCTGAACATCGAGTAAAACTCGGAACGGACTGTCTCGGTGCAGCGAGGTCTGAAGAACACTTTCAGAATGTGCAACAAGTCACTGAGAATGACAGGAAAGAGAATCCGAACCTCCGGAAACGCTTGAAACTCGATCATTAATGATATTATATGAGTACATCAGTACCTTGATATGAATACACATAATTCTGGGTAATAAAGCCGTGAATTTGACAGAACTGAGGCATTTGTTACAATTTTGTTGTTTTTTTTCTGGGAAAATCACCAGTTTCCCGCTTCTCTGGCAAATTTCCCGGAAAATTTGATTGGCTCTATATCACTGGAACATCACCAAAGGAGCAGTACATCAATACTGTATGTCAGAATTATTTTACCACCAGATACAAGTTTTGATCACTATACAGTGAAAAATAACGCTTGTTCTGAAAAATGCGCAGGAGCTGCGTGCCTGAACTTTGACCCCGATGTGGACCCCCAAGATGATGTCCGAAAATTCTAAAAAAAAAAAAAAAAGGGAAATGTTTATTCATGTATTCGAACACATCTGTCTTATCGCTGTTATGTTTTTCAAACTCGCAAAAAAGCGGGCATTTGATGCACACATATATATATACACACACCAGGAGGTTGACTCAGCCTGTCATCCTTCTGAGGTCGGCGAAGTGAGTACCAGTATACTGGGCCGGTGTATACCCCGGTTAAAATAGGTGTACCATATCCCTGTGTCGTAAGAGGCGACCAGGGTTGCGTCAGGAAGGGCATTCGGCGTAAAACCTGTGCCAAATCATAACGGATGATCCGCTGTGGCGACCCTGAACGGAAGCAGTCGAAAGAAGAAGAAAAGTTTCATGAAGTATCTGGGTTGTGTTTTATTTTTTTTAAACTGGACTTGCTTTGCGCATTATTCTATGCATGCCTGTGGTACAAGTGTGACCGTCACGTGGGGTCATTTAACAATTATGACCACAAGAGCTAATCCACTTGGCCATTCCTACGATTGATGTTTTGATGAGGCACATTTTGGGCATAACGGTGCCATGGCACACCCTTACCCACAATTGCGAATTTGACCCGCAGGATTGTACACCCACTCCCGGCTCATGAATAGATCTACGTCGGCAGTGTCGTATTCAATCGCTGGAACAAAGTTCAAAATGTCAACAATTTGCTCAATAAAGAGCTGCTCCTATTACTTTTTTTTAACAATGTGAATCATCACACCATTTTAAAGCCTTTTTCCCTGAGCAGGGGTCAGTTTTTTGCAGGCTCCAATCATGGTACTCTTTTCTTGTGACAATGTTTTTTTTACGGCCGGATGCCCTTCCTGACGCCAACCCTTTCGTCACCTTCGACCCTGCAGGGATAATTATCAGTATACTGGTGCTCATTTTGCCGACCTCAGAAGGATAACAGGTTGAGTCAACGTCCCTAATGTTAATTCAGTGGTAAACGGGGCTCGAACTCAGGACCCCGAGGATCCCAAGCCACCATCCTAACCTTGAAGCCAACACCAGGCTCTATTTTTTTTTTTAACAAGGTGAATATATGATGAGAATTCTATGAAATTATATTTAGATACACAAAATTATTGCAAATCTCCTTTCTCTTTCGCAACAATGACCGTAAATGCCATCAAGGCAAACACACCTACCTGTATTCTGTCTTCGGGAAGTTCTGTTTTTGTTGCGAGAGACTCTCGGGCATACACATCCGGGTAATGTGCTTCGTTGAAAGCTTTTTCAAGCTCATCCAACTGATGGGAGGTGAAGATAGTTCTGAAAGAGGAAGCACTGTATACTTTATGACATTTCACCCAAACGTTTTCTTAAATGTTTCAAAAAGTTTGTTTGCATCAAACTCTAGAAATATTCTGCACTTTTAAAGCCATCACCTGTGTCGTCGCTTCTTGCTTTTCTTGCTGTTCCCCACTGTAGTCGTGATAGAATAATCCGGTTCTGAAAGGTTCCGAAGCAACAAGTGTGAGGCTTCAAAATTTGATAGACACGCTCAAATGTACCAACAGGTTTAAAATGTTGGGATGCGGTTCGCCAAAGTTTGTTGAAAACAAATGTGACGTCACAAACGAATCAAAATAAAATAAACAATTTTCCAAAATAATCCGAAGTCAGAATTATTCATTTCAGCCAGAGATACACTCACAATCTTTTAATGCAACGTCTTCTTGGCAACTTAAATCGACGGGAAAGTTGCCCATGTGGCACTAATTGACAATTTGACTTGTCAACAAATTTTCAATTGGCAATCGACTTGGTACAATAGACCACTGCTCTATATTAAACAATTCGGTTGACAATTTTTTGTATGCCTGTGCGTGTTCAACCAGTGATATTGCCTTTGCTCATTACTTGATTTTGCTCTTTGCTAAATGGAAGTACGATTGGAGACGATTGCATGCATTCGGAAACTTTCCAATTAATCATTCTTTTTTTTCTGCTGATAGAAAATGTATACAGCATACTACTACAAATAACACCACAACTATACTTCGACTTTCACGAACTGTCTAGCCACTCTTCAGGAAATACACCGAGGGATCTATCACCCATCAACGACTATCGTCTTCCGGCTTAACGTCCTTCCATTCCAAGGGACGGTGCATACATTGATGTATTGCCCTGCATGAGGAACACCAGGATGACAGTTTATAGCCAGGTCGATGTTTGAATCCAGGTGAGACAGCTAAAATATGAGTGCGCATACCTCTACACTATCCTGCCAGCCCTGTTTGTGGGATTTTAGTTGTGCAGAATATACAGACTGCAAAAAAAAAAAAGGCCAATATAGGGAATTAGAAAATATTTTTGAAAAATCACCCGCAGAGGTGAAAGACAAATTAGAGAACCTCCGCACTTAGTATTTTGGCGGGAGATGAATAATATCTGAAAATAAACCGGTGAGTGCACATGATTTTTGTTTTTTTCTGTATAAGCACTTTCTTAAAGACAGCATACTACAACTCAGGAGAGCAGCATGTACAAACACTC
This sequence comes from Eptatretus burgeri, assembly GCF_056783735.1. NCBI lineage: Eukaryota > Metazoa > Chordata > Myxini > Myxiniformes > Myxinidae > Eptatretus > Eptatretus burgeri. The sequence goes on from NC_140967.1 coordinate 40,574,221, forward strand.
TCTGCTACACACTTTCAACATCTGCGATAGAAATTGGAACAATTTTTGTAAATGTGTCGATATAGAGCGATTTTAGGATTTCTACGTCGAACATTGTACAAACAAGTGCCACATTAACATTGTTCAACATATCTGTCAATTTTTCCCGTGTATTTGTTGCACATTTAGAAACAGCAATTCAATTGTCAATTTTTTGTTGTTAACTTGAATTGCCCATAAAAAAAAATTGCTCATGTATCCCCAACCTCAGATGCTATAAAGGTTCGAGAAAGGGTCATGCAAACAAGCAAATTGAAAAAGGTTGAGTCAACTACAGCTTTTAAAGTTGGACCCAAGATTGATCTAACCTGCAGAGTCCTGGGATGCTGAGTTAGTAGGTGCTGGGTCGGAGAGAGGCGGTGCTCGAGTAATGGTGAGAGGGGTATGCACCACGGCTTTGTAAGGCTGCATGGTGTCCAAAAAGAGACCGGGATGTTCATATCTTGCAGAGAAAGCACCTGCTGGCCTAAATAAGCCATGAGTTGTCCCGGCTTTATGATCACAGGATACTTGCTTGCTGTGTAGTTCAGATGACTCGTGATTTAGTCCCAGTATCTCCTGGATGGCAAAACCTGTGGAGCGGCGTGACGCCGATGCAGTGAGAGCTCCTGTGGTGTTTTGCCAATCTCGAGGTCTTGGTGAGTGGTAGCCCCGGCTAGTTGTCCGACTGTGCACCAGTGCGTGCCGGATGCTCCTTTCTTCACCCAGCTGGCTGCCATGCTCAGTCATCTTAGCTACAATGGTGGTCATCTGCACAGGAACTCTGCAACCAGGTGTCCTATTTCCGAGATTGTCCTTTAATCGGGCGCATCCCACCGGTCCAAGAACTTTAAGCCCTCCTGCATGGGCCGGTTTTGAGAATCCTGCGAATCCTGTGCTGCCCTTATGCCAATCATCCCTCCCTCCTCCCCACTGCCTACACGCACCCACCTCACGTGTTTCAAAAGTTTAACGGTAACTTTGTTCAAGGAAAGGTTTCATTTCACCTCGTGGCAAGCAGACTCCATGAGGAGTAAGGCTCTTAATTTAAGAAATGAAAGTTGATCCTAAAGTCAGTGAGGTATCATGAAGTCCTCGGTGGGCTTGTTCATGTTCTCATTGGAACCTCTGGCAAATGTTGGAGGGAACCCATGTTCAAATCCCATGTCACATATTATGTTTGTCCATCGTTTAGTAATGTCCTTTTAATTCATGTTTAAGTACACTGGTATCTCCTAATGCCTTTATTCTGCACGTGATACAAGTACAAGCTCCTCAATAAGCCTTCGATAACTACAAACAAAAATAAAAAAAATTACGAACGATAAAATAAATAAAACAAAAGTCAAGAAATGAAAGTTGTTGGAATTAAATCTTATCATTACGTGAAAACTATTTTTGTACTCCACCTCTCCGCCAAAATCAGAGACGGGACATTAAAATTAGCTCAGTCCTACCGACCGACCGACCGATCATCTGCCCAACGTACTTTTGTGTACGCGCTATTTCAAAACCGTTGCACATTTAGCTTTCATGTTGCAGATATCTATTCCTCATGACATAATCTCAACCCAAAATTAGATAATGGCTGTGATTGGCTCCATTATGTTGCCATGGCAACCATCTCTTTAACTTAACTTGTGTACGTGATATTTCAAAAATCGTTCAACGTTTAACTTTCATATTACACAGATCTATTCCTCATCCCACTACACCCAAAATGGGACCTAGTACAGGGTGAGTCATAAGTCCCAGGCCACGGTTTTAGCTGCTTATGCAACATTTGTTTATGCCACGTATTTATTCTGCTTTCTTCTGGTTTTTTTTTTCAGATAATACAAATAATACATGAAACCAAGATGTGAATTGTCAGATGCAGATCATGAAAACAGGATGACAGCTTGTGACGTGATTGCTGCAGAACTTCGATACGATTCCTAAAACATCAAAAGTTATGTTTTGTGATGATTGAAATTGTATTCTATAATATTTTATTATTACTCCTGTTTTTATGTATTACTGTTATATGTTATTATTCCTGGGGCTTATAGCTCACCTGGTAGATTGTAGAAACAAATCTTCTTGTGTTGGATTACTGTGAGTATCCCTTTCGAAAATTTTGAACGGCCCACGTAGAATAAAAACACTTTTGGTCATGCCACTCACTTCCATTTACGCCAGCCTATTCGATTGTCATATCAGGGAAATACGTCATCTTTTTACTTTTTCCAAAAGTGAAGATACCACGAAGTATAGGTGTCCAACGTTTCAACGTCATGTGATCTTCATCCATGATTGTGAGCCACTGTTGTCCACATATTATGTATCCTCCAAGTGGGGAGGGCAGACATCACGTTTCTGCAATAAGCAAGGGTTATACTGGGTGGTTTGCCATTGCCTTCCCAGCGTTGCTTGTCAATGTTCTATCCTTTTAAATGCTGAGTGTCAAGCAAGGAAACACCACATACCATTTTTTTTTAAGTCTTTGATATGCCTCGGACAAGGTTGGAACCACCGGCCTCCCAGACTTAGAGCAGATACTAACCATTATGCCATGTAGTCAGCCTGGTGTTGGCTACCTGTTGTGGCGGCTGGCTTAAGATCCTGGGGTGGAGCTCTTTTCACTTAATGGTGCGTTGAATTAACATTAGGTGGGTTGACTCAGTTTGTCATCCTACCAAGGTTGATGAAATGAGTACCAGGTTACTCGTAATACAGGCATTGCGTCAGTGGCACAGCCATGCCCCCAGAAAATGATGCAGCCAAGTAGCCACAAGGCCACACATGAATAAATAAAAAAAAGTCTGGTTATCTTTCATATTGTATACCGTTTTCTGTTTTTTGCATGAATGTCTTCTGACCTCACATAAACACAAAGGTAACTAATACGCATTCCATTTCATTAAATATTTCCGTGAAAAGCTCTCGTATGTACAAGCTTTTGTGGAATCTGCATCCAAGCCGATTGTCCGAGATTATCTACGTGAACGTTCATGTTGGATAAGTGTGACTTGTGGAATGAATTCCATGCTCTTTATTGCCTGTATGTTTAATCTCACCTTCGTTGGGAAGCTCAACACAGAAGTAGATTAAGTTTTAAATGTCCTGAACTATTACATATTACATTCAGTTTGTATGATGAGAAATTCAATCACTTTATCTTTATAAGCAGCATTTCATCGAATATATATATATATTATATATATATATATATATATATATATATATATATATATATATATATATATATATATATATATATATATATATATATATATATATATATATATATATACACACACACACACACATATATATATATATATATATATATATACATAATATTTTTTGCGGATCTAGGGTGGCGGGATTCTCACCCGACTCTTGGCGCCACTCTCACCACCGCCGTCTCCGGGGTTTTTAACGCCGGCTGGCTCGGCACAGGCCTTGGGTCACGCGTCTTCAATCGCGATACCAACGTACCCCTAGACCTTACCAGTTGGGGAAATAGACCCCGGTTACAGACTGGTTTTGTCAGATGCCGAGCGTTTTCTGCCAGTCTGTAACCATTTTGGTTTTATATACCAATCGAACGGATCGTTCCTCGACGCGACACGAATTAATCCAAAGCGGCAACTTCATACGGATCAGCCAGATTTATTGGAGAACCTCGAGGAACACAACACAAGCAAAATATTCACGACAATGGTTTTTATCAATCTATAACCCGTTCTTAACTAGGGGGATATGGATTACGGGTTTTGAGGGGGTCCCTACCGAGATATACCTTAAACAACATGCAGGCAAGACATAGACAGCATGCAGACAAGACAGAGTACTTGGTGATGTTTCATGGACGAGAAGAAAGTGTCAAAAGCACGAATGTTGCTCGTAACAAGCGGATGTCCACGGATTCGAGCCCCCAAGCTCGAGCATGCTGCGTGGCAAGATGGCGCTCGCCCTCCTTTGTCGCACCGCACGCGGCCTCCGCGCGCTCTGACCCCGCGTAAGGTTGACGGCACAAGACCGCCAGATCGACGGTGGGCTCCAGCTGCTTTCTCACAAGGTCCAGCATTCAAGTCCAGGCCTGGCCTGTTCACCAGGCCTCCTTTACGAAGCAGATCGCAGACAGACACAGCCATCCCCTACACAGCAGATCACGACTCCCACCAGTCGTCTCTCATCCAGCTGAGGGCAGACAGACCTCCTGCAGTCCTTTCCCTGCCTTTCCTTCAGCCCTGGCTCGCTTCTCCAGGCCACAGAAGGCAGACCCGGCGCGCCCAGGTCCAGTTTCTCTCCCGGCAGAATCACCAGTCTCTCCTTCGTTCGCTCGCTTCCAAAACCGACTGGCTCCTCCCCATGGTTTCACTTCCTCTTTTTGGCCACTCTCCCTCTCAGCGCTAGGTGGAGTCTCACCCGGAGAGAGGAAGGAAGAAGAAGGAGCTCTCGATACACCACCACTGCACAAACAAATAACAGCCTGTGACACCTCCCGACACACATGCAACGTCCATTTCACCGAACAGCCTGGCTGAACATGCATTTAATGGGGGATCTGAGCTAATCCTATATTTAGTAGCATACTAAGGGCCATTTCCGCAACAATATGTATGAATGTATGTATGAAAGGCTATCCAAGGTAAGCCTTTTGCTGTTTCAATTTTGGGTAGCCTTTCATGGTTGCTTTATGCAGCTTCTTCAGCTTGAAGAGTATGCTTCAGCATGGAAGGAGTCGAGATTATATATATATATATATATATATATATATATATATATATATATATATATATATATATATATATATATATATATATATATATATATATATATATATGCAGTCATTTTTTTTCACTATCCTCCCAAAACCGCAGATCTATCAACACCGACTTTGGACAGTTAAACTAAACGATATAACTATGAAATAACTGCTTTAACTATGGAAGGATTTCTTCAAGAACTCAACACCACAGCAGTAATCAACAGTCAGTGTGTCTTACGTAACACACATTCTTTCAACTGGTTAGTCTCATTGATCTCTGTTATACTGACTGGATAGAGGGTCAGCCCATCAATATGCACACAACTGTGAAGGCGTCGCATGGCCATCTTGGAACTCGCAAAAGGAACGTACACATACATACATACATACATACATACGGTGCATATAGAGAAAACACAGTTTTTAGTTACCTTCTCCCCCGAAGGTGGACGAAGGTTGTTTTCACCCCTGTCTGTCTGTCTGTCCATTTGTTACTTACGAAATCGAAGATTCACAAGTATGTTGGTTGGTCTTGCATCTAGTCTATTATTCTGTCTGCTTGTTTGTACGTCAATCACCTTCAGGTCACATTCTTACTCTTATCTTCACAAAACTTCACCACTTGGTAGAGGTAGTGACAAGTTGGAAAGACTATTGTTTTGCGGTCATCAATTTTCATCAAAAATGTTTTTCAATTTTTCATCAATTTTCATTTCATCATCATCAAAAAATCATCAATTTTCAATCGACTCATTTGATATCTGCAAATGTCTATACAGTACTGTACTGTATATAAAACTGAAAAACACTTGTGGAGGGTGAACTGTCGTTGAGGTGAAATCTTAGTCGACCCTTGTGGGTATATCTATTAATTATGTACTGGTTGAACGTAAGTTGGACTGCGAGTCCGTCGATTAATTACTTATTATTGGATCTTGACTATGTCTATTAATTAAGGACAATTGGAACATGCCTTTAGACCTTTTATACCATTTTAAACTTTTTATACCCTTTGGACCTATAAAGACCCTTTATACCCTTGAAACATTAACACCCTTTAAACCCTTAAGACCCTTCAGTATGAATTAGGAAGAGGAGAAGTCCCACGTGGAATAGAAAAAGTACCACGTGGAATAGGAAAACTCCCACGTAGAATAGGAAAAGTCGCACGTGGAATAGGAAAAGCGCCACGTGGAATAGGAAAAGCGCCACGTGGAATAGGAAAAGTGCCACGTGGAGTCGGAAAAGTCCCACGTGGAATAGGAAAAGTGCCACGTGGAATAGGAAAAGTGCCACGTGGAATAGGAAAAGTGCCACGTGGAATAGGAAAAGTGCCACGTGGAATAGGAAAAGTGCCACGTGGAATAGGAAAAGTGCCACGTGGAATAGGAAAAGTGCCACGTGGAATAGGAAAAGTGCCACGTGGAATAGGAAAAACCCCACGTGAAAGAGGAAAAGCGCCACGTGGAAGAGGAAAAGTTCCACGTGGAGTCGGAAAAGTCCCACGTGGAATAGGAAAAGTCTGTATTTCAATCTTATTATTGGACCTTGACCAATAAATGAAAATAAGCCAGGTTCATGACATCCTTAAGAGAGCACACAGAGAGCACAATGTTTATTCGTCTGGACTAATAAAAGGCTGTGTGTGTGTGTGTGTGTGTGTGTGTGTGTGTGTGTGTGTGTGTGTGTGTGTGTGTGTGTGTGTGTGTGTGTGTGTGTGTGTGTGTGTGTGTGTGTGTGTGTGTGTGTGTGTGTGTGTGTGTGTGTGTGTGTCCCCTCCAAAACAATAAAAACCGAGCATACCTGAAACTTTGCATGCATACCAAGAAAACTCCAAGGAAGTGCAAAGTGAAAATTGGGTGCTTGGGTTAATTAAAACACCCCTTTTGAAGATAATCAACGGCCTTATTTAATTATATCCTTCATCAGGCGATGCTCGGCCACCTTGCTGTCTGGGGTATTAAGGCGTTTCCTGGGTAACCTTGCTGGGGTTTGAAGCTCCCATGTTTTTTGGCCTGCTCAACCATGCCTTGACTTGGAACAGGCCGCAACGATTTCTTAACGATAAAGTTTTTTTTCACTTTTCCTCACTCATATTATCGAATACATGTTCATCAATATATTACTAAAACTCTCATCTTATATGTATGTATGTATGTATGTATGTATGTATGTATGTATGTTTATATGTTTATATGTTTCCTGAAATATAGCCAAAACAGTACACGATGGTGCAAAAATTTTGGTGCCACCTTACTCACCATTCGCCTGCGGTGTGCAGTATCAAGTTTTGTTCAAATCTGGCAACGAAAAAATTTTTTAGAAATCAACTGCCGATTCAATCAAGTACTCTTTGGGAGAATTTGACCAAAGCAAACAACCTCAGCGATATAGTTCGCTGGAGCTATCTTTTTTTTCTTTTTTTCTTGAAATTATTTATTTAATCAACCGCTGTCACAACGGGAACCCGTCACGGGTTCACGAGTCGTCTAGTCATAACTATAAAGGGCTGGGTACATTGCAATGCTTTTAAACGCCTGGAGACACCAGCGTCCGTGGCTTTATTTATTTTGTGCATATGAATAACCAAGAGAATCTCTTAAATTAACCATTATTACAAAATGTAAGCTCCAGATTTGAAAGTATCAGCAGTGCTGACTCCCCAAAATAGTGTTGATTTGTCCAATTCGGAAATTGCATGGGCGTTTCTGGGTGAATAGTTGTCGCGACGGAAATTGGTAAACACTTGCCAAGCCAGGCATTCCGTTGGAGGGCTTAAGACACTTACCGAGCTATACAGTACAGTTAATGTCCTGATCGGGATGTACAGTCGACAGTTAGAGGTACGTATACAGCAAACACGGACGTGGTACATATGGGTAGGTTTGGATCTGTATGGACTCTCACGGGGTATGTGGACTTGCCATGCCTGGTATGGGTGCCGTGGTGGCAAAGTTTCATCCCGTATCTTAAGCCGCTGTCACACCTTGACGTTTTAGCCAGCGTATGGCAACGTATCAAAATGTATGTAAAACGCTGGCGTACACTGAACTATTGATGTTTTTTTCAGTTTTTGGAGTATTCATAATGAGTTGGACGTATGCATAACATATTAGTAACGTATACAGAACGTTTCGATAACATACAGATAACTTGTACCAACAAATGCTGAGCGTGTTGTTGGCGTTCACAACCTATGCCCAATGATAGTCTAACGTATGCATAGCGCAGCAGCGTATCACCGACGATCACGTAGCGTAGGCTATTAAAAGGCTGCCGCAAGACGATTAAAACCATAACCGCACTAGACATCGAAGTGGCAAGGCCCAGTCACACCTTGACGTTTTAGCCAGCGTATGCCGACGTATGAAAATTTTTCCGAATACGCTGGCACACGTCGAATACGTTATGGGTAAGTTTTGTATTCGTTAAGAGCACGCTGAAGCACGCTGGTATACGTCATAGTACGCCGAGCACGTCGACAAATTTTAAGCATGCTCAAAATTTTTAGACGTATGCGAGCGTATGATTCACTCGTTCCGCATATGCTGGCCATAAGTTGTAGGCACGCTATGCGATCGTTGGCACACGTCGACACACGTTACTTGTAAGTTACTCATAAGTCGAAACACGTCGAGGTAATGTTTAGCTTACCCGAAACTTATTTCTAACCTATGAGTAACGTGATTTGAACCTATGAGTAACGTGTCTCCAAGGCATATTGATGTATGTACACGTATTTGACGTGTACCACAGAACTTACTGAACGTGTTACTAACTTACAGCTACCGTATAATGGCGTATTGGCAGCGTTTAGGGGAATTGGTATATAAAAATGGGCTTCACACAGGAGGAACCCGTTAGTGTTCCAGACTCCATGTTTTTTGGGGTTTTTTTCTTTTTCTTCGGCATGACGGTGATGTTGACACTTCGATTTCTAGTGTAGTTATGATTTAAATCGTTGAGCGGCAGCCTTTTAATTATATTATATTATAACCGCAATAGAAATCGAAGTGTCAACATCACCGTCATGCCGAAAAGAAAAAAAAAATAACAATAATAATTAAAAAAAAAACCATGGAGTCTGGAACACTGATGCTAAACATTACCTCGACGTGTTTCGACTTATGAGTAACTTACAAGTGACGTGTGTCAACAATCGCGTAACGTGCCGACAACTTATGGCCAGCGTATGCAGAACGTGTGAGTCATATGCTAGCATACGTCGAAAAATTTTGAGTATGTTAAAATTTGTCGACGAGCTCGGCGTACTACGACGTATGTCAGCGTGCTCTTAACGTATACAAAACTTACCCATAACGTATTCGACGTGTGCCAGCATTTGACAAATTTTTCATACGTCGGCATACGCTGGCTAAATCGTCAAGGTGTGACAGTGGCTTTATGGAGGTTTTGTCATGTTTTCCTTTGTCCTCACATCTGTTTCTAAAGCATTTGTTTATCGAATTTGCTTTACAAACGTTAAATGTTTCTGAGCCCTTTGCCATATTCATGTGTTTTCTAAATTACCGAGCCAAGTTTTTTTTTGTTTGTTTTTTTAACCCATCACACTGTTTATATAGAATAATGTTTTTATACATCTCCCTGAAACATCTACAGAAATGTAACGTTGTTTTTCGTTGAAAGCTACTCAAGGTTTTGGGCTGTATACAGTATGAACTGCAGTCGGTAATCACACTGACTCAGCCGTGTGTGTGTGTGTGTGTATGTGTGTGTGTGTGTGTGTATGTGTGTGTGTGTGTGTGTATGTGTGTGTGTGTGTGTGTGTGTGTGTGTGTGTGTGTGTGTGTGTGTGTGTGTGTGTGTGTGTGTGTGTGTGTGTGTGTGTGTGTGTGTGTGTGTGTGTGTGGGTGTGTCGTTGATTGGTATCTACATATGTGTGTTTCAGAATGTGGAATGGAGTCCTCCCAGGGTGGGCTCATAGTATCCACCTTCATTTCAGTAAGGGGTCACAATTCATGGACCAAGCTGTGACGTTTTATGCCGACGGTTCTCTTCAGGATCAATGCTGAACCCGGGACAGCTTCAACCTGTAGTTGGTTTGTTGTAATATTCCCAGGGATGTTTTTAGTTCTGTTCTGTAAACTAGTTCCGGGGAGCTTATGGGATGGCATGTCATCCATCCGTCTGTCCATCCACAAATACTTGCAACTTCTTAGAAACTACCCAAACAATTTCAATCAAATTTGACCACAACCTTCATCACCCATGATGGCATTAAAGAAAAACGGGGTCTGAAGGGGTCTACCGAGGGAGTTTACAGGGTTGGGGGGGGGGGAAGAGGGAGTGGGTTGCCTCCCCAAAGAGGTATTTGCTTTCTTCTCAAATGATACACAAAATTCCCATGAAACCTCATGACAACCTTCATCTCCCATGACGTACCAAATTTTGTTCATGACATCAGAAAAATTTGGCTCTAAGGGGGGTTGCCCCCAAAAGATGTGAATTGGCTTTCTTCTCCAAAACTACACACACAATTCCAATAAAACTTGACCACTATCTTCACCATCAGTGATGTACTAAAGTTTGTTCATGATATAAAAATATATATTGGGTCTAGGAGGGTCTATGGGGAGAGTGGTGTTGCCCCCCCCCAAAAAAAAATATGTTTGCTTTCTTTTCTGAAACCACACAGGCAATTTCGATGAAACTTTACCACAACCTGTATCACCCATGATGGACCAAGGTTTGTTCATGGCATTAAAAAAACAAAATCCATAGGTATTTCTTCTCCATTATATATTTTGTGGGTCATCTCTGCCTACCAGTGGTTGCCTATCTTTTACAGCCACGACCAGATGAGCACCCAGGGGTATTGCCCCTATGTTAAATATCTCTGTGAGGTTATTTGTCATCATTCCTGGAGATTCAGCTCTCACTGGTGCAACTTTGGCATTCTTCAGGATCTTCTTCTTCGAGGATCTTCTCACTTCATTCTTGAGGTCTTGGTATTTGGTCATTTTCTTTATTTCTGCATAGTTTAGTCAAAAATCACTGGCATTACACCTCAATCAGCAATGCCTACTTCTTTTTTGTGCCTAAGTATAATATCTGATCGCAACGCTTTTTCGATATTCAAGCTCAATGGGATCATTAAGTCGTACTGAGCGGTAGGTACTTCCATATTTTCAGTGATTATTTTTGGTTCATGTTCTCACAAATTTACTGGAACTGGGACATGAAAGTTTTTGCAGATGTGCCAGTGGATTACATTATAAACTCTGTTGTGTCATTGTGTGTACAGCTGTTCTGACGTGAGTTTGTTTTTGTGTGTGTGTTCGGTCATTAAGCATAACCTATCATTGTCTTTACTAACCCCACCTCCACCACTCACTTTTCTCTCTCCTTTGTTTTTTTTCTCTCTGTGTCTCTCTCTGTGTCTGTCTCTCTCTCTCTCTCTCTCTCTCTCTCTCTCTCTCTCTCTCTCTCTCTCTCTCTCTCTCTCTCTCTCTCTCTCTCTCTCTCTCTCTCTCTCTCTCTCTCTCTCTCTCTCTCTCTCTCTCTCTCTCTCTCTCTCTCTCTCTCTCTCTCTCTCTCTCTCTCTCTCTCTTTCTCTTTCTCTTTCTCTTTCTCTTTCTCTCTCTCTCTCCTCACATCCCTCCCTCCTGCAGTATAGCAACGTTTGGTGAAGCATAGCTCTCCCCACCTACCTCCCCCCCCCCCTTCCCTGCTCTTCCCCCCTTCCTAGCTTTACCTCCCTCCTGCCTCCTCTCTTTCCCCTCTCTCTCTCCCTTGTTTTTGTGTGTGTCCCTCCCTCCTCTCAACACCCCTCCTTTATACCCCCAATCAGTGAAGTGATGGCTTGTATTTGCCAGTATATAATATATAAAGCTCTTTCTAACCATTGACCGACCTGAATGATTTGAACTTTCTCCCATTTTGAATTGAATTTTATGATATATCTTTCTGGGAATTTCCAAAGTAATGCAAGAGGCACAAATCAGAATGGCCTACAAACCACTACAGACTATCTGCAGTGCTATCACCAATATTTAAAGACCTCATTCCATCTGGCAATAAGTCAGGAGTGGTGAACAGCATCGCTTGCAATGATTGTGGTCAGGCGTATGTTTGTGAAACTGGAAGAAGGCTCGTCACTTGTGGATGAACATAAAAGGGCCATGTGGCTGGGTAGGGCAGATCAGTCGGCCATTGCACGGCACCAGGTATAAACAGGTCATGAGTTTGACCTGGATGGAACCCGTATACTGAGTGCCACGCTCACTAAACACCGACGACTGATTCTTGAATCTTGGCACACCAAAGAACAGGGAGGGGGGTTAACTAGTGAAACAATTGATCTCCCAACCCAATATAATACACTAACAAGAAAAAGAGTAATCAGAGATTGCAGATCCTCGCCAGGACTTCTTTTGCGTGGTGTATTTTTATAGGTTTTAGGGTAATATGACTGCCAACCATGTGACCTATATCATATGTGTGAACCTTTTATTCCTCATGGACAGGTGGTCAAACATGTAAAGTTTCACCTCAATTTGTTCAACCACTTCAGAGAAGAAGATTTTTGAAGGTTTTTCTCTTTTTTAACAATATGGCTACCGAATCACGTGACGGATGACGTAATTAAAAAATTTTCTGTGGACCATTTTATCCATAGATGACCCTCAAAAATGTTCATACCGATCGGATGTGGCGTTCTACATATGCAATTATGACGTCATAACGAGGGCACCTATGACCTCATAAAAGGCACTCATTCCCAATGAGGAGTACTTGCTTTGTGCCAAGTTTCCATTTTTTCTTTGGTGGGGTTTCAGAGATATAGAGGTCCAAAGTTTTTCCCCGTTTTCCAACATGGCTGCCACAGCACGTGACCTATGACGTCGTAATTACCAATGAAACATTCTGCATGAGCAGTCACACCAATGGTGAAAATTTCGTCTCAATCCGACAAGCGGTTGCGGCAAAAAAACACGAAAGTTCTGTGTGGACAAACAAATGAACCCAAATGCAATACCCTCTCCTTTCGCGAGGGTAATGAAGACATCAAGAAGGAGATGGTGCAAAACTAAGATGATTGACAAGCCAACCCAACCCATACACTACCCAGGAGTTCTAGCAGGTTCTCAAGCAGAAGCATGTCAGCAGGAAAAAAAAAGTGAGGAGAGTCCACACCACTCATGTACATCATTGTAATACCAGTGTAATGTATTTTTTAAGTCCTTGCAATTCAGAAACAACTTTAGTGCTATTGCTCTTGGTTATCTGAACGGAACTAGAAAAATAAAGAACGAACTTCTGGCGCGGCCCGCATGGCTGACGAGCTGGAGTCCTGCTGATGTTACAAGCAGATCACAATGTTTAAAACTTAGGAATGATAAGTAACCCAATGATGATGACGTTGCTTTCTCTCGTTTTCACAACAAAAAAGGGGTTCCATGCTTCCGTGTGCGACCGGAAGTAGATCGAGTTATCTAAAAAACATCAACAATAAAACCGCCGCGTGCGCCAGCTTGGTTCCCTTTGGCTTGATAAAGCTTGTGGATCACAAACGAAACGTGGAACAGCTTTGGTTGTTAATATATTGTTACGGTTCTCGGAACTGTATGCATACAACATACAGTTTTCAGGAGTCAGTTATTTCATTAATATAAGTGTAGTTTGGACCCTACCTTTTGTCTCGTGGGAAGACGGAGTGTGTTGCGATGGGCTATAGTTAGGATTAATGTCATTTTTCCCTTTTATTTTATTCCCCTCCATTCCACTTCCCACTCTTCCTCATTTATTTTCTGAGGTGAATTTCCTCGCACCCTCGTCTCGCTTACCATAGCGTACCACCGACTACCCACTGTATCCGGAGTCTCGTTTTCAGAGGCAGAATCCCGAAGTTCACTATGAAAGCCGCATCGGCTTCCACCTTCCCAGGCCCGGGCGCGCGTGGCGTGGGCGGGCCAGACCGGCATTTGGCCGAAACCCCGCCCAGAGAAGGCGGACCACATGAAGGCCCGGTCCAATCGGGATGCTCGGATCGGACGATGACGTCGGCTTCGCCATGGTTCCTCCCCGAGCTCCAGGCTGTATAAAGCACGGACCTCCGAGTTGGAAGATGTCGTTGTCATTGGAATTGTGAAGAAGTTGGGGAGGTTGAAGAGAATTGCGAGTTGTGGTCAAGTCGAGTTAGTTTTGCGGGTCGTTGGAGAGGTTGATGAGAAGTGCGAGTTAGTTTTGCGGGTTGTTGGAGAGGTTGAAGAGAATTGTTGTGACAGTGTTCCTGCTGCCTGGCTCTGCCTACGTCTCGCCTCGACGGCCCGCCTACTGCACTGGTCCTCACCCACACGACCTCGACCAAGCCTCTAATCTGGTAATGCCCACTGCTCATCTCTCGCCTCTTTGGATTCCGCCAGACACGATTACCACACGTGCGACTGTGGACCGAACTGCACAGCTTTTGTCGGGTGCCGCACCACGGAGCATCCCTTCCCCCGAAACGCTCAGGTACCAAAAACTGTGACCTCAACTCCCTCCCTCCCTGGCTGCAAAAGTCCTTTGCCTTTCATTGGGTTTATTTTGTCTGAGTGTGTTGGTGCCTGCCCATTAGATAAGCCTGTAAAAGATTTTTTATTGGATTTGCTATATATGCAAGATATCCCTTGTTGTCGGGTTTTGTGTGTGTGTGTGTGTGTGTGTGTGTGTGTGTGTGTGTGTGTGTGTGTGTGTGTGTGTGTGTGTGTGTGTGTGTGTGTTTGTGTGTGTGGGTGTGTGTGTGTGTGTGTGTATGTGTGTCTGCAACGCGAGGCTCCACAGCACGAACCAGCAAACCGATTTCGATGAAACTTTGCCAACAGGTGCCATATGGTCTGGGAATGTGCGCGTTTGAATATCGTTGCCTAGCAACCACCCGTTGCTGTGCAGCGGCCGAAAAACCGCGTACAGTATTTTCAATACTTGTCCTTCAGTTTTGAATGTAGAGAAGCGAGACTTCGGAATTAAACACTTCGAGATATTGAGAAAATTTTACTCGAGCCGATTTTTGATTGAGGTTTTATTTTTCAAATGGTCGTCCTTCAAAAATCGAGTGTCTATTTACCGTTTTTTATGAGGGGCTTAGGAAAGTGGGCGGAGCTTCGGGAAAGTGGACGTGGTTGATGAAAAGTGGGAGTGGCGTAGGAAAGTGGGAGTGGCTTATGAAAAATATTGTGTGGCTCAAGAGGTGTGGCCAAACAAGAGCATTGAGAGAAGTTTATCGGGTTTTCCGTCTGTGTGTGTGTGTGTGTGTGTGTGTGTGTGTGTGTGTGTGTGTGTGTGTGTGTGTGTGTGTGTGTGTGTGTGTGTGTGTGTGTGTGTGTGTGTGTGTGTGTGTGTGTGCAACGCGAGACTCCACAGCACAAACCAGCAAAACGATTATTTTTCAAATGGTAGTCCATCAAAAATAGGGTGTCTATTTACCGTCATTTTTTATGAGGAGTGCCAGTTGGCAAAATACGCAATAGGAAAAATCTTGCCAGGCAGAGGAACAATTGTATGTGAACCAACAAGTCGTGGAAATGAATCTTCGTCGGTGGATCAGTCAGAATGAAAAGCATTGTATCCAGCGCTTTGATCCTAGCGAATCCCTCGTCGCCGACTGGCTTGTTGTTGTAATTGTTGCTTTTATTAATCCCGCGTCAAGTCTGCACTATATCCGCTTTTGTAAGTTGCTTGTAAAATTTCCGCACCATGCCTCTCTCATCTTTCCCCTGCATTACATACCGAATAAACCTTTTGTTGTGCCACATGCTTTTCCTCACTTATTGTAAATAAATAATAATTGTAGAAATGTTTCCAGCTCGCCTTTGTCTTTTCCTCCATTGGTCCAGCATGGTTCGGATCTAACTTAAGCCGGGTCTTTATTCCCAATAATCCATTCCTTCTAGCCGGTACGCCCATGGCAGGGCCGCTCGACTGCATCCGATCCGGAAAGGTAGTTGGTAGTTGGTAGAGTGATCCGGTTCGGGCAAGACGTACCGAGGGTGTGGTTCCCCAGTAGTCGAAACCACGTGGTTAATTCGGTAACTTGATTCTAGACAGGAGGACCCCACGCCACGCGGTTGAGATATTGGCGTCCACGGTCGGTTAAGCGACCCACCGCGTCAAGGAATTTTCTGTGAGCGACGGCCTACAATTCCGGGGAGTCTGGTGGGAATCAACGTAGTTTCCCCTACCTAGTAGTCATTTTCCGCCAGACCCCGGCCCGCAACAATATTTAGTAACACAAATGATACAACAATACACTTTGTTTTATATGATGCAGAAACCCATAAAGTTTTCTTTATTTTCAGGTCTGGTGGTTTAATGTAAAATAAAATGAAGACTCCACAGGAGAAAGCTCAGTGCGTCGAAAGGTTCATCAAGATGAGATCCGACACGCAAGTTCAGCATAATCTCCTTACAATGTATAGAAGGAATCCACCATCGTGGACTAGTATCACAGAGTGGTACAAAAGGTTTAAGGAGACTGGAAGTTGTCAGAAACAGAAAAGTACCGGTCGACCAAGCATAAGTGCAGCAGATGTTGAACGAGTGTGTGAATCATTTCAACAGTCACAGAAAATCAATTCCACCCGCATCCAGAGAACTGAGATGACCAACCACCACTGTATACAGGATTTTGCATAAAAGACTGAAGCTTTATGTTTATAAGGTGCAGATTCTGCAAGAACTCAAACCAAATGATGGACCCAAACGCAAGGCGTTTGCCTTGGAAATGCTCAGTCGCATAGAGGATGATGAAGATTCCCTGAAAAAGGTCATGTCCACAGACGAAGCTTGTTTTCATGTATTAGAGAAGGTCAACTGGCACAATGTGAGGATCTGGGGCTCTGAAAACCCACACATTGTCATTCAACACATATACAACAGTCCAAAGGTCAATGTGTGGTGTGGTCTTCTCAATGACCGCTTGGTGGATCCGTTTTTCTTTGAGGAGGATACAATGATCTCAATAATTTACATGACTATATTGGAAGGGTTCACCTTCCCACAGATCCAAGACCTGCAACCTGATATCATTTTTCAACAGGACTACACTACCCATCATTGGGACTTGGTCGTTCGAGCCATCCTGAATGAAAAATGTCCAGGTCGCTGGATTGGCCGAGAGAGACCAACCACCTGGCCTCCACAATCACCAGACATTACCTCCTTGATTTTTTTTTGATGGGGGGTTTGTCATAGTTCTTGTCTACAACACCAAGATGGCAAACCTGCAGGATCTTCATTCTCAGATCACAGCTGCATGAGCACCGGTGAATGCAAACATGTTGAGCTAAACATGGCAAGAACTCGTGGTACCGCCTTGATGTCCTGCTCACAACAAATGGAGCTCACATTGAAGTGTGTTCATGGTGTGCACAAAACTATATGAGTACGAGTTTCTGTATCATATAAACAAAAGGGTGTCATTGTATTATATTTGTGGTTCCAACTGTATAAACAGGCAAAGTTGTCCAGATCTTTTTGGAACTCCCTGTACATTTATTCATCCACTTTTAATTGGTTCCTTTGGAATATTTTCACGTGGTTCGGAAAACTTTTTGAGCACCCCCCCCCCCACGTTAATTTTTTATTTATTTATATTTTCCAAAAGCATTCGTTATCCTCGTGACCTCATCTGTTGCCTCGCACTTACAATATGCGACGGACACCAATCCGTCGTTGTGACGATTAATTCTGCTAAAGACGGATCTGCAAGAACCCCGTCCGCCGTGGATTAATTTATGCAGATTTGTATCGAGCGATTTGCATATCCCTTGACCTGTAAGATTACAGAGGAGATAATGAACTTTGTGTGCAATTATTATGGATGAGGACATCTGGTCCCCCATGGATGAACCTGCGCTGCGAAGCCCCCCCCCCCTCCCCAAAGACTTAAAAAAAATAAATAATGAATTTCTGCACAGATCTCGTATTAAGACGAATATATAATTAAAGTCGAATCCGATGCGATGCAATCGTTTTTAAAAGCCGATTTATGGGATCAGGCGAAAGCTCAACGCTGTACATTACAATGGGAGAGTGAAATTGCTCGTGCTCGTGACGGTTCGCGGGTTGGTTGTACGTATCCACTGCACCGAGCGAGCCGTGAGCAGTGCCGTGCTCGACACGGGGGTGGGGCAAGGTTTGCGCAACGAAAAGGTAAAGGAGGTGCAGCAATGTAAAGGAAGGAATTTACTTCGATGATGATGTTTAACCTTTGTTTAATCCAGCTTTACCTGCATTATGTGGCCTATAATCGTGCGCACAATCGAAGCTTTGTGATGTCAATAAATATAAACACGCCGGTAGGCGACATGGGTGGTCGCAAGATAATTGCATACTAGTCATACAGTTTTTGACGGATCGGGCTGAAATTTTTTGACAAAGACGTTGATTATAGTGCGCATAAAACCGCGGAAGCCGATTTTTGATTTTCGAAAAATATATATATATATTTTTTCGGATTTTTTTCAAAAATTTCAAAGTCCCGTTGCTCGGCACCGGTGGCGTCCATAGCAACGGTGCTCAAAAGCGTACAACTACATCCTGGTATGAACCTACCAGTCAAGTTTCATCAAAATCGGTCGACTCCTCTGGTCTCCAGAGCTGTCCATTACATACAAACATACAGACGGAAAACCTGAGAATAACGGAAGTCTAGCGACCACCCAATAATAAATATTGAAAAATGTGTCCGATTTTATTTAAAAGGGGAGGTGGTAACCGATTATTCCATTTTATAAAGCAAAACGTCATTGATGAAAGCATTGAAAGCTATTGTAGTTCGTGTGCCCCCCTCTCCCCACTCGTGAGCCCCCCCCCCCACATCTCCACCAGTGAGCCCCGTGGGCGTTTATTGTGCACTTTCCCCCTCATTACACCGGCAGTTGATGAATCGTTCCTAATTGATGGCTAATTATACCAGCGTCTCGGCGGCGCCTTTTCCAGCTGACAGTGCAGCGAAAGGCGAAGCACAGTCGGCTGATGGTGTGGCTGCATCACTGCATTACCCCCCACCCCCTACCCCTCCCGGCCACTCCTTCCACGCACCACGTCAGATGCAACTTTCCCATGAAACGGCATCACCGCAGAATTTACTAAATCTGGTTAAAAAAATAAATTAAATTAAGCTCCCTTTACACCATTATTTCAAAAAAACTCACCGTTAAATCAACAATTGCAACATTGTTCAATTCCCCTGTTTGTTTGTTGTTACCTGCACCAACGGTAGAGTGGTACCTGGGAGATGCAGGTGATGTTTTCGCTCCCGTCTGTTGGTCTGTGAGCACGATATCCCAAAAATCTGTGGACGGATTCGGACGAAACTTGGTGGACAGGTTCAGTGTGTGGCAAGGACGAATCGATTCGATTCTGGTTACAAGTGCTGGCACATCGGGTACACCATCGCCAGTGACTACAATTCGGTTGATCACGTGACTGGACAAGATTCATTCCCGTTGATTGCTTCATCGATCACGATTTTAATTTGTCGGTAACTTTTCACGAAGCTTATAATTCCTTGCAATTAGACCATGAAAGGTATTGAGCTGCAATAATTAGAAAAGAGAGAGAGACAGAGAGAGAGAGAGACAGAGAGAGAGAGACAGAGACAGAGACAGAGACAGAGACAGAGAGGGAGAGGGAGAGGGAGAGGGAGAGGGAGAGGGAGAGGGAGAGGGAGAGGGAGAGGGAGAGGGAGAGGGAGACGGAGAGGGAGACGGAGACGGAGACGGAGACGGAGACGGAGACGGAGACGGAGACGGAGACGGAGACGGAGACGGAGACGGAGACGGAGACGGAGACGGAGACGGAGACAGAGACCAATTAAACGAGCACATGATTTATTGCCCAAGTTGAGTAAATGAATGTTCGTGATTTCATTTTATTGATCATGGAGACTGATGGAATCGGAGGAAGCATGAGGCCTGCTGTTGGCTTAACGATTAATAAGGTGGCTGGTTTATGATCCTGGTGTCTTGAGTTGAAGCCGCTGTCGGTTTTTGAATTAACACCAGATAAGGTTGACTCAGCCTGGTGTTCTGAGGTCGGGGAAATGAGTACCAGTTAACTGGTAACAGGGGCACTGCATCAGTGGCACAGTGATACTACCTGTGGCCTTGTGCTGCACATTGAGGAGGAGGAGGAGGAGGAGGAGGAGAAGGAAGCATGAAGTTGATCATTGGTCTCTAAGTAACATTACAATGAACCAATTTGTGGATATACTGATGATGTATGAAGACTATTGCAGATGTTCACCAGACACCAGCCTTGGTGGTGGAATGGTTGCAGCGTCCGCCCCGAGGCTGGGAGGTCTGGGGTTAAAACCTCGGTGGAGTCATACCAAAGACTTTAAAATACTCTGTGCTGCTTCCTTGCCTGACATTCAGCATTTAAAAGATTAGGTCGGCATCCAATGGAAGGAGGAAATTCCCTCTTAGGAAATGCCCTGTTGAGTGCAGTGAGAAAGGTGGTGCCATTGTTGTGACGTCCTTGGTACCCAGAGTGCCCCGGGAAATGGCGTCACATCCCCAAAGCTCAGTGACTGTGTTTGTCTCGTCTAACAGGTGCGTGTGTGTGTGTGTGTGTGTGTGTGTGTGTGTGTGTGTGTGTGTGTGTGTGTGTGTGTGTGTGTGTGTGTGTGTGTGTGTGTGTGTGTGTGTGTGTGTGTGTGTGTGTGTGTGTGTGTGTGTGTGTGTGTGTGTGTGTGTGTGTGTGTGTGTGTGTGTGAGAGTGAGAGTGAGATATCTCCACAAGACCAATATGAGCCTTGGATCCCATAAAAAAGAAGAAAGAAAAAGTCTATACATCAGCAAACGTTTTTCTGTACATTTCCAAACAGATAAAAATCATTATCAACACTTTTTTTCTGAGACAGGATCTAAATTTAATTTGTCAAGTGCTTATCAGTAATGCTTATAATGGTAGTTCTTATTAGCCAGCAGGGGGCGCTACAACTCAGAGCCGTCTGATGACCCGTGAACCCGTTGGGTTCCCGTTGTGACAGCACTTGATAAATATACCATCAGAGATGGGGAATCCCCCGCCATTGAATGAAAAAGGTCATACATATTCCAGATAATGAGGGAGGTGAATTGGAAAAAAGACACCATTTGGTCATCATCTCGAAAAAGTTCCCCAGGGGAGAGGAACGTAGTAACCAAAAATAATTGAAATCAGACAAGCGGTTTTCCATTTATTACAAAAAACCTTTTTTGGGCGGCCATCTTGGATCCGGCCACGCCCAAAATCAATAGGGTTCTTCCTTTTCAGGTGGTACATGTGTGACCCGAATTTCAAATCGATATGGCGAACAGTTTATGAGTTATCGCACTCACAGCTATAAATGTTGACGGACGGACGGACAGCCGGACGGACAGCCGGACGGACAGCCAGATGACCTGGGTGACAACAATATCCCCCTTCCACCACGCGGCGAGGGATTAAAAAAAATCATTTCAAGAGAAAACAAAGATAGCTCCAGAGAACTTAACGTCCATCCCAAGGATGACAGACCTTTTCATGCAACGCCATGTCTATGAAGCATAAAACCACATCGGGATTCGAACACATACTAGAAGGTCAAAGCTAGGTGCGTGACCTCTACACCATCCTATCAGACGACTTCTAAAATCAAATCGATTGTTCTTAATGGTAACTTGTTTTTATTGACCCACGAGAATAAATCTTCCTCATCACTCTTTCATTTTCATCTCCAATAATTCTTCGATCCGTATATTGTAAGCTATCAAAGTTTTTGTTCGTGGTGGTGAAAGTCCCATCATAACCTTTTGCAGATCAATGGGGTGTCTTGGTGGTGTGTCTGCAGGAAAAACTACCCGGTGGTACCCATCTAATTCTCCAGGTCAGAGTACTGAGCAGCTGTTGGAACTGAACCTGCACCAGTGAAAGTAAACGACAAGGCTTTACCAACTCCACCAGCGAGAGACTCAACGTACCATTGATAATAGATTTAAATAATCATTCTTCGATTGATCCACCTAGAGCTAATAAATACAAAGTGTCTTTTGATAGCTTGTAAAAGAAAAACCTCACCAATCTCAATGTCGACACTAATCCTGCTTACAGTGAATATCCCAAACTAATGAGATGTTTACGAATGTCACAAATGAATGGCATTTTCATGTACAGTGGCCGTGACAAGGTCCAGTATTCCTCTGATGAAATTTCGTTTCATGTTAAACCGAAACTTTGTAACACACAATCTTGGTGGTTATGATGAACCTTTCTTTACGCTACCTGGAAAGCAAACTCAAAATGAGTTAAAGGTGAAACCTACAATCTCATGAAAATACCAATAATATTTGAAGTGGCCCTTTCGTCCATCCCCCACATATTCGTCCTGCCAAACTCTTCCACTCACAGTGTCCCCAGTGTCCCCTAGAATCAGCCGGCGTGTCGTGGTTCTTGTTTGGCGTGGCTAATTACCGGGGTCGCAGCGGCCCCACTGCCCAAGTGCCGCCTGCCATTAGGGGCCCCGTCTGACGCGCCATTGTCCCCTCACCCATGCCTGTCTGATCAATTTCATTTTTAACTTTTGATGTGGCTTGACCGGGACTAGGAAGTCCGGTAATTACTTTGCATTAATAACGCCAATATTCCCTATTGTCGGAGCCTAATTTTTATGGACTCTTTCAACGTGAACATTTGGACCTCATCTTGTTAACTAGCACATGTAGCTGACAAGCTGTTTGCCTGAGTGCATATTCTGATGGTTGTCCAGGAAAACACTCATTGTGCCACGTGAATACAACCTGTTGTGTGACTACCGTCATGTGCTTATACCTTTTCCTATCTAATTACCACTGAAACCATGTTTTCGTGTAAGGGCGTAGCAGCAATGGCAGCTGGGTTACAGTTGTTCTGATTAGGGTCGTTTGAGTTATGGTTGTTAGAGTTAGGGTTAGAGTTGTTTTACTTGGGGTTGTTTGAGTTAAGGTTGTTAGCATTATGGTTAGACCTGTTAGAGTTCCCTTCAAAGTTCCAAATTCAACCTTATAAGAACTACCCATACTTCCTTAATTATAACACATGTATACTTAATTATAAGATACTTAAATACCGGTATATTACAACAGCCAACACAATGAAAAGTATGAAGGTACAACTACATTAATCAATGTTAATCTTTATTTGACCGAAATCAAACCGCTTTAGTTGGTGCCAGATTGTTCTTGAGTATATTAATAAATTAAACTTGCATACCATTAATATAATCAATACTTTCTTTACATCTATTAATTCATTAATAAGAAGCCTTTACTAACACAAGCTATATTGTCAAAATAGTATTTTGGTGCTGCCACCTGTTAAAGGTAAACTAACGAAAGCAAAATGGGTGTTGCAAGATATTTGCATAAATATAATTAGGAAGTCAAATGTGACAACTCTTACAATCTGCAGATTTCAAATTACAAAATATTCTGGACAAATAACATGAAATTGTATGCCATATTTGACTTCTTGTATTCTTTATTTAGTGAGATGCTCGATTATACAAGTTCATGTTGCATTAAAGGCTTTGTTTCGGAAGCTTGAAGCCTGGTGTTGGCTTAGCAGTTAAGGTGGCTGGCTTGGGACTAAAGGGTCCTGAGTTTGAGCTCCTGTTGGCTGTTGAATTAACACCAGGTGGGGTTGACTCAGCCTGTCATCCTTCTGAGGTTGGTGAAATGAGTACCAATGTATTGGGGCAATAATCATTTGGGGTAACCTGTGTCAGAGTGATGACCTATCCAGGACTGTACTCCATGCCAATGAAACTGCCTCGGCAGCCATATGTGCCTTCACAGCATGAAAGGAATGGTATTATTATTTTTATTATTATTATTATTATCAGGAAGCTTGGCAAAAGTTTAGCTAATAGGGCGTCTTCATCTTCTTTCATTTGCATTATATTAACGTTTCCCCCTTTACCAGAGGCCTGTTTAGTGTTTCCCCCCAAGCCCTCATATCATGAAAGCAATGATTCCAGTTTCAAACCATATACTGTAATCACAAGTAATTATAATAATTGAAAAAAATTTAATGCAAAACGATGTAGGCAGGGGATGCCAAAAACTATGTTAACAAGGTAGCCAAATTCATTTTTAACTTTTGAAATTTATATAGAAATTATTACGATACGAGCAGGAACCCACAGAGCATCTGCACAATGTAAAATGTGATTTCAAGTCCTCAACTCTCCCCCTCACAACCCCCAAGACATCAACCTCCACCTCCCAACCCCAAGTCCTCACCCTACCCCTACTAACCCTAAAGCATCAACCTCACCCCCCCTTCCTGAACCTCAACCTCACCCTCCCAACTCTGTGCAATTTTCCCCAAACCCCAAGCCCTCAGTCCCCCCCCAAAGCCACAACCTCCCCTCCCACCTCTGTCACATCTTTGCTCTCCCCTCCCCCTTCCAACCCTTCCCCTCTGTACACTCATAAAAGCAAGCAGGTATTCCCACATTGCTCATTATATATTTATTCATTAACTCATCAAAACAGAGGAATATTTAACATCCCCCGTCCCCCGTATCATGCTATCACCAACTTCACAGCAACCGCGATTGAAACAGCTCCTACATGTCATGGCCCATCATGATCACCTGTCAAACTCACAATCCCATGAGATATGCAGAAACCCTATGGAACCACAACTCTCAAATGACCATGAGCAGCATAATTGCGCCAATAAACAACCCAAAACCAATTATCTTCTTCCTGATGCAGACATGTATATACACACATCATGAAAAGTAAATAAGAGGAATATGTTTTCTTTCACAAACTCGCGAAATTCACAGAAGTCCTCGGACAAAGACCTTTATAATGACATGGGATTATGGTTCCTGATCGAGTCATTTAAGAGAAAATATTCAGAAATAAGAGCAAGGATCCAAGGAACCTTCACGGTAAAAACAGATTGGCAGTGTCGAGACAACAGATTGCTGCCTCCATTGTTGAGGCCTATACGAACTGTGATCCTCACAAGGCCTGTGATGCGATCAGCTCCAACCTTTCCATATTTGAGGATCCTTTTAACAGTCACTTTGGTCGTTTTACACTGAAGGAAAAATTTATAGGGACGGCAAGGCAATTGTGACTATAACAGCTCTGAAGATGGCTTTGGCTTCGCTTAACACCAACATGGTGGCTGTATGATTTTTTTCAGGTTGAAATTGTGGGTAGAGTCAGGCCAGCTGTCCAACCATTGTGTGGAATAGAATTTATATACAGATGGACGAACAAGCATATTCTACAGTCACTACATTGTAAGTTTATTGTGAATTAAAGTCACAAATGAAAAAAATGGTCAATTTTAATACAACAATAAATTGCAAGTCTAATATGGAAATGCATGACTCACTAAATTTATGTTAATATATATATATATATATATATATATATATATATATATATATATATATATATATATATATATATACAGTAATCCCCCGCTATATCGCGGTTCACCTATTGCGCCCCCAGTTCATCGCGGGTTTTCCCTTGGAACCTAACTAATTTTTTCTGCGGATTCCCCCGGTATATCGCGGTAATAATATATAAAATAGAAATTATTTAAGCAATAAATTATAACGCGTGGCGCTCGACCAGTCACACAACGCACGAGACAAAGTTTCGCTTGTCAACTTCGAATATTTTCTATGTTTTTTTCTCCAAGCCCTACAATGGCGCCCAAACGCCCTGCACCTTCTAAGGCTTCTGGCAAGGAACCGAAGCGCCAGAGGAAGGTCCTGACGCTCCATGAGAAGGTTAAGGTGCTCGATATGCTTCAGGAAGAAAAAAGGTTTGCTGCGGTTGGACGAGCACTGCCAAACCGACCAGACCAGACGACTCGATCTCTGGCACCTCAAACCCGATCACTGCCAAACCGACCAGACCAGACGACTCGATCTCTGGCACCTCAAACCCGATCACTGCCAAGGCGACCAGACCAGATGAGTCGATCTCCGGCACCTCGAACCCGATCAATGCCAAGCCGACCAGACCAGACGAGTCGATCTCCAGCACCTCAAACCCAATCAATGCCAAGCCGACCAGACCAGATGAGTCGATTTTTTAGGGCGGCATCCATTCATCGTGGATTTTCACTTCTCGCGGGGGGGGGGGGGATTTGGAACGTAACCCCCGCGATAAACGGGTGATGACTGTATATTCAAACCGCGTGCCAGAAACAACAACCATACAGGCCTTTCCTTCGCTCTCGCATGCCCGTATGTGCAAAAAAAAAAACTTTCAAACCGCGTGCCAGAAACAACTACACAGGCCGTTCCTTCGCTCTCGCGTGCCTGTACGTGCAAAAAAACAATTCCTTTCAAACAACCACACAGGCCGTTCCTTCGTTCTCGTAAACGACGACTGGATTGTGGCATTGTGTTTGTCTATAAATGCGCTTAAGAAATCGAGAAATTATTAGAATACAGTAAGTCATCACTATCCGGAAGTGGTGCATGCCCGTACGGAATGTTCACATTCATTCCACGAATTATCGCTTGCATTGAAGTATCAACTGCTGTGATACTTAGGCCGAGGTCACATTTGCCAAGGCGGCCGTGGGGTCTCCAAAATCTACGGCCACTAGCAATTACACGGCGGCCGCAGTATTTCCACGGTCACAAAATGGAGCAGTCACATATGTTTTTAATTTTTGGGGAGCTGCACGGCATATTTATAAATTGTGGAGACCGAAAACGTGGGGTTGCCATGCGGTCTTTCATTTGATGTCGCACGGTGACCTTAGGGCGTTCCTGCGGCAGCCATATAATTAAGGCAGACGCAAGGTGCCCGCAAGGCGACCGCAGGGGGACGGCAGGGGGGCCCTAAGGCGAACGTGCGGCCAGACGGACGGTAACGAATGGGTTAAATTTTTGTTTTTTTTTAATCAGTTTTTTTTTTCAGCTTGTCGAATTGCAACGGCGAACATAGAAATGAAAAAAAGTTATAACTCCGCGTTATAATTCCACGGCGACCTTACGGCCTGTAAAATATAGCCATACGGCGTAGGGCCACGCTGAGGCCACCTCAGAAACTCTGCGGCCACCGCACGTTTCTGTCAATTCAGAGGGCGTACTGCCGCCGTATCCTCGCCGGAGAGAAAATGTGACTTAGGCTTTATGTCTTAGAAATTGTGGAGACTGAAAACGTGGGGTTGCCGTACGGTTTTTGATTTGATGTCGCAAGGCGACCGCAGGGGGCCCTAAGGTGAATGTGCGGCCAGACGGACGATAACGAATGGGTTAATTTTGTTTTTGTTTTTTGACCAGTTTTTTTTTTTCTGGCTTGTCGAATTGCTACGGCGAACGTAGGAATGAAAAAAGTTATAACTCCGCGTTATAATTCCACGGCAACCTTACGACCTGTAAAATATAGCCATACGGCGTAGGGCCACCCTGAGGCCACCGCAGAAACTCTGCGGCCGCCACACGTTTCTGTCAATTCAGAGGGCGTACGGCCGCCGTATCCTCGCCGTAGAGCAAATGCAACTTCGGCCTTACACACATGGAGTTAATTAAAATCCAAATTAAAATCAAGTTTACCTCCCTGCCTTTGCTTGCCATGACATTCGCTGCCACTGACCATTGCCACTCCTATGCCATGGTAACTAAATGGTGCCCTTTCCCCATCGGCCACGCCGATGCAACAACGTGTCTTGTCACTGGTTTGGTAAATAAATGGCCATAACTTGGGAAGCACTTGTCCGATTAATATCAAACCTTGAAAAGGCACATACTCACGTCCTAGCAATATACCTGGCAAGTTTCAATTAGATCTGACCAGTGGTTGTCGAGAAACAGTGGTCACAGACAGACACACACACACACAGATTGCTGGAATTATAGATAGACGAGTACGTGCGTGGCTGTATATTAGGGCGCTTTTAGCTACTATGGTAAAAATTCAAATTTGCAATAGAAGTTTGCAGAACCTTCCAAATGGTGAGGTTTCATGAAAAACTAAAATCTTCCAAGTTTTATTAAGATTAAATAATATTTAGGACTTGCGCAGGCACTTGACATCCTTCTCCATTAGTACAACATGGCTAAATTAAAAGGAAAATCTCTTTTGATGAAAACAATTTAAAAAAATTATCCTGAAAAGTAAATAATATGCCTTTATAAAATCAAAGTTTTCTTTGAGGCCTTTGGGTATTTCCGTCAGTCATCCTCCATCACTTGAACAAGGTACTGCACTTGAGCTTCATCTCTTGTTCGACCAGCTTTCGTGAATTCTTGGATGAGGGCGACGCCTCTTTCGGCCGCATCATTCACGACGTTCAAAGAGTCAACCCTCTGCTTTGCTTTGACGTAGGATTCAAAGCTCTTCCAGTTTGATGGATCCTTTTCCTCGAGAAAGTCTTCTGGCAGCTCGAGGAGCGTAAATAGATTTTTAGTTTGGGAGGAGCAGAGGCCAGACAGCTTCTTTCCCTCTGAATTGGGAAGCCAGACTCGTCGAGATGGATCCTCTGAACCCTCCACATCCTTCATGTTTATTACCATGGCGATCTTTTCTGACGAATCTAAGTTGTCATCAAAGAGTGCAAGGCCGACGTTAACTTCGCTCAGGTACCACAGATGGCGGCTCATTGTTTTGTATGCAGCATGATTCAAGGAATGGAAGGCTTGAAGGAGCTGGAGGTCATTCTTTGGCGCGGAAGCAGCATTTCGAGCATCGAACCAGGCCCTGATATAGTGCTTAGCAACAAAAAGACAGACCTGCTTGATCCCACTAAACAGGCGTTCTGTGCGACATGTACTGCGGGATGATGACGTGCGTTTAGTGAGAAAATCCGAGAACTGCCCTTGAAACATCCAGATCTTGAAGCAGTAAATTGCACGAGCCATCCAACATGCTCGGTGAACGGCGCCAGGTGCCCTGAATGTTGGAACCTGATGTCCAGAAGGGATGCCTCCAAGGAAAATGATCGTCAGTTGGAGAAGTTTTTTGTGGTCGTCTTGGGGATGCTTCTGCTTCAGAAGCTCTTGGGCATGCTGAATGACAGAATTGGCCCATGGATGGATATCGGTGGCTGTGCTTGCATCATCAGCAGCAGTCAAGTACTGCGTGAAATTAAAATGGAGCCAGCAGTCCCGGAAGGTTTGGAATAAGGTGATTTCTGGCCCTCGGGATGCTTCATCGACCAAAGAAGAGTAAATTGCTTCCAAAACAAGTTCTAAGACATGGTGCCGACACGCAAAATAAAGAAGTTGATGATCAAGGATGTTTTCAATACGAACACAGACCCCACCCCGGATTCCAGTATTAACAGCTGTCGTGTCAAAACACATCCCTTTGACACGTCCAATCAGGTTCCACTTCTTAACTGTTGAAAAGATGACCGCGGCTGTTTCTTCCGCCTTGGAGTCTTTCAGCATCGGAATTGCCAGGATTTTTGACACACCATTCCCAGTGACCAGAATTGGCAGCCTGTCAACTTTGTCTCTTCCAGTTAGGTCTGGCATCAGCTTGGAATCCCAGTGGACTACCAGGGGTGTGTCAACCTTAAAGCTCTGCTTTATCTCTTCAGCGCGTTGCTTCCGGTGCTTAACACGAGCGGCACGAATGGCACTTGGACTGAGAGAAAGTTTATTGATGTCTTGTCCCAATTGCTTGGCAAATGGAATTAGAACCCGACTTGCAGACGATCGCTAAGGAGAGTTCTATCCAGGGC
>NC_140967.1:40604187-40609187 GCF_056783735.1 Eptatretus burgeri
ATGTGAGATGGTGGTGAAAAGCTGTTTTGAAGACCTGGAGGGAGAAGTGGGATTGAAGAGAGTGTGGGAGTTTGTTTCAGAGGCAGGAAAAAAGAGGAATGAAAGAGTGAAGGTGAGCAGGGATTCTTAATTTTGGAAGTTTCACCAGAAGGGGTTTTTTGGCAGACCTTGAGCGCCCTGAGGAAATATAGGGGCCTGAGGAAGAGGCAGATCACAGCAGAGTGGAGGGCAAGGCCAGAGAGGAGATGGAAAGACCACCAACCTACCTGTGGTGAGAGAGTGAAAGACCCAAAGACTCAGCTTCATCGTGGGAGATGCCAATGATCCTAAAAGCCTTGGTTTCCACAACATGAAGTCAAGTTAAGTGTGAGGCAAGAGCACCATCCCAGAGTGGGGAGCAGTACTCAATCAGACTGTGGATGAAAGCTTTGTAAGTGAATAGAAGCTTAGGTATGCCAAGGAAGGACTTTGCACGATGGAGGATGCCCAGTCGGCAACTGGCTTTGGAGGCCAGGTTGGAGATGTGGCTTTCCCAGGAAAGATCGTCACAGATAGTGAGACCCAAAAGCTTGAATGAAAGGACTTCTTCAAGGGGATTGTTGTAAAAGTAGATGTGGGGGTTTCCAGACTGTTCTTTCAGAGAGACATGGTGAGGATGTGAGATTTGTCAGGATTGAAAGACCTATTCCAAGTGTTGGACCAACTTATAATTTTATCCAGTTCTGCAGAGAGTGAAGAGGCTGCTGCTTGCCGATCTAAGGGATGAGAGATGATACGGCTGAAGGTGGAGTTATCAGTAAAGAGATAAAGAGGATTTTCCAGGGAATCTGAGAGATCATTGAAGAAAACCAGAAAAAGCACAGGGCCAAGAACACTGCCTTGAGAAACTCCAGCCTGGAGAGAAGAGGGGATAAGAGAATTCCATGAAGAGCTATGCATTGACTGCGACAGGAGAGGAAGTCTGTGAACCATGAGTGGAGATGACCTTCAATACCATCGAAAGATAGATTGGTGAGCAGGGTAGGGTGTCAGATCGTATCAAAAGTACGTGATATGTCTAGGGATATGGCTCTGATTTCATGTCCGGCATTGAGGACCTCCATCCATTGTTGGGAGAGCAGATGCAGCATATCCAGGTTGGAGTGACCTGGTCTAAAACCAAATTGATGATCGGAAATCAAGCCATTAAAGAAGAGGAAGGATTTAATGTCTGAAGAGATGATGGATTCCATAACCTTGCTGGTGATTGGGAGAAGGCTGATTGGTTTATCGTTACAGGGATCCGTTTTTGCACCTTTTTTATGTGGAGCAGTAATGTTTGCTGATTTCCAAGCAGATGGCAGATGATCTTGAGCAAATGAGAGGGTGAATAGAGCAGAGAGAGGGTGAGCAAGAGCAGAAGAGCAAGTTTTTAGGACACGTGGTCTGATGCTGTCTGGACTGGTTGCAGAACTTTTTGAGATATTTTGTTAACAAACAAACAAACAAACAAACAAGAAAAAGACGTCATGCAGAGCATGTTACTTGCAAAATCCACCCCCCCCCCCCCACTCTCCAAGCATTTCCATGGATACATCAAATTGTACATTTCATTAAGATTAAAATTGACAATCTTATTGAAACCTCAGGTCAATCAGATGAAAATTGATATTTTTTTCAGATTGAAATTAATGATTTTAGGAGTTTGACCTTGAGGTGACCTTTGACATTTTGACCTCAAAAATAGTTTTTCCAAATTCAGTGATGGATTATGTAATTGCTGTTTAACTTCCAAGTCAATAGGGTATTAATTGATGATTTTTCAGTTAAAAATTCATGATTTTGGATTTTTGCCCTTGAATTGACCTTTGACCTTTTGATTTCAAAAATAATTGGTTTCCCAATTCAATGATGCACTATACAATTGCTGTTTAACTCTCAAGTCAATCGGATGAAAATTGACGATTTTTTTCGGATAAAAATGGATGATTTTAGAGGTTTGGCCTTGAGTTGACCTTTGACCTCTTGACCTCAAATAGTTGGTTTCCCAAATCAGTGACGCAATATGCAAATGCTGTCAACTTTCAAGTCAATTGGATGAAAAATGACGATTTTCAGAAATTTGACCTCAAAATCAATCGGCTTCTCAGTTGAGACGACCTGAACAACTTCGTAAAGTTTCATGACGATTGGTTTGGAATTGTGACCCGTAAGTAATTGTCAAACAGACAGTCATGAATGCCTGATTACAGTACATATAACTATCAATGACGAGTACAGTACGTACAGTACATAATGTGTGATCATTTCATTGGTTTACCGTGTTCCGTTTGCCGAGCGGCTAGGCGAACGGCTTGCACAGCTTGGTTAATAAGGAACGACTGGCTTGGAAAGCGATAGCAAGCCGCTTGGGATTGGGAACGGATTACCCAAAAAAGTTACAACTCAACGGTTTGAGGTAATAAGAGTATTTTACAGATGTTCCCTTTAGTCATTTGTTTCGATCGTTGTTTTTATTTCTTCTTCATATTTACCTCTGGTCGTTCAACCAGACTTTTTGGATCGAGCCCGGGACAAATTCACGTCAGGTGAATCACAGCGATGCTTACAGCGGTTCCGACCTATACACCGCATTACTCACATTCACATCATTTCAATAACATTTCTAAATGACACAGAAAACGTATTTATGCGGCAGACATATGTGGTGCTTTATAAACGTTGTGAATTGTTATTGTTATAATTATAGACATGAACTTCCCTGAAAGGATTTTTTTGGTAATTTTATTATCGGCGTGTACCGATAAAACGTTGTATTCTCCGATTCCTTTTTAATCACGGCACAAAAACCTGAATGAACCCGTATTAATACCAAATTAATGAGAATGACAACGAAACCAAAAAACAACAACAACAACAACAACAACAACAGGTGCGTGATGACGACACCGCGTACTGACAGGAAATACAGCGATGGCTTGCGTTGGTGGTGTGAATGTACGAGTCACAAGGTATTGCTTTACGTTCCTGTATTTTTCGCCTTAAGCTCATCGCTCAGTTTGTGTTTCGTGAAGATTTTTATTACGTTTACGTAAATTTCGCTCATATATATATATATATATATATATATATATATATATATATATATATATATATATATATATATATCACAATCCCTGAGAGTTTAAATCTTATTCTAAAAGAGAATATTCCAAACGTATTGAATTTCATGTCCGTATTGACTTCTCTACCTTGAAGTAGCACACGCCGAACTTCTGAATCCGCTGGTTCGGCAGAGCACCTGGGATGTGTTCGGTTTGCAAGCAGCTAGCCAGCGCTTCCCGAGCCAGCTGTTCCTTATCGATGGTTTCGAATGCAGTGCTTGCTTGAGTGCTTAAGCCGCTTGGCGAGCGCTCCGCAAGAAACCTGGTACCTGAACACACCCCAACTATCCATCCATCCATCCATCCATCCATCCATTGGGACCTTGGCTATTGGGCACAATCCTGGACGGGTCACCACTCCGACACCAGGATACCAGCAAGCTGGCACTCATTTTGCCGACCTCGGAAGGATGACAGGCCGAGTCAACCCCACCTGGTATTGATTCAACGGTTGAGTACGATTTGAACTCAAGACCTTCGGATCCCAAGCCCACCACCCAAACCATTAAGCCAACACCAGGCGTAATCGAGATGAATGAATATCAAGAAATGGTATCAATAAGGTGACCACGTAAAAAGGGGTTAGGCAAGCTGGTGTTGTACTGTACTGTATATATATATATATATATATATATATATATATATATATATATATATATATATATATATATATATATATATATATATATATATATATATATAAAAATAAAAAAAAAAAAATTTGGAACGTACCTTTTAAACCTTCAGATTACTGAGACCCCTTAGACCATTGAAGACTCTTTAAGACCACTTCGACATTTGAGACCCTTTAAACGCTCTTAAGCATTTACATCATTTAGACCCCTAAGATCCTAGAGAACCCGTTGACACCTTTGACCCCAAAGGCCATGTGCACCCTATTAACTCCGTTAGAACCCATAAACCCTTAAGCTCCTATAGGATCTTAAGATCCTATACACCCTTTAGACCACTTAGACCTTTTTACACTTTAGTTTCCTTTTGACACCTTTAACATTTAAATCCTTTAGAGTTTAGACCCTACTTTTGGAACGTACCCTTTAGACTTTTAAGACCCCTTAGTTTATTTAGACCATCTGGAACCTATGAGATGCATATCACACAAACATGTTTTGTCTTCTTGCAAAATGCAGACTATACTTTTTTATGCAAGTAATGCACAAATCCTACCCACCCCAGGGGGTTGGGCTCAGCTTGTGATACATAAATAGCTTTGTCGATGTAATATGATTTCCAGTGACACATTTTGGAAGAACCTTGTCACATTTGTACCCCAGGTATTCTAGGGTTAAGAATGTACCTGCATCCTATTATAAACGAGAAGGGCACTCGGGAGAGCGCATACCTCCGCCCCGTAATGCGCGATCCACGAGAACATATCGGGCCCAATACATTTTTTTTTTAATCTAATGCTATGCAGCACTATATCGTTTTTGGCCCTATCTCTCAATGGTGAAGAATCACTTTAAAAATGAAATCATTCTCGTATCCGGATTCGGATCTTCACCAAAATCGAACCAATGTGTCGTGGTCACACACCCAACATGTCCACCGAGGTTTCATCCGAATCCATCCACAACTTTTTGAGATATCATGCACACAGACAAACAAACAGACAAAGAAACAGACAGGGATGAAACTATATCCTCTTTCCAACTTCAGTGGTGGAGGTAACAAATGTGCTTTTATGGGTCTTTGTTGAAGGATAATACTGGTTTTGCAATTACTGCACTATCTGTAAATTCTTATTCCACTCGTTCACTACTCACGGAGACTAAATAAGCATTTGCTGACATGTAAACTTGCCCACTGTTTTTATTTTGTTTCAATGAGTGACCT
>NC_140967.1:40616687-40839187 GCF_056783735.1 Eptatretus burgeri
TTGTTTGTTTGTTTGTTTGTTTGTTTGTGTGTTTGTTTGTAGGCACGATAACTCGAGAACGGAAGAAGCTACCAATGTCAAATTACACCACGTGATTCAGGAGGGTGGTGGCTAGCGCTGATTAAATTTTGGTCAAATTCGGTCAAAGGTCAAGGTCACAGTGAGGTCAAACATTCGATTTTTGATGGTTTGGTACAGAATCATCATAGAAACTTCTGGTTTGCGTCGCTACCTTCTCTAGAGACAGCTTTTATTAGACAAGGTCAGAGGTCAAGTTGACGATTTCGTAAGTACCAGTCTATGACTGCTTGTTTCATATTTTGCAGGTGCAGCACGTAACGTGAACGAGGAGCCAAAATATACGTGATGATATCACCATTCCCTCGTCGTAGGAACATGAAGCACATGCGCACCTGTCCTGCATCCTTCGTCTTCCTAGTTTCTGTGGTGCTGCTTGCCTTTGTAGTGTATGTACGGTTTTGGTATGGTGCTCAAGATGCTCTGGATATAGCTGGTGCAAGGATAGACGGTGCTGGAGCAGCTGGTCATGGCGAAGCGAGAAAGATTGGCCATCGTATCTCTCATGATCAGGCTGCAGCCCACATGAGGGACTACTATTCTGTGATGTTTGATGCTGGTAGCACCGGGACGAGGGTCCACATCTTCAAATTCACACAGACAAATGCAGGTAGGTGTTATTTGTAAACCTCGAGTGTTTATTTTAGCATTGCAAAGGAATGTTCCTTGAATCATTTATTGGACTTCGTTCATGCTTATGACACTATAATCTGGAGGTGATGTATTCACCTTTTGAGCTGTGTAGTCTGGGTTTAGTTGCTGAACCAACGATGAACTGTCACCCTGGTGCTTTTCATGAAGCACGGCATTCCATCAATAAATGCATGGCCCTGAAGCAGAGGCGTTTTCCTCCAGGTCTTTTGACTGCCAGCATTTGCTTAGTGTATCCCCTGGTACCAGTTGAAAAGAGTCGACATTTGTATGGCGGTACCCTGGCTAAATTATAGATTTCTACCATCTTTGAGGGTTGTTATGACACGACCCTGTGATGGGAGTGTTCACCTCTCTAGGTAAAAGTGTCCGATGCTCGTGACTGGTTGTAGGAACCCAAGAGGTGAGGCTTTGCTGTGCTTTCCTACCTTTGAGGTGTAGCTAAGCCTTCCAGCTCTCTGTGAACTAAATTGACCCCTCATCATATGACAGATGTTTCTGTTTGAATGAATGAATGAATGAATGGTTTTTATTATCAAAACATCGCAGCTGTAAGACTGAATTGCAAATTATTTCCAAGATAAAAAACTGATCATAATCATAGCATAACCAACATATAAACATATTAATTAAAAAATTACAAGGAACATATGAACATGATCAGATAACATGATCTTAACAAAGCACCATATGAACCAAGCTAAAACGGCATTCATGTCATTATTCAGCAGTCTGATAATTAATATATGACATTCCACTTTTTCAAGAGCATTCATTTTTTCATTTCATTACACAGAATCTATCACTGATGCAGCTGTCTGCATAGTGATTGTTTTTCAGGTAACCAAAGCTGGAAATGATTATGCAACGTTTTTACAAAGTTATTCATACTGTCCCTGTCGAGAGTTCAGCTGGCAGTTACTCAGGGCATGATGGTAGGATTCGTAGCCATTCGCCAAGATAAACTCGTTTCTTGTAACACTTCAATCACAGCTTTCTGCAGCTCTGTCAAGGAGGCATGCCATACTCGACAACAATACTCCAACATAGGTCTGATGTAAGATGTATCAGAATATGGACCCTCTTCAATATAATTGAAGCATGGACAACTTCCTTGAAACCTTTGAGGGAATGAAGTTTACCTGATTAGTCCACTTGAGGTCATTGCTGGCGACAACACGCAGTAATTTAACCTGCTGACTTTCTTGTAATTGATCATTATTTAATTGGATCTGTGAGGGAAGGAGCTGGCAGCGAGTGGAAGACACCACATGACCTGGCACTTAGCGTGGTTAAGTTGCAACTTGGAACCTGTACCACTGTTCAAATTGCATCAGGACTGATTGGAAGGTACTCAACGTTAAATCATCCATGCATTTCCATCTTCCGATGTCAGATGATTGAAGGGCATTGTTCATGATGCTCAAAAGAATGAGTGGCCCCAGACGTGTTCCTTGTGGGACACCACCTGTGACTGTTGAAGGTGCACAAAGTTGTCCCTTAGACAGTACTTGCTGAACACGGTTCGATAGAAAGCTGCACACCCATTGGATCAAGGAAGGTCTTGCTACCATAGTGTACTGTTCAGTTGGTTAATAGCTAAGTATGATCCACCGAGTCAAATGCCTTTGCAAAACAGGTCTAAACAATAGAAATTGAACCAGGTGTGTCAGCACCAACATACAGGAATGCTAGCAGTTGTAAAAGATCATGGATTGAAGACGTACCTGCATGGTTCCTAAATTGCTGTGTCAATATTAGTACCGATGTCGGCCATAAGCCATTGATACACAAATATATCTGGAAACTTTATGAAATGATCGGTTAATGTGATCCGTCTCAATTTGTCAAGCATTGTTTTCTTTTAACTGAATTGGTTGATCACTACTTTCTTCATTGGAAATATTCCTGAATTGTTTTGATTTTGATTTAACTTTTGATCCTCCACCAACATGTGAAATATGCAGATTTTAACATGCTGTACATTTGTTGTTTTTATTTGCAGCGGAGTTGCCACAGTTAGCATGGGAAGTTTTCCGCTTTGTGAAGCCGGGCCTTTCTGCCTATGCTGATCACCCAGCAGAGGTAGGCAGCATTATTGGTGTACTTTGGTGGGCTTGTATATCCTTACTATAATTCATGGATGGACCGGTGTTTGTTTGTTTTTTGTTTGTGTGCTTGTCATGCTACTCCTACAGTTCTGGGCCAATTACATCCAGACTTGCTACATTGAATCAGAATAACCCCAATGAGTGTTCAGGGGTATTTTTATCTTTGCCGGTGGTCTTGGGCGGGGTGGGGGGGTGGGGTGTAGTGGACGTAAATTCTCTATGTAAATGTGTTTCGTGTAGCACTACCTCCAGGGGGGAGGGTATTACAAGTCTTCACCATTTACAGTGCAGTATTCCTGTCCCCATGTTTTCCAATGTAGTGAGGTGTTTTGAATTATAAGCAGAAGGCATGTTTTTGCTTCATGCACATAAGCCGCGTTTTTTTTTTATTTTATTAGATCCTCGTGGAGGATCTCTAAGTCTTACTCATGTTATTGTTCTTGTGGACTTTCTTTGTTTCACAGCCTACAGTTTTCATCGAAACTTCCTGAAACTTGGCATATATACAGTACGTAAAAATACCCTGCGCAGACAGTAACGATCTCCGATTTTGAAAATTCCTCCTAGAAAAAAAGTCATGACATCAAAATATCTCTGCTAATGGAAATCGCCTAAAGAATTATCTCCGAAACGAGGCAAGCTTTTTGAATTCTGTTTGCGGGAATCGAACAGGGCATTAGCAGAGATGAATTGCCGCACATATGATACATCACTATGACGTCATATCAATTTTTATGACATCATTCCTATTTTTTTGTCATTTTTTGTTTTACAACTCAGAGTTTTCATCGGATCTTCGTGAAACTTGCCATGTATATGCAGAAAGCCCACACGCAGGCAGTAACCATCTCCGATTTTGGAAATTATTCCTAGAAAAAAGATTGACGTCATAATATCGCCGCTAATGGAAATCACCTCCACCATTATCTCCGAAACTAGGCAAGCTGTTTGAAGTTTGTTTGCGGGAATCAAGCCGGGCATTAGCACAAATAATTTATCGCAAACCTAATACATCACAATGACGTCATAATCGTTTTTATGACGTCATCATTAAGAGGACGAGGATCTTAGCTCATTTGAGCTTGTTTTTATTTTCAGGAGTGATTGAGGCAAATGAAAAAAATATCAGCATGTTTCTTAAGATGACTCGCCCAAATCAAGGTATGTGTCAGAAGAACGTGTTGCATGCTTGGAACAAGATCGCATGCAGGGCTAGTACTCTGCAAAAAGAATATAATGGCCAGTCTGAAGCTCTGTCCTTCTAAGGTGGGGCTTGGCTTACTGGCCTGACTCCACCCACAATTGTAACCTCAAAAATCAAATCATACATCCACCATTTTGGTACGGCTATGGTAAGCCTAAGACCTCTTCGGAAGTGTCATAATAACATATTCACAATCGCCATACCCTCCCTTTAAGTTTTCCGTTCAGTGTAAAACAACCAAGGTGACTGTTAAAAGGACCATCAAAGATCAAAAGGTTGGAGCTGATAGGCGACATGGGCCTTGGGAAGGTGACACTGCATGTAGGCCTCGGGCTGCAGTCATTAGGCTTCAGGCCTCTGGTGTCAGCCAATGCACTAATGAAATTGGAATCTATCCGAGCTATATAACTAGGGTTATTGTTGTACTCACTCACTTCGTTGCAGTTACCTTGTTTGTCCGGCGAATCGCCTCAATGTGACTGTGATGGTCAACTGGGGTCGGCCCTCCTGGGCCACATTATGGGCCTTTCCACTTCCGATGCCGTACCCGTGGGACCATCGAAACAGCCAAGCGTTACACTAATTGGTGCCCCACGCCTCGTCTCTGATCACAGCTGAGCGAAGCCGGAGACGTGGCATGGTCGGGATTTGTGTTGCCACAGTCAATTAACCCTCAACAGGCTTCCTTTAATTACCAGTGTGCGACCACTGACCGCAATTCACCCCAAGACCAGGTGTATTTAATGAATCAGCAAGCAATGGTCACAGGGAAGAAATGTACAAGAAGTAAGCAATAACAATTATCCATCTATAATTCCAGCAGTGTGTGTGTGTGTGTGTGTGTGTGTGTGTGTGTGTGTGTGTGTGTGTGTGTGTGTGTGTGTGTGTGTGTGTGTGTGTGTGTGTGTGTGTGTGTGTGTGTGTGTGTGTGTGTGTGACCGCTGTTTCTCGACAACCACTGGTCCAATCTAATTGAAACTTGCCAGATATATTGCTGGGGACCTGAGGATGTGCCTTTTCAATGTTTGATATTGATCGGACAAGTGCTTCCCAAGTTATGGCCATTTATTTACCAAACCAATGACAAGACACTTTGGTGCGTGGGCGTGGCCGATGGGGGAAGGGAACCTCAGCCGTGCTCCCCATTACAGGTTACAACGTACGGGCTTCCGGAGAGTGATGACTTCGTGTATTCTAATCATTTCTCGATTTCTTATGCGCATTTATAGATAAACACAATGCCACAAGTTATTGTTTTCATATTAGATGGTGCATAAATTTCGGTAACATCAGTGCTGGTATGCTCTGAACTTGGAAGTAAATTTTTTTTCTCTCTTCTCTTCTCTTTTTGTTTTTCCTTACAATGACATTGCGAAAAGGTAAAATACATTGGCGCTAATTGAATAATTGGCCATTAAAACCTAAATTGCGAATCATCGTAACTGTGATATGCGAACTTCCGCGCCACGCACGTACGGGCACACGAGAGCGAAGAAACTGCCTGTGTGGTTGTTGTTTCTTGCTCGTGGTTGGAATATTTATTTATTCATTTTTTTTTCTTTTTTTTTGCGGGCACGTACTAGTAATTCAATAAAGCAAGCAATAACAAGTGGTTTTCGACATAAATGTGTGGAAGGTTAACAACGGATTTCTACAAACAAAATGATGCACATTCTATATCACAATTAAATTATCTTACTCTTGCGCTAAAACATGCGATATGGGAAATAACTATTGCAATACGATACAGTTACCCCGGAGAGGTCACTCCCACAACAATACCATCAGTTTTCAGCATTATCTAATACCACTCGAAGATATGCACCTCAAACTTGAATTGAACCTCTTCGTGCAGTGCATGGTAAAACAATGTGATGTCAAATATTTCATTATTGGAGAAATATAAACACACACGGTGTCTTCAGAAAGTAGTCTCACCCCTTGACTTTTGTCGCATTTTGTTGTGTTTAAAACTGATTAATTTAAAAAAAAATTGTCACAGATATACCCCAAATACCCCATTCTGACAAAGTGAAAACATGTTTTGAGAATTTTTACAAGTTCATTAAAAATGAAAAGCCGACATGTCTTGCATCAATAAGTATTCAACCCCTTTGCTATGACACTTCAAATTGAGCTCAGGTGCATCCATTTTCCTTTGATCATCCTTGAGATGTCTTGACAACTTGATTGGAGTCCACCTGTGGCTAATTCAATTGATTGGACATGGTTTAGATAGAAACACACCTTTCTATGTAAGGTCCCACAGTTGACAGTGCAAGTCAGAGCAGAAACTCCACCATGAAGTCCAAGGAACTGTCTGTAGAACTGTGGATATAATTATGAGGCATAGATCAGGGGAAGGGGATAAAACACTTTCTAGTGTTGAAGGTTCCCAAGAGCACAATGACCTCCATCATTAGGAAATGGAAAGAATATGGAACTACCCATACTCTTCCTAGAGCTGGCTGTCCGACCAAACTGAGCAACTGGGCAAAAAGAACTTTCGCCAGGGAGGTGACCAAGAACCCAATGACCACTCTGACAGAGTTTCTTGCCTGAGATGGGAGAACCTGCCAGGACAATAGTCTTTGCAGCACTTTACAAATCTAGGCGTTATGGGAGAGTGGCCAGCCGGAAGCCACTCCTGAGATAAAGGTACATGACAGCATGCCTGGAGTTTGCAAAAAGGCACGTGAAAGACTCTGAGAGCATGAGGCAAAATATTCTATGGTCTGTTGAGACGTAACTTGAACTCTTTGGCCTGAATGCAAAACGCTACGTCTGGTG
Organism: Eptatretus burgeri; assembly: GCF_056783735.1. Lineage (NCBI taxonomy): Eukaryota > Metazoa > Chordata > Myxini > Myxiniformes > Myxinidae > Eptatretus > Eptatretus burgeri. The sequence goes on from NC_140967.1 coordinate 40,623,522, forward strand.
GAAACCAAGCGTAGCTCATCACCCATCTAACACCATCAGAAGATGATAAATGGGGTTTTTGGGACTCCCATTCAAATGAATAGGGAAAAGGGGAAAACTTTCTGACTGAAGCCCCAAAAGCCCTAAATAGGAGACTGGGTTTCTCCCCACCTATCCCCTTCCCTCTCACATGAGCAAATGTAAAATTGAGACTGATTTTCTCCCCCTCCCACACAAGCAAATGTAAAATTGAGACTGATTTTCTCCCCCTCCCATACAAGCAAATGAAAAATTGAGACTATGAAAGATGGAGACTTACTGATTAAAGCACTTCTTCCCTTTTATATTTTCATTCCACTCAAAGAGTGAACCAACAAATATTTGTCCATGTTCTACTTTAGGGAATAACTTAATTTTCTTCTAACATTCATCACCATCGAGTATATTCACAAAGATTACTTTGGAACTTGGTTCTTGGTATAAGTGTCTTTGTTGAGCAGAAATGAAATGATAAACTTCTCTCAATGCTCTTATTTGACCACCTCCTGAGCCACATATCATTTTGAGATTGTAGTAAATTGTTTTTCCATTGTTCAATTAATAACCATCAGTTTTCACTCCATTCAAGGATATTAATTTTTTTCTTTACATCCTCCAACTTATTTGTAATTAAATTTATCCGCTTATTTGTTTTATCCACTTTTACCCCGGTTATTTCTTCAATAAGACTTATTTGATATTTCTCACATTCTTTATGTTTCCCATTTAAATACCAAGGCTGATTACATCTCCACTCTTTGGTTTGGTTATTGCTTGGTTCTATCATTTACAAATCAGTAAAAAGACTGTGGTAGCCTGTTAACATTCCCAACCCAATATCTTAACACTTATACTTTTAACCATAATGGAGACTATTTATTCCATTCTCTAAAATATATCTTTTATCATCAAAAGCTCCTAATGCTTTCTTATTTATCTCTTCTGTGTATAATTGATGTTTATAACTTATTATTGTATTCATTTTTCTATACTCTTACTTCTTTAAGGTTAAACAGTTGTAATAATGTTTAAAGTTTATTGTTTCCTTGATTATATTTTTCTTTGTTCCCTTTAGCTTATCACACCTTTCAATGTTATTATTATCAATATATGTAAAAGCATAAGACCTTGATCTCAATCCTATAAATTCACTCATGACCTTCCCACCCAATTCATCTTTAAGCTTATCAATAACCTTTTTATTACAGCGCGTGCACTGTATACAATTGCACCGAGTTTGAAGTGTCCCCGGTGTCCCCCCCTCCCCCACATGCCTCAAGTGAGCCAATGACGGCCGTCCGGTAGATGGCAGTGCGTAACCTAGACGGAGATGGCGACAATTGACAGAAATACCCGAGTATTTCAATGGAAATTTGTGAAACTAATGTGTTATATATGTGAAAACCATTGAATTTATTGCTTGACAGAAAAAAACCAAGAAACGCTCTCCTCTCATGTATGAACGAACAAAAGATGTCGTTTCCGCCCACAATGGCATTTCGTGCCAAACGCTGAAAGCTAAGTTCTTCTTATGCCATCATTCTCTTTAATATTAGCCACGCACTGTATTGAAGGATTTCACTTGTTCTTTGATGAAAACAACACATCACCTGACTTATAATTACTTGTATCATATATATCAATATTATCAATCATATCCTCATTTACATCACTTGTCTTAATTTTTAATATAAAACTGTCTGTATCCATATATAACAATGACACATTATCCTTATACATTGATTTTAAATTATTATCGTAATAGTCGTACATTAACGACTTTGACAAGTCAAGAATTGATGTTCCTATTTAAATAGGTTTATCCATTTCAAGACTCTGTTTTTCAAATGAATAGCACAAAAGTTCTTTGAAAACATCTCCGTTCGCTCAAAACTTGGTCTATTAATTAACTTTGAAGCCTGTTTCCAAGATGTAGCAAGTCTTATGTTTTGTCGATTCCTAACATTTTCCATAGTCTTTCCAAATACAGCATTATTCATTAATTTATAAAAGTTCTTCTCAAAATCTGTTTTTGCTTCTGTTCTCCTTTTCCAATGACTGTTTAAATTTCAAAATCCCATGAATTTTCCTCACTCTCAACCCAGCATATAAATATTGTCTCAAGTTCCTTTGATGCAAAACATAACTTTCTTTATCATTTAATGTAGTAAGTAGTTTTTCTGGAGATTTAACTTTTATATTAAATGACTGTTGGTAATCACTTTACAAATTTTTTTTTCTGGACTTTCGTTATCAGGGGCATAAGGTAGGTCTTTATGTTTGTTATGAAGTTCTTTTAGATATTTTAAATCGACCTCAAAATAATATCCAACTTCAGCTTCATCCAATTCTTTTTGAGAGGAGACAACAATATCTTGTAAAAGTTTTTCATAATTTTTTTCTTTAACCCATTTAAGTTTTCCATAAGATAAAGAATGAGACATAGCCCACCCACACCAATTGTTAGCATCATAATACATCAGGTAAGAGTTGTCCTCATTCTTATTATAATCAGGAAGAAATTTGTTATTTGCTTTAGCATATCTCTTGGAACATACTTGAGATATTCCTCCTCCTTTTAGCCTTCTCTATCATTAAAAGCATATCTATATCACTGATTAATTCCAAATTCTGTTTTGTCATTTTTAACATCGCGCTCCAAGCCAAACTGGGGGCGGTGTAATAGTGAACGGGGTCTAATCCATAAGAATTTTTATTATGACAAACTGTTCTAAATGTTTCAAATCATCAGCCAATAACAATATATCAGTTATAAGATACAAATCATGATATTCTCCAAGATTCTTTATATTAAACTTCTCCCAAACCTTTTTAGCTTGTGTGTAATCTCTATCGGAAATATGAGTTTAATTCAACTTGCTCGAGAAACTTTCCCTTGAAGGAAGTTGTGTTTCTTTAAACTTCTCAAATGAATCCATGTAGTCATATGGATATAGTCCCTTTTGTGATAAGAGATCAATCTCATCTTGATTTGAGAAATGTGATTTAAGATTCGGTAAGTTTTTAATATTTGATGCTAAGTTCGATAATGGACATGCCATAAACTTGTCTGTGTTAAGAAATCTGATATGTGTTATGGGGGATGTATGAATTGTTTTTGTGATGAGATGTATTTTTGATCTGTGTTAGGAAAGGCAGAAATATCTCCAGATGTCTTTGAGAGTTCATTTATAAATAGATGTGTGTCATAGTGAGTGTTGTTGTGAAGAAAGACAGGAATAAAGTTTGGGGCTTGTAATTAAGATTACAATGGGAATGAGCTGGACCTCTATATTTTCCAGTAAGATGACAATGATCCCAAACTTTGACCTCTCCCTCAATTTTCTCCTCACAAATATAACAGATACTGTTCTTTCTAAATTCCTTTTTTCTCCCGTTGTTAATGACATTGGTTTATAGGTTTTAACCATTATTTCTCTTGGTCTTATGCAGTCTTTTTCCAATCGTCTTACAAACTCCTCTGCGGCATCTTCTCCTCTATAAAGTTTTAACTTGTATTCATCACCAACATATGATTTGATATAGTAACAGAAACCACAAGGAGTATGTTTTTGATATATATTTGTGTATGATGTATTTGGATTTGAAGAAACAGTATCTATCTTTTCAAGGATACTTTCAAAATCAGCATATATCACAAACGGATGTTTTATAGATTTGTTAAAATCTTTGAATGATATGTTTGAACCTGCTTTTGGTAAATTGATTATGGTTGATTTATGATTACTACAATATTTTGAATGTTGATTTAATCGTTCTTTTGTATGAAAGGAGTTGAGACATCTCTTACAAGGATATGTTTGACATTTTCTCTTGTATAGTTGTGATTTGGTTCATGTTGATAAATTTTTGATGAAAGCAAAATGTGATTTTTTTCCTTTGAAGTAAAGTAGAGAAGGTGAATGTGTGTTTTATCAATTTTATAGTTGTTTGAAATTTTTTATATCTGAACTTTGTTTGTATCCCTTATCGGATTAATCCATATACATTAACAGATAGATTGTTCATTTTCTCAAATTTAGGAATATCTCTCAATGACATTGGAAACTTTAAATCTTTAACATTTAATGTATTCTCGTATTTCTTGTAATGTTCAACCCTTTCAGGTTTCCATTGTGGAGGATGTAAGTGAGCAAGAACAGACCATAGAAAACATTTATTATTTTTGTTTTGAATATTAACAACCGCTTTCTTAAGTTTTATCTCTTTTGGTAAATCAATATAAGAAGAAGCTTGAGGAGGATCTGATTTTAAGATGTGTATATCTAAAAAGATTATTTTTGTAAAGTAAATCCACTACCTACTAGAGTGTTATCAACATCTTGTTCTTGTCTCTGAAGTTCATCGTAAACATCACATCTTACAAAATCTTGAAATGATGAGATCAAGTGAGGGTTTGTCCTCATATCGGGAGTAGTTTCATCGCCTTCTCTTACCAATTTCAATTTTACTCCCATATAAAACTTAAAAGTTTTAATTTCATTTAATGTGTTTTTAATTATAGTTTCAATACTTTGTTCAACCACATCACCAGCTTCCATGATTGAAGATGGTCCAGGGTCTTGAAAGCGAAACAATCTTATTTTTATATGTCCTTTAAATGCCCCATCAATGTTTTCAATTGATAATTTAGTGGCACCTTCCCTTTCTTCATTGTTCTTGTGTTTGTGCGATTGAAGGTGTTTTTTTTTTTTTTTTTTTTTTTTTTTAAGAATATCATTATCACATCTATCACAATGTTTTCTTTCTTGGTCAAGTGGAGATATTTGTCTGAAAAGAAAAAGTCTGAAAACAACTATTGGATAAAAACAATTATGGTGAATAATATGAGTTCTTCAATTTCCTTCAGTAGAAGGGCTTTTAGTATATCTGGAAGAACATCAATTAAAGTAGCTCCAACAAAAGTTTCTCCTCTCCTTCTGACAATATATTCAAAACTAGAAAAAGCAATGAAACAACAAAAAGTATCAAAAAAGAAAAACCTCATGGATTAAGCTTTAGAAAGAAAAGATAAGACCATCTTTAATATGCAAGAAGAAATTTGTATTTTTTTCAACAACCCAAAAGATGTAAATCCTGATAAAATAAAGGATGTTAATATATCAAGTGAAATGACATTTTGTTCAAGAGTCGTTAAGGATCATTTTAAAATTACCTTTTAATATAAAAAAAATGTAGTAGTTGAATCTGTTCATGAAAAAAGTATATAGATATATCGATGGTCATGTTTTTTCTACGAATTAAATATGAGTCATTATTCAGCTGAAGAGTTTGAAGATTATGAGAGTGATGATAGTATCTCTGTTGGAACAGAAGACAGTTATGATACCGAGAGTTTGTGTTCAAACGATAGTTATGAAAGTAGTTTTATAGATGATTGTGAAAGCACCAATGAAAGTACTGAAGATGACACTAAAGATGAATTTTATTTGAAGTAACGTTTTACTTTATAAATATGAATAGTTTACTAGCTTTTGAGCCTCTTGAATTTCCTAATTCTCCACATGACAAATTTGAGAATTGTCCTGCGTGTGAAAGACGGGGATTAAACAGAGTCAAAAGCCAAAACAATGTATGTTCTGTGATTATCTTCTTATTAATGATAAAAAAATATATAAAAAGGAAGATAATTCTTTGAGATTTACACCAACCAGAGTTTGTGTCAAAGCCACCCAATGCTCGCCTGTTTATACATTTATCGTTTTTAAAAGACTCGTCTAATAATTAATATTTTTTTATAAAGCATTGTAGTGAAGTCTGATCCAAATAATTTTAAAGCAATATATGTATTTGTATATTGTGAGCATAATATACGCCCGAACAAGAAGGTATATACAGAATTGTGCTACTACATGGAAAACAGCATCCTGGTTGTCATGGCGACCACTTCAGATGACGAACGTATGTCGCGACACACCGTCTCCACAGTCTGTACCTATCTACCAGATATGAAACGTGAAAGTTGAAAACTTTGGGAGTGCGGACAGGAACAGACAGACAGACAGACTGACGGATGGACGACCGGTATCACATAATACGCATATATATATATATATATATATATATATATATATATATATATATATATATATATATATATATATATATATATATATATATATATATATCGGGCGTATAAAAATTAGTGTGGTAGATAAAAACATTAGAAAGAAAAAAAATAACTTTCATCAAAAACTTTAACATGCTCATGCTGACGCTCACGCTGGGGGTATCGCTATAGCTCTCTGTTCTTCGAACAGGCGAGCTAAAATGAATTGCTTTACAAGATTAATTCGAGAAATGAATGTAAAGTATGAGGGTGATAATACACCTTTTCTTAAAAGAGAAGAGACTGAACAAAAGACGACCATGTTTCGTGGATTGATGATTTATATTATAAACGATTGTCATTTTCAGGGAAATATCAACACAAGATATTGTATAAATATAATAATGGATTATCTTGAAATTAAACCTGAACTTCAGATAAACCATAGAGTTTCCAAAAAAGCCAATAAAAAATTAAATAACCTGTTTTCCAAATATACAAATGAATGATTTTTTTTACCCATTTGGGAAAATAAGATAACATTTAACAACCATAAAAATCTTCCAAATTCATTAAGATGTCTCATAGTTGGTTCAAGCGGATGTGGAAAAGCCTGCTTACTTTTAAAGATGCTCCTTACTCCCAACTTTTTAGATTATGATAATTTAATAATTTTCACAAAGTCAAGTTTTCAACCTGAGTATGAACTACTCACACAAGGTTTTAATGCTGGTCTTCAAAAAGAAGATATAATTGGTTTATTTAAACTTCAAAACAAACTAAATGATTACAGCATTGAAGATATAATACAACTCTTTTATGATGCGCAGAGATATAAAAAGAAATCAAAACCAATAACTTGTATTCTTACTGATAATGCGGATGATATACCTTGTCCCCAAGATTTGGATACATCAAAAAAGAACCTCGTTATCTTTATTCATTGTGTTAATGAGAGAAACCAAACGGCAATGGATAGCTACGACACAAGAGGGAGACACTCTTCTTGTAATTGTATTTATCTTAGTCAATCATACTTTAAACTGCCTCGTCACTCAATAAGAAACAATGCTAATACTTTTATTTTATTCAAGTTAAATTCAATAGATATCAACATTTTTTGGAGACAATTGTTCTACGTTATGAAGTAAAATGGAATTTGGGGATTATTTGAAGCACACGACTGAAAAATATAAATATATTGTTGTGAAACGAGATGAGATTTTAAGATGTATATTTTTTATTTTATAAACAATTACATATATAAACTGGAGGGGGAGCACTCGGTAGAGTGCAAAACCTCCGCCGCCAATACTACTGGGTCACTTAAGTGAACCTGATATCCTATTCATTGTAGGTCAAAACGGATCAGACTCTTCTGAACCACGATTGAATAAACTAAACTAGATCGACGCGCATGTAGAAATTGCAAAAAAATAAAATCGAAATTTTTTGGAAAAAAAAGTTGCAAAATTTCTGGGGTTTTTTTTCTCTAACAATTTTTTTGAGGGGGGGGTTGGAAATCACTTAAAACATGTAGAAATGTAAAAAAAAAAAATCAAATATTATTCAAATAAAATCGAAATTTTTTTGAAAAAAAGTTGCAAATTTTTTTTTTGGGGGGGGGGGTGGTTGGAAATCACTTAAAACATGCAGAAATGCAAAAACAAAGATTCAAATATTTTTTCAAAATGGCCGCCATAGCGGCCATATTGGATTTGGACCAGGTCCAAAATCTAATCGCATGATCCTTGGACCATACCGAATCCCCCCACCAAGTTTCGTCGAAATCCGTCTAGGAGTTTTTCCGTAATACTGTTCACAAACAAACAAACAAACAGATAGGGGTGAAAACCGTAACCTCCGTCCATCTTCGATGGTGGAGGTTAATGACAACTATTATTATAAATCTTGTGGGTAAATCTGCTTCTGGAAAAAAACTTTCATAAATCAAGGTTCTTGTGTCATACAAATGAGAATATTTTAAATTTGCTTAAAAAGCACCATGAAGTTGGTATTGGATCAACAACAACGAGAGCAATAAGACCTGGAAAAGTAGAAGGTGAAGATTATTACTATATTTCAGTTGAGGAACATATGCGATTGAGGAATGAAGGCCAAATATTTGAGGAGGTTTCTCTTGGTACAACAAAATATTCACATTGTAAGAGCGAGTTAAATAAACTAAAATCTGGTGGTCTTGGGATATTAGAAACTAATCCAGAAGGAATGAGACAAATTATTAAACATCTGAGTGGTAATGGGGTAAAGATTTTATCATTCGGTTTTGATGTTGATGAAGAAACTCAATGCAAACATATGAAAAGCAGAGGTACAAGTATTGGTGAAGAAGAAATTGCAACTCGTATTAATGTTAAAAAAGAATTTGATAAAATATTTAAAGAAAAGGATTTATTTGAACACATCTACTTTAATGATGAAGAAAAGGAAAATTTCCCTGTTGACCTTTATCATTCAGTGAATAATATTTTCCAATAAATAAATGGATGCGAAAGAAAGAGCAAGAAGATTTAAGGAGCATCAGGAGTTGGTTTCAAAAGTTGTAAAACAACAGGAAGACATAAAGAAGAAACACAGACAGAAACTAACGGGGGAAGAAGCATTTGAAAGAAAACGAGAAATTTTTTAAACCGCTTTTTAAAACTTCCCAAGAAAAAAATTATAGATGCTTCCACAGTTCCCACAATAGAATATATTCCGAAAAAACTTCAAATGTTAAAAGATTTCAGTCAAATGACGGAGGAAGAATTAGAGCATGTAGGAGAATTGGAATATGATCATGAAGGATTATTTCAACAACTGAATGAGATTAATCAACCCCCTGATTATATTGTGAAGGCTCTTCAAAACAATGAATATTCAGCGGATTCAAATCTGCTTCTGGAAAAAGGAAGAAGCAATTGATAGTATCTATGATTTGGATTATACCATTGTCATCTCAAATTCCACTAAAAAAGAAGACTACTTCAAGGTAAATGCAGTAATTGGAACAGACTGGAATGCAAATCTAAAGATTCAAAAACCAAAGCAGGACTCATTCCAACAGAACAACCAGAAATATTTAATCTTGTTCAAGAAAAGGGATTGATATTTAATGATGAATTAACGTTCTTGAGTTCTGCTCAACCCCCTGTTAAAGGCCCTGTCACACCTTGATGTTTTAGCCAGCATATGCCGACGTATGAAAATTTGGCGAATACGCTGGCACACGTCGAATACGTTATGGGTAAGTTTTGTATACGTTAAGAGCACGCTGAAGCACGCTGGCGAACTCGTCGACAAATTTTAAGCATGTTCAAAATTTTTCGACGTATGCCAGCGTATGACTCACACATTCCGCATACGCTGGCGATAAGTTGTAGGCACGCTATGCGATTGTTTACACACGTCGACACACGTTACTTGTAAGTTACTCAGAAGTCGAAATACGTCGAGGTAATGTCTAGCATACCCGAAACTTATTTCTAACCTATGATTAACGTGCTTTGAACGTATCTCCAACGCATATTGACGTATGTAGACATATTTGACGTCTTCCGGACGACCACAGAACTTACTGAACGTGTTTCTAACTTACAGCTACCGTATAATGGCGTATTGGCAGCGTTTAAGGGGAATTGGTATATAAAATGGGCTTCACAGGAGGAACCCATCAGTGTTCCAGACTCCATGTTGAGTAGATGTCCATGTCAGTAGTATCAGTAGTAGTAGTAGTAGTAGTAGTAGGTGAGCGTGTCAGTAGTAGTAGTAGTAGTAGGTCCATGTCAGTAGTTGTAGGTGAGCATGATGGGGAGGGTGTGGGTGATGATGGATCCTACTTGCGTCCGCGTCCACAGCCATGACCAGGAGACTTCTTTGCAGCATTCTTCGAAGTTTTCTTTGGCATGACGGTGATGTTGACACTTCGATGTCTAGTGTGGTTATGATTTGAATCGTCGAGCGGCAGCCTTTTAATAGGCTACGCCACGTGATCGTCGGCGATATGCTGCCGCGCTATGCATAAGTTAGACTATCGTTGGACATAGGTTGTGAACGCCGACAACATGCTAAGCATTCGTTCGTTATAATTTTCTAAAAGTTATCGAAACGTTCTGTGTACGTTACTAATACCTTATGCATACGTCCAACACGTTATTATACGCCCAAAACTGAAAAAAAAAACAACAATAGTTCAGCGTACGCCAACATTTTTCGATACATTTTGATACATTGCCATACGCTGGCTAAATCGTCAAGGTGTGACAGGACTTTTAACTAACTCTGAGATTAATGTTTCTTCTTAGAAAAGATGGAAAACAAGGTTCAAGTGTGCGTGATGAATCAAAGTATTTTGATATACCATTGGATATGAAAAATAAGGATGATGGAGTATATATTGATTTGTTGGCCTCTCTTAATTTTAGGGTTAGTCCATCTGGTAAAAGTAGGAAGAATGAGAAGGAGAAACACATTATTCAGGCTTTAAGTAGGCTTGGTTCAGGTGTTAGTTTTCTTCCAAATGACCCATCACAATTAGTTGATAGACTGTTATTGCTGTTAGGTAGTAAGAAGGCTGGAAATAACAATTGTTTTAATGAAGCATCAACCATTTTCGACCAGTTGATGAACATGAAAATGATTAATAAATGTCAATACAAAGACATTTTATCCCATATTAAATAAGATGAGAAGCACAATCCAAAGTTTTAAATTCACAACAAGCGACCACACATCTTCATTCCCATGCCCACTACAACTTGATGCAACAAAAGAATATGACTTGTCTTTATTGTCCATGGAAACTTATAATACCTTATTTAATTATACTCCTAATCTTAAAACAGAAGAGATGTTGAATAGAAGACTTAACTCAAAGAAACCACTCAATGTATCATATCTTAAAAGAAGATGTCAACACGTTAAACTAAACCAAACCACTTACACATGGAATTTAGGTGTTCTGGAAGGAAAGCCACGATATCTGTGGATCATTTTTTAAAAAAACAGATGGTGATTCTGCTACAGATAAGAATAATGCATTGAGTGATAATGCTAAGGTGAAACAACTTCGCGTTTCTCCAGATGGAACATTTTATCGAGATAGATTGGAAATTAATTGGGAAAAAATTATTTTGCTGAAGCACACAAGTCTTCCCAAAAGGTATGTGAAAGCAATGGAAATAAAGAACCCATTTTGGATATGACAGCATTTAAAAGTCTGTACACAATCTATGCAATTGACCTGAGTGCTCAAAAGGAAATTATAAAGTCTAATCGAGTGGATACTTCCCTATACATTGAAAGAGGAGAGAGTGAAGAAGTTGATACATATTGTTTGCTTTTGGAAGAAACAGAATTGCAGATTAATACAGATAATGGTGTTATAATTAGTCTCACATAATTTTTTGATAAATAAATGAGTAGGAAAGTGCCAACTAGGCTATATGTTAATCAAATCAATCTTCATAAACTATCATCTTGTTTTCAAAATCATAAGCCTTGTATGATTAACGTTAATACAATTCAGAGAAAAGGAGCAGTAAGAATTGATGTTTTGCTCACAAGAGAACAGGTGAAAATCTTGAACGATACTGGCTCACTTAAAATTAAAATGTCAAAACCAATGTTGAAGAAATATTCAATAAGAGAGACGAGTGGAGGATTTCTCCCATTTCTAATTCCTTTATTTGCTGGTTTAAGTGCGGCTGGAGCATTGACGGGTGGTATTTCAGCAGCAGTGAAAACTGCCAACGAAAGGAAGGCTCAACTCCGGGCTCAAAAATAATTGGAAAGACATAACAAAGAGTTGGAGAAACAAATTAGTGGAAGTGGTGTAATTGTAGATTTTGCTGAAAAACTTGAAAGTCTGCCTGATAAAGCGAGATTGTTAGTTGGAGATGTTTTCTTCTATCGCACAAGCAGGTGTAAAATTAACTAAAAGGGGTAATGGATAATATGTTTCTAATAAATAAATGAGCATTAATGAGTAGTTTAAAGAATATGGAAAGAGTACAACATCAAATTTAGAACTTATCAAATATTGTAAGAAATTAAAAATTCATAATGTGGTTATTTGTATGAGAGATGAATTAACAAACGTGTCTAAACATACAAAGAATATTATTATGAACTTATAAGATAATAATGGGAACAGTTTTTTATTTTTTTTTTTTTTTTTTTTTTTTTTTTGTATACCTTGGTCGAGGCTCGTATGAGAGCTAACACACAACTCACAGCAAGGAGGCATGAGACAAGAGGGGCGGGAGTGGAAGGGACAAAACATTGGGGAACAGACACAGGTGAACTGTGGAAGGGAGAGGGATGGGGATGGGACGGGGAACATGGCGAGGGGAAGATGGACATTAAAGGGACTTTCAGGAAGGAAAGCAGGAGAATTGAAGGAAGTGGGCTTGGGTGGATTATCGGGGGTAGAAAAGATCGAGGATTTGGATGGGGGAAGATAAGAGGTGGTGGTGAACAGCTGTTTTGAAAGCCTGAAGGGAAGAATGGGAAAGAATAGAGTGAGGAAGTTTATTCCAAAGGCGGGAAAAAGAGGAATGAAAGAGTGAAGATGAGCAGTGATTCGTGATTTTGGTAGTTTTACCAGAAGGGGGTTGTTGGCGGACCTTGAGCGCCCTGTGGAAATGTGGTTGGGACAAATCGCAGAGAGAGCAGGGGGGCAAGGCTGGAGAGGAGTCGGTAGAAGACAGAAAGACCACCGACCAACCTGCGGTGATTGAGTGAGAGGCCCAAAGACTCAGCTTCATTGCGGGAGATGCCAATGATCTTAAAAGCCCTGGTTTCGACAGCGTGAAGTCGAGAAAGGTGGGAGGCAGGAGCACCAGCCCAGAGGGGAGAGCAGTACTCCATCAGGCTACGGACAAAAGCTTTGTAAGTGGTCAGGAGCTCAAGAGGGCCGAGGAAGGACTTTGCACGACGGAGGATTCCCAGTCGGCGACTGGCTTTTGAGGCAAGGTTGGAAATGTGACTTTCCCAGGAAAGGTCATGGCAGATCGTGAGACCCAGAAGCTTGAAAGAAAAGACTTCTTCCAGAGGATTGTTGAGAAAGTGGATGGGGGGGTTTTGTAAACGGTCCTTTCGAAGAGACATAGTGAGAGTGTGAGATTTGTCTGGATTGAAAGACATGTTCCACGTGTTGGACCAGTTTGTGATTTTATCCAGATCTGCAGTGAGCGAAGAAGCTGCTGCTTGCCGGTCTGAGGGATGACAGATGGTACGGCAGAGGGTTGAGTCATCGGCAAAGAGAAATAGAGGATTTTCCAGAGAGTCCGAGAGATCAGTTCTCATTGGGTTTGTATTTTCAATAGTCAAGACAAATATTATTTTGATCGTTTTGGTCTTCCTCCACCTGTTGAAGTAATAAAATTCTTACAGAATGGTGTTTATCAAACATTTCAAGTCCAAGAATTAAATTCCAAGTAATGTGGTCAATTATGTCTCTATGTGTTATTTCAACTCAACAAAAATAAAATTTTTAATGACATTATTTTTAATCTAATATAAATGACATGTTGGTAAAGATGGTTCTATCTTTGGTGTATCCCAAGAACTGGATAGTGATTTATCAAATTTATTACACAAAGGCACAGGCTGAACGAAAGAAATATAGTAGTCGTTCTTCGCAAAATCGTGGTTCACCTATTGCGCCCCCGGTTCATCGCGGGTTTTCCCTTGGAACCTAACTAATTTTTTCTGCGGATTCCCCCGGTATATCGCGGTAATAATGTATAAAATAGAAATTATTTAAGCAATAAATTATAATGCGTGGCGCTCGACCAGTCACACAACGCACGAGACAAAGTTTCGCTTGTGAACTTCGAATATTTTCTACGTTTTTTCTCCAAGCCCTACGATGCCACCCAAACACCCTGCACCTTCTAAGGCTTCTGGCAAGGAACCGAAGCACCAGAGGAAGGTCCTGACGCTCCAAGAGAAGGTTAAGGTGCTAGATATGCTTCGGGAGGGAAAAAGGTTTGCAATGGTTGGACGAGCACTGCCAAACTGACCAGACCAGACGAGTCTATCTCCGGCACCTCGAACTCGATCACTGCCAAGCCGACCAGACCAGACGAGTCGATTTTTTTTTTGGGGAGGCATCCATTCATCGCGGATTTTCACTTATCCCGGGGGGGGGGGCTGGAACGTAACTCCCGCAATAAACGGGGGACGACTGTATAGCAAAAAATATGAATATGGAAAATGCTTAAAAATTATTAAATTATCCAAGCCCGACTGACGCGAATGACTTGGTGAGATTAAGTGATTTATCACAATATATATCCTTAAATAAAACGGCACGTTTTGTTAAAGGAGTAGAATTTACAACCACAACACCTGGTTCAACAAACATACACCTTTTCTTATTAAATTCAATTATCTGCTTAGTATTGAATTTTATAAAGAAGGAAGAATAGTTAATATGAGAATAGAGAAATGGAGGTATAATATATATGTGATTTCGGATATAATTGGTCTTTTTCATTCAACCTCGAAGACCTACACGATTTTTATGTCTCATAAAGAAGAATATTATCCTCTTGGTAAGAATGAGGAGATATGTGGAAGCACAATTGGCAAGCAACAAATACACGATTTCGGGAATAGGAAATTATATGATGGTGAAGCAATAGTTTATATGACAAAGAAGGAAAGAAATTAGATAATTGTACAAAGTCGAGGAATACAAACTTATTTAACAACAGGAAGATGGGGTGGTATTGTTGCGGGCCTGGTATCGGCGGCGAGCACGACCGCGAGGTGGGGCTGTAGGGTCGACTCCACCAAACACCTGGAATTTATAGGTCGTCACCCCGGAAAACTCCGGAGCCGACGGGTCCCTTATCGGACCGAAGATTGCCAATAAGTCGACCACGTGGGGTAGGGTGGATTGCAAATTTCAATTTACCTAAATACCCACGTCGTCCAAACTACTGGGGAAATTCACCCTCGACGGCCCTCGTACGAGTCGAGCCGTTAGTGTTCCCGACCCGTGCGCAACCCGAGCGGATGGTTGCCGAAGTTCCGTCGGTCCAATCGTACAATTACAATGGCAACAGCCTTTATGATTCACTAACATGCGTCACACTAAGCCAATGGAAGAAACACAGCAATGAACTGATACATTTAACAAATGTATTTATTTATAATGGGGCAGGGTAGCATGCAAGAAGGCAGAGTTAACCGAATATAGAAGGAATAGCAATTTATGTACAAGCACTTATGCAGTTTTACTTAATAGACTGGCGCCACACACACACACACACACACACACACACACACACACACACACACACACACACACACACACACGTACACCCAAGAACCGGTGGCCACAGCCTTTATTGAGGCCTCCAGCTCGGAGAGAAAGGCGAGCTGAAGACCAGAGCCTGCCTCGGACCTGTCCACCTCGTGTGGTCTTCGGGGTGGCGGGACTCGGACCTTTTGTGTGTGAGGCAAACGCGACAACCACTCGTGTCAGGCAAACACGATCTCCACTCGTGTCACCCGTTTCTCTATCCTGGTTCACCGACAGAGACACGGCGCGCAACCCTTGCAGTTCTGGTCGAAGAAGGACCTCTAGAGCTCTTTCGTTTTCGTTTGATCGCCCCGCACACTTATTCACCCCGTCCCAGTGTGGGGGGGGGGGACACCTCCGCCCTCCCCGCTCTCCCTCACTGGATGGTTTTGGCGTGCAGAATCGCTCATCGCCCCGTTGTTGGCCAAAACGAGCGGCAAGTCCGTCGATTGTCCCGGGGGCGTGGTGTCGTCATGCGGACCTCCTTTCTCACCGTCGCGGGGTCTGATTGGCTGAGCGGTGGCCACCCCACCCATAACACGCTGATTGGTTGAGGGTCGCCGCGAGGCTCCTCCTTGAACTCCGCCCCCGTACGTGCTGAGACTCAAGCAGACAATGGCGTCGGTGTGAGGAAGCGAGGTGAAGGCGTGTTGTTGTAGTTATTGTTGATGTAAACCCAAAAGAAAGCCCTATCAAAATAACTCGCAGCACAAGTACATTTATTCACCCATTAGACACGGGGCGGGGACCCTAACTAAAAACACATACTTACCTATATAACTGTTCTATAGGACCTGTATGTTGAGTGTTCATGCTTTCCAGATTCGCAACAGTATTACGTGTCATCATATTAATCTGTCATATATTTCTGATACATAAATGACAGCAAGAAGACTTCAAGAAAATTATAATTTTTGCATTCAAGGATACCTACAAGAAAAGGGTGTTCTATTTTACATTCCTTATGAATTGGAACATAGACACGGACATTTTTCAATTAAAAACTGGCCTTATACTGATGTTATAAAACCCACAAATAGAGATTTGATTAAAGTATTAAATAAAAATGAACTTTTAAAGGTGATGAAATATAAAACTCTTTTAGAAATCATCAACAAATCTTATGGGTTTCCTCTTATGAGAAAAATAATTGTGGATTCAAGAGTATCGCAGAATCCAGATGAATATATATATATATGATATTCTATGGGGTGAAAGTGATTCAAGGTTCGTAAGGGATGAGGAAGGAGTTGAAGAAACTGAGACAAGAGAGAAGGAGGAGAGGGAGAAGAGAGAGGAGGAGAGGGAGAGGGAGGAAAGAGAGAGAATAAATAAATATGGAAACCAGTGAGATTATAAAAAGATCAAAGGTATTACAGAAAATAAATAAATCTCAACGCACCGAGGAGGAAAACAAAGAATTGACAAGTCTATTAGAATTATATGCATCAAGACTATTAACATTGGTTTCAGGGAGAAGATTTAAATGAGAAAGTATGGGATAAAGAAGAGAAAGATGGAAAAGATTATATTATTGATGATGTTGGTGTAATTAACTTTGATTAAAGTGTTACTTTTTTTTTCTTAAATAAATGAAGGAGAGAGTGAAGACATTTCTAAGGATTCTTTATGTTTTAAAAATTATGATTCAAATGTGCATGTTGGAAACTAAAAAGGTTTTCGCACTCTGTCGGAATTTTTCACATAAATAAATGAGTTATTGTCTAAAATGTAAAAAGAAAACCAAGAGTAAAAATATCTCGAATGTTAAAAGTAAAAATAATAAGGTTATACAAAAAGGTACATGTTCGCTGTGTGGCTCAGAAAATAGTGAATTCATCAAACACAAACAAGGGGGAGATATACAAAAGTTTTTATCAGGAAGTAAATTTACAACAACTGGAATACCAGGGGAATTACATCTACCAGGGTATTCTTTCTGTGGTCCAGGAACAAACTTGAATAAAAGATTAGATGAGGCTGACAATCCTAAACCGCGGAGCAAACCTATCAAAAGGGTTGATGAAGTGTGCATGAGGCACGAAATTGATTTATGGAAATAGCACAACGCTGGAAGAAAACCATGAAGCCAATAGAGAAATGTTGTATTATTTGTCTCTGATACAAAATCCAACCTTGAGAGAAAAAGTTGATAGGTTCATCGTGAAAAATATGATCAGTGCTAAATTGAAAGTTGTGCTTGGAAATTCAAAAAACTTAAAGGATCTAATGATGTCATTGAGATTGAAGAGCAATTAGCTGATTAATTACATAAACCAATAATCACATAGTTTCATAGAAGGAAGGTTTATTCCAAGGAAGTTGATTATATCTGGTCCGCTGATTTAATTGAACTCAATAATGATAAGGGGTACAAGTATGCTTTAACCGTTATTGATTTGAGGAGTAGATATGCATGGGTCGTCCCTTTGAAAAACAAAACCGGGAATACACTCATGTTAGCCTTCCAGCAGATATTTAATATAAGTAAGCAAAAACCGAAAAAATTGTGGACCGATGAGGGTACAGAGTTCGACAACAAGACATTTATGAATTTTATTTAAAATTACAGCATTACATTTTTCAGCACCTTTAATGAAGGAAAAGTGGTTGTTATTGAGTGATTCAATCGCACTTTAAAAGAGAGACTATATAAAAAAATTCACTCAACTCGGTTCTCAACAATGGTTATCTTTAATTCAGGCCATTGTAGATAAGTATAATGATACAATTTACACCTCAATGAATACTAAACCATCAGAAACATTTACAAAATTAGAATATGAAAAAGAGATTAATGTCAGAAAGCTTAAAAGTTCAAAGTTGGTGATATTGTAAGAATATACAGGTGGTAATCTCATTTTGAAAAAGGTTATACAAAGCGATGGACAAATAAACTTTTTTAAATCGTTGATCTAATAGATACAATTCCTTGGATTTATAAGGTATATGATTTAGAAGGGGAAGAGATTTTAGGTTCATTTTATTCACAGGAATTACAAAAGACAAAGACAAATTGAATTACTTATTTTTTTTGACTCTGCCCTTTTTTAAATTCCACCCCTTTTTGGCTCTGCCCACACAAGCCACATCCACACAAGCCCCACCCACATAGGCCACATCCATGCAAACCCCACCCACATCAGCCACATCCACATCCATCATATCCACATAATTAGTGATTAGTTTATTAGTTCCCACACACAACATGTTTATTTAATTTTGAAAAATTGCTCCACCCACACAAGCCACACATCCACACAAGCCACATCCACACAAGCCACATCCACACAAGCCACATCCACACAAGCCACATCCACACAAGCCACATCCACACAAGCCACATCCACACAAGCCACATCCACACAAGCCACATCCACACAAGCCACATCCACACAAGCCACATCCACACAAGCCACATCCACACAAGCCACATCCACACAAGCCACATCCACACAAGCCACATCCACACAAGCCACATCCACACAAGCCACAGCCACACAAGCCACATCCACACAAGCCACATCCACACAAGCCACATCCACACAAGCCACATCCACACAAGCCACATCCACACAAGCCACATCCACACAAGCCACATCCACACAAGCCACATCCACACAAGCCACATCCACACAAGCCACATCCACACAAGCCACATCCCCACAAGCCACACCCACACAAGCCACATCCACACAAGCCACATCCTCACAAGCCACATCCACACAAGTCCCACCCATCCACACAAGCCCCGCCCATCCACACAAGCCCCAGCCATCCACACAAGCCCCACCCATCCACACAAGCCCCACCCATCCACACAAGCCCCACCCATCCACACAAGCCCCACCCATCCACACAAGCCCCACCCATCCACACAAGCCCCACCCATCCACACAAGCCCCACCCATCCACACAAGCCCCACCCATCCACACAAGCCCCACCCATCCACACAAGCCCCACCCATCCACACAAGCCCCACCCATCCACACAAGCCCCACCCATCCACACAAGCCCCACCCATCCACACAAGCCCCACCCGTCCACACAAGCCGCCCCCATCCACATAAGCCCCACCCATCCACACAAGCCCCACCCATCCACACAAGCCCCACACAAGTGCCACCCACCCACACAAGCTCCACCCACACAAGCCCCACCTACCCACACAAGCCCCACCTACCCACACAAGCCCCACCCCATGTGCCTTTGATTTGACCTTTGACCCACCACCTTTGACCCCAAAAAAACCTTTGACCCACCACCCCCTCATCCCACCCCCACCCTTCCCCACACACACATGGGGAGGGGAGGGGAGAGGGATGAAGGGGGTGGTGGGTCATTAGGGGAGCTCACCTACCCCCAACCCTAACCCCCCTCCCCCTCGTTTGCATTTCCTTTATTCTTTTTTTATAATTAAGAATTAAATAATTGAAAGCAAAGCAAATATAATTAATCAAGATTGAAAATATTAAACATTTTTCTTTGGGTAAATATTCAGTTGCGAGAATGGACGATCTTTCCCAGCAGTCTGCTTTAGATGTCTTGTGATTTTGAAACTTGGATACCATGTTCTGTTTTGAAACAAAAAGAACCATTCGAAATTAGAGCATATAAAGATGATTATATAATGATATGAATAAAATAATAAATTAAACATTTACCTCCAGAAGATCGAGTTTTGTGTCCATTTCATCCAGATGAGCATTTAAACTGGAAAAAGTTGGAAATGAGTCATCACCCCGTGGAATTTCAACATCTTCCCATTCAAGGTTGCGAAATTCATTCGTTTCACCACCCATGTATGATTCAGTTTTAATGCTGAAAATAAAAAGTAAGTAGTCAAAAATTACCACCAAGTTGTGGTATTGCATTTAAATTAATTACCACCATGTCAAATTTAAGGTTGTGTATAAGGAGAACAGACAGAGACACAGAGACACAGAGACACAGAGAGACAGAGAGACAGAGAGACAGACAGACAGACAGACAGACAGACAGAGGAATAATTTCAAACCTTTCTTTGGACTTATCCAACGCTGCCAAGGTGTGTGAAATGCCTTCCAACCACCAAGACAGGATGCTTTTTAATTCTCTTCGAGATGATTGAAGATCTACAAACATTTCATTCATATTCTGCAATTATTCATGATATTCATTGGTTTCATTTTCAACATCAGTTATCAACAACGTTGTTATTGGGGACAACCTGTTAGAAACAAAAACAATAATTATTAGTCGTATCATGATTTAATTAATAATCAATTGCTTCACCATCATTTTAAGAGAAAGCCAGACTTTACAATAAATGTCTCAGTCATTTACCATTGGGTCAAGATGAGAAAAATGAAAAACCGTCAAACAGAAGAGATTTTCAACCGAGAGAAATGCCTGGCTTATAAACCATGTTGGAAGAAGTCAGTTGGATCTTTGCCGAGACTTACCTCATTGTTCTCTTTCCTGTTTTTCAACAGCTCAGTAATTCTGGAAATTTTCCCAAGCTTCCTGTTTTCAGCTGCACTCAGACAGCTTACAGAATGTGCATAATGTATTCATGTTTGAGTTTAATTTTAACAATTGTATAGACTCTATACAAGTTTAATGTACATGAGTGGAACCAAAATATACTCAAACAAGGGCATTGAGAGAAGTTTATCATTTCATTTCTGCTCAACAAAGACATTTATATTATATACAAAGAACTAAGTTCCAAAGTAATCTTTGTAAATATACTCAACGGTGATGAATGTTATAAGAAAATTAAGTTGTTCCCTAAAGTAGAACATGGACAAATATTCGTTGGTTCGCTCTTTGAGTGGAATGAAAATATAAAAGGGAAGAAGTGCTTTAATCAGTAAGTCTCAATCTTTCATAGTCTCAATTTTATATTTGTTTGTGTGGGAGGGAAGGGGATAGGTGTGGAGAAAATCAGTCTCCTATTTTGGGCTTTTGGGGCTTGAGTCAGAAAGTTTTCCCCTTTTCCCCATGCATTTGAATGGGAGTCCCAGAAACCCCATTTATCAAACAGAAGAGATTTTCAAAATTTTCAGAAGAGAAAAAAATGCTACGTCTGGCAGAAACCAAGCGTAGCTCATCACCCATCTAACACCATCCCTACCGTGAAGCATGGTGGTGGCAGCTTCATGCTATGGGGATGTTTTTCAGTGGCGAGACTGGGAGACTTGTAAGGATAGAGGGAAAAATGAATGGAGCCAAATACAGACAAATCCTTGAGGAGAACCTGCTTCAGTGTAAAAGACCTTAGACTGCGGCGAAGATTTGTGTTCCATCAGGACAATGACTCCAAGCATACGGCCAAAGCAACACTGGGATGGCTTCAGAACAGGAATGAGAAAGTCCTTGAGTGACCAAGCTGAATCCCATTGAGAATCTGTGGAAAGTCCTGAAGATTGCTATTCACCGACGCTCTCCATCCAAATCGACAGAGCTTCAGCAAATCTTCAAGGAAGAATGGGAGAAAATCCCCAAATTCAGATGTGCAAAGCTGATGCAGGCATACTCAAGACGACTCAAAGCTGAAATCACTGTCAAAGACGATTCTACAAGGTATTGATTCAGGGAGTTGAATACTTATTGACGCAAGACATTTCAGCTTTTCGTTTTTAATTAATGTGTAAAAAATTCTAAAAACATCTTTTCACTTTGTCATGGCATACTTTGTGTAGATCACTGAGTGACAAAAAAATTATATTTAATCAATTTTGAGTTCAGGCTGTAACACAACAAAATGTGACAAAAGTTGAGGGGCGTGAATATTTTCTGAAGCCACTGTATATAGCAAGAGGTCAATCTTAGATTTGATTATGGCCAGTTGGAAATTATTGACATTTCGTAAGCTTGAGTTAAGTTAATCCTTTTTCCTGATGTCCTGCTGCAAAGTCCATGCCACTTCATGATGTTTCAGAGTGTCGCCTCTGTGGATTCACTTTTGGAGGTTGCCAAGAGTTCCGTGCCCCAGAATCACTGGAGGAGAACCCCAGTCGTACTCAAGGCAACAGCGGGACTGCGCCTCCTCCCAGAAAGCAAATCGGATGCCCTCTTACAACAGGTAAGTTATCCCTATCCTCTTCATGGCCAGATTCGCTTTATGTGTAAAATATAAATGATTATGGTTTTTTTTTTCTCTTTTATGAGATTTATTTATTTTTTGCCTGTAAATTATTGCAGATGAAGAAATTGTTTGATTACTGTCCATTCAATTTGCCAGAGGATGGCATTGCCATAATGGATGGTATTGATGAGGGTAAGTTTGTGTCACTATTCTTAATTTGCATCATGGAAAGAGTATTGAAAATTATGTTGAAAATGCTCTCTTTGTGGAGATGATGTATCGACACCATTGTGGGGAAAATGGGGGACAACTACCTGTGTGCATGCAAAGGAGAGGGGATGTTGTAGGAATATCATTCTGATGAGTTATTATCAATCTATCTATTTCTGTTTATTAACAAATACAAGCTTATCGAACAGTCCACCTAACATTTCCTTTGAAGGAATATTTACTTGATGATGCAATACCCAGTCAACAAAGCAATAAAAGTTTGCTATCAGATCTCATTCCTTCAGGAATTCAATGCAAACTCTGTGATTAATACTTTTATGGTTGTGGGGGTAGATGGAGGAATTTCATAGGAAAGTTAGGATTATATAGAGTTGCTTTGTTCGTGGACGTGAAGGAGACATCTCGATGTAAATTAAGTAGGGAAACTGTGAGCTTCAGTGTTACTTGTCACCACATGGGGGTGCTATGTTAGATAGGGATTAAGACCAATTTCTCCTTGGATGTAATTGCCCCCTGTGACCTTTTCCTATGTTTTTGCATTTCAAGACCGGCAATAGGGAGGGATTACGTCCTTAAACAACAACAACTGAGCTGCACATCCAAGCAGGCAGAAAGCCCCGCCTCCAGGAGTGACGGCTGGTGAAACCACGCCCCCCCCCCCAGTGTAGACGATTATTGGGCATGACGTCAGAGAGCCGGTAGAAGAAAAGTGAGGTTCGGAGCAAGAGAATGGAGGTCACAGTTGTGAGAGGACACGATTGAGTAAGGGGGTCTCGCTGGCTGGTTACGTCAGGTCAGGTAGGTCAGGTATGGGAGCATGCGCCAGAGCAGCACGTCACTGCGTCCACTTTTCGCCGGTACTCGAGGGGCCTCCGTCTGGTCATCCCCCAGGCAGATGCCTGGCCCATCCCAATCTCCTTGAGATGCCGATCAACCTGCTGCAACCACGAGGCATGTGGTCAGCCCATTGGCCTCCTCCACTCACGAGACTCCCTCGCTGAGAGAATCTGGTGAGCAGGATCAGCATCACGAAAACGAGCCACATGCCCATACAGCCGCAGCTGACGCTCACGGACTATGCAGGTAACAAATCACATTTGAGTCTCTCTCAGCAACCGCTCGTTGGACACAAAGTCCGACCAGCGATAACCAAGGATTCTCCAAAGAGACCTGGTACCAAAGGAATTAAGTCTCCGTCTCAGATCCTTGGGCAGAGTCCAAGTCTCACATCCATAGAGCAAGACTGGAAGCTCGATTGTTTTCCATTGTTGAAAAATAAATTTTGCTTACGAGTCGTTATCACTAGTCATTGTCAATGATGTTCTATTTTTATTAATACTGTACTTTTGAACTTTATTATTATTATTATTATTTTTTGACAGAAGCAAGGCTCATGGAAGAGCAAGGTAAAACAAACAGTAAAAGAGGAGAGAGAGGAGGGGAGGAAACGCTGAAACCCCTGTCTGTGGCTGGCTTTGTAGGCTGTAGCTTTGCTATGTGTTCTGGCCAGGAAAGGTCTTGGCTGATGGTGAGGCCTGGAAGTTAAAGAAACTGAACATTTTTCAATGGATCGGCCAAGAAAATAGATATGTGGGTTTGTTTGACGATCCTTCCAGAGTGATAGGGTAAGACTGAGATTTTCCAGGATTGAAAGATGTGTTCTATTTATCAGACCAGAGTCTCATCATTTCCAGATCAGGAGAGAGACAGACAGACAGACAGACAGCTGCTCTCTGCCGAGCATAGGGATGGGGTACGATACCCCACAATGTGGAGTTTTTATTCTTGTTTTACAAGGAAATCTAACACAGGTGGATACCATTCAGCCCATCATGCCTGCGTGAATACCATACGAATTTATCTCCACAAGATCCAGGGAAGAAAATGCAATTAAAAAAAAAATTCAGATATATTTTTTGTTTTTGTAATTTTTTTTTTCTTTTTCTTCTTCCCCTCAGGGGGGAGGGGGCATGGGCTTGGTTAAAAACATACAACATCAACCACACAACACTCCTTGACAAGACTCCCACCAACAGCACTCTGTACACATCCACACAATCACCCATCAATGCTCAAACTACCAAAAAGTCTTATCAGCATCCCTGTACCCCTCGATCTCCATAACTTCCAGGTACCTGTCTAATTCTAATTTAAACTTATCTACTGTTTCTGCTGCCACTACCTTTCCAGGGAGGCCATTCCATGCATTAACTACTCTGAGTAAAAGTCCCCCCTGCCTTACTACCGTCTTAACTCTCCTCTTCTTTACTCTCAGGCTATGGCCCCTGCTCCTATGACTATCTACTCTGTTGAATAATTCTTCTGCACTTATTATAATCTGTACCTTTCATTATCTTAAACATCTCTATCATATATCCTTGTAACTGCCTCCTTTCTAGTGTAGAAAGCCCTGTCTCCTTCAGCCGCTCCTCATAGCTAAGTCTAGCTAGACCCGGAATCGATCTAGTCGCCCTGCGCTGAACCCTCTCTCTGGCATCTATGTCCTTCCAAAGTTGTGGTGACCAGAACTACACACAATATTCTAGATGTGACCCTCACTAAATTCCTGTACAATGTGAACACCACCTCTTTTGATTTATAAATGATCCCCCTCCGAATACAACCTAAAACCCTATTTGCTTTACCTCTCGCTGCCTGGCCCTATACTGCTTGCTTACCTCCCATTAAAGATATTTATTTAATCGAGATATCTGCGCAACGTTCCTCTATATTAACAACTAGTAAAGGTGCCCGTCTTGGACGGGCGTCACTGGCAACATATGGTAAAAGACAGATAGCATGAATGTATTTTAAACAATATATTATATCATTTTTATCCATTGATTATCATTCAGGTTTTCCCCTTCGACTGTCCCGCAGTAGCTCCACTTCGATGACATTACCACGTAGTTTAGTGACTACACAACGTGTACCATTCGTGAGTTCCGGAGGATCCATAGAGCGCATTAAAATTACAGGGCACCCTACTTTAAAGTGATCCAAAAGGCTGGATCAGTTTCGTGTACATATTCATATCTTGTAGATTTTAGCTAGCCGGATCAGTTTCGTCTACATATTCATATCTTGTAGATTTTAGCTGATTCTGAAACTGTTAACAGCATGTCGATCGGATGGTTCTGTGATTTTCTACGGTAGTAAACAGAAGTACGACTTAAGCCTGTACGCCACTATGCGGAGACCCGAGGACCTAATATTTCACAACAAACTAAAAACTCACAAAATTTGAAGATATTTTAAATAAACAATTTATTATAATATCAATTAAATATCATTTTTATCCATCGATAATATGAATTGTTCTGTACAGCTATAGTTGTTCTCCTGGGATCTGCGCATCCATCCACGATCTATGTTCTAATGAAGTGCAGTAGGAATAATAAAAACAGCACCGTGCGGGAGTGTAGGTAATCTCTCCAAAGCTCTCGGAAAGCCATAAAATGCATCACGATCGGTTTGATTGTGAACAGATATACAGACCGACAGACATCGAGACCGGTTTTATTAGGTCATCATAAAGGTACCGCTTGATATTACCCATTTAAATAGAGATATGAATACTCAAGTGAGTTTATTATATGTCTATGATTGATCGCTTATTGACAGCTCAATAACATGAGCAATTTACTATGGCGTATAGTGATTAATAATAACATACTCTACAAAAGGTTTTACAAACTCATCTTAGTGGTCCTCTAAAAGATAGAAACATTTTTATTTATTTTTTGTGCAATAATTCCTCCCATTTTGCAAATGGAGAACATGAACTGTTTAACTCCCATAATCATCAAAACGAATTTTGAGGGGCCTCTTAAGGAAGACAATAATATCATCTATATTAATATTTCGGCACGCCCCTTTTTTTGTTCCACCATCAGATTACTATATATGTCAAAGCTTGTTTCATTTCATGCAGTAACAAAAATCTGATGGTGGAACAAAAAAAGGGGCGTGCCAAAATATTAATATAGATTTCTTTTTTGTGCAATAATTCCTCCCATTTTTCAAATGGAGAACATGGACTGTTTAACTACTATAATCATCAAAACGAATTTTGAGGGGCCTCTTAAGGAAGACAATAATATCATCTATATTAATATTTCGGCACGCCCCTTTTTTTTGTTCCACCATCAGATTTTCCACCATCAGATTACTATACAGTAAAACCCCGCTATTCTGAACACTTCTGGGACTGGACGAAAATGCGTTCATATGCGGGGTGTTCACATCATCGGAGATTAGGGAATCAACCGACCATGAACGCGTCATCTGTATTCGATAGATCACAAAAGTCGTTTAATCAATACATACACATCTAAATACACATTCCACAGACAAAATGAGCACACAATTATTGGCATTCAGTAGTACTAATACAATTATTCGAATTATTTGCCACGGAAAGATAGAAAATTGATGATCAAAAATGCAACGCAAAATTGACGGCATGAGAATCAAAATTTGAAATTTATACAATTACTTGTCTCTAAGCCAAGATGTTATAAAACTCTGTGGTTTCGATTTGGTATTCTCCAGGACATGAACTTGAACTGGATGTTCGATTCTTTCCAAAGGAGCGAACAACTCTGCCCATCCTTGATTCAGAAAGAGAGTTTTAAGCTTTTGCACACAACTGAGTCCATCTTGTACCGTCACCTGCATGTCTTCCACTTCCTCTTCGTCCCCATTCTCTTTGTCCACATTCTCTTCATCATCGTCTTTCCGCATTAAATCGTTCTCCCAGTCGTCGTCCTTGCAGTCATGAATGCGCACCGTATCGTCGCACCGAACATATTCCTCGGGGGTCACGTCGTCGCATACGCCAATCTCTGCACCACGTGAAATGAGCTTGCGCAGGCTGTCATTGTCAGCGTCCCAGTCACTATCGGGTGACTCGGAAGGGAAGCCGCACTTGACGAAGCACTTGGTAATCATCGTCGGCTGGACTTGATCCCATGCATTGCTGCTCCACTGAACAGCATTGAGAACGTTGACGCTCTTCAAGATTTCGTTTACGTTTGAAGCGGTATCGATCTTCAACAGCACGTGCCGGAGCAGCCGTTGTTTGAAAAGATGCTTCAGGTTGCTTATCACACCTTGGTCAAGGGGCTGCAAGACCGACGTAACGTTCGGAGGCAGGAACTTTACGGTCACGTTCGTCAGCGTCACACCCATTGGATGAGATGGTGCATTGTCTAGGAAGAGAAGAATCCTCCGCCGTTGGTTTCGCATCTTCTTGTCCAGCGCTTTCAACCATTCAACGAACAACGCCGAGGTCATCCATGCTCTTTTGTTTGCTGTCCACGACACAGGGAGGGAATCGACTTTGATGTTACGAAAGCAACGTGGTTTCACTGCGTTGCCGATGGCGAGTGGTTTAAGTTTCTCGCCAGTCATACTAGCGCACAACAGCAGCGTTATTCGATCCTTTGGCGACTTTATACCATGACAGGAGTCTCCTTTTTCCACCAGCGACCTTTTGGGTAGAGCGCGGAAGAAGAGGCCAGTCGCGTCGGCATTAAAAATGTCTTGTAGCTTGAAACCGTCGCATAGCTGTGGCAGACGCATTTTCCACTCCTCTACTATCGTCTGATCAACGCCACCACTCTCGCCGCTAACTGCACGTGCTGAGATCTTGTTTCGAGCTTGAAATCGGGCAAGCCGGCCGTTGGATGCCTTGAAATCCACCTCACCAATGGCAGTCGCCATTTCTAAGGCCTTCGCTTTTACCCTAGGTCCGCTGACAGGGATCCTCTTTGAACGAGCAGGAACCATGTGTGCACGCGGTTGTCAATGTCTACGAAACTGCCTACTTTTCATCGACTTCACTAAGAAAGGGCCCCGTCTTCGAATTCCTTCAATATCGACTCTTTACGACGTAAAATACCGTTCACTGCGCCCAGCGAAATTCCGAAATCAGCAGCGAGTTTGTGTTGCGACTTGGATTCCGCTTCCTTTACCAGACGGACTTTATCTTCCAATGGCAGATCGTGACGCGTTTTCGGCATTTTGGTGTATCGTACTGCATGAACTTCAATAGCAAGTGAAGATTGATGGAAAGGGAGGTGTGCAGGGCCTTCTTGTGCCCCTCCCTCAGGGGAGGCCTTTGTTGATTGGACGAAATTGTAATTCTTGACGCTTATTGGTTGATTACCATTGATTAATTTAGAAACAGGTTCTAATTAAGTCACTGTATCTCTTCACACCCCGCTGCATTTTCTATCCACGCCATTGCGTCCAGTAAAACGAACTGCGCGATGGGTGGTAATTAGCAACGGCATTTGTTTGTATGACGTTTGCCATGCAGCCGCGGCTGAACAATGGCCATGTTTTGCACTGATGCCTTCAAAGGTTGGAGTAGCGTTCACAGTGCGGGGTAAAAACTGGTTTTTCACTGGTACAAAGCATGTTCATATGCGGTGTGTTCAGAATTTCGGGGTGTTCAGATTATCGGGGGCACTATGTACAGGATTTCCTCTCTAAAAATTCGGGACTGGCCAAAAACGCGTTCATATGCGGGGTGTTCAGATAATTGGGGTGTACAGAACGCAGGGTTTTACTGTATATGGCAAAGCTTGTTTCATTTCAGGCAGTAACAAAAATCTGATGGTGGAACAAAAAAAGGGGCGTGCCAAAATATTAATATAGATAATAATAAGATTTAACTACCATAATCATCAAAACGAATTTTTAGGGGCCTCTTAAGGAAGACAACAATATCATTACTATATATGTCAAAGCTTGTTTCATTTCATGCAGTAACAAAAATCTGATGGTGGAACAAAGAAAGGGTCGTGCCGAAATATTAATATAGATATCGATTATATTATTTGCGTGTCGACGAGATTCGAACTCTATACCACCAAATGACAAGGCGGTGAACTTTACGTTGAGCTAAATGTCAATACAAATTTGAGATAAATGAGCTAAATTTTGTATTTCTAACTAATTTTCTGAAACTTGAAGAATTTGTTTTTCACTTTGAAGTTGTGGGTTGTGATGTGTAAATAAAGGTGGAAATATCTGATCTAATGTAATTTAATTCCAGGTTATAAGGCAACAAAAGGTGAAAATTTTGAAAGAGGGTGTAGACTTTCTTTAGGCACTGTAAGTCATCAGCTTACAATAACTCATATGGTAATCTGCCCTCCGCTAGTGACGTGTCCACTTCCTTATGTTTATTAATGTCAGTGTCGTGAGGAGTTTCACACATCAGTTTTTTTTTTAACCATCCTCCAAGCAGACGTCCTATCTCTCAGGTGACTTGTCAAGTATTTCTGCCTGATGCCAATTAGTATTCATAATATCCATGACATCATCACCTCAAATTCATAATATGATTATGAAAATTGAAACGTTAAATATGCAATGCGGTTACTTCATATGATCTCAACTCACAATTAAACAAATCAAACAAATCTTATTTAATTCAAATCCATTTTGGTTGAGGTTGAAATCTCCTATGCATATGGTATTTCAATGTGAAATCGCCGTGTGCATAAAATGCCCGAAGTCTTTTTCATGGCAAAATGGCCCCATGTCTGCCAAAGGGACCCAAAGGACATGAAGGGAAATAACTGAATTTAAATTGAAGAAGCGTTTAAAACGGCCTTCAATCGATTTTTCTTTCAAAACCGTACCGAGTCAAATGAAGTTGGCGAAAGTGACCCGGAATCGGAGGAGGAAGAACGAGATTTTGAAAATCCCAACTCACCCACACCACCAGATATCGACAATATGCCTGAGACGTCAAGTGCACATCCCGATGATTGTGATGCCGGTCTTGATATTTACCCATGTTCGAGTGAGGTTGAGGATGACGACACTCATTAGGTGCATGCATGAGGCATTCATAATTTAAAGAGAATTCCGTGTACTGTGTAAGACAAATTAAAAGCTGCAACATACTTGGTAACCATAAAACTTTTAATTAACACTTATACATTCATACAAGTTCCAGAATCTGGAGGAATGCTTCCCACAGATGGGCATCCTGGATACAATGCAATTATTTGACTCAAAGGCCTACCCAGATTTCCATAGATGTCAAGACACATGGAGTAACAACCATTTATGTACCCTGCTTCACCATAACTGGGAAGTTAAGCAGAACGATGAAGGATAGGATTTCCAAAGAATGGTTGACCCAGTTATTTCCAGAGGAGAATTCCTCATATTTAAGCAGACAGTGAGCCAAAATTGTGGTGAAAATAGAACAGATAGTCAAGGGAATGTACATTTCCACCATTTCAGACCAACATAACTCATGTTGAAAGTATAGTGAAGTGGAGGCCATCATAACAGCAAACCAACATAACTTGGAGGCCCTACAGAGTTGGAGACAGGGAAATGTACAACTTGATGTCTTGCTGTCTCTGCCTTATGGTAAGCAATTATGGAAAGGGGGTTTTCCATGCACAATCGCATCAAGAGTCGACTCAGAGCGAGCTTGACAATTGGCCACTTATATCAGCTCATTTGATTGAGTTCTTTTGGAATAAAGATTGAAGACTTTGACTTTCGGGAAGCCCGAGAGAGCTTTTTCAGAGTTGCAAACATAAGGATTTAGTTTAGCACTTTGAGTGAGCAAATCGAGTTCTTTATTTGATGAGGACAGTGAGTGAATTATGCCAGCCAGACTTTGCCATGATACAGAGTGTTCCAAAAAGACCTGAACAACTTTGGTTGTTTATATAAGATACAATGATACCCTTTGCTTTATATGGTACAGAAACTCATAAGGTTTTGTGCACACCATCAACACACTTCAATGTGAGCTCCGTTTGTCGCACGCAGGACGTCAAGGCGGTAGACGAGTTCTTGCCATGTTTGGCTCAGCATGTTTGCGTTTTTCTTTGTGGAGAACACAGTGACCTCAACAATTTCCATGAATGTGTTGGAAGGATTCTCCTTCCCACAGATTGAAGACCTACAACCTGATATCATTTTTCAACAGGACAGCGCTCCCCCTCATTGGGCCTTAGTCGTTTGAGCCATCCTGAATGAACAATTTCCAGGTCTCTGGATTTGCCAAGACGGACCAACCGCCTGCCCCCCACGATCACCAGACATAACCCCCCACGATTGTTTTTTCTATGGGGGTTTGTCATAGTTGTTGTCCACAACACCAACGTGGCAAACCTGCAGGATCTTTGTTCTCGGATCACAGCCGCATGCGCACTGGTGGATGCAAACATGCTGAGCCGAACTTGACAAGAACTCGTGTACCGCCTTGATGTCCTGCGCGCGGCAAACGGAGCTCACATTGAAGTGTGTTGATTGTGTGCACAAAACGTTATGAGTTTCTGTATCATATAAAGCAAAGGGTATCATATCATTTGTGGATCGAAATATATTTACAACCAAAGTTGTCTGGGTCTTTATGGAACACCCTGTATAGTACATTCATACTTTTAATAAATGCAACTGTATCTGTGTATGCCTATATTGGGATAGTAAGTTGCAGTTGCAGAACTATCTCAAAGCACAATCTGTCATCAAATGAGAAAATACACTGAAGAAAGGCCAAATAATTGTTTGTTATATTATAATATCGATTATAATAAAAGAACACTATGATATAGATTATTATATTAAGAGAACACACTGTGGAAAAACGACATCGGTGCTCTGTTGGTAATTATAGACATTCCTTTATTAACGTGAGAACACACTGTGAACAACAACAACATTAAAACTGTGGAAACATTAATGCTCCATTTGAGATTATAGTACTGGAGAAAAGCAATATCACTGTTCCGTTTGTGCCTGCAGCTATTTAATAACATTGGAACATAGGTTTTTTTATTTGCCAGAAAATGGCCAGAATGCATTTCCGGCCATCTCAAACCCTGTGGCTTCCAGGTGCCTATGTGACCACTGGACCCGGTCTATTGTGCTGGGATAATGGACTGGCAGTTGTTCAATCCTGGCTAAGGCCTTAATGGGACTCTCAACCTTTCATTTTGTCATGTGTTTGGTTACGGCTCAAGTTGTATTCTTATAAATAAAAATCTCAATATTCCTATTCCCAAGTCTCACCTTAAATATGTATTTTAACAAAGTTCTACACTACTTTATTGATACTATGAAATCCATTCTTGTACAGTGCTCTATACAGAGCGTCGGTTCTGCCAAAGTGGTTTCTTGGCTCGGTTTACAATCCCGGACAGGTCGCCACTCTGACATAGGAAGTCAGAACAGGAATTTGGCCACTGTGCCGGCGATAGCTCACCTACTCTTTGCGAAGAACATTGAGATCTTTAGCGTGCACCAACTAATGCCAACAGATGGGACACCCTGATGGACAGCACAAAGGGATGGCACACACACTGAAAAACCACCCTTCCTGAGAAACACCAGGATGACAGATTATAGCTGGGCCGAGATTCAAACCCAGACTAGACAGCTCAGAAGCGAATGTGCGTACCTTTCGGCCATCCTGCATCCTGCCCCCCCCACCCTCCCGCCATGGAATGCATGTATCAAATATGGAATTCAGTTTTATTGAGATATATGCCACTCATATGCTCTTACATACTTTAAAGGCCCAGTCACACCTTGACGTTTTAGCCAGCGATGGCAACGTATTAAAATTTATGTAAAACGCTGGCTTACGTTGAACTTTTGATGTTTTTTTTAAAGATTCGGACGTATTCATAACGAGTTGGTCTTATGTATAACGCATTAGTAACGGACACAGAACGTTTCGTTGTGTTATAGCTAACTTATACCAACGAATGCTGAACCTGTTGTCGGCCTACACAACCTATGCCCAAAGATAGTCTAACTTAGGCATAGCGCGTTGTACGCATCGCCGACTATGTCGTGACGTAGCCTATTAAAAGGCTGACGCACAACGATTCGAATCATAACTGCCGCAGAAATGGAAGTGTCAACATCGCGGTCACACCTTGGCGATCTTGCCAGCGTATGCTGACCTAAGAAAAATGTGTCTAAAACGTTGGCGCACGTCAAATACGGTATGAGTAAGTTTGGCATACGTGAGTACAACGCTAAAGTACGCTATCATACGTCGTAGTAAGTAGAGTACGTCAAGAAATTTTAAACATGTTCAAAATTTTACGACGTATTTGGCGTATGACACACGTTCCACATGCGATGGGGATAAGTTGTACACACGATATGCGGACGCTTACAAACGTCCACAAAGGCTACTTGTAAGCTACTCATAAGTCGAAACACGTCGCGGTAATGTCTTTTTTACGCGAAACTTATTTCTAACTTATGTTTGACGTGCTTTGAACCAATTCCTTACGTAGTCCCAACACACATTGACGTATGTAGACATATTCCAATGACGTCTTCTGGTCGACAAAAAAAAATGAACGTGTTTCTAACTTACAACTGCCATATAAAGACGTGTTCCCAGCGATTTTGGGAATTGGTATATAAAAATGGTGTTCATAAAAGGGGAACCCAACAGTGTTTTCGAGTCCTTTTTGAGTAGATGTCCATGTCAGCAGTAACAGTATCAGTATTATTATTAGTATTAATAGTAGTTTGTTCATGTTGGCAGTAGTAGGTGAGCGTGAGGGGGAGGGTGTGGGTTATGATGGATCCTCCTTGCGTCCGCGTGTCCATGGGTAGGAGACATCTTTGTACCATTGTTCGAAGTTCTTCGCGGCTAATTTTTTATGGGGCTTTTTCAACAATGAGCTATGGCTTGTTTTTACGATTTAGGTCTATTCATAACGGGTTGGACAAATGCACAATGAAATAATAATGTGCATAGAGCGCTTCGATAACTTATAGATACGGTATACCAACGAATAATTATCATGTAGCCGGCATTCACAAACTATGCCCAACGATAGCCTAACTTATCCATATCGTGCGGCAGTTTATCTTTGCCGGTGACGTGGGGTTTGCTATTCATGGGCTGCCACTCAACGATTTAAATGGCTGCATCTCCACTATTGAAAGGAGACGCTTGCGCTCAACAATTGGATTTTTTTTTACACTCAACGACTTTTAAACGGTACCACTCAGCTATTTTCATTGTTTACAATGAACGATTTAAATTGCTGTCACTCGCCTTTGTTTTTTTTGATGCTGGCGCTCGGAAATTTTACTCGTTTCTATTGAACATGCTAAATCGCTCAAACTCCACTTCTCGAGGTGTTTTTTTATTTTTCACAGTTCACAATAACTATCCGTTTTTCGATTAAGTATTTGAGCTGTTCCGAAGCAACGGAGGTGTGCAGAGCAACCATTAAATTTTGTACACAAAAGAACAACATTGCACACCATTCACCCAAGTGCCATGAACATCAAAATGTTTTTCTTCAACATATTAACAATTTAGCATTTCTGAATTGTTAGAAATGTACTGGGCCATAACCTATGTCCTCCTAGCCCTTTTGGGGGTTAAGGCTATAAATTGGCATGAAGGGTCATAGATAGATTGCGCACAGAATCTTTTTTTTTTTTTTAAGTTATTTTTTTCAGAAAAATTTAAGGGGCCGTTGGCAAGACGTTGATAGGACCCGTGGTGGTATATTGGAAAGAACACGATTCACACATATATTGGGCGTACGTAACAAATTTCATAGGAATCCTTCCAGTGGTTTTGCTGTTAGGCTTGACAAAGGATTTTGGGAAAGGCAGTCATGGAAATTCCCCAAAAAAGGGTGCTGGAAGAGCAGCCAATACATTATGGTGTCTTCCCTTATGTATTTGTCCTTTGTAATTAATAACAGAAACGATGTTCATTTCAAGAGGAATGTTAAATCCTCTGTGGCCCTTTATTGCATGAACTTTTGCATTAACACATATCTATAGCATTTTTTTGTTGCCATGGAATTGTGCCAGCTGGGGAGTTGACCCAGTGCTTTAGGAGATTCCTCTGTTTTTTCCCATCCTTGGAGGCAGTGTTGTTACCAGTAGCTGTCTGCGTATCCTCCAAGTGGCGTCCCTCTCGCCATGCTCCTGGAACAACGTCGCATTTCCCATTGTCTTCCCGGTCAAGCTGCGGGTTCTGTAGTCCTGGGTACCTGGGATTCAAATTATATTTTATTTACTTATGTATGGGGGAAGTTCCATCGTTTGTAAAACTTGTCGGCTATGACGCGCCAACCGTCAGGAGTTGTTGGGCAAACAAGCACCTCATCCACATATTCGTCAACAATAGTTTGACAGACGTCTATTACCACTCAGGACAGGGTGTTATGAGGGACCCGCCATCCGAACTTCATCGAGTGATACTTGCTTCCAGAGGCAAGGTGACGCAAAGTCAGCGCCAGCCTCATGCCAGGCTCAAGCGGAGCCCTGAAGAAGGTGTGCCGCTTTGCTATCCGTGGACCCACTCTGGCCAGCAGCTCGTCGAACATCACTGGAGCCATGCGGAGAAAGTTGGTGAAGACTGAATGGTCCTCCTTAAGGCCCGGTCACACCTTGACGTTTTAGCCAACGTATGCCGATTTTTGAATTTTTTTTCTAAAACGCTGGCACACGTTGAATACGTTATGGGTAAGTTTTGATAACATTGAGAGCACGCTGAAAAACACTGCCATACGTCGTTGTACGTTGGCTTTAAACGTTGTACTTTTTGGTTGTCCTCAAATTTTTTCATGCTTGAAATTTCACGACGTATGACTCACACGTTCCGCTACGCTGGCCACAAGTTGTATGCACGGTCTGCGATCGCTGACAGACGTCAACACATGCTACTTGTAAGTTAATCATAAGTTGAGACACGCCGAGGTAATGTTTAGCGTACCCAAAACTTATTTCTAACCTATGATTAACGTGTTGTTGGCACGTTACGCGATCGTTGCCACACGTCGACAGACGTTACTTTTAAGTTACTCATAGGCTGAAAGACGTCGGTATAATGGATCGTCCTTGCGTCAGCGTCCACGGCCACGGCCAGGACACTTATTTGCAGCATTCTTCAAACTTTTCTTCGGCATGACGAGGATGTTCACACTTCGATGTCGAGCTTGGCTATGATTCCAATTGTCCAGCGGCAGCGTCTATTTAAAATAGTCGAGTTTGAGCGTTTTAACACGTTCAGAAGAAACGCTTCAAATTTCCAAACCCCAGCGTCAAAAAACAAAGGCGAGTGACAGCAATTTAAATCGTTCATTGTAAACAATGAAAATAGTTGAGTGGTACCGTTTAAAAATCGTTGAGTGTAAAAAAAATCGAATTGTTGAGCGCAAGCGTCTACTTTCAATAGTGGGGTTTGAGCGATTTAACACGTTCAATAGAAACGATTAAAATTTCCGATCGCCAGCGTCAAAAAACAAAGGCGAGTGACAGCAATTTAAATCGGTCATTGTAAACAATGAAAATAGCTGAGTGGTACCATTTAAAAGTCGTTGAGTGTAAAAAAATCCAATTGTTGAGCGCAAGCGTCGACTTTCAATAGTGGAGATGCAGCCATTTAAATAGTTGAGTTTATCATTTAAATCGTTAAACGCAAGGACGATCCATTATAACCCACACCCTCCCCCTCACACTCACCTACTACTGCCAACATGAACAAACTACTACTAATACTATTACTAATACTGATACTGATACTGTTACTGCTGACATGGACATCGACTCAAAAAGGACTCGAAAACACTGTTGGGTTCCCCTTTTATGAACACCATTTTTATATACCAATTCCCAAAATCGCTGGGAACACGTCTTTATATGGCAGTTGTAAGCTAGAAACACGTTAATTTTTTTTTTTTTGTCGACCGGAAGACGTCATTGGAATACGTCTACATAAGTCGATGTGTGTTGGGACTACGTAAAGAATTGGTTCAAAGCACGTCAAACATAAGTCAGAAATAAGTTTTGCGTAAAAAAGACATTACCGCGACGTGTTTCGACTTATGAGTAGCTTATAAGTAGCCTTTGTGGACGTGTGTAAGCGTCCACATATCGTGTGTAAAACTTATCCCCATCGCATGCGGAATGTGTGTCATACGCCAAGTACGTCGTAAAATTTTGAACATGTTTAAAATTTCTTGACGTACTCTACTTACTACGACGTATGATAGCGTACTTTAGCGTTGTACTCACGTATGCCAAACTTACTCATACCGTATTTGACGTGCGCCAACGTTTTAGACACATTTTTCTTAGGTCGGCATACGCTGGCAAGATCGCCAAGGTGTGACCGCGATGTTGACACTTCCATTTCTACGGCAGTTATGATTCGAATCGTTGTGCGTCAGCCTTTTAATAGGCTACGTCACGACATCGTCGGCGATGCGTGCAACGCGCTATGCCTAAAGGCCCGGTCACACCTTGACGTTTTAGCCAGCGATGGCAACGTGTTAAAATTTATGTAAAACGCTGGCTTACGTTGAACTTTTGATGTTTTTTTTTAAAGATTCGGACGTATTCATAGCAACTTGGTCTTATGTATAACGCATTGGTAACTACACAGAACGTTTCGTTGTGTTATAGATAACTTATACCAACAAATGGTGAACCTGTTGTCGGCCTACACAACCGATGCCCAACGATAGTCTAACTCAGGCATAGCGCGTTGTACGCATCGCCGACGATGTCGTGGCGTAGCCTATTAAAAGGCTGACGCACAACGATTCAAATCATAACTGCCGTAGAAATGGAAGGGTCAAAATCGCGGTCACACCTTGGCGATCTTGCCAGCGTATGCCGACGTAACAAAAAGTGTCTAAAACGTTGGGGCACGTCGAATACGGTATGGGTAAGTTTGGTATGCGCGAGTAGAACGCTAAATACGCTATCATAAGTCGTAGTAAGTAGAGTACGTCAAGAAATTTTGAACATGTTCAAAATTTTATGACGTACTCGGCGTATGACACACGTTCGCATGCGATGAGGATAAGTTGTACACACGATATGTGGACGCTTACACACGTCCACAAACGCTATCTATAAGCTACTCATAAGTCGAAACACGTCGCGGTAATGTCTTTTTTACGCGAAACTTATTTCTAACTTATGTTTGACGTGCTTTGAACCAATTCTTTACGTAGTCCCAACACACATCGACGTATGTAGACGTATTCCAATGATGTCTTCCGGTCGACAAAAAAATTAATGAATGTGTTTCTAGGTTACAACTGCCATATAAAGACGTGTTCCCAGCGGTTTTGGGAATTGGTATATAAAAATGGTGCTCATAAAAGGGGAACCCAACAGTGTTTTCGAGTCCTTTTTGAGTCGATGTCCATGTCAGCAGTAACAGTATCAGTATCAGTATTAGTATTAGTATTAGTAGTAGTTTGTTCATGTTGGCAGTAGTAGGTGGGTGTGAGGGGGAGGGTGTGGGTTATGATGGATCCTCCTTGCGTCCGCGTGTCCACGGGTAGGTTCATAGGCTGCCACTCAACGATTTAAATGGCTGCATCTCCACTATTGAAAGTAGACGCTTGCGCTCAACAATTGGATTTTTTTTTTACACTCAACGACTTTTAAACGGTACCACTCAGCTATTTTCATTGTTTACAATGAACGATTTAAATTGCTGTCACTCGCCTTTGTTTTTAGTTTTGTTTTTGTTTTTTTTGACGCTGGGTTTGAAATTTGAAACGTTTCTTCTGAACGTGTTAAAACGCTCAAACTCGACTATTTTAAATAGACGCTGCCGATGGACAATTGGAATCATAGCCAAGCTAGACATCGAAGTGTGAACATCCTCGTCATGCCGAAGAAAAGTTTGAAGAATGCTGCAAATAAGTGTCCTGGCCGTGGCCGTGGACGCTGACGCAAGGACGATCCATTATACCGACGTCTTTCAGCCTATGAGTAACTTAAAAGTAACGTTTGTCGACGTGTGGCAACGATCGCGTAACGTGCCAACAACACGTTAATCATAGGTAGGAAATAAGTTTCGGGTACGCTAAACATTACCTCGGCGTGTCTCAACTTATGATTAACTTACAAGTAGCATGTGTTGACGTCTGTCAACGATCGCAGACCGTGCCTACAACTTGTGGCCAGCGTAGCGGAACGTGTGAGTCATACGCCGGCATACGTCGTGAAATTTCAAGCATGAAAAAATTTGAGGACAACCGAAAAGTACAACGTTTAAAGCCAACGTACAACGACGTATGGCAACGTACTACGACGTATGCCAGCGTGCTCTCAATGTCATCAAAACTTACCCATAACGTATTCAACGTGTGCCAGCGTTTTAGAAAAAAAATTCAAAAATCGGCATACGTTGGCTAAAACGTCAAGGTGTGACCGGGCCTTTAGTTAGACTATCGTTGGGCATCGGTTGTGTAGGCCGACAACAGGTTCAGCATTCGTTGGTATAAGTTATCTATGACACAACGAAACGTTCTGTGTCCATTACCAATGCGTTATACATAAGACCAAGTCGCTATGAATACGTCCGAATCTTTAAAAAAAAATCAAAAGTTCAATGTAAGCCAGCGTTTTAGATACATTTTAATACGTTGCCATCGCTGGCTAAAACGTCAAGGTGTGACCGGGCCTTTACGGAGTTCCACCATGAGCTGGTTATACAAACCAAAATGCCGTCGCCTCCCGATCCATGGTGTCACCCAGTGCCTTCTCCTCCGTTCACGTCTTCTTTTCTCGGTTCTATTGGCACGCAACTGGTGCAGTGTCAAATCGATGAGGGTATGCTGATGTTGGAGGACAGGTAGGTATTGTAGTGTCATCGTTGCCGGATACTCCATCTCTCGTAATGTCATGGACATGTACTCGCGATGTAGTCTGCAACACTGACGGGTTCCTCCTGTGAAACCCCTTTTTATTTACCAATTCCCCTAATCGCTGCCATTACATCATTATCTGGTATCTGTAGGTTCGGAACTCGTTCGTTAAGTTCTGTAGTCGTCCGGTAAACGTCAAATACGACCACATACGCCAGTATGCGCTGGAGGTGCGTTACACACAGGTGCAAAGCACGTCACTCATAGGTTTGATAAAAGCCTCTTTTGCCCTAAACAATAACTCGGCATGATTCGACGTATAAGTAACTTTCAAGCAAGGAGTGTCGAAGTGTGTCAACGATCGCGTAGTGTGTTGGCAACTTGTCGCTGATAGGTTATAAATAAGTTTCAGGCACGCTAAGCATTATACCGACGTCTTTCAGCCTATGAGTAACTTAAAAGTAACGTCTGTCGTGTGGCAACGATCGCGTAACGTGCAACAACACGTTAATCATAGGTTAGAAATAAGTTTTGGGTACGCTAAACGTTACCCCGGCATGTCTCAACTTGTGATTAACTTACAAGTAGCATGTGTTGACGTCTGTCAACGATCGCAGACCGTGCATACATCTTGTGGCCAGCGTAGCGGAACGTGTGAGTCATACGCCAGCACACGTCGTGAAATTTCAAGCATGCAAAAATTTGAGGACAACCGAAAAGTACAACGTTTAAAGCCAACGTACAACGACGTATGGCAGTGTTTTTCAGCGTGCTCTCAATGTTATCAAAACTTACCCATAACGTATTCAACGTGTGCCAGCGTTTTAGAAAAAATTTTCAAAAATCGGCATACGTTGGCTAAAACGTCAAGGTGTGACTGGGCCTTAAGCAAACTCAAG
Organism: Eptatretus burgeri; assembly: GCF_056783735.1. Taxonomy (NCBI): domain Eukaryota; kingdom Metazoa; phylum Chordata; class Myxini; order Myxiniformes; family Myxinidae; genus Eptatretus; species Eptatretus burgeri. Next base: position 40,664,786 of record NC_140967.1, read on the forward strand.
AGGGGATTAACTGCAGTTTATTTATTTATTTAAACAGGATCTTGTGGAGCTGTGGAGCTCCTTCGTTGTGGAGCTGCCACACACAGATCGCTCCCATGTGAACATAGAGACAAATATACGAGACACAATGCAGGACTCTTAGACGAAACGAACATAGCCACTGAGCTTCGGGGAATTGCCATCACTTCCCGGGTCACTCTTGGTACTAGCGATGTCACAATAGTGGCGCCGCATTTCTCGCTGCACTCAGCAGGGCATTTCTTAAGGCTTCTCCTCCTCCCCATTGATGCCTTCCTATCTTATCCTTTTAAATGCTGAACATCGAGCAAGGAAACAGCACGTACTATTTTTAATGTTTTTGGTATGACTCCACTGTGGTTTCAACCACTGACCTGCCAGACTCGGAGCAGATGCTCGACCATTCATGCCAAGTTGATCTATCTCAGAAAAGAATCCAAATTTAACTGCTCTAACCATCGAAGTTTGTTTATAAAGTAAAAATTGAATACATTGTGTACACAGTCTGCACTTCCAGCAAACACCTGAACTCAAGTTAAATTTTGGGTCTAAACGATGAGTTATTTTGATTTAATAATGATTTTGAAGCTTTCACAAAAAGGCTTTGGGGTAGCCTTTTTACGGTGGGCGAAGGTTATGTTTTCACCCGTCTGTCTGTCTGTCTGTCTGTCTGTGAACAGGATATCTCAAAAAGTTGTGGACAGATTCAGACAAGTTTTGATGGATACGTTAGCTGTGTGGCAAGGACGAATTGATTCGATTTCCGTTAAATTTTTATCCGGATCTGGATCCGAGAATTTTTTTCAGTGATTCTTCACCATTGAGTGATAGAGTTTTAAAAAATTTATATATAGCACGATATCTCAAAAAGTTGTGAACGAATTTGGATGAAACTTGGTGGACAGGTCGGGTGTGTGACAAGGAAGAATTGATTCGATTTTGGTGAAGATCCAGAGATGACAATTTTTTTTTAAAGTTATTCTTGACCATTGAGAGATGGGGTTAAAACTGATATATAGTTATGGATGAGGTTTGACCTTTTCAATATTTTCAAGAATTTTGGATGAGTTATGACAAAACTAGGTGGATGAGTTGGTTTGGTGACGAGAATAAGCGGATTAGATTTTGGTTCAGGTCCTGATCTGGATCCGGTCTATCAGTGGGATACAAAACGTAAACTGTTCAGCCTGGCACTCCACCTAATACCATTTTAGTTTCCCCATGTGTTGATGGTCCCAAATTATTTGCCCAATCATGTGTCCACTTTACATCTCCATCCAACCATAGACGTTGATGCAAGTTGGACTTCTAAAAGTAAAAGGCACAAAATGATAAAATCATGTTTGGTTTTTTGTTGTTTGTTTTTTTAACAGGCATTTTTTCCTGGATGACAATTAATTTTCTTAAAGGTAAGATGCAAAAGCACTTTTGATAATGGTTGTGTATCTGTTAATGCTATGTTTGTTTGTTTTCATACACATCTATCATTCACATATAAAAGCAAGTTCTTCACATTAATCATTTTATTGTGGTTTCTGGTGAAAGCATGCGCTTGTGGTGCATCCTTTGCAGGCACTTTACGCTTGGCACAGAATCAGATGGTGGGGATTCTTGACCTTGGGGGTGGTTCCACACAGATCACCTTCATTCCACACAAAGAGGTAAATTCAACACACAGATCTTTCCTTCTGGTCTTTTTGTCTGTAATGATCTTTTTACGCTCATGGTAGACTTTCTAATTCCACAGATACTTATTGTGAATACCAAGCATCGGGGAGGGTCGGGGATGATAAATACTAGCACATTCAAAATGTAGGTTTCATGGATTTTCCTTTTTTAATACAGTGATGTACCTCCTTATATCAATGGGTCGTTCCATACCAACTCAGCCACAGGCATTGCTTGACCCTCTCAGATTTTGCTCAAAAAATTCACCTGGTGGTTTTCAGGTCTATTGAGTTAAAAAAAAAAACAAAAAAAAAACTTGTCATTAATTTTTTTTTAATTTCCCCTTTGACCTGTGACCTGGCAACGGGAAACCTAAAGTGAAACGGTGGCCTTGACCAGAAAAATCACCCTGGGCTCAACCAAGATGCTACAATCATGTGTAGCACCTCGTTCGAGTCTTAATAATAGAGCTTTCAAGAAAAACATGTCAGGAGCCCCTAACTCACTTTTAGAAAGTTGGCAGACAAGGGGTAAGTGATGAGTTTTATTTGACCTTCAGCCTGAATCGCAAAGTCGTGCCTCAAACCTTTCAGCCATATATAGTGCAGCTTTGGTCTGTCATGAAAATATAGTTTTAATTAAATACAAGTCCGAAGACGACAATGGTTCACGAGCAGTATTTGACGACTTAGATTGTTTCAGAAGTCAAGGATGAGACAATGTGATAATTTTTGACCAAGTTATAAAAATGATCAACATGATGTGGTGCGAGTGACAGGTTATTAGCTGCAAAATGTCGAAAACCCGGTTTCGTTCAACAACTTTCAAAGTTTGACCTTTGCATAACCTTTAAAGGTCACAAAACAATGTTGTGAACATTAAAATAAGGAAACAGGATACGTGCTATAGCTTATTGCAGTTGGTTCGTTGAAGGTCGAAAACCCGGTTCGAGTCCCACAACTTTGAAAACTTGACCTTTGTGGCCTTTAAAGGTCAAAGGTCAAGGATTATGACCTTTGGTGCAAAACTTCCTCTGGAACATTCACACACACACACACACACACACACACACACACACACACACACACACACACACACACACACACACACACACACACACACACACACACACACACACACACACACACCAAGCATTTAAAGGCCATTTTCCCCGCTAAAGCAGGGATTAGCCTTGCGGGCCCCATGACAATCTTCTCCACTTTACCCTGTTTTCTGCATCTTCCCTTCTTAATCCCCTTGCCTACATTTCCTCTTCCACCACATTTAGCCAAGTTTTTCTCGGTCTTCCCCGTCCTCTACTTCCGACTACACTCATTTCCAACACTCCTCTCACCCAGTCACTTTCATCCTTCCTCAACACATGACCCAACCATCTCAACCTGTTTCTCTTCACATCCTCCATCACATACTCTATTCCCATCATCTTCCGCAAGTCATCATTTGTCTTCCTCTCTCTCAACGATACTCCACACATCCACCAAACCATTCGCATTTCCACCCTTTCCAGCCTTTGTTGCTGCTCCATGTTCAGTACCCATGTCTCACTCCCATAAATCATCGTACTCCTCACACATGTAGCATACACCTTTCCCTTCAGCCTCAACGACACTCCCCTCTTCGTCAGCACACCACTCAGTTCCCGAAACTTCTTCCATGCACATCTCACTCTAGCAACCGTCGAAGAGTCTGATCCACCTTCTCCATTCCGCATGTCTCCGAGATAGCAAAATGTTTTCACCCCTTCCAGCTTCACACCATCTCCAAGATCCAACTCAACAATTCCTTCATCTGCTGCTCCCTCGATGCACACCTTACACTTGAATGTAGCTGCCACACTGGTTAATGACCCTCTCACCCCACTACATTTTCGATGAACCCATTCAGCACACATTGTACACTGAATGGAGTTCACTCCGACACCCTTCCTGCACACAGCACACGGCCACTTCCCAGTCCTTTCCACCTCACCACATGCTTTACCACTTGCCATCACCTTCGTCTTTCCGATATTCACCTTCAAACTTTTTGCCTCCATACATTCCTTCCACTTGTTCATCTTCTCCTTCAGTCCATCCATACTCTGCAATCAACACCAGATCATCTGCATACAGCAGCTCCCACGGTAAACCCTCCTTTACCCTCCGAGCCAGCACCTCCATCACAACTACAAATAGAAGTGGACTTAGTACCGACCCCTGGTGCACTCCTACCCTCACCTCAAACTCACCACTGTTCCCATCCTTCGTCCTTACAGCTGTGTGTGCTCTCTCGTACATGGCCATCACTACTCTGATCAACCATTCCTCCACTCCTAACTTCCTCAATGCCCATGTCATAACTTCACGTGGAACCCTATCAAATGCTTTCTCCAGATCAACAAACCCAAAAAACAACTTCTTCCTCTTCTCCATGTACTTCTCCTACAACTGCCTGACAATATAAAAAATGCATCTGTCGTTCCTCTTCCTGACATAAATCCAAACTGCATTTTGTCAATCTTTACCTTCTTCCTTATCCTCTTCTCCAACACCCTTTCCAATACCTTCATTCCATGCTCCAATAACTTTATTGCTCTATAGGAGCCACAGTCCAGAGGGTCACCTTTCCCCTTGTACAGAGGGACGAGGGTACTCAGTTCCCAATCCACTGGAATGCGGCCTTCTTTCACCACCAGATTACAGATCTCTGTCATTCTCTTCACACCCCAACTTCCCGCTGCCTTCAACATATCTCCCACAACTCCCGTCGGCCCTCCTGCTTTTCTACTCTTCATTGCTCTTATAGCTTTCTCAACTTCCTTCTCAGTTATCTTCTCTGCTGTCCTAAAACCGGGTTACTCTCGATGTTGCTATCCCATTCATTTTCTACATTCAACAGCCTTTCCATATATCTCTTCCATCTTCCTTTAATTCCATCTGAATCCACAACTATTTGTCCCACTTCATCCTTCAAGCAACTCACCCCCGTCACATCAAATCTCTCTCTCGATATCTGCTTTGCAATCCTGAATACCGCTCTCTTACCCTCCTCCGAATCCAAGCGTTCTCCAAACATTTTCCTATGGGCCTCCTGCGCCTTTGCAACCTCTTTCTTTGCAGCCTTCTTGGCTTCCTTATAACTTTCATGTGCTGCCTCTTCTTCCACCGTATCCTTTGCCTTTTGCCATTCCTTGAACTTCTTCCTCTTCTCTTCAATCGTCTTTCCAACTTCATCACCCCACCACCCCACTCTGGAACATTACAGGAACAATATAACATCATATAGGCTATCTGGCATTTTGCACTCCTCGGATTATCCATACTTTGATGAAATCAGCATAAAAACAAACTTGAAGGGGGCGCCACGGGCAAGGTGTTCGAGATAGAGCAAAATGGTTTCAAGACTTTAGGTGGGGAATGACCTCAAGATTATGCATAAAAAAATTTGTCGTCTTAGCTCTCAAAGTTTGGGCGGTCGTATGATTTTTATGTCAAAATTCACAATTTTCTAAGTTTTTGACCTTGTGACCTTGACCTTGGGACGAAAATGAAAAATCGGACAACGACAAGTTTTAGATAATTCATTTTGCTATTCAAATACTGAAGAACCCATTCCATTCAGTCAATTCCTTAGGAGAAGATAGATTTTTAATCCGACTACCCCATAAAAATGACTATTTCTTGGGCGTGGCTCCACCCACAATGGGCGTAGCATGCCCTCATCCAGGAAAACACAACTAGACATTGATATCGAACACATAACCAAGTTTCATCAAGATCGGATCAAAGTCCACGGAGTTATGCTCTGGACAGACAGACAGACAGACACACAGACATAACTAATATAGTGGTCACTCTGGCTGGCGCTCGTGAACCAACAGACAGAGACACACACCCATAATGAATATAGTGGTCACTTTCTCGTGAACCAAAAGTTGTAGTACTCGAAGAGCACTACTTGCATACCAACTTTCATTCGAAACAGTTGAAAACCCGAGGAGCTCGATGCCCAATTTATTGATTTTTTTGACATTTTCTAAGTTTGTGACCTTGTGACCTTGACCTTGGGACGAAAATGAAAAATCGAGCTCCGTGGGGCTATGCAGGTGCCATTGGGCTAGCCAAATACCGAAACCCCTGCCAGATTCGACAAACCCCCTCAGAGAAGATGTAACTTGAAACCGGCTACCCCCTAAAAACACATGTTTTTTTGGGTGTGGCTCCACCCATAATGGGCGCAGCACACCCATTCTCTGGAAAACACAACTAGATAATGATACAAACCTCGCACCCTAATTTTATCAAGATCGGATCAAAACCCACGGAGCTATGCTCGGGACAGACAGACACACACCCATAACGAACATAATGGTCACTTACTGGCTCGTGAACCAATTATGCTGCATGCCATTTGTATATATTAATATATCTGACAAACTAGGAATTGAATACGCCTTTCTGTCCCGATATCGTAAGCCTTTGTAGAGATCAACCTTCTACTGAGATGCCTATGTATAACTCCCATTTCTACTTTGAAAAGGTTTTGAAGTTTAAACTGTGCAGATTCAATTGCTCGTTGCTTCAGTCCATTGCTTCATAACACTGAGTCAGTCTCGTAAAATTATTTTACCAAAATATTGGAAAATGATCACTGATTTAATCGATCGCTTTTATGTCTGTGCGACCATAAATGAATGCTCTACGCCAACTGCTCTAAAATTCTTACCTACCATGGTTTATTCTTTTCATTTTCATTTCTCTAGCACACATCATACTGTGACTCTTTAATGTTTTTAATATCCTAGCAAACGCTACAAGCTGTACCTGAAAGTTATTCGACTTCTTTCAAGATGTTCAATTCAACATACAAACTCTATTCACACAGGTAAGATCACACCTACCTGTTCAAAGCGATTTCATTTTTCACTTCATGCCTTCGAGATGTGAAAAAACATACTTGAGCAGTTAATGCAACTTGGCGAATTTCCCAGTAATTTCTGTGGGAGCAGCCATGCCATTAGAGGTGCTTGATTGGCTTTGAAAAAGCATGTGACATTATTTTGCATTTCAAAACCAATCCGATTATTTTTTGATTTCCTTGTAGTTTGCAATGGTTTGAATTTGTCTTGTCTCATGTACGCAGCAGTTTTCGGAAGACTGACTGCACATGCTGTTGGCTTCATGTGTTGGCTTAATATGTGCTTGTCTTTTTCTTTTTCTTTTTTCATAACATAAGGTCTTCCATGAGCAATGAGCATTTTTTTTTTATGCAAATAAAATTGGCATCTACAGATGGTTTAAAATGATGTGCAACCTTTTATTTTCCTAAAATTTTGTTTGTGTCTAATAATACACATGATTAGTTTCAATTTTTGTTTAATATTGCAAAAAAGTATTTCAACAAGCAATAGGAGGTGATGTCCTAGGTAGTTGAGAAAGTGCTCAATCCAAGCACGGAACCTGGATGGAAGCTGCTACTCAGACATTGAAGTTGTCGATGAGAACAAGGTGGTATACATCTGATATTTGGTCTAATATTTTTCAACTCATGTGCGGTGTGTAGGTTGTTTTCTTAGACCTTAGCTTTGTGGGACGCCCATAGATGGTAGTCGGAAGGAGACAGTCCAGGGAATAAGAAGCCATGGGTTGGCGGTCCATCGAGAAATGACCATGAGACGTATGCGGTGGTGCACAGTCTTGCTGAAATATGACTGAATTCATTCGTGATTTCTTGCTTCCTCCTCAGTGCCAGAAGGAATTTTCTCTGCAGCGTGTCCACGTATCTATTCTGTGTTCACTGTCCCTGTTTGTCCGTCTTTGTTCACAAAGAAGAAAGGTCTTATTATACCACTACGTCCAATTGCAAACCAAACCGTTACTTTCGCCATAGAAGGTGGTAGTTCCATGTTTGTGCGGTTGGTGTTCCACCCAAAATCGCATGATCTGTTTGTTCATGTGACTGCTGAGATCAAAGTGGACCTCATCACTAAAGATGTTGTCTCAAAAATCCTGCTCTTCTTTATTCTGCTGCGCAATGGTGGTGCAAAATTTGAACCTCTCGCCTCCCTCTTATTTATTTTGGTCTGGTGGAGTACAGAGAATTTGTCTGACATGATTGAAAATTCTATGGAAGAAAAGGTACAGTCGGCAGTTGCTGCAAGGTAGAGGTGCATAGACAGCACACATGGACATGGTACAAATGGGTAGGTTTGGATTTGTAAAGGGACTCTCCGTGGGTGTGGGTGTGGGTGTGTGCGTGCCTGCATGCTTGGTTATGTGTGTGCGGTGCGTGGGATTCGCGGGCACTCAAACCAAACTCGCACCCGGACTAATAGTGTGTGGTGCCGTGGTGGAGGTTATGCGGCCATCTGATGAACCATGTGCTCGGGCATGTGGGGAGCAGACGTGCTGCAGCGCCGAAGTCATGCGGGACTTTCTGCAGGTATGGGTAAAGTTGAGCGTGCTGGTGAGAGTCTGTCCACATGGTTGAGTGGAAGGACGAGTATATCGCCGGAACACGTGCACTGTCGGCATGACCTCCAAGGAGGTTGGAGGGACATGTATTGGCGGGGCTGTTAAGGACTGACAGTTTATTTAAAACGCTTCCCCAGAGTGTAGTATGAACAAATCCGATTCAGAGTGAGCCGGCCAGAGGGAGGTCAAAGGTTTCTGCAAGCATGAAGAGGGGTGTAGACAGCACACGGACGTCGGACATGGTACATATAGGTAGATTTTGGATTCTTCAATGGACTTTCCGTGGGTGTGTGCCTTTGTTTTTTTTAAGTTTCTTCAACCGTTTCATTGGGAGTGCTTGCTGGAGTGCTTAAGCCACTTGGCGAGTGCTCTACAAGCTTTGATCTCTATAGGCTTCCATGGCGATACCATTGCTCGGTTCTCCGTGGGGACATCTCCATAGTTAGGAAGGCAAAATAAATTAGAGGATTATAACGAGTTCAAGAGAGTTTTGGAAAATGGTTTCAGTGGCTACAAAATGCAAAGCAATAAATCCGCACACCATAGCATGGGTAGCCAAGGGGTACGCAAGCTCTCTCTAAGCTGTCTAGCCTGGGTTTGAATCCCCACCCATCTCTAAACTGTCATCCTGGTGTTTCACAGGCAGGGTGATTCATCAATGTGTGTGTGCCATCTCTCAGGTGGATGTTAAACTCCCTCCCACCCCTCTCCCTCTCACCTTTCTCCCTCTTTCTCTAACCATTCTCCCACCCCTCTCCGTCTCACTTGCACCCCTCCTTCTCTCTCCCACCCCTCCCCCACCATCTTCCACCCCTCTCTCACTCTATCTCCCACCCCGTCCCACTCTCTCTCTCCCACCCTCCCCCACTATCTTCCACCCCTCTCCCACACTCTCTCCCACCCTGTCCCACTCTCTCTCCCACCCCGTCCCACTCTCTCTCCCACCCCGTCCCACTCTCTCTCCCACCCCGTCCCACTCTCTCTCCCACCCCGTCCCACTCTCTCTCCCACCCCGTCCCACTCTCTCTCCCACTCTCTCTCTCCCACCCCGTCCCACTCTCTCTCTCCCACCCCGTCCCACTCTCTCTCCCACCCCGTCCCACTCTCTCTCCCACCCCGTCCCACTCTCTCTGCCACCCCTCTCCCACTATCTTCCATCCCTCCCCACTCTCTCTGCCACCCCTCCCCCACTATCTCCCACCCCTGTCCCACTCCGTCTCCCACCCCTGTCCCACTCCGTCTCCCACCCCTGTCCCACTCCGTCTCCCACCCCTGTCCCACTCCGTCTCCCACCCCTGTCCCACTCCGTCTCCCACCCCTGTCCCACTCCGTCTCCCACCCCTGTCCCACTCCGTCTCCCACCCCTGTCCCACTCCGTCTCCCACCCCTGTCCCACTCCGTCTCCCACCCCTGTCCCACTCCGTCTCCCACCCCTGTCCCACTCCGTCTCCCACCCCTGTCCCACTCCGTCTCCCACCCCTGTCCCACTCCGTCTCCCACCCCTGTCCCACTCCGTCTCCCACCCCTGTCCCACTCCGTCTCCCACCCCTGTCCCACTCCGTCTCCCACCCCTGTCCCACTCCGTCTCCCACCCCTGTCCCACTCCGTCTCCCACCCCTGTCCCACTCCGTCTCCCACCCCTGTCCCACTCCGTCTCCCACCCCTGTCCCACTCCGTCTCCCACCCCTGTCCCACTCCGTCTCCCACCCCTGTCCCACTCCGTCTCCCACCCCTGTCCCACTCCCTCTCCCACCCCTGTCCCCCGCCGTCTCCCACCCCTGTCCCACTCCGTCTCCCACCCCTGTCCCACTCCGTCTCCCACGCCTGTCCCACTCCGTCTCCCACCCCTGTCCCACTCCGTCTCCCACCCCTGTCCCACTCCGTCTCCCACCCCTGTCCCACTCCGTCTCCCACCCCTGTCCCACTCCGTCTCCCACCCCTGTCCCACTCCGTCTCCCACCCCTGTCCCACTCCGTCTCCCACCCCTGTCCCACTCCGTCTCCCACCCCTGTCCCACTCCGTCTCCCACCCCTGTCCCACTCCGTCTCCCACCCCTGTCCCACTCTCTCCCACCCCTGTCCCACTCCGTCTCCCACCCCTGTCCCACTCCGTCTCCCACCCCTGTCCCACTCCGTCTCCCACCCCTGTCCCACTCCGTCTCCCACCCCTGTCCCACTCCGTCTCCCACCCCTGTCCCACTCCGTCTCCCACCCCTGTCCCACTCCGTCTCCCACCCCTGTCCCACTCCGTCTCCCACCCCTGTCCCACTCCGTCTCCCACCCCTGTCCCACTCCGTCTCCCCCCCCTCTCCCACTCCCCCTCCCACCCCTGTCCCACTGTCTTCCACCCCTGTCCCACTCCGTCTCCCACCCCTGTCCCACTCCGTCTCCCACCCCTGTCCCACTCCGTCTCCCACCCCTGTCCCACTCCGTCTCCCACCCCTGTCCCACTCCGTCTCCCACCCCTGTCCCACTCCGTCTCCCACCCCTGTCCCACTCCGTCTCCCACCCCTGTCCCACTCCGTCTCCCACCCCTGTCCCCCTCCGTCTCCCACCCCTGTCCCACTCCGTCTCCCACCCCTGTCCCACTCCGTCTCCCACCCCTGTCCCACTCCGTCTCCCACCCCTGTCCCACTCCGTCTCCCACCCCTGTCCCACTCCCTCTCCCACCCCTGTCCCACTCCGTCTCCCACCCCTGTCCCACTCCGTCTCCCACCCCTGTCCCACTCTATTTCCCCTCTCTTTCCTCCCCCCCCCCCTCCATAATATTCCAATCAGTGAAGTGACAGGTTGTATTTGTTTGTGGTCAGTAAATGAGAGCTATTTGGCACAGCCGCAATCAAGGGTGAGAGACATGATTGGCATTACGTTTAAGGATATGTTTATTTGCACAGCATCAGCATATAGTAATTACTTGCTTACTAAATGGTTCATATTTTGTTTGCTCTTGCCAGCTACCTGGGACTTGGTTTGATGTCTGCAAGACTATCTGTTCTTGGTGGAGTGGAGAGTCTTGCTGGTAAATATTCCACATTGTACTATGTATGGCCAGTGATTATACCAACAGCTTTTATTTGGTGAACGATGTATCCATCCAGACCAGTTTTTCTTCCCTCTGTGTGGCAACCTCTGAACTATTTTTAGCCCATCCGCCTGCACGGCAGGAGACGGGGTTTCGCAATTGTGTGTGTCATCAATTTTTACCAAGCCCTTATTGTGAGAATATGAGAAGACTAATGAATAATTTGGTCAAAACGGCAGTCACAATGAGAAATAGGCCTTGTCAATGCGAGACGGCTGGGTTTTGAAATCACTTCCATGTTTTTATTTATTTACCATTTGAGTTTGTGTGTTTGTCATGCTCGGCCATAACCTGCTTTTGTCTCATTATTACTATTTCAGCTTTTGTCATCAAATTTTCAACAAGCCTTTATTATGAGAATATGGAGAACACTGATTAATAATTTTTACCTGTTTGTTTGTTTGTTTTTCACTGTTGTTTTCAGCAAGTTTAGTTAGTACAAAGCAGACGCAGATGGGCTATGCATTATGAGATGATTTCTAGTTGTAACTGTAATTCTTTTGATGTTTTTGCAATTCAAGGTAATGTTATTTTCTTCTTGTATTTCACAGTGGAAAATGGACGGAGGCTTTTGAGCCCGTGCCTACCATCCCAGTACAAGAGCACCTGGGTTCATGCAGGGATACCATACAAAATTGGAGGGGTCAAAGGAGGTACCTTGTCTTTATCCATGTTTGTCCTGCTATAATTTCGAGTTTCCATGTGAAAAACATCAGACAAAGGCATCCCCTCTTCCCCATCCACCTTCGCAGCCACCCAAAAGAAAAATACCTCCCAACAACCTGGATGCTATTTTATTTATTGAGTCAATTTTGATTTCCATTTTCATGAGATAATCTAACAATAGCATGTATATAAAAAGCTTGTAATTCAGAAACCTTTGCTACATTGAATTGATAATCTTGGAAACCACTTTCAAGCTCCAACAGCAACTCGTACTTTTAGGGCCTCGGAGATTGTGCATATGCTCTTAAAGATTGGAAGGTAAATCACCTGAATGGTCATCGCCCCTTCTCCTCACCCATCCTTTTTCCATACCCTCACACAGCAAGCTTTAAGTTGTGCTCCCAACGAGTGGAAAAGATCATCGAGGAAAAAGTCGACCATCCCAATGAGTTGAAGGAGCATGTATTTTATGCTTTCTCATACTATTTTGACAGAGCCGTCGACGTCGGACTTATCAGTAAGTGCAGACTTTTTTTATTTATTTGACTTCCTATAAACCTTACCAGCTTCTTTACAAAAATTTGCATCCTAACATAGTCTTTATTTTATAACCCTTCTACATTTTCTGGCCAAAGCTGATGAGAATGGTGGAACTCTATTGGTGAAAAATTATGAAGACAAAGCAAAAGAAGGTGAGCAAATCTATTGTTTTTTGGGGGTTTTAAAAAATTTATTTATTGATTGATTTTTTTTGGGGGGGCTACATTCTGATGTGTACTTTTATCTATTTTTACTTGTGCATACCTTTGTGAATGACACATAACTTTAATAATGAGTACGAATAATCATTTGTTTTTTCAAATGTTGTTCCTTTTATTTTACCCAAATAAAACTAACATCTACACTCTACAGGATAGCCTGGAGGTATGCTCACTCTCCTTCAACCTTCAACCTTCAACCTAGCCTGGGTTTGAATATTGGCTCAGATATAAATTGTCATCCTGGTGTTCCATGGGCAAGGCAATGCATTAACTTGTGTGCCGTTTACATCAAAATGGGTATCCCTTCAGCTAGCATAAGTTGATGGATGTTAAGAATCCCACGGTGTCCTTTCCGAAGAATGGATGACTTATCGCCAGCTTCCTGGCCAAATTCAAAGTTACTGTCACCTTCAATCTGGCCTGGCTACCCTTCTCCTGAAAGACTTGGGCCTAATATATTCCCTGGGCAACCCCATAATAAGGTGGAGTTAATTGGTGCCAAAGTAGTATTCATAGTTGTGGTAGGAGTAGTTTTGTTGTTTAGTTATGACATTAAAGGCTTATACAGTGCTGTTGTTACTAAAGAACCTATATCTGAACTTTTTTATTTTCAGATTAATTTTGGTATGTTCCCTACATGTGACATTTTGGAAACAACTACAAACTTCGTTCTCTCAGTTGAAAGTTACAAATTACATCCAATTTGTCCGTGAGTCATTAGCGATTTCCTCTCCTCTGCAATTTCCAACAAGAAAAAGAGCAATCAGAGATTGCAGACCCTCGCCAGGACTTGTTTTGTGTGTTGTATTTTGTGTGGCGTTTGTGTACTGGTATGTTACGTAATTAATAAGAGACATGACTGGAACTGCCACTTTATAATTGCTGGCAGTGATGACCAGGTATGAAGACGTCCCGCTTTGCAACCCCGCTTTCAGACACTTGACCCTGGCCCATGACATTTATTATTATTATTATTATTATTATTATTATTATTAGTGAATTCAGAATAGGATTAAAATAAATTCAATTGAAATCAAATGGGAGACTAAATAGGTACAGTCCTGCATTGGAGTCATCAGAAGGAACTCAAACAAGCAAAAAGCAAAGATGAAGTCATCAGGAGGAACCTGAATAAGATTCACATTTCAACTGCTGCTCCTCTACCCACAAACCCATCCAGGCACCACCAAGTGAGCCTTATTCAAAAAAAAAGAAAAAAAAATCAAAGAGAACCCAAATCCAAAAAATTAAATAATTCTGGCTCCTAAACCGTGTCCGATCAGGTTGACATTTAAAATATGTATTCCCCATCATTACTAGATCATAATTGTGGTTTCACGTTGATTGATTAAGCGGTTCAAGAGAAATAATTTTTTTAAAGATTCTCGCTCAATCCAATATGGCTGCCAGACCATGTGACATCAATTATTCATGAATACCCTGGTATCCCCAACGCTTGGGGAACATTTGTGTGAAGTTTCCCCTCGATCTGTCCAGCTGTCCTGGAGAAGATTTTTTTTATCGGTTTAGGGTAAATCCAAAGCGGGTGCCAAACCATGTGACCGATGACATCATATGTGTGAAACTTTTGTTCCTCATGGATAGGCGGTCATACGTGTAAAGTTTCACCTCCATCTATTGATCCACTTCAGAGAAGAAGATTTTTGGAGTTTTTTTTTTTGTTTTGAAAAAGCAATATGGCTGCCGAATCACATGACCAATGACATTATCAAATTTTTCTCCGTGGATCATTTTATCCCTTGATGATCCTCAAAATTTTTCATACTGATCAGATGTGGCGTTCTACATATGCAATTATGACATCATAATGAAGGCACCGATGATTTCATTTTTAAAAATCACACTTATTCCCCGTGACGAGTGCTTGCCATGTGCCAAGTTTCAATTTTTTTCCTTGGTGTGGTTTCAGAGATGGATGTCCAATGATTTTCCATTTTCCAAACATGGCTGCCACACCACATGGCCTATGACGTCATAATTATCAATAGAACATTCTACATAATTTGTCATTCCTATGGATTAAATTTCGTCAATCCGACAAGCAGTTGCGGAGAAAAATACTAAAGTTCTGTGCGGACAAACACACAAACAAATGGATCCAAATGCAATATCCTCTCCTTCGGTGAGGGTAATGAGCAAAAAGCAAAGATGTCATCAGGAGGAACCTGGATAGGATTTGGGTTTCAGCTGCTACTCCTCTGCCCTCAAACCCATCCAGGTACAGCGAAGTGAGCCTTATTTTAAATAAAAAAATACAAAATCAAAAAGAACCCAGATTCAAGAAATAATTAAATAATTCTGGCTGCCACACCATGCATCCGATCAGGTTGAAATTTACAACATATATTCGCCATCACTACTAGATCATAACTTTGAACTTTCATGGCAATTGATGAAGCAGTTCAAGAGAAATAATTTTTTTTTGAAGATTTTTGCTCAATCCATTATGGCTGCCAGACCATGTGACATCAATTATTCATGAATACCCTGGTATCCCCAAGGCTTGCGAACACTTGTGTGAAGTTTCCCCTCGATCTGTCCAGCCGTTCTGGAAAATAAGATTTTTTTAATAGGTTTTTGGGTAAATTCAATATGGCTGCCAAACCATGTGACCAATGACGTCATATGTGTGAATGTTTTGTTCCTCATGGATAGGCGGTAAAACTTGTAAAGTTTCGCCTCGATCTGTTCAGCTATTTCAGCGAAGAAGATTTTTTTCAGGTTTAAAAACAAACAAACAATTTGGCTGCCAAATGACGTGACCGATGACATCATTGATATTATTTTATTTTCTTTTTTCTTTTTTCCGTGGACCAATTTATCTGTAGATAACCCTCAAAATTCTTTATACTGATCGGATGTAGCGTTCTACATTTGCAATTATGATGTCATAACGAAGGCACCTATGACGTCACAAAAAAAATCACCCTTATTCCCCATGAGGAGGACTTGGAATGTACCAAGTTTCCATTTTTTCCTTGGTGCAGTTTTGAGATAGAGGTCCAAAGTTTTGCCGTTTTTCCCACATGGCCACCACACCATGTGACCAATGACATCATAATTATCATTACAACATTCTACATGAGTCGTCACCCCTACAGTGGAAATTTAGTCTCGATCTGACAAGCAGTTGTGAAGAAAAAATCGAAAGTTCTGTGCAGACAGACAAACAAACAAATGAAAAATCACTCATAGAGTGACAACTTGACAAAACAGCACAAAGTAGAATGGCAGTCGGTCGAGTGCATACCTCTGCCAGGTGGAACAATTTACATTTTGTATCCCACTGATGGGCTTGATCCGAACCAAAATCTAATCCGCTTGTTCTTGTCACCTATTCAAATCATCCACCTTGTTTTGTCATAACTTATCCACAACTTTTTTGAGATATAGTGATAGATTTCGTTTTTGGTCCTATCAATTTTAGAATTTAGGCCTGTGTTGACCTTTTTACCTTTAAAATCAATTGGTAGTTTAATTCAGCGACCTGACAAGAAAATGCTCTTCAAATTTCAAGTCAATCGGATTAAAATTGAGGATTTTATAAATGTGGCCTATGTTGACCTTTTGGTCTATGTTGAGCTCTTGGCCTATGTTTACCTCAAAATTAAAAGGTGGTTGAATTTGGTGATCTGATATGCAAATGCTCTAAAAATTTCAAGTCAATCGGATGAAAATTGAGGATTTTAGAAAATTTTGCCAAAATTGGCCTTTTGGCCTATGTTGATCTCAAAATTAATAGGTGGTTGAATTCAGCAACCTGTTACGCAAATGATCTTCAAATTTCAAGTCGATCAGATTAAAATTGACAATTTTAAAAACAATTTCCAAATTTGGCCTATTTTGGATTGAGCTTATGGCCTATGTTGACCTTTTGACCTAAGATAACCTGAAAAGGAACAGGTGGTTGAATTCACTGACGTGATATGCACATCCTGTTCAAATTTCAAGTCAATCGGATGAAATTTGAGGCTTTTAGAAAATTTGCCTCAAATTGGCCGATGTAGACCTTTTTGCTCGACCAAATTTTACGAAACTTAAATGCGAGACCGTCGCAGGGTCGGTGACATTCATCTCTGAAAATTTCAGAACGATCGGTTGAGCGGTTTGGGCTGGAGATAAACGGACAGACACACAAACAAACAAATGGAGGCGATCAACATACTTGTCAAAAAAAATTTTTTGGGTCAAGTAATGAAAAATCACTCAGTAACACTTGGCGAAACAGAACAGCACTCGGTAGAGAGCATATCTCTGCCAGGCTGAACCATTTCCATTTTTTCCCCCACAATGATCGGTCGGATCTGAATCCGGACTTTAACCAAAATCAAATCGGCTTGTTCTTGTCACCAAACCAACTCGTCTACATAGTTTCGGTAGAGAGCATATCTCTGCCAGGCTGAACCATTTCCATTTTTTCCCCCACAATGATCGGTCGGATCTGAATCTGGACTTTAACCAAAATCAAATCGGCTTGTTCTTGTCACCTAACCAACTCGTCTACATAGTTTCGGTAGAGAGCATATCTCCGCCAGGCTGAACCATTTCCATTTTTTCCCCCACAATGATCGGTCGGATCTGAATCCGGACTTTAACCAAAATCAAATCTGCTTGTTCTTGTCACCTAACCAACTCGTCGACATAGTTTTGTCACAACTCGTCCACAACTTTTTGAGATATCATGTGAGACAGTTTTTGGCCCCATCTCTTAATGGTGAGAATCACTTTAAAAATTCTCGTATCTGGATCTGGATTCGAATCTTCACCAAAATTGAATCAATTTGTCCTTGTCACACTCCCAACCTGTCCACAAAGTTTCTGCGGAATCCATCCATATTCAAGACCTTTGAAATATTTTTTATACCCATCCCCTGATCTTTGCCTTTCCACAACTTTATCCTGGTGGTCTTTTGAAAGCTCCTTGGGGCTCATGGTTGAGTCTTTGCTGTGAAATGCAGTACTCAGCAGAGGAAACCTACAAGAACATCTGATTTTATTCTGAAATAATCATAATCACTCGAATTTAACACAGGTGGAGGCCAATTCACTTGGTGTGTGATTTTGAAGGTGATTGGTTACACTTGAGTTAATGTACAATTGCAATTACAAGGGGTGGACACTTATCCAACCAAGATATTCTAGTTTTGTATTTTAAATTAATTTTCTGAAGTTTGTAGAATTTGTTTTTCCTGGCTTTAAGGAAACAAAATGTTTAAAATTTGAAAGGGGGTATAGACTTTCTATAGGCACTGTAAATTAGAAAGTGCAAATTGAAGATTGTTAATCTTGCATTTCTTGCCAGTATGTGATGGAATGGAGTTTGGAAATCTTGCTAGCCAGCCTTTCCTGTGCATCGATCTCACGTACGTCTCAACACTGCTACAAAGAGGCTTTGGTTTCCCCAAGCACATGCAGCTGATGGTAAGATGCAGGGTTTTTTGATGGGCTTGAGGGGAAGTTGAAACTCTGTTTCTGACCAGACATCATCACTTATTTCAAAGGAAATCTTGCAGCATTTTATATATGCACTTTGAAATCCTTCTTGTTTCCTTGAGGCCAACCCTTCTTCTCGTTTGTGTGTACGATCGTGCTTATTGTATTTTGTCCTTGTTACCATCAGTTTTTATTTTCTCCACTTTTCACTCCACATTCCTCCTATCCCTCTCAACTATACCCTCTCTTTCATGTCTTAAATATAAAAAGTACAAAAAAAATATACCTTTTCCCTCGCATAAAATACTCCATATAACCATGTGACTTCTTGTACCAACTCTTACAAGGATATACAAGGAAATTATGTGCAGGAGGAGGCCATTTGGCCCATCATGCTTGCACCACACCAATACCAGATTTTTATTAAATCCATCAATACCCCTTCCCTTCATGCGCAGCCTTTTGGCTGCTGGTTACATTCTTGGTTAGGGGTGCGGATATGCCCCTGATGCAGTGCCCCTATTACCAGTACACTGGTACTCATTTCGCTGACCTCGGAAGGATGACGGGCTGAGTCAACCCCCTGGTGTTAATTCAGCGGGAAACGGGGCTTGAATTCAGGACCTTAGGATCCCAAGCCACCACCCTAACCGCTAAGCTAACACCAGGTTTTTAAACCTTACGGAATCTTTATCAAAAAATAAAATCCATAAAAACGGTCTTAAAATGTTACAACTTCCTCTTTCGCACGTGTGGTTCTCTGTATTGTATCATAATTCACTCCTCTCTTTCTTCTTCAAAATGCTGTTCAAAAAATCAATTCGACTTTTCCTTCATCCAGTGTCTAAAACGTCCCACTGTTACAACATTTCTTTTCTACATTCTCTTAATTCACCTTTATTGCATCCCTCGCGTAATGTCTTTAATCGCATCTCCGACTTAAAAAAATGAAAATCCCAGTTTGCAATGCATGTTCATGTTCCATCAATCGTCCTTTTTTTTTCCAACTTCAGTGCCAATTCACCCCACCGCCTTAAATCTACCTCCTCCTAACCCCCACCTGTTATCCCCTCTCCCTTACCCCTCCCATCTTGACCCTCATCTGACCTCCGCTCTTGGCACCTCTTCACTGTCTTCTGTTTCAGTATCAGCTCCTCCTCTGTTGTCCCAAAGTGTGTAGTGTTCTAACATCTGTGGGCTCCATTCTAATCAAACAGATATCTCACTCTCTCAATCAGTACACTCATCACCACAAACATGCTCCTTCCTTCCTCTCATCACACCTTCTCTTCTTCCCAACCTCTCAAATCATGTACCTCCCCTTGCCCGCTCCCTTCTTCACCATACCTCTACCAAGTCTCATCCTTCCCCTCTCCCCACCACTCCCATCGCATGCCTGCTCTCATCGTCTCCCCTCCCTCTCAAAGCAACCTCCACACTCTTTCCCCCTCCAAGCTTCCCTCTCACCTCTCTCAAAAACTCCCCCATCATCCTTCTCTCTCTCCAATCTTCCCCCTCACTCCCCCTTCCCAAAGTCCCCCCCCTCACATCCACAAAGCTGCCACCCCTAACATCCACAAAGCTGCCTCCTCCCCCCACCCTCTCTCTTCCATCTCATCACTCCACCTCCTCCAATCTTCAACTGCCCTCTACCCCCTCTCTTATTACTCCCCAATGTACCTCAACCCAGCACCACTGAGCCTTTTCTCCTCCTCATCCAGCCCTCTCCCCTAGCTCTTCTGCAATCCCCCACACTCTTTCACTAACTCTCATTACCTCCCCCTCTCCTTACCTCCCCTCCCCCATCCCTCGTCCTATCCTCCCCTCCCCTTCCCTGCACCCAAAACCTCCTCCCCTCCCCTGCATCCAAAACCTCTTCCCCTCGCTCTTCCTTAACAATATAGAACTCAAACATCCAGGGCCTTCACTCAAACCTGACAAATCCTTCCATACAGGTTGCCACAGACAAACTAGACATAATCTGCTTAACAGAAACTTTCCTCCTTCACGACGTCTCTGACTCTCTCGTATCTCTCCCTGGTTACTCCCTCCTCCGGTATGACAGACCTGAGCCTCGTCCTGGTGGCGGAGTTGTTCTTTTCATCAAAGATTCTATTCCTTACTCACCACGCACTGCCCTCTCTCCCCCACACCCCCAGGGAATACCTCTGGCTACAGCTTCCCCTCCACTCCCACCTCATGTTTATTTGTGTGTTGTACCAACCACCACAGTGATGAATCCGTTTACATTTCGCTCTCCGAAAACATGGACTAACTCCTATCTTATCATCCCAACTCTCTCTTCCTCATATGTGGTGACTTCAACTGTCATCATGCCAGTTGGCTGGGTGTGGGTACCTCTCTCACCTGCCATGGGACTTAAGCAAAAGACTTCTGTGACTCATTGGGACTGATACAATCTGTCAACTTCCCGACCCGGATCTCACCATCTTGCTAAAAACAGCACCATCTGAGCTGTTACATTTTAAAAACGCTCAGCATAAGCTACCTGTAGCATAATCTACCAGGAACCGCCATGAACCGATAACGTTATCCCCTTTGTCTCCATTGTAACAATAACAAAACACTCGCGGATTTTACCCCGACGCTCGCGGATTGTACCCCGACGCTCGCGGATTGTACCCCGACGCTCGCGGATTGTACCCCGACGCTCGCGGATTGTACCGCGACGCTCGCGGATTGTACCCCGACGCTCGCGGATTGTACCCCGACGCTCGCGGATTTTACCCCGACGCTCGCGGATTTTACCCCGACGCTCGCGGATTGTACCCCGACGCTCGCGGATTGTACCCCGACGCTCGCGGATTGTACCCCGACGCTCGCGGATTGTACCCCGACGCTCGCGGATTGTACCCCGACGCTCGCGGATTGTACCCCGACGCTCGCGGATTGTACCCCGACGCTCGCGGATTGTACCCCGACGCTCGCGGATTGTACCCCGACGCTCGCGGATTGTACCCCGACGCTTGCGGATTTTACCCCGACGCTCGCGGATTTTACCCCGACGCTCGCGGATTGTACCCCGACGCTCGCGGATTGAACCCCGACGCTCGCGGATTGTACCCCGACGCTCGCGGATTTTACCCCGACGCTCGCGGATTGTACCCCGACGCTCGCGGATTGTACCCCGACGCTCGCGGATTGTACCCCGACGCTCGCGGATTGTACCGCGACGCTCGCGGATTGTACCCCGACGCTCGCGGATTATACCCCGACGCTCGCGGATTAAACCCCGACGCTCGCGGATTAAACCCCGACGCTCGCGGATTAAACCCCGACGCTCGCGGATTATACTCCGACACTCGCGGATTTCCATATATTTCCACAGCATTCTCCTGCATTTTCATGAGATTTTCCCCAACATTCACGGATTTTTCGTGGATGAGGAAATCCCCAGAACCTATCCACCCCCCATTTCCCATTGAAACAATGCCCCCACATTCACGGATTAAACATTCGCGGGGTTTTCCCGGAATGTATCCACCGCAAATGTCGGGGTCCTGGTGTACTTCATTTACTTAATGTCAATTTGTAATTTTATTTTCAAAAACGACAATGGCTGTGTTATAACAACATCAATTACACTGCTGTCAACAAACAACGAAGTTTGTAGAGCTCTTGACAAGTGGCTTGAGCACTTAAGCAAGCACTCCAACGAAATGGTTGATGAGGAACGGCTGGCTTGGCAAGCAATAGCAAGGTGATTGGTATTGGGACACAACCACAAAAACAAAAACAAAAACATTGCTAATTTATTAACATTTTCAGATTTCACTCCAGATTTTGACCGTTATTTAGTCCACAAGCTGTGATCCTCAAATCCGACTACTTTAATCGATTATATACTTTAATTGCTCCATGAGAGGTCATTGTGGAAAATAGCCAAGGCTACAAACAAAATGTGCATTACCTCTCTTCCTTTGCATGAGTTGTAATCAAAATGTACCTTTGTTTCCTCAAAACGGAACCTTCATTCACTAATAGAAGCTGCATTGTTCAGTCTTTAAATGTACACCAGAGGCCTGTGCGGTCTGTTCCAAGGCAAAGCGTTTTTGAGCAGGTCACAACAAAGCTCAAGACCCCTGCAAGGGAGAGCAGGCTGACCATGGATAGAACCTGTTTTTGTTTTAATTAAATAAGGTCATTAATTATCTTCAAAAAGGGGTGTTTAAATTTACACAAACACCCAGTTTTCATTCATGCACTCATTTGGAGTTCCCTTGGTATGCATGCAAAGTTTTGGGCCACGAGGTTTTCATGGTTTTGGAGTCATGGAGGAGACACACACACGCACGCACACACACACACTGACATTTATTATTATATTGATAAAGATATTACAGTGCTTTTTTTTCCCCGCAATTTGATGCCGAAGGTCAATACTATCATCTTTTATGGCAATCATGAAAATTCAATATGAACTGCATTTCTCGCACACTTTTGTCATCTCACTGATGGGAAACGTCTTTGAATGCTGCCAAGAACATCACAAGTTTTGTTTTTGAGTTCATGTTTCATGCCTGTCTGGTTTTGACGGACTTTGGTTGATCATGTCTTGCACATTTGCTGGTGAATGTGATGTTGATGGTCTCAAAGATCATTTGGTATCCTTAACTGAACCTGTAGTAATTGACTCCATATGACATTTCTTTGTCACATGGAGTACAATATTTACCGGGCGTAGTGGCGTGCGTCTGTAATCCGGCTACTCAGAGGCTTGGGTTGGAGGATCGCTTGAGGACGGGCGCTCTGCGCTGGGCCTCGCTATGAGAGGGTGGAGGGCAGCCCAGAATCATGGTGAAACCCAATCCTTATCCCTGTGTCGTAAGAGGCGACCAGGGTTGCGTAAGGAAGGGCATCCGGCGTAAAACCTGTGCCAAATCAGTATGCGGATCATAATGGATGATCTGCTGTGGCGACCCCTAACGGGAGCAGCCGAAAGAAGATCAACAACATAGAGTACAATATTTCAATTTTCCATCCATAATAAGCTTGAAAGCTCATCATCTTTTTTTTCGGTTTAAAATATAGAAATATTTGAAAGGGTGTGTATTAAAGCTGTAAAATATCAGTTGTTGTTCTTTCCCCGTTCTCGTACTATGTACACCAAATGAACGATGTGAAACTGAGGTTTTATCCTTGTATGATTTTTTTTTTCTTTCGATACAAGACTGAGGCTCATACAAGAGCGGTGTGTCAGACGATAAAATATGCGAACCTGACAGTGGGGCCACAATTTTACACAATAATCAAGGGAGTGGCAAACAGTAAAAGAGGAGCAGAGGAGACACAGTGTAATGTGCAAGTTCGTGTGTTTGAATAGCTAAATGTGATATGGGTAGAAAGATTACAGGTAGGCATGAGGGACGACATGAGATAGTAGTTGGTGTTGGGGGATGTTAATGTTGCTAACGTTGGTGCATTTGATATCACGAATGACAATTTAATATGTGACAATGTTTATAAACTTGTGCATTTTTCTCCCCCATGGCCACTAGTTAGCGAAGAAGGTGAAAGATGTTGAGACGAGCTGGGCATTGGGGGCTGCTTTCCAGTCACTCCAGATGTAAACATTATGGAAAGGCATCGGTTCCAGCTGCACGACCCTGAGATGTATACAGCAGAAGGACATCCATTGTTTTTCACAACAGCACAAATTAAAGGGCTACATTAAAGTAATGATTTTGCACTGCTCAACTGATAGAATATCAAACCCACATTGGTTTTGATATTCTATCCGTTGACATTGAGTGTTATATTTATCTGAAATATTTTTTACCATATTGGAGGAAATTCTATTTAGTGACTGTTTTGGTTGTGCTGTTAATAAGATCAAAGTTGGCTTTGCTTTTGCTTATAATTAAGAGGGGAAGTGGTGATGCTTGCAATGTGTGCTCCAGGTAGAACTTCAAAATGATGACTTTTTTTTGAGAGGAGACGAGTGAGATTGCATTGTCACCATCAGCTGCACAGCACTCAGAATATTCAACATTAAATCAGTTCCTCTATATAGGAACAGATCAGGTAAAGGTTGAGCAATCTCAAATTATTTACAACGAGCAAGGTACCCGTGCTATGCATGGGAGGGGGCTGGACAGCTGGTTTGCTAAGGGCTTGGGCAAAAAAATTACTGTAGCTGACCCCAACAGAAGTAAGGTGGGTAATATTTATATGATGTCACAATAGCAAATTCCGAATCCGCGAATGTCACGGATGGAAATACTCAAATAATTTCCTGATTCTCTTTTAAACCCAATCTCTATTTTCATTCCAAACAGCATCATTCCAATCACAAATTAATGTTCTACCATTTAATATAACAAAATACAAACACTCGTAAGGTAAACTAATATAGACGCCATTTTCACGTGACATTTAATACAGACGAATCTGCCGGTGGGACAGGGCGGTTACAAAACACTTCATATAGATCGAAAATTAAAATCATAATTGTATTGAGGTATTTATGAAACCTCCCACCCACCTTCGGACATCCGCTGGGACCTCAAAACGTTCCACAGAAGGTTTGCCGGGGTTAGCCTCAAAACTGAGGGAGTAGTTCGGGGCCGGACAGACACTCCTGCTTTATAATGTAGATAGTCGCCATATTTTTGGAAGCAAGCAGGTAGATAATCATGTTGGATTTGATCTCGAATGTGCTCCAACACACGGTGTTTACGTACTGCTAACCATGAGCTGTATTTGTTTGAAATGCTGCATGATTTTGATGAGCCAGCTTTGTACAGTTTTTGCGTCTGTGACATGTTTCTGTTAACCTCTGTACATAGCAAAGTATATGTCATAAAATTATGTTTAAAATCGTTTTCATTTGCACCTCATCCCAATTATTTGTCAAACTTTAATCAGAAAAGTTTTCCCCCCTCGATTGGTATTTGCTTAACGAGAAATTGCTTTTCGTGTGTGTGTGTGTGTGTGTGTGTGTGTGTGTGTGTGTGTGTGTGTGTGTGTGTGTGTGTGTGTGTGTGTGTGTGTGTGTGTGTGTGTGTGTCCAGTGTCAAGGCTTGTGGAGGAGCTGGGACACAGAACGGATTAAGACATAACAGAACAAAAAGTGCAATAGAAAGAGTAGAGGAGAGGAGAGTGGGGTGGGGGGTGGGGTGGTAATATACCAACAGCAGGATTGAATCACAAAATAGAGTGAGACTTATCAAGATATGGAATGTGGAGAAGAGTGAGAGCAAGGGGAGGACACTGGGTGAACAAAATGGAGACAGCCACAAACTCTCAATCATAGAAGTGCGAGGAAAAACTGGAAACACGGGAAGATGTTGGCTTGGCGAGGGTTGATGGGGATAGAAAAGTTCATTATTGTGGATGGGGGATGACATGACATGGTGGTCATCAGTTGTCTTGAAGCCCTGGAGGGAAGAATGAGATTAAAGAGACTGAGGAAGTTGGTTCCATAGGTGGGATAAAAGAGGAACGAATAAGTGGAGGTGAGCAGTGAGTCTGGATTTTGGAGTTTTACCAGAAGACAGTTACTGGCAGACCACGCTCACCCTGCAGAAACATTGCAGGGGCGAGGGGGTGAACTCGACGTCTTTTCAGAGATGCAGAGTGAGATTTGTCAGGATTGAATGACGACCAGTTTGTGATCCTATCAAGGTCTGCAGAAAGTGAAGAGGCTGCTCCTTGTCTGTCTGGAGGATGAGGACAGTCATGGCAGATGGTGGAGTTATCAGCAGAGAGATAAAATTAATTTTTCAGAGAGGAGAGAGAGATCATTGATGAAGATTAGAAATAGGACTGGGCTCAGAACTTGACAGGGAGATGAGATGAGAAAATCCCATTGAGAGCCATGCGTTGGCTACGAGAGTAGAGGAAGCCACTAAGCCATGTATGGATTTGGCATTAGATGCCATTGGCAGAGAGTTTGGAGAGCTAGGTGGGGTGCCAGATTTTATCGAATGCTCGGGATTTGTCTGGAGAGACGGCCCTCATCTCATATCTGACATTGAGGACTCCATCAATTGTTCGGAGAATTGAAGCAGCATGTCCAAGGAAGAGCGACCCTGTCTGAATCCATTGATTATCTGAGATGAGGGTGTTGGAGAAAAGGAAGGATTTGATGTCAACTGTGAAGATGGATTCCACAGCCTGATTATTGGAAGTAAGCTGATAGGTCTGTAGTTAAGGGGATTGGTTTTTGCACCTTTTCATGTAATGCAGTGATGTTGGTTGACTTCCAAGCAGATGGAAGGTGACCGAGGGCAAATTATATAGTGAACAGAGCAGAAAGAGGATGTGCAAGTGTGGGTTTTGTTATCTCAGGTTTTTTCCCTGAAGCAGCAGGACACGTGCACTGATGCTGTCTGGTCCAGTTTCAGAGTCATAGTCAAGGGTTGCCAGAAACTTCCAGAAACAGTTGGGGACGATTGGGAAGGGTGGCTGTGGCTGCAGGGAGCGAAGAGCTGGGGACAATATTTGGATGCAAACACAGAATTGAGGCTTTTATCCTTCTCATGAGTACAGTCAGCTGTGGTGCCATTCAAAGTGAGGGAAGTGAAGGAGGGGTAGTATACTCCAGGGACAGACATAACAAGATGCCACAGACAGATCAACAAAGAAGGTGACAAGTTTGAAAGTTCAGTGTCGAGATTGGCCAGATGTTGTTTTCTGCTTCTTTTGAGAGAGGACACACACTTGGTGCACATTTGTAGAATGATCTGAGGTTGCCTTCGGTTGGATTTGCCTTCCAGATAAAGAAGGCAATTGTTTCAAGGCAACCGCATCACCACAGGATTCAGTTTACCATTGGTGGAAAGAAGGGTATGATAACTGAAGACGAGATGGGATGGAACTGTGTATAAGGGAGAGCAGGTTTCCGGGAAAGAATTCCCAGGCCGAGTTAATATCAGGGACAGTAGATATGGGAGACCAGTCCTGAAGAGAGATGGCTGATTGCAGTCCCTGCCAGTCTGCCTGTTTAAACTGCCAGACTCACCAGCGCTGAGGCAGCTCTCTGAGAATAGCCAGAGTTGTTAACTCTCACGAGCACATGCTCAGGTAAACCAATTGGAGCAAAGGAAACACGGGAGACATTAGCATGATGGTTGGGTCATTACCAATTCAAGAAGGGACGATTTGTTTTTTGGTACAAATCCAGGTCACAAAGTTCAAAGATCAAGTCAGACACATGGAGTCATATAAATCCTTTGCTTCAGTGCTATGCCTGGTGAAAGAGGTACCAACACCCAGCCAATTGAGTTGTTTGAATATCGATCAATCAACACTTTAAGTACCGAAAAAAAAAATGCACTTGTTTTAACGATGTGGTGAATCCAGTTTGCACGTACCATCATAAGGATTGGTCAAGGAAGCATGCTTCAAATTAACTGTGAAATGTTTAAAGAAAAGAGCCAAGGAAGTTATTGTTTGTTTTTGTTAACTTGGGACGTACTTGAGTTTGCGCTTATCATATTGTACCTTGTACATTTTTTTTTCCTCTTACCTTTATTCGGTAGGGGTTAGAAAACAAAAGGCACTGTAAATTTTGTAGTACTGGAGTCATTCTTGGTTCATTGTACTGGAAATATGAGGCTATTTAACGTTTCCACTATTGCACCGCTCGTTTGATATCATTTCTGGTATTTCCAAACAGGTGTTTCGTAGTTGGCAGCTGCATGTCAAGTGAGGTGAGAGGATTGGTGGCATGTTAAAACAACTCAAAAATAAAAAGACAAATTTGACCGATTTTATTTCCATGCTTAACAGTCCCCAGATCATCACATTACCGGGTGGAGGTAAATAATTAGCCTCGCGCCCGTTCCCAAGGGTACGAGAGAAGTTCTTGTAACCGATATAGGCGGAGTCTGCCTGTCAATCTACATCAATATAGTACATCGTTCGTTCTCAGATCTACTGTAA
Organism: Eptatretus burgeri; assembly: GCF_056783735.1. NCBI lineage: Eukaryota > Metazoa > Chordata > Myxini > Myxiniformes > Myxinidae > Eptatretus > Eptatretus burgeri. The sequence continues at coordinate 40,692,816 of NC_140967.1, forward strand.
TATAAATACCCTGACAAGACTCTTATGCCTGGTGTTGGTTTAATGGTTAGGGTCGTGGGCTTGGGATCCTAGGATCCCTGAGTTCAAATCCCACTCGGCTGTTGAAGTAATACCAGGTGGGGTTGACTCTGCCTGTCATCCTTCCGAGGTCGGCAAAATGAATGCCACCTTGCTGGTATCCTGTGTCGGAGTGGTGACCCATCCAGGATTGTGTCCAATAGCCAAGGAGACTGCTGAGGCAGCACCAACGCTCTGCACAGAGTATGGTCCCAATCGATGGATGGATAAGACTTTCCATGAAATTATCTGTCTTCTTGTTTTTCATTTTGTTTTCACTTTGAAAGACGTGTATTTTGATTGCTTAACGGGGGGAGTCACATCCTCCTACCTGATAGAAACATTTGAAATGAAATCTCAAACGCTAACAGCATGAAAGCTCTTAAACTGAGTACGTTCTCGCGAAGTATTTGGTTGTCGGAATGTTGTGGGTCACAATATTTGAAAACGTTCTTGAAGATTATTGTTCCTGAAATAGTGTGTATTTTGTAAATGCTATATTTAGTAGTAGTTGGGTGTCTACATTGTGTGGTTTTACCAGTTTATTGAAAGTTTTTATTTATTATTATTTTTACTTTTTTTCTCCTGTGATTGGCACAAATAGTTTTGAACTCTGTGAGAATCGATACACCAGGAAGCAATTTTAATATGCACTGTCATTGCTTTGTTGAGTTTGACTTTTTCATAATTCCTCGTGTTTTTTAATCACTCAGAATCGGTGCAAGGAAATCGTATCGTGGGATGAAAGGTATTTAACATGTTGCTTCGTCAACACCTTCATTGAGGCCTTGCTATACTGTACAGGGGTCATGCGAACGGAACTAAAAGGCAGTAGGAAAATGTTTTCTCGGTGCAGCTCCGTACATTCTGTTTGATAGGGGAGTGTTTGTGGCATGTTAGCATTTAATTGATGCCCTGTACATTAACGTCGATTTTCAAGGGTGTTTTGTTTTGTTTACATTTGTGAATAAATAGAAATGTGGATAAACTGATTGTTTTGCTGTATTACGCTGAATGTGTCAAAATACACTGCATGAGTTAAATAGGATCCTGTGTTATTTTCTTTCTTTTTTTTATCTTTGCCAATGTGCAATATCATTATACCTGCACACTTACTGCTGCAGCTTGTTTTATTTCTCAACTGTGAAGTCTTGATATTGATCAAAATGCTTTGTTTTTAATGCAGTACTCTCTTCCACATGCCACTTGTGTGCAAAGCACTTGTTTTGCATTCTTTGCCATGGTATTTATTTTTATCTAGTCGTTGCTTACAATATCTGCAATGTTTCACATCTTTGTTATTCTCGCAAATATTCAAAATATGATTTGTAAACAGGTCTTTGGCATGAAGCTCCTGTTGGTCCTCAGTAACCGGCGTCTACAGGAGTTCAATCATTGGTAAAGCGTGCCTATTAGCCAGTGGCTCATGTCTTAACACTACAAGTGTGAATGACGTGACACTAGATAAATTGCATTCCATCCTGCCTGGAGGGGAAAGTGATGAAAGGACCATCAGATGGCTCATGGAACGTACCACATCGGATGGATGTATCAGCTGGAGAGAGAGATAGAGATAGAGATCGAGAGAGAGAGAGATCGAGATAGATATAGAGATGGAGATGTCATGGGGAAGCCAGTTCAGGAAAACATCCTTGCAGCACTAGCTGGTCATTCAGACATGTAGGTGGCTGACAGGATGGAATGAATGGTCTGCAGAGACCTTGCCCTTTGTGAACCCAGGCACTGCCACTGCTCTTCAAGCTCTTCCCTCATTCCTGTCCCCCCCCCCCCCACCTCTCATTATTAAAGTATATTTCCTCCTATTATCTACCCTCAATATTTTGAAGCTTCAGAAATGTGGAATTTATAAATTCAAAATGACCTTTTGTAAGTCTCCTCGTTCAATTATTTGACCCGTCTAACAGAAGAGTGCAGAGGTAGCTCACTGACTTTGAGCTGTGTTGCAAGCGTTCCATTCCCAACCCGACTACAAACTGTCGGGTACTTCACAGATGAAGCATGGTGTTGCTTCGCAGAGTGCGCTCTCCATCAGATGGACATTGGATGTTCAGACTGTTAGCATTTGTTTGGGGATGTTAAAAAAAAAAAAATCCCACAGTATCTTCTCGAAAAGTAGGCAAGTTATTGTCTGCACAAATTATTGTTGAGCACATTCCAAGTTCCTTCCCAGATGAGCTCTAGGCAAATGTTAGCTCTGGGAAACTTGATGGAGACAGACCTGGATGAAATCGGCAGAATGTTAGGGTATGCTAACCACCAGGAGAAGATGATGTTTCATGCGTTAAGCCTTTGTCAGAGCAAAAGTGGGTTAGGTTTATCCTTGTCACACATCCAACTTGTCCATCTCATTTCGTCCTAATCTGTCCATAATGTTTTGAGATATCCTGCTCACAGACAGACAGGGGTGAAAACATAACACCGATCCACCTTCCGTGGCGGTGGTAATTAATAGACATACTCACTGGCGTCGACCTCGACTAGGGTTCACCGTCCACTTGTGTTTTTCAGTTTTATATCTGTGTAGATATCAAGTGAATCAGTTGAAAATTGACAACCTTTGACCTTTTTACCTATTCACGTTAAACAATAGGCTTCTAGCTCGTCACTACCTCTACCACGTTGTGAAGTTTCATGAAGATTGGAGTAAAAATGTGACCTGGAAGCGATTGACATACAACTTGCGAATCGTCGATTCGCAAGTACGGGGCAGGTGAAAGCACAACCTCCATCCACCTTTAGTTGAGGAGGTAATAAACTTGTCTTCTGGAAACAACGGAAAATGTAACGTCGATGAGGTACAAGAAAACCTGATTACTGAACAGTTAATAAGTGGGCAAGTGAGCAGTGGAAATGGGGTGATTCTTAACCCTATATACCTGAAACAACCATTCGGTAAAGGCTGCATTCGAATTCGTGTGTGGTGGTGATGAGCGTTGCATAACCAAAAGTGGCAAGAACCACTCTGACGAGGCCAATCCAATCTATCAAGGTGGATTAGTCGATGCGAAGGAGCCAAATAAGCAGATGTAAAATGCACAAAAAATTCTAATGCTGTTGCTGCAAGGGACAGAAATTCCTGGTTTCGCTCCTGATCACTTTATTCAGTTCGTTGAAGACAATGTTGACCGTAACATCAGAACACTAGATGGGCATACCACTTTCCATGGGAGGGATAGGTATCACTGCAGGTGTAACATCAGGAACAAAAAGTCAGAGGTGAGTTTCAAGGATATCTAAGGACATAATTGCACTTGGCAAAATTGATATTCATTTCGACAACGCACAGTACAACAACATGTCGATACTCACTTATGAGAAGTTTGACCTGCCAACAATAAAATCAACATGGAAACTTGATCTGTCAAAACTCTGATGGAACATTCGATCACCAACACCTGCGTGATCTGGGTAGATGCAAATAGTACAGCAAGCTTACCATCCTGGACAATCATCCACCCATTTCATGCCAATGATTGATATTGTTGCGGTTTTAGGAACCTCCAAGGTTCCACGGCAATGGCATCCAACATATAGTGATCCCAAGACAGTTATTCTATTAATATGTTGAGATAGTCCCTTCCCTTTTGTCTAGTGGGTCAAATGGGACATGCGTTGCAGGGATCTCGTAGCTACGTTTGCTTACACCACTAACTTCATTTCTACTCTTCTTTTCTGCTTATTCCTGGGGTAAATCTGAATTTGCGTCCAACACGTGCCGTGGCCGGGAGAGGGGAATAGAAAGCTACATCAACACCACGAGCATCGACAACGCAGCTGCGAGGAAACAGCGATATCCTCGAACGAACCTTTGCCGCAAGTTCGAGATGATCATCTGACGTCTCCAATGATCTGGGATGAGTGCTGGTTGCATTGGAAAGGCATACAAATGAATATCTCTTAAAGACACTGCACGGATGTTGTTTTTTTACAACACAGAAGCAAATGACCCAATATCGGCAAGAGCATGGCTAGTAGCTTGGTGCCAATAGTGACATCTTCAGAGGCCGATGATAGAAAAATGACAACCACGCCATGTTGTGCACGATACGGGTGACGCGTACTTTTCAACCCATTTCTGGACTAATTATATTGGCATCCTCTTTTCCCTCCATTTCTCCATCTGACACATATCTATATCCTTTTTCATTCAAAACCTCCATCTAATTATTATATCTGATCGTTTCCCTCAATGCCTGACACAGATTGGAGTTGGCCCCGCGCACACGATAACAGAATCGGGTGACGCGAGCACTGGCCATGTGCTTAATGGCGGATCCGTGCGCACTGTGCGGAACGTTCTCGAAGGCAGACCCGTGCGCCGCTCGCAACACTTTATTATCGTACAGAGCAGAGCACGAATGGACACATCTTACCGTCTGTACATGGGTTTGCCATAACATCTTACCTTCTTGCCTCTCCGGCCAGCGAAGCCGCGATCAGGCAGGGGCATGCTGTACAGCTTGGGCCACGTGGCGCATCATGGAGCAGGTACGTTGACTAGCGCAAGCCGGGGTGCCCGGGCAGGCATGCGGGGCCGACACGACCCTCGGCTGGTCGTCAGGGCATGGTCCAGGAGTTCGTGCAAGGCAATTCATGTTGCGGAGGTCGGTGCCGGGCGATGCATATCATGTCATGAGGTCGGAGCGAGACTATTTCACAGCGTGGTGCCATCTTGCCAGAAGTGGAGTGGAACCGCTTCCGGCCATCGCGGCTGGGCCACGTGGGGGTCGGGGCCAATCAGAACGCCCGATTCGGGTGACGACGCATTGCTTCGGGTTGGCCCCCCACCCCGCACCGCTGGGTTTATAAAAGGCGGATGGCAAAGCCGTTCTGTCTCTCTGATGCACTGTATCTCCAACTCGCCTGCTCCTCTCATTCGCTGCGACTCTGACTTGTTCACCCGCCGTCATCGCTGCAACTCCACCTCCACTTCTCTGCCACCCGTCGCTGACTTCACCCACCTGGTCCTGCCTACCACTCCGCCCACTCGCTCTCGACTCCGCCTTCTCCACCCAAGTCCCTCCATTCACGCCTGATGGTGGCGTCTCATTCCCTGGACGACGCTCACTGCACGAAGTGCCACGAAGCAAGAAACGGCGCACCAACTGCCAAGGAGATATTGCCCAGCAGGGCATCCCCCCAAAACATATTGGTGTCGCGATCGGGCAATTGTGCAAGGTATTCAGAGACCGTTAAGTTAAGCTCATCTCCTCTCCTCCTTTTTCTCTTCATTAACTCCTCTTCATCAGGTTGTGTGTGTGCGTGTGTGTGTTTGTCCTGGTGCCTGTCCTCATATCATAAGTTAAGATTGCAGAATATTATTATTATTTCAGGTTAAGTCTGCTCTGTGTCTGCTTTTGTAAGTTGCTTGTACTCACCTCACGCTTCTTTCTATCCCTGCAACACACACCAATAAAATTATTCACTGTACCACATAACTTTCCTTGCTTGCTTGTAAATAAATTATTATTAGAAATGTTCCTAGCTCATTTTTGTCTTCTTTCATTGATCCAGCATAGTCCGAATCCTAGCTCAGCCGGCACTTTATTCCCAACGATCCGTTCCTTTGAGCCAGTACGTCCTTGGCAGTGTCACTTAGCTGCATCCGATCCGGTGAAGTGATCTGGTTCGGACAAGGCGTACCGAGGACGTGTTCCTCAGTAATTAAATCACGTTATTAATTAGGACCCTACATGAGGTCACGTGGTTGAATTATTGGCGTTCACGGTCGGTTAGCGACCCGCCACGTCACGGAATTATGCGTGTGCGACGGCCTACAATTCCGGGGAGTCTGGTGGGAGCTGAGATAGCTTCCTCCCCGAGTGGCCCTCTCCCCCAGCACCCGGCCTGCAATAATATGAATCTTTGTGACATTATTTATTTTCCCGCGTTCACTAAGTGAAAGGGGTGGGGGGCGGAGGGGAGGCGGTTCGACATTCGGCCGCATTTTGTTATTCCCTTTTCTCTGCAACCGTTTGTTAAATTGATATGAAATTTTTGGAATGTTTTCGTGTGGAATATTTTCATGATAATTATGACGTCATCGGTCATGGAGTGTGACACCCATTTTGTTTTTTTAAACCTTCAAAAATCTCCGAAATCGCTGAATAGCTCGAGGCAAAATTTTACAGGTGTGACTGCCTATCCATGAGGAACAAAAAGTTTCCACCTATGATGTCAGAGGTCACATGATTTGGCATCCATATTGGATTTGCCCTAAAACTTTAAAAAACCTTCTCCAGAATGGCTGGACAGATCGAAAGGAAACTTCACACGTGTTCCCCAAGCCTTGGGGATACCATGGTGTTCATAAATAATTGATAGATCACATGGTTTGGCAGCCAGATTGGATTTAAGGAAAATATTTTTAAAATTCTCTCTTGAGCCACTTCTTCGATCATCCTGAGACTTCTAAATTATGATGTACTTGTGATGGGGCATATCCATTTTAAATTTCAACCTGGTCAGACACATTGTCTAGTAGCAAGAATTGTTTAAATTTTTGAATTTGCTTTTTCTTCTGGTTTTTTTTTTTGTGATAAGGTTCACTTGGCTGCATTTGGATGGGTTTGAGGGTAGAGGAGTAGCAGTTGAAACCCGAGTCCTATCCAGGTTCATCATGATGACTTCATCTTTGCTTTTTGCTTGTAATTGCTTCAGCTTTTCTTGTGCTCTGCTGGTGAACAAGCTAAAATGAGCTAAGATCCTTGTCCAATTAATGATGACGTCATAAAAACGAATATGACGTCATTGTAATGTATTAGGTTTGCGATAAATTATCTGTCCTAATGCCCAGCTTAATTCCCGCAAACAAAATTCAAACAGCTTGCCTAGTTTCGGAGATAATGGTATAGGCGATTTCTATTAGCGGCGATATTATGACGTCAACATTTTTTTCTCGGAAGAATTTCCAAAATCGGAGATGGTTACTTCCTGCGCGTGGGCTTTCTGCATATACATGGCAAGTTTCACGAAGATCCGATGAAAACTCTTGGTTGTGAAACAAAAAATGTCAAAAAATAGGAATGACGTCATAAAGATTGATATGACGTCATAGTGATGTATCATATGTGCGCTAATCAATCTCTTCTAATACCTTGTTCGATTCCCGCAAACAGAATTCAAAAAGCTTGCCGAGTTTCGGAGATAATTTTTTAGGCGATTTCATTAGCGGAGATATTTTGACGTCATAACTTTTTTTTTTTTTTTTTTAGGAGGAATTTACAAAATCGGAGATGGTTACTGTCTGCGCAGGGTATTTTTACATATATACGCCAAGTTTCAGGAAGTTTGGATGTAAACTGTGGGCTGTGAAACAAAAAAGTCCACAAGAACAACAACGTGAGTAAGACTTCGAGATCCTCCACGAGGATCTAAAAGCGAAGAAGAAGAAGATTTGGCGGTTTACCGATCTCCAGATTTATACTTGAGCGATCTCTTCTGGCGTCTTTATCAGCAGTGGTTGCTATGGAAACATTCGACAACGAGAATTAAAGCTCCTTTGTAAAAGATTTATGAATGTTCTCTGCAGCAGACTTTTCAAAGTATATATATATATATATAGTTTGTTCACATTTACCTCAGAAGTGTGGAGACATTATAAATGAAATTACAAATTTGCCGCCGGAAGAGTTGGCTCTCTGAACACCATAAGTTTTACAGTGGATTTCATCCATGCACCTATTACTTGGTTTATTTTACTAATTCTGCTGGATTCTGGAAAAAATGATGGACGGCAGTTCGCTATCATCGTCGATAATTATTTATCGATTTGTTCTGATAAATCCAGTCAGCTCGAAACGTTGCCACGCCCCCCGTGATGCCGTCACGTGATGTGGGCGGATCTTCCTGACGAGACTGCGTTACCATCAGAAGGTCGATCGTCATTGGCGAGCGATGCTTCGATTTCAACCAATAGGAGGAGGCGTTACAGGAACTCACTGTATGCAACATGGCGGTGTTTATGGTTCGGCCAGCCGTTCTGGCCTCTTTTATCTTTTTTGTTTGTGGGAACGGAAAATTGCCGAAGTAAACAGAAAAGTGTCCGAATTAACGACGACCTACATTGCAGCTCTTTTATCGGCAGATCTGTTTCGCAGACATCTTCGACAGGTTTGTTTTGAGAGTTGTGTGAAGAATCGCCGCAGCCAATGACGTTGAATTAGTCACGTGGGATCATAGCCCCGTGCGCCTTCCTCACGTTTGTTACAAATATGAGGAGGTTTCAAATTGTTCATCAGTGTTGTGTAGGTCGGGATATGAGCGATTATTATTATTATTATTATTATTATTATTATTATTATTATTATACTGCGACAATTTTATTCATTGAGGTGCTTAAACCAGTGAGATGTGGGGAAGGCACGGGCCGCCTGGACCATGGAGATGGCACCCAATACAAGTTATCGTTGGGAAAAGAAAATTCTGATCAACGAGATGAAGATGCACAGATAGATACCTGGACCATGGCATGAGAAAGGAGTTTGTTTAAATATATATATATATATGTGTGTTTTTAACCAAGCCCATGCCCCCTCCCCAAGGGGAAGAAAAGGGGAAAAATACAAAATTACAACAAATTAAAAAAACAAACAAACAAAAAACCCATTAATTTCATAAATTAAAAACGTTTTTTGGGGCATTTTTCTTCCTTGGATCTTTTGTGGATGGGTTAGTGTGGTGTTCGCACAGGCATGATGGGCTGAATGGACTCCACCTGTGTTGGATTTCCTTGTTCCTTACAAGGAACCTCAGCAGAGGAGGAGACTGAGACCATTCGGTCCAAAGTGGATGCCATGGTTGTTTGTCTGTTGCTCCGTCATTTTAAATGCTGAACATCAATCGAGTAAGGAAATGGCACGTACCGTTCTTAAAGTCTTTGGTATGATTCAAATTCGAAACGCCGAGCTCCCAAGAGCCCCGAGCCCACCGAGCTCCCAAGAGCCCCGGGCCCACCGAGCTCCCAAGAGCCCCGGGCCCACCGAGCTCCCAAGAGCCCCGGGCCCACCGAGCTCCCAAGAGCCCCGGGCCCACCGAGCTCCCAAGAGCCCCGGGCCCACCGAGCTCCCAAGAGCCCCGGGCCCACCGAGCTCCCAAGAGCCCCGGGCCCACCGAGCTCCCAAGAGCCCCGGGCCCACCGAGCTCCCAAGAGCCCCGGGCCCACCGAGCTCCCAAGGGCCCCGGGCCCACCGAGCTCCCAAGGGCCCCGGGCCCACCGAGCTCCCAAGGGCCCCGGGCCCACCGAGCTCCCAAGGGCCCCGGGCCCACCGAGCTCCCAAGAGCCCCGGGCCCACCGAGCTCCCAAGAGCCCCGGGCCCACCGAGCTCCCAAGGGCCCCGGGCCCACCGAGCTCCCAAGAGCCCCGGGCCCACCGAGCTCCCAAGAGCCCCGGGCCCACCGAGCTCCCAAGAGCCCCGGGCCCACCGAGCTCCCAAGAGCCCCGGGCCCACCGAGCTCCCAAGAGCCCCGGGCCCACCGAGCTCCCAAGAGCCCCGGGCCCACCGAGCTCCCAAGAGCCCCGGGCCCACCGAGCTCCCAAGAGCCCCGGGCCCACCGAGCTCCCAAGAGCCCCGGGCCCACCGAGCTCCCAAGAGCCCCGGGCCCACCGAGCTCCCAAGAGCCCCGGGCCCACCGAGCTCCCAAGAGCCCCGGGCCCACCGAGCTCCCAAGAGCCCCGGGCCCACCGAGCTCCCAAGAGCCCCGGGCCCTCGAGCTCCCAAGAGCCCCGGGCCCACCGAGCTCCAAAATCAGTGCGGACGCTCTGAACTATCATGCCCAGGGCCGGATTTTGACATGTGGTGGCCCCTGGGTAGCCTTCAGTTGTGGAGGCCCACCCTACCTTGGAATACTAAAAAGGTGACGAGACATATTTACAGTCATCCATAAAGTATATTTTTCAAGAACAAAGAATCTGAACTTCCATATAAAAGAGAGAATGAGATAAGATGAATATCTTATATCTGTTCCACTAACTACCAACTACCATTCAGGCACTCACAAATACATTTTTCCTTACAAATTTTTTTTTTTGAGATCCTCGTGGAGGATCTCTAAGTCTTACTCACGTTGTTGTTCTGTATCGTCTTCTTGTGGATTTTTTTTGTTTCACAGCCTACAGTTTTCATCGAAACTTCCTGAAATTTGGCGTATATATGTAAAAATACCCTGCGCAGAGAGTCACCATCTCCTATTTTGAAAATTCATCCTAGAAAAAAAGTTATGACGTCAAAATATCTCCGCTAATGGAAATCGCGTAAAAAATTATCTCCGAAACTCGGCAAGCTTTTTGAATTCTGTTTGTGGGAATCGAACAGGGCATTAGCAGAGATTGATTAGCGCACATATGATACATCACTATGACGCCATATCAATTTTTATGACGACATTCCTATTTGACACTTTTTGTTTCACAACCCAGAGTTTTCATCGGATCTTCGTGAAACTTGCCATGTATATGCAGAAATCCCACGCGCAGGCAGTAACCATCTCAGATTTTGGAAATTCTTCCTAGAAAAAAAGTTGATGTCATAATATCGCCGCTAATAGAAATCGCCTACACCATTATCTCCGAAACTAGGCAAGCTGTTTGAATTTTGTTTGCGGGAATCAAGCCGGGCATTAGCACAGATAATTAATTTATCGCAAACCTGATACATCACAATGACGTCATATTCGTTTTATGACGTTATCATTAAGAGGATGAGGATCGTAGCTCATTTGAGCTTGTTCATGAAATATGTGGAGGCCCCCTGGTTGTGGAGGCCCCTGGGCAACTGCCCAGCTTGCCCATGCCTAAATCCAGCCCTGATCACACCAACAGATGCTCCATTCTTTCTGTATTGTGCTGTTTGACAAATAATGGCTGACAATGAGAGAATTTACGTGCTATCTGTATATGGCTCGTATAACTGTTCCAATAGGCAAACTCGAAGGCTTCCTATTTTGTCTCCTCGGTGGTTGTGTAATTACCAGGAATGGGCTCATTAGAGCTGAGGCACCTAAGGGTCAGACGTAAGAACTGGCACGTAAGGGTCAGAGGTCAATTCCTTTTACATAAATTCGAGCACATTTTAAGTTCAATTTGACCGCAGTTATTTGGTGAGTTTCAGGCAGAGGCAGCGTATTATGGAAGGTAGAAAAGATCATGATGGGTGGATATGTTGAGATATGAGATAGCAGTGGATCGTTCTCTTTGTGAGGTATCTATTTAGTATGTATGCAAAATCTAAGGTTGCTTTTGATGTCGCTCCATGTGCCGCATTCACTCTTCTTTCCTTCTCAACACGCAATCTCCTTCCAAGCTTTGTCTCACCATTCTTGTCGCACCTTCCCACTCTCCCTTCTCATTCCTATGTTCTCTTTCTTTTCTCAATTCAGATTTTCTTATTTATCTTCTTCCCCTTTTCCCCCACCCCCTCCCCCCCCCCCCCACAGTGGGTACCTAATCCCTTTGATATGCTTAATATGTTTATGTCGCACCTCTTAAGTTCCGAAAACCAGACGAAGTTGCATTTTAACACACGCACGCACTTTGTAATTATTTTTCTAATAAGTGATTGGTGTGTTGTTTGCTTGTTTCTTTTACTGTAGTCAATTGCTGCTGTTCTCATCAAGATTTTGTGTGGAACACTGCATTGACAAGTAAACTCCGCATCATGTCGAAAGCAACCAAGCGCAAGTATGTGGTGAAAGAAGTGATGGAGGAATATGTCGTGCCATCGGAGCAGCAGCAGGTTGTGAGGGTGAGCCAATAGAAACCAAGTCATTTCGATTCAATGCCGGGCCCGCCGACCTCCTTAGTCATGAACATTGCTTTATCGTTTGGATTTTTGTTACCCTCGCCGAAGGAGAGGGTATTGCATTTGGGTCAGATTGCTACTTGGCGAAATAAATTTAGATTTTTTTTTTTTTTTTGCCAAATATGTTTGTCTGTCTGTCTGTTTGTCACAATTTTTGACCACAGTTTTCGAGCAATCGTTTTGAATTTTTTTTGTTTGTGCAGTTGACCAGCCATGGACAGGATTTTGGTGATAATCTGAATCCAGATCCAGATCTGAGAATTTTAAAAGTGATTCTTCACCATCGAGAGATAGGGTCCAAAACAATTTTTATATATATATATATATATATATATATATATATATATATATATATATATATATATATATATATATAATCACAATATCTCAAAACGTTATGGATGGATTCACATGAAACTTGGTGGACAGGTTGAGAGTGCCACTTGGAAAAGCTGATTCAATTCTGGTGAAGATCCGAATCCAGATCTGGATACAATAATTATTTAATTCTTAACCGATTCTTCACCATTGAGCGATTGGGCCAAAGGCGATGTGTAGCATGTTATCTCTAAAAGTTGTGGATGACTTGTGACAAAACGAGGTGGAAGAGTTGGTTCGGTGACAAGAACAAGCTGATTCGATTTTGGTTAATGTCTGGAATCAGATCCGACCTTTCGGTGGCATACAAAATGTAAACTATTCAACCTCGTGGAAGTATGTTCTCCACAGAGTGCTGTTCCGTTTCACCAATTTTTCACTCTGAGTGATTTTTTTTTTCATTTGTCTGTCTGTTTGTCCGCACAGAACTTTTGTGTGTTTCTCTGCACCTGTTTGTCAGATTGAGACAAAATTTTCACCATTGGTACAACTACTCATGTGGAATGTTTTAATGATAATTATTATGTCATCGGTCACGTGATTCGGCAGCCATATTGTTTTGGTTTTTTTAATTCCTTCAAAAATCTTCTCTGAAGTGGCTGAACAGATTGAGGCGAAACTTTACACCATTGGTCCCCAACCTGCGGCCCGTGGAGCCCTATACTGCGGCCCGTGAGGACTTTCCAATCAAAACACATTTTCATGTAGCAATTTCAAAGGGGTTTACACAATGCCACTGCCGGCCGGCGCCGTGACCTGAAAAGCCTTACACAATGCCACTGCCGCTTAACCGCCGGGAGGAATCAAATCAATTTGCATCAATAAAACTCAATAAAATGCATCTTTTTTTCTGGCTCCCAACATCCTTGGGAGTAGTGAATGCGGCCCGTGGGATCAAAAGGTTGGGGACCACTGCTTTACACGTATGACTGCCTGTCCATGAGGAATAAAAGGTTCACACACATGATGTCATTGGTCACATGGTTTGGCAGCTATATTGGATTTACCCTAAAACCTATAAAAATACACCACTCAAAAGAAGTCCTGGTGAGGATCTGCAATCTCTGATTTCTCTTTTTGTTGTTTTTTTTTTTTTGCTAAAAACCAGTCTGTGGTGTAATCGTTGGCGTTTTCGCTCTGAGTGTGGGGGATTGGTGGTTCAAACCCCATTTGGAATCATATCAAAGACTTTAAAGATTGTACGTGCTGCTTCATTGCTTCATGCTCAGCATTTAAAAACGATAGAGCATTGAGAATGTGGGAAGACGATGGCAAATCGCCCAGTATAACTCTTGTCAACAATCTGCTTCGGCAGCATCAATGCTCTGGAAAAAGTGTGGTACTTCAAAATAAAATAAAAAACATTTTGCTGAATGAAAAGTATCCACAAAAGCCTTGGATTACCATGATAATGCTGCTTTATCGTGTGCAGGTTATCGGATCACCAGGTAACAACCTGCATGAGGTGGAGACTGCCTTGGCACAGCGCTTCCTTGTCAGTATGCCACCCAAATACAGGAAGAACATTTGGATCAAAAGAGGTTTGGCTTATTTATTGTCGTATTGCAAATAATTAAATGGAAATACAATTGATGCACCTACAGGCAACACAAACAAGTAATTGTAACGAAATATTAATATGTCCTTGCTCCAATATGTGACTTTCAAACTGTGTGTGCATTTTCAGTGACTGTGTTGCTTGCCGGGCACTTTTAACCTGCCGTTGCTAGCGTGAAATGTGTAATTCAAACAGTCTTTTGAACATCATTTTCAGCATTTAGATGATAGAGTGGCAATTTCAGGATGATAAACCACAATTGATTGGTTCCTGAATGCAAATCGGATTCAAGAAAATGTAGAAAATACGAGAAATATCCGTGGATGAGAGGTGGCGAGTTCCTTCCATTTTCTGTTAATAGAAGTTAGTGGCAGCAGTGGTTGCACACGCACGCACGCACGCACGCACGCACGCACGCACGCACGCACGCACGCACGCACACACACACGGATGGCTGCTTCTCCTTGTACCAATAGATGCAAAAATGTAGTATAATGTATCTTTTGACCCCGGAACCAAACAAAAATATATTTACAGCAGACCCTCCCCGTTCGTCAAGTCAGGTCTGATTCGATCTGTGACTTGCTCCAGGTACCATGTAAACATGTACTAACCTGTTCCATGGTCGGGTTGTCGGCGACGAAACCGTCTCCCCCACCAAGTTTCTTGGTGAGAAGGGTGTATGATTATGGATACCCAGCAGGATGAAGAATAAAACCTGTCAAAAGGGAGGAGCTCCTTGTGAGCCAACGGCCTTCCATATCTCATGCCCAACTGTGTCTACAGACGTCCTGCAGTTGGGTTACTTTTTATTCGGTGGTTGGTGGCAGGATTTGCACTCCGGCCACCGTAAAACCCTTCATTCCACAAAACGTACTAAAAGCATGAAAAAAATCTGAAAACCCACTCGGTGGGAGTACCTCCTGTGCAGCTGTCCTTCACAGGGCAGCTCACCGGATGACGGGATTGTGGCAAAGCCTTCGGGACCCCCAATCGTTGATGATAGAAGTGAAACCACGGGGTAACCTTCCCGAGTCAGATTGCGGTAGTGTGTGTCGGGTGGTGCTGAGATGTCGTCCACCAGACAGCGGTCTCCTTGGGTTAACCTAAGACGGTCCCTTTGGGTGGGTGCCTGCAATGTCCTATCCCCAAGAGAGGATGATCACCTGTCTCTTATCATCTGAGTTCAAGCGTTTGGACATCGATATTGCAGCACTCTGAGGTTCGGAGACCAGATTGCGGAGAGATCATGGCGGGTGGTTACACCTATTGTTGTTCTGGTCGTTCTGATGGTTACCATGCCCAAGGAGTTGCTGTAGCTGCGTCCAATAAGCTGACTGCAATGATAATTGAGGTAACACCGGTCAACGAGCATATTATGAGACTAAGGATTCGTTATTCCTTGGGTGTCATTTCCCTGGTCTCTGGATATGCTCCGACTGGGGCGAGTGATCTCACCGTGAAGGACGCATTCTCTATGCCACGCTCGAGTCTGTGGTTGATCAGTGCCCCTGGCGAGATACTTTTCTCGTCTTGGGGGATTTCAATGCATCGACTGGAACTGATAGGGATGGTGATGAGAGATGTGTTTGTCCTGATGGGTCTGCAACTGTCAACCAGAATAGCACTAAGTGCCTTGACTTTGCAAGAAGTCATGGATTTAGGGTGGCTGGTTCATGGTTTCAGTGCCCACAGGCTCATCACTGGACTTGGTATTACAATGCTGGTGGTGTGGCATTGTGCTCGTGTGCTCGTTGATGGTGAGATTGGTGACATCTCACCATCTCACATGGTGAGATTGACCATGAGCTCGTTTATGGTCGCTGGAGGATGATCCAGAACTGCAGGGTCTACCGGAGTGCTCAGTTCCTCAACACTGGCCACATGCTTGTTGTAGCAACTCTGAAGTTTCTGCTTAAATCCAGGAGAATGGTACCATCCCAGCCTAGGCTGGATGATGGCAAGCTCAAGGATAAGAGGGTGGCTAAGTAGTTTGCCAACAGGCTGAGTGGAGATTTGGGGGGTTTGGGTGCTTTGGGAGATCCTGGAGAGTTATGGAGTGCCTTCAAGACCACCATCCTTGATGTTGCAGGTAGATGTCTTGGAACTCACCATAGGGTGAAGAAGAATTTTGTCTCTCAAGGGACACTGGATACCATTGATCAGTCACAGGACCAGGCTGAGTGGCAGAGCTGAGCTGATCTGATCAGGGAGCTGAGGCCTAATGCTGTACGTGTGGTATGCATGGACAAGGAGGCCGATGTGAGAGGGTGGAGCATCACCTGTGGTCAAGTGATTCTCTTCCTGCTTCCAGGGGAATTTGCGCATTGCATTCCTCCAAGCCCGTCCCTCGGTGTACTGCAATTAGAGCGGAGAGTGGTGAGCTCTTGACAGAGGAGTCCGAAGTGAAGGCCCGCTGGTCGGTTACTTTGTGCGGCTGTACCAGACTGATCCACCAGCTGTCGAGTTGGATGTCAGGGGTGTTACTATCCCAATTGCTGACCCTCCAATCAACTGTGGTCCACCTTCGTTTGTGGAAACACAGGCTGTGGTGAACCGGTTGAATTGGGGTAAAGCTCCACGGATCTGTGGCATCCATGCTGAACTTCTCAAGGCTGGTGGAAATACTGTAATCCTGTCATTGCAAGCAGTTCTGTGCTCTGCCTAGAACATAAGTATCATCCCAACTGACTGGAAAAGGGGCCTTGTTGTCCCTCTTTGGAAAAGGAAGGGTGATTGCCAAGACTGCAACAACTAACGAGGGGTGACGCTGCTCAGTGCCAGGCAAGACACTGCTCTCAGTTCTCAGTGCTCTCAGTTCTTGATGGGGTTTGTCACCATCTGCTTGAGCACCAGCGTCCAGAGCAGTCAGGCTTTACACCAAAGAGGTCAACGATTGACTGTATTCTTGCTCTTCGGCTCCTCACCGAACGCAGACGAGAGTTTCGGCAGGGGCTGCTTGCAGCCGAAATTGATCTCTGTAATATAAAGCATTTGATTCAGTGAATCGGGATGCCCTGTGGAGGATTCTTGGTGTTCGTGGGACGCCACCAAAACTGATGTCTAAATTATACTCTGGTACTGAGAGTACTGTTAGATGTGATGATACCATCTCTGACTTATTTCCAGTTGTTACTGGAGTTCGTCAGGGATGTGTGCTGACCCCCACACTTTTCAGCACTTGTATGGCCTGGATTCTGGGAAGGATGTCAGAGAGATCAAGCTGCGGTGCATCGTTTGGGAATGTCAAGATCTTTGACCTTGATTTTGCAGATGATGCAGTCATCTTTGTGGAGACTCTAGACATCCTTTTGGTTGCCCTTGAGGTGCTGAATGAGTTGGAGCCACTGGGATTGCGTGTTTCCTGGGTCAAAGATCCAGGCTTTCATTGACATCTTGGATGCTGCTATCCTGTCTGTACCTGGTTGTGTCGAAGATGTTGAGGTCACGGAGAGATTGATTTACCTTGGCAGCGATATTCATGTCTCTGCTGGCTATGAGCAATAAGTCAACAGACGTTTGGTCAAACCTGGGGAGTCATGGATTCACTGGATCATGGGGTGTGGTGCTGCCGGTACCTGTGCGGAAGGACGAAAATCATAGTCTTCAGGTCTTTGGTGCTTGCAGTCTTGCTTTATGGATGTGAGTCTTGGACTCTGACCAGGGATCTGAGACGGAGACTTCATTCCTTTGGTATCAGGTCTCTTCGGAGAATCCTTGGCTATCACTGGTTGGACTTTGTGTCTTACGAGAGGTTGCTGAAAGGGACTCAAATGAAATTTACCTTTTTCTCCATGTCCTGGAAGACCTCCTTTTAAGGTGCCGTGACAGCATCCATCTCGCGCTTAAATTTCGAGCACCTCTCCCTGAAGAACCTTGCAGCCTGAAACTTTGCATACATACCAAGAAAACTCCAAGGAAATGCAAGAGTGAAAATTGGGTGTTTGGGTTAATGAAAACACCCCTTTTGAAGATAATTAACAGCCTTATTTAAATATATCCTTCACAATCCTCGGCCACCTCGCTGTCTGGGGTCTTAAGGCATTTCCTGAGTAACCTCGCTGGGGTCTGAAGCCACCATGTATTTTGGCCTGCTCAACCATGCTTTGACTTGGAACAGGCCACAACGTTTTCTTCACGATACTTTTTCTTTTGTTTTTTTCACTTTCCTTACTCGTACTATCGAATGCTTGTTCATCATAGCTACAAATCACTGGGTATATTGCAGTGCTTATAAACACCTGAAGATGCCAGTGTTTGTGGCTTTATTTCATTTGTCCATATGAATAACTGAGAAAATCTCTTAAACGAAGTAGAATTACAAAATGTAAGCTCCAGATTTGAAGGTATCGGCAGTTCCGACTCCTACAAAATGTGTTTATTTGTCCAATTCGGACATTGCATGGACGTTTGTAGCTGTTGTAGCGACGGCAGTTGGTAATTGCTTGCCAAGCCAGGCGTTCCGTTGAAGTACTTACTTGAGTGCTTATTCCATTTACCGAGCTGTTCAGTTTGTGTCCCTATTGGGATGTACAGTCGACAGTTTCTACAAGGTAGAGGTACGTATACAGCACACATGGATGTGGCACATATGGGTACATTTGGATCTGTACGGACTCTCCATGGGTGTGTGGACATGCTGTGCCTGTTACGGGTGCCGTTGGTGGCAAAGTTTCATCCCGTATCTTCTGGAGGTTTTATCAGGTTTGCCTTTGTCCTCGTGCCTGTTTCTAAAGCATTTGGTTATCGGATTTGCTTTACAAAGGCTAAACGTTCTCTTTGTGAGTTTCAAAGCAAAATATATTGGATAACGCCAAATTTCTGAGCCGATTGCAGTATTAATGTATTTTCTAAATTACCGAGCCAATTTTTTTTTCCATCCTTCACGCAGCTGTTTAAAAAGATTAATGTTTGTGAACGTCTCTTTGAAACATCAATATCAATGTTCCATTGTTTTTCGTTGAAAGCTTCTCAAGGTTTCTGGGTTGTATACAGTATGTATTGGAGTCGGTAATCACACTGACTCCAACCTGCTGATGCCTGAAAAATTACCGGCGCGCGTACGTATATATGTGTTGCTAAGGATATCCTTCCAGAAAACTGTAAATGTCAGTTTTATCTTGCACATACATATTTTGTCCTGACCACAATCATGATGGGTGGCGACGGGAGATAGACAACAATGGATCACCTTTTTGAAGGTTTCACGTGATAGGCAAGGCCTTGGGAGCCGTGTATTTATTATTTCTACACAAATAAGGACTCGAGATTGAAGCCTGGTGTTGGCTTAGCAGTTAGGGTGGCTGGTTTGGGATCTTAACCTGAGTTTGCGCCCCTGTCAGCAAGTAAATTAACACGAGGTGGGGTTGACTCAGCCCATCATCCTTCCAAGGTCAGCAAAATGAGTACCAGTGTCTTGGTAAAAGGGACGTGTGTGTGTGTGTGTGTGTGTGTGCGTGCGTGTGTGCGTGCGTGCGTGCGTGCGTGCGTGCGTGCGTGCGTGCGTGCGTGCGTGCGCGTGTGTGCGCGCGTGTGTGTTCGCAAAGCAAAACATATTCTCTCTGATAACTCCCCTACCCCCACCTCTCTCTTTCTCTTTCTTTTTCTTTCCTTCCCTCTTTCTTTTCCTCTTTCTTTCCTTTCCTCTTTCTTTCCTTTCCTCTTTCTTTCCTTTCCTCTTTCTTTCCTTTCCTCCTTTCTTTCCTTTCCTCCTTTCTTTCCTTTCCTCCTTTCTTTCCTTTCCTCCTTTCCTTCTTCCTCTCTGTCTCAACATATCTGAACAGGGCTTGTATTCGGATGAGAGTTTGTCTAATATAAGGACAGCTTGGCTCCGGGCAGTGTTTGCCTCTGAACCTATCCGGTGTTTATGTTTGGATGGGAGTTTGTCTCCGGACGCGTATCTCCATATGTGTCTGGATGGTGGTTTTGGCTGGGCGGGGCTTGTCTCTGGATGTGTCCGAGTGGTGTTTGGTGTTTGTCTCTGGACGCGTCTGGCCCGTGTTTGTCTCTTGGTGGTATTTATATTATGACTGATAGAAAATGGATTTCAGATATTATTATGTTTCCATCTTCACTGTTATTCTACGCAGAATCATTTTAATTAGACAGTATGAATCATAATTGACGCTACATCTCTCGCTGCCTTCCCTCCCCCCCCCCCCCCCAATTCCTTTCTCCCACACCCCTCCTTGCTCACCCTTCTCTCTCTCTCTCTCTCTCTCTCTCTCTCTCTCTCTCTCTCTCTCTCTCTCTCTCTCTCTCTCTCTCTCTCTCTCTCTCTCTCTCTCTCTCTCTCTCTCTCTCTCTCTCTCTCTCTCTCTCTCTCTCTCTCTCTCTCTCTCTCTCTCTCTCTCTCTCTCTCTCTCTCTCTCTCTCTCTCTCTCTCTCTCTCTCTCTCTCTCTCTCTCTCTCTCTCTCTCTCTCTCTCTCTCTCTCTCTCTCTCTTGCCCATCCCTCTCCTTTCTTTCTTTCTACTCTTTTTCTATCTTTTTGCCCTCCCTCTCCCCTCTGTATTTCTCTCTTTCACTCTCTTTCTCTTTCCCCATCTCCCCCCCCCCCCCAATCTCAGTGTTCCCATCAGCGAAGCGATGGGTGGTATTTTCTAGTATTTATAATATCCTGTATATCGTGAAAAATCTTGTCCTTCGTATGCAGCACCAAGCTACGGGTAGCATCATTGGCTGAGGGCGTGGCTGTCCTGCTGATGCAATGCCCCTATTACCAGTACACTGACTCATTTAGCTGACCTTGGAAGGATGACTGGCTGAGTCAACCCCACCTAGTGTCAATTCACTGGCTGACAGGGGCTCAAACTCAGGTCCTTAAGATGCCAAACCAACCACCCTAACTGCTAAGCCAACACCAGGCTTCAATCTTGAGTCTTTATTTTTGTATAAATAATAAATACATGGCTCCCAAAGCCGTGCCTATCATGTGAATCCTTCAAAAAGGTGATCTATTGTTGTCTATCTCCCGTAGCCACCCATCATGATTGTGGTCAGGACAATATATATATATATATATATATATATATATATATATATATATATATATATATATAATATATATATATATATATATATATATATATATATATATATATATATATATATATATATATATATATATATATATATATATATATAATAAAACTGACATTTACAGTGTGGAAGGATGTCCTTAGCAACACACACACACACACACACACACACACACACACACACACACACACACACACACACACACACACACACACACACACACACACACACACACACACACACACACACACACACACACACACACCAGAGCATTGTAAATGTGAAATTTTGCATTTGTTTTCTCGAACTCTGAAAGAATTGCATGTGAATGTGATATTTACAATGTAAACGTTCATTTTGATGAATTTACTTGCATTCAGACACACACCACCTATTTTGACGACTTTATAAAAATGTGGTATCCCTCCGTTGACAACGTTACCGGAGGTGTGATGTTTTTGGGTTGTACATAAGTCCATCTGCACGTACATCTGTCCGTCCATGTTAATTATTTGTTTTCTCTGCAACCGCTTTTTCGATTGATGCACAATTTTCACCACACTTGTGACTACTCGTGTGGAATGTTTCAATGATAATCATGTTGCCTTCGGTCATGTGGTGTGGTAGCCATGATGGAAAAAAAATGAAAAACTTTTGATCTCTATCTCCAAAATCACTCCATTGAAAAAACTGCAAATTGGCACATGGCAAGTACTCCCCATGGGAAGCGAGTGTTCTTTTTCTTTGTTTGTGTTTGTTAAATGGCAATTGCATACGTCGAACAATTTATCTGATCTGTAGGAATATTTTTGACGGTCATATAGGGCTAAATTGTGTTGTGGTGGCGGGGAGGAATTGATGTCATCGGTCATGTGGTTTGGCAGCCATATTAATTTATTTGTTTGTTTATTTTTTTCCAACATAAAAGCCTTCAAAAATTCATCTCAAACAGCTTAACAGATCAAGGTGAAACTTTTCTGGTATGATTGCTTATCCATGAGGAACAAAAAGTTATCCACCTATGACATCATAGATCACATGGTTTGGCAGCTTTCACTTTTTTTTGAAGAATAAACCTTGAAAAATCCTCTCGAACTGCTTGAGAGATCGATGGGAAACCTCACCCACATGTTCCCAAAGCTTTGGAGATGCCAGGGTAGTGTTTACGAATGATTTATAGATCAAATGGTTTTGCAGCCATATTGGATTCAACGAAATTCTTTATAAAAATTATTTCTTGAACCGCTTCATCAATCAATGTGAAACATCACAATTACGATCGAGTAGTCGTGGGGAATTTGTTTTAAATTTCAACCTGAACAGATGCATGGTCTGGCAGTGAGAATTATTTAATGTTTTGAATCTGGGTTCAAGGATTTATATTGTTGTGGTTACCAAATTCGCAAACCACCATTCAGGTCCCTTAGGTGAGATATCTCGGTAAGTATATGTGTAGTTAGGCCCAAACCCGTTGTCTAGAGGGAATAAATGTCATTCATGCGTGCTGCGACTCTTCAGGATAGCCGTTTTTCTTTTGCTATCTTTATTTTGGACCAACCGCCATGAGTACCACCACCAACCACGTCTCAACAGTCGTCACAACATCAACCACCCACCACAACGCCGCTTCACCACAACAGCCACGACCTTTCCCGTCACACCTCGCAACCGTCGCATCGCCACCGTTCTTGCGCCGCTTGTGGGTACCGGTATTGGACTCGTGCAGGGCGCGCGCCGAACAGCGTGTACAAAACCACGGATTTTCCGCTCCAAAAACGGATCAAAAACGACTCACGCCCACTTTTGTTCCGTCCAATCGGTGAGCGAGGGGCGACTTGGCCCCGCCTCCAGGGCGTTGGAGGGCGGTCGCTATATGCAAATTCATGGATCAAAATGCATTCACGCCCACTTTTTCTCGGGCCAATGGGGAGCGAGGTGAAAGGTCGAAGGCAGGGGGTCAAAGGCGAAGCCACGGGGCTTATATAAGCGGCTGCGTTCGTCAGAAAAGGGTCGTCGTCGTCGTCGTGTGCGTTGGGGTTGTGTGTGCGTTGGAAGGAGTTCGCAGGAGGAAGAGTTCGGAGTTGGAGTTGGAGTCGGAGCGAAGAGGACGGAGCTGTGGAGAGGCGGCGGCGGCGAAGGCAGACGAGGGGGTGCTCGCGTCGGTGCCGGGAGCTGCACACCAGGGAGGCCGACGGCGCGACCTGGTCGAGGTGGAGACGCTCGTCGCGGGACCCGAGACAGAGTAAAAATCCTCCTTTCCCCGAGCATCAGCAACCCCCTCCTGTTTCCCCCCGCGCTGAGATAGTGCGACCAAGGGGGCCCCCTTCCCACCCCCTACCAGACACTGTCCGCGAGGCCCGCGGAGTTGAGGCACCACCGCCGCTTCGCGCCTCATCATCAGACGGGTAGGCCCGACCCGGTCTCGGCCCCAGGCCCGCCTCATCCTGGAGGGTGGTTCTCTTTTCTTTTGCTTTGGGAATATGTGTTGTCGGCGCCGTCTGTGAAGTAGAATTGTATAAGTGTTGCCGTGTGCTCGGTAGTCGGATAGCTCTGCATTGTGTCTTCACTTTCACATTTGCTTTTTGTGTAAAATTGCATGGTGTTTCTTCTTTTTCTATGTGCTTTTGGTGGAATTGTATATGTGTGCTTTCCGTTCATCGCGAATAAATGTGCTTTATGTTGAACTGTTTCCCGCTTCGCTTCGTCATTTCTTTCATTGAATCCTCATCTTGCTTCACGTAAAGGGTTGGTAGTGGGCTGAATACGCCCGATAATTAATCGAACCGTCGAGGCCGACGATAACGCCGCTCGGTTATCCCGATAGTACGGAACGGGTCGCTTAAGTGGCCCGTGTCCGAAGTCGACCTGCGGCGAGGTGCGATCGCCCGGTCTACCCTCCGTGTGGGTACTTAGGTAGGTCGAATTTGGCGAGCAACCCTATCCCACGCGGGGGCCGATTGGCTCGATCGCGGTGAGACCGAAAGGTCCACCCGTGACTGGTTCCCGGCGTTAGTCCGAGAGGGTCACGACTGGATTGTCCGTCCGGTGGGCGACGTGCCGCGATTCGAGTTACGTGGCCGTCAGCACGCCGGCGGGCGCGAATTCGCAACACTGGTGTCAGGTCGTGCGATACAAATCCATCGCCCTCCTCGCGGCACTGGTATCGGAGAACAGGAAAACGGGCTCTCCTGTCTCCAGCTAAATTCACGGGAATCGGTCCAGGGGTGAGAGAAGCGACCCCCAATTCCCTCCAAATTACGAGCGATTCAAATTAACCCTTTAAGAGAAGCAAGATGGCGTCTCAAGGCGAGCGGGAGCCGGGGGTATTAGAAATGGATGTAGAATGTGTAGAATCCATGGCTCAGGATGGAA
Source organism: Eptatretus burgeri (assembly GCF_056783735.1). NCBI lineage: Eukaryota > Metazoa > Chordata > Myxini > Myxiniformes > Myxinidae > Eptatretus > Eptatretus burgeri. The sequence goes on from NC_140967.1 coordinate 40,717,040, forward strand.
TACCCGTGCAGGAAATGTTAATTGTACAGGAAAACGAACTCGCCCAACTGAACCCAGAGCCCGAAATGGGTACGGCAGCGGCCGCGGTGTATGACACCTCCCCTCCCCCTCTCCACCAAAACCCTTCCCCAACCCCTGCCGAAACGGCTCACTCAAGCGCACCCGACATGGCCCAGCTATGCGCCATGCTGGCGGCAATGACAAACGAAATGAAAGGAATGAACGAAAAGATGGATGCGAATACACAACAAATGAACGAAAAGATGGATACAAACACGAATGGAATGAAAAACGAAATGAACAAGCAAATAAACGGAATGGAAGCAAACATGAAAAAAGAAATGAAAGAGCTACGGGGTGAGACGCAGAACATGGGCCGATGCCTGCAGGCGGGCATGAAGGCCGTGACCAGGGAGCTGGGAATGGCGACTCCACGTGTGGGAGCAAACGAGCTGGAAGGGGGTGCAACGGCTGACAGGCCCGCGGTGGAGGCGGGTAAAAAAAAATTCGGGGGGCGTGTTGGGCGAGGGTCGTGACAGAAGAATCGACGGTGACCGAAAGGGAAAAATTAAATGGGGAGACCAAAACGTGTGAGACGAGACGACGACAACAGAAACTTATAAATGTATAGAGACACGGGAGACAGAAAAAATAGAGGAGAGACTGCACGATGAAGACGGGGTAAGTGACGCGCACACACACACGGAGGTAGTGGAGGATAATGGGGGTGAGCTGGTGGACTGGGGTGGAGACCCGGTGCGAGCAGCTGGATAGCCTCCTCCAGGAACGAGGGGAGGGAGCATGCCCCCTTGAGGCGAGTCACGACCAGGTGAGTTCGGTCGTGCTTTGCGAGGTTGAGGGGAGGAGTGCTGCGAACGGGTGCTTGGAGAGCTTGGGGGGTATAGAGGCCCCGGAGACCCTTGTGGGGACACAAATCCCCAGTGTGGTTGTCCCTGTGTGTGTGGTGCAAGGCGTGAGTTCGTCCCCGTGTGTGGAAGCGACCCCGTGTGTGAGTGGTGTGGTGGCGATGGTGCAGAAGTACGTGCTTCCCAGCACGCCGTGTGTGGGTGAGGCACCGTGTGTGAGTGAGGCTGTGTGTGTGGATGAAACGGCCAGTGTGAGTGAAGCACCGTGGGTGAGTGCCCCCGCGTGTGTGAGTGAGGCACGGTGTATGAGTGGAAGGCCGCGAGTGCGTGGAGCCACGTGTGCGAAAGAGGTAGCATGCGTGAGTGAACGGCCGAGTGCAAGGGAGACCGTGTGTGTGAGAGAGCGGTATGTGAGGGAGATGTCGGTTGGCATGCGGGAGCACGCAGCCGCGTCTCCCGGTGTGAATGTAATGGTGTGGAGTGTGAGCGTCGTAACACGCAGGTGTGCGTGGGTCGAATGGCGACGACGACGGCGACATGTGAGGAAAGAAAGCCGGGTAGCGGCTGTAGTTGTTTCGGGGACCGTGCCGGGTTCACCCAGCAGTGAGCACGCGGTCCGTGCTGTGCAACGCACGAGACCGCCACGTGCTCGCTTGCGAGAGTGAAGTCCCGGTCCGGAAACGCACGCGGTGGATTTGCCGATCCCGCGGATGGACAAAGTTTCGGCAGGATAACGGATTTGGACCGGACGGGTTCTCCACGCGATCGTGTGTGTTAAGCTCCAACGGGCAAAGCACATGTGTTCGCGTGGGGAACCCCTCGAGACGTGGGGCTTGTGTTTTTTTTTATGCGCACGGTGACGCCATGGCTGCACGTGGGGTTGGAATCCGGCAGGAGGGGTATCCCTGCCGGATGGCACCGTCCAAGGAGGGACGAGGAACACGTGCAGCTGCATGACGTCACAGGCAGGTGCAAAGTGCGCGAGCTGTGGGTTGCCGTGCTGGTGATGCGCATGAAAAAAAAAAAAAAAAAAAAAAAGCCTCACTTTCGGGTGCACAGGATTCCTGGGCACAGGATGGAAACTAGTTAGGGGGAAGGGTTAGCTTAGCTAGACCGGCTCCATGGGGCAGGGGTAAGTCCTCATGGGGCCCGTGGAATGGATTAGGTAGAGGGATGATAGCGAGATTTAGGTTGGGAAAGTGATTTTTGGGACATATGAGGACATGGACAGACTTGTGAATGTGTAGAGGGGACGTAGCTTAGCTACGTAGTGTTAAAAGGAACGTGCTATAGTTTAAGGGACGACGTGGGAGCACGAGTTAGGTAGGGGAGGTAGTTAGAAGGATGGCAGAGTTCAGCGGTGTGTGTGTTGAAGAGTTGGTGAGTTATGAGGTGAAGACATGATGAGTGAGTGAGGCCAGCGGGTCTGTGTGAATGGAGCGAATGGGGAATGCATGGTGCGATGAGTGATGGGGGGGAGGAGTGACTCCCGCCCAAGGGACCCCGGGGTCAGTGTAGACTGAGTTAGGGGGTTAGTCAAATTGAAAAATGGAAGTCGTTTTGTTGTTGGTGGGGAAGTAGGCTCGAAACCCGTTTGGAGGGGTGCAGGAGCCCTGTTGACGGGCTTGGGAGCGTGGCTGCGAAAGGTGAGTATGGCTGAGTGGGTACCCCGGGCACCAGGCTAGTCGGCCGTGATAGGCCAAGGGCCCATGGGGGGCCGGGATAGTGTAGTGGGCACGGGTGCGCCTGCTTGGTGCGGGGGCCCGGGGCGCCATTAGCCGCGTGGGCAGTGTTGTGGGCACGGGTGACCCTCGGAAAGGGGCCCGGGAAGCCAGCCTGCCACGTGTGCGTTTCAGGGGAGGTGCCATGGTGGGCACTCCCCGGTGTTAGGGAGCTGGTAGGCTCGGAGGCAGTGTAGTGCCCGGGGGTGCCATCGTCTGAGAATCGGCAGAGGGTAGTGCCTGCCAAAGGGAGCCACGTGTCCCAGCCATGAGACCGTGTGAGGGCACGGAGAGAAAATTGGGGGGCGAGGCCCGAAATTGTGAGGACACCAACACAGGCGACGGGAATCTGGGTTGTTAGAACCAATAGTTTAAGCGAGAGGCGCTTGTTGAAAGCCCCGGGGTAGTTTAACAGTTAAATGGTTAGGGTAGATTAGGAAGTGTACCCCTCCGCACCATCCATCCCCTCGCTGTCGTTGTGGGCCGCTGGACCCACTTTGGTTATAGATCGCCGAACTCTGGGGAGGCCATTCTGAGGCTTCGTTGGGCCTCGACACAGGACGTTAGCTCTCCCTTATTCCCCTCCGGGAAGGGAACGTAGGGGTTGGGAGTAGGCTAGGTGACAGGATAGGTGAGCCGAACAAGGACGATAAAGGGGGTTAGGGGACGATTTATAGTGGGGAAGTAAAAATAAAAACAACAAAAAAATAAGTTGGGGCTAAATTGGGGTTTGACAAATTAAGGGAGTGGGTATGTACAGTGACAGGCAAAGGCGATAGGTTGGGAGGGAGACCGTAGGGTAGGTCCGAGCCCGCCTTCCGAGTGGCCAGCACCACCGCACTCCCTCCACCAACCTTCACTGAACGGCAAAGGCTGGCCAACTTCATCTGCCGGCTGGCTGTTTTTCTTCAAGGCCTGTGCCGGCCAACTTAATCGGCAGCTGTTGTTTTGCTGCAATGCCTGTGCCGGCTGGATCGTCTGCAGCTGCTGTGCTGCAAGGCCTGTGCCGGCCAGTTCATCTGCTGGCTGTTTTTCTTCAAGGCCTGTGCCGGCCAGTTCGTCTGCCGGCTGTGTTTGCCTGCAGCGGCCTTCTTCTGCGGGCTGTGTTGCCTGCACCTTTGCCATACCATGCCCACTGCCCACGTTCACCAGCCCCGTTCAATTTTTGCCTTGCCCCCCCCCCCCTGTTCATTGCCATGTGCGCCAGGATCAAGGCAACAGTTTGCAAGCTGCAAGAACTGCCCTGTTGGCAGCTACAACACGGGCCTGCAGTGGCGGCCCGTGCACCATGTTGCATCATCCATCCATTCGTTGTGCTCATTGCGTGTGCCACTTGAGCTGGCACGGAGACTGCATTTGTGCAGCCCATGCACCGTTGTGGTTCACTGCGTTCAGTTCAAAAGGGAAGGCCTTGGACTGCGTGTGAGCAGCCAGCCACGTTCCCTGTCACCTGCATTGTTTTGAGCCAGAGCCTGCATGCGAGCAGCCTGGCTCCCTGTTAACTGCTTTCTTTTTGCAGAGCTCATTGATCCTGGGCCATGGTTTAGTGTAAAATTTGTAAGTTAAGGTTAAGATGTACTGTAAATATGAGTGCGTCCCCGGCATGTCTGTCCTAGCGCCGGCAATTTTATTTAAGTCGTCCGTGTGAGTGAGTTTGTTTAGGTAGTTACGCAGCCCTTAGGTTATTTATTTTGGGGACACGAATACCATGAATGTCGCACTCAGGGATCCGTAGGTAAAATGTACTAGGGGAAAACTACAAATGATGGCACACGAAAATTTGACGACTCGGGACGAGTCTGTAAAAAGGGGAGGGGGTAGTGTTGTGGTTACCAAATTCGCAAACCACCATTCAGGTCCCTTAGGTGAGATATCTCGGTAAGTATATGTGTAGTTAGGCCCAAACCCGTTGTCTAGAGGGAATAAATGTCATTCATGCGTGCTGCGACTCTTCAGGATAGCCGTTTTTCTTTTGCTATCTTTATTTTGGACCAACCGCCATGATTACCACCACCAACCACGTCTCAACAGTCGTCACAACATCAACCACCCACCACAACGCCGCTTCACCACAACAGCCACGACCTTTCCCGTCACACCTCGCAACCGTCGCATCGCCACCGTTCTTGCGCCGCTTGTGGGTACCGGTATTGGACTCGTGCAGGGCGCGCGCCGAACAGCGTGTACAAAACCACGGATTTTCCACTCCAAAAACGGATCAAAAACGACTCACGCCCACTTTTGTTCCGTCCAATCGGTGAGCGAGGGGCGACTTGGCCCCGCCTCCAGGGCGTTGGAGGGCGGTCGCTATATGCAAATTCATGGATCAAAATGCATTCACGCCCACTTTTTCTCGGGCCAATGGGGAGCGAGGTGAAAGGTCGAAGGCAGGGGGTCAAAGGCGAAGCCACGGGGCTTATATAAGCGGCTGCGTTCGTCAGAAAAGGGTCGTCGTCGTCGTCGTGTGCGTTGGGGTTGTGTGTGCGTTGGAAGGAGTTCGCAGGAGGAAGAGTTCGGAGTTGGAGTCGGAGCGAAGAGGACGGAGCTGTGGAGAGGCGGCGGCGGCGAAGGCAGACGAGGGGGTGCTCGCGTCGGTGCCGGGAGCTGCACACCAGGGAGGGCGACGGCGCGACCTGGTCGAGGTGGAGACGCTCGTCGCGGGACCCGAGACAGAGTAAAAATCCTCCTTTCCCCGAGCATCAGCAACCCCCTCCTGTTTCCCCCCGCGCTGAGATAGTGCGACCAAGGGGGCCCCCTTCCCACCCCCTACCAGACACTGTCCGCGAGGCCCGCGGAGTTGAGGCACCACCGCCGCTTCGCGCCTCATCATCAGACGGGTAGGCCCGACCCGGTCTCGGCCCCAGGCCCGCCTCATCCTGGAGGGTGGTTCTCTTTTCTTTTGCTTTGGGAATATGTGTTGTCGGCGCCGTCTGTGAAGTAGAATTGTATAAGTGTTGCCGTGTGCTCGGTAGTCGGATAGCTCTGCATTGTGTCTTCGCTTTCACATTTGCTTTTTGTGTAAAATTGCATGGTGTTTCTTCTTCTTTTTCTATGTGCTTTTGGTGGAATTGTATATGTGTGCTTTCCGTTCATCGCGAATAAATGTGCTTTATGTTGAACTGTTTCCCGCTTCCCTTCGTCATTTCTTTCATTGAATCCTCATCTTGCTTCACGTAAAGGGTTGGTAGTGGGCTGAATACGCCCGATAATTAATCGAACCGTCGAGGCCGACGATAACACCGCTCGGTTATCCCGATAGAACGGAACGGGTCGCTTAAGTGGCCCGTGTCCGAAGTCGACCTGCGGCGAGGTGCGATCGCCCGGTCTACCCTCCGTGTGGGTACTTAGGTAGGTCGAATTTGGCGAGCAACCCTATCCCACGCGGGGGCCGATTGGCTCGATCGCGGTGAGACCGAAAGGTCCACCCGTGACTGGTTCCCGGCGTTAGTCCGAGAGGGTCACGACTGGATTGTCCGTCCGGTGGGCGACGTGCCGCGATTCGAGTTTCGTGGCCGTCAGCACGCCGGCGGGCGCGAATTCGCAACAATATTAAACTTGGTACAAGTATGACTAATGATGATATAATTTAGGTGGAGGCATATCTGGCGATGGTGTGACGTTAAGAGTGCTCTTCCAGTATTTTGGAACCATTAACATGTGATGGACATCATAGGTGTGATGGTAGGATGAGAATGAAAATAGAATCATGGTCATATGAATAATGGAAAAGATTGGGGTAATGAGATGGGTGGATTGAACTGGAAAGGGGATGGAGTCATGGAGAGGTGAAAGAGGGTTCATTTTGAAATGTTTACTTATGTAATATGAAGATGGTCCTTTTAGTGAAAGGAACATGAATAAAGCTGAGATTTTAAGGAAAAATAATTTTCATAGTTTCCTTTTCCCACCCCACAGGTAACTATCTCATTGTTGATCCGATAGAGGAAGGGGACAAAGTGAAAGGTGAAATCGCATTTATCCTGTACAGGGACCACATAAAACATCTGAAGCATGTAGGTGCTTGGTAAGTGTTTTCACACTCACTGACCAAGGCTGAGTTGCACGGAGTGGCAAATCCACTAATCTATGTTCTAATTTCATAGGCCAGAAGCCTTTGCTGACGGTGATTGTGCATCAAACAGAGGCAGTGTGGCGTAAGTTTATTCATTATCGTCGATTGTTTTCCCTTTTCTTTGTTTTAACTGCATCGCCTTATCTGCTCTCCCCCCCCGCCCCCCACCACCCCACCACCCCACCACCCCTTCCCTTCCTGTCTAGAGTATCTGTGTCACATGATAAAACAAAGCCTCAAATGAATGATGAAAATGAGGAGGAAGAAGAGAAAGATGATGACAGTGACCTTTTTGTCAACACAAATAGAAAGAACTTTGAGTATATCATCAGTGATAGCGAGAGCAATGATGAAATGCCAGAGGAAAATGCAAAATGTGGAAGTGAAGAAGAACCAGAGCAATAATTTGTAGTTTGAGCATAAATCTTGATATTTGTATTGAATAAATGATTGACGCCAAATCGGTTTGAGTTATAGAAGAACTGCAACAGTTAGTTGATAACTCTTCTGCATGTTTGTTTGTAAATAATTTTTTTTTTTAATGACTGCATTTATTTATTACAGGTCCATCATTTTTGCTTTTTCATTCTTTGGTGACCTAAGTTAGCTTTGCTGCCAATGAACTCTAAAGTAGTTTGAACACCTTGTGGGACAGATAATTTGGTTTAGTGAAGTTGATTCAGGTTTTGCTTTTTTCCATTTATTTTTTCTTGGATTTTGCCTTTCATGCATGCACTCGGTATAATCTGAATAAAGAAAATAAAAACAACTTTTGTATAAAGAGTTGAGGGGAGCTCAGGGTGGGATGTCAGAAGATGGCATCTCCTCTTTTATGACTGTGTATCATCATGCAACCTTGTTGGCATAATGAAGTCTTACAATTCTGTTTATGGCAACTACATTTATTTACAGTACCATTTATCTGATTTTCCCAGTTACATGTGGACTTTTTTTTAAAGTACTTTTTTTTTTTCAGCAAACATCACTGCCCTGCATAAAAAAGTGCAAAAACCGATCCCTGCAACTACAGATCAATCAGCCTTCTCCCAATCATCAGCAAGGTTATGGAATCCATCATCGCTTCTGACATTAAATCCTTCCCCTTCTCCAATGGCCTGATTTACTATCATCAATTTGGTTTCAGATCAGGTCACTCTACCCTGGATATGCTCCTTCTGCTCTCCCAACAATGGATGGAGGTACTCGATGCCGGACATGAAATCAGAGACATATCGCGTGCTTTTAACACGGTCTGGCACCCTGCCCTGCTCACCAAACTCTCTTCCTATGGTATCCAAGGCCATCTTCACTCATGGCTTGCAGACTTCCTCTCCTATTGCAGTCAACATGTGGCCCAAAATGGAGTTCTTTCATCCCCTCTTCCTGTGCAGGCTGGAGTTCCTCAAGGCAGTATTCTGGCCCCTGTTATTTTTATGGTGATGATCTCTCCGAACTCTGGAAAATCCTTTATCTCTTTGCTGATGACTCCACCCTCTGCTGCACCATGTGTCATCCCTCAGATCAGCAAGCAGCAGCTTCTTCACTCTGCAAATCTGGATAAAATCACAAACTGGTCCAACACGTGGAACATGTCTTTCAATCCCGACAAATCTCTCTTACCATGTCACTCCAAAAGGACCGTTTGGACCCCCCCACTTTCTCAACAATTCTCTTGAAGAAGTCTTTTCATTTCAAGCTTCTGGGTCTCACTATCTGCCATGATCTTTCCTGGGAAAACCACATTTCCAACCTGGCCTCCAAAGCCAGTCGCTGAATGGGAATCCTCCGTTCAAAGTCCTTCCTCAGCCCACCTGAGCTCCTACCACATACAAAGCTTTCTTCCACAGCCTGATGGAGTACTGCTTTCCCCTCTGGGCTGGTGCTCCTGCCTCTCACCTTTCTCGGATTCACGCTGTGGAAACCAAGGCATTTAGGATCATTGGTATCTCCCGCGATGAGGCCGAGTCTTTGCTCCTGTCACTCACCACAGGCAAGTTGGTGGTCTTTGTCTTCTACCATCTCCTCTCCGGTCTCGCCCCCCCCCTGCTCTGTCTGCGATATGTCCCCACCATATTTCCGCAGGGCGCTCAAGGTCCGCTAACAACCCCCTTTCTGGTAAAACTACCAAAATCACGAATCACTGCTCACCTTCACTCTTTCATTCCTCTTTTTTCCCACCTTTGGAATAAACTCCCACACACTCTTCAATCCCATTCTTCCCTCCAGGTCTTCAAAACAGCTGTTCACCATCTCTTATCTTCCCCCATCCAAAACCTCGATCTTTTATACCTCCGTTAATCTACCTCAAACCCACCTCCTTCAAATTCCCTGCCTTCCTTCCTGAAAGTTCCCTGTCGAGTAAGGTCCTAAAAGTCCCTGGAGTGTCTATCTTGTTTACCCCGTGTTCCCTGCCCCCATCCCTCTCCCTTCCACAGAACTCCGAATGTCTCTTCCCCACTGTTTTGTCCTTCCCTCTCCTGCCCCTCTGTTTTGTATGTTACCTCTCAGACAAGCCTTGACAATGTATACAAAAAAGATTTTTCCCTCCTGGATGTGACTGCGTTATCGTTGGAAGTGCTTCAAGCCCGACCATAAAATTTTTGCCGTGAAATTATACCCATTTATTTTTTTATTTTAATTGGAGGATATTTGAATTTGCTCTGTATGTTGCGCCCTCTCCTAAACATTTGTGCAAAAATTCATACTTGGTAGTTATGAACACCACACCCCAAGGTGAGAGCAGATTCATTTTTGGCCCTGAGACCCTGGGGTGGCATCAATAACCAGCAAATGCAATTAAGCACATTTTAAATGGAAGGGTGCATAAAAGGTAACACTTGGTTTTGACCCCAGTTCCTACCTGAGCCCTCCCTGGAGGGAAGGGAGGTAGGGTCACTTTGGTGGAAATTGTTTTGCTTTTTTGTTATATTACTCAATTTGATATTGGGTCATTCCTGGTGGAACTTTTTACCATCTTAACTTTTGATGGGAAGTGAGCCGATGGCACGCCCTCGACTGCTCTGGTTTCATTTGTCATCCTGTTCTTACAGATTCCACCAGCTGCCTTTTGATCGGTACATGTTAGAAGAGGCATTTGAATAAAATGCTTGATCCACCTGAAGTAATACCTCTTGGTGAGTGTGGAAAAGCTACCTTGTGCAAATGATAACATTTAGTAACTTAAGGAATTTATCATCCTCATGCCATGAGTGGCAAAAGGCTATCAAGGCAGATTATTGGATGAGTCTCCACTGCTGTTGAGACAGAGCAGGTGTTTGGATGTTGGTCAGGATGCTGATACTTCACTTCAGTCAATGCAGCATATTTAACATCCACCAATGCTGGCAGACAGGATGCCCAGTTTAATGTCCAAGGACCAGCACATGATGGTTCACCCTGTCTGTGAAATACCTGGATGATTATAGCTGGGCTGAGATTTGAACACAAGTTTGACAGCTTAGAGGCTCGTACCTCCCTCCTGCACAAATAAAGCATGGAGGAAGATATCGTATCAATAAGCATTTCCAAAATGACTTCCATGCAATGATGCACAACATAGCCAACAGTGTGTAGACACCTACTCATTCCAAAATCATGGGCATTGATATGGAGTTGGTCCCCCCTTTGCTACGAGAACAGCCTCCACTCTTCTGGGAAGGCTTCCCACAAGATGTTGGAACATTGCTGCAGGGATTTGCTTCCATTCAGCCACAAGAACATTGAGGTCAGACACTGATGTTGGGTGATTAGGTCTGGCTCACAGTCGGCATTCCATTATATCCCAAAGGTGTTCCATGGGGTTGAGGCGGGGGCTCAGTGCAGGCCAGTCAAGTTCTTCCACACTGATCTCAGCAAACTATTTCTGCATGGACCTCACTTTGTGCATGGGGGCATTGTCATGCTGAAATAAAGGGCCTTCCCCAAACTGTTGCCACAAAGTTAGAACAGAATCGTCTAGAATGTCTTTATACTGTCATGTTAAGATTTATCTTCAATGGAACTCTGGTGTCTTGCCCGAACCATGAGAACAGCCCGAGACCATTACTCTTCCAAGTTTCAGTTGGCACTATGCATTTGGTCAGGTAATGTTCTCCTCGCATCCACCAAATCCAGATTCATCTGTTGGACTGGCAGATGAAGTGATTCCTCACTCCAGAGAATGGGTTTTCACTGCTCCAGAGTCCAATTGCGGTGAACCTTACACCAGTCCAGCCGACACTTGGTATTGTGCATGGTGATATTGTAATTTCGAAAATACACTTTTCTCATCATGAACAAAGATAGTGCATGACGGACGTGAAGGCACGTGACGAAATATCAGAAGTTGTTTTTTATTCTTCTTCCTCTTCTGGTGAAGACAAAACCTTAAGGACACATTTGTCGTTGTTTTTACTACACCATGCTGGAGGAAAATATTCACCAACATGGTTGGGCCAAATATGTTCAAAATTTATTCAGAAAAAAAAAATTATACTCAATTAACTTTATATACATATAAACACTATTGCATTAGAATTTTTTTTTTTTTTTTTTTTTTTTACTACAAACCTGTTTATTTTAAATCCATTTAAGCATCGAGGCAAAGATAAAGTACAGAAGAAGGAATGGCTTCAAGGAACCATTCAAAGTACATTACCAAACATAAGTCTCCTTTGAGAAATTAAAAATACAGTATTTTTACTTCCTTAGAGCCCCCACCACCAAAATGCTTCAAACCATTTGTTTTATCCTTACTCCAAGCAATTACTAAATTACCAGTTTGAGGCACTGAGAAGGTCAAACAGGTGTGTTGTCTCACAGCAAGTGTTCTTCTGGACCATAACCAGTTAGGTAGTCCATGCCAGTGTTTTGAGTGGAATTCCAGGTTGCTGAAGGATTCAAGTTGTCAGGATTGGAGTGAGGAAAGAACACTTCCTGCAAATTCGTATGGAACTTGTGTACCATTGCAATTACCACCATGGCCACAAGGAGGAAAACAAAGAGGCCACACCCAAGGGAACCCAGTACAATGGCAAATATCACCATCTTTTCATCCTGAGAACCTGCCACAAGTGAAATGAATCAATACTGAAATATTCCAACCACCAAATTTGTACATTACAGTAAACCATACAAAAAAGCAATTCAAGAAATACTCTTAAAGGCAAAAGCAGCCGATTCGGTGGTTGTATAGATCCTGTATAAACAAATCTTCAAGAGTCAGCTGCCAAAGCAAAAAATTTGCATCACACCCCACCCTCAATAAATATACATATATATATATATATATATTCTTTACATGTACAAGTTGATACTAAAATAAATTCAGCACCTACTTTTCAAAACTTGCTTTGCACACAAGGTTCCTGGCCATAACGGGTCCAAGTCTTCATAAATACAGCGACACGTGTACGATCCCACAATGTTCTCACAGACAGCATCGTCGGCACAAAGATTTTCTTCATCTTCACATTCATCAACATCTACATGGGCACAGAAAAGTAAGAACAAAAAGCTGCTGGAACATTCGAGATGAATTGATGCACACAAAGGGCTTACATCCAGACAAGTTTACTCCATCTTTTGTACATTACCTTCCACTTCCAAATTCACATTCTCCACCCAAGTAGGACACGGCGTACGAATGGTACCAGGTATAGGCAAATCCATTAGGAAGTTTTGCAGGTTCGAGAGTCGAACTCTGGTACCGAGTTTCAAGAACATTCGGAATACCACAGTCACAGCAGAGGAATCTTGTTGCCTAGTATTCAGAAGAAGTCATCACAACTTGAACAGCATCGTTTCATGCAAAAGTGTTATTACACAAAATCAACTTACCATGTGAGAGATTGCGGAAGGATGGCAATCAAGTTGGTTGAAAGGTCCGGCAACCTAATCATCTGCACAGAATAAATCACACTTGAAGATATTGAATTGTGAAGATTCTGATTTTCAGAGCAGCTTTATATCGTATTACACAAGTGAGCATATCCAAACCATGTGCTTTACCATTTACCACCACCACCTTCTTGCAGGTTGCAAAAACTCACCTGATGCACCACTTGACATCGGAGTGACTCAATAATGTGGCCAAATGCAATATTGCCATTTCCTGGCAGAAAACTCATTTTTGCTTTTATCAAAAGCCACAAGAACTCTGCAAAGACCACATATTACTCATTGGACAAAGTAAACCAGTTGTGCTCAAGAAGATTATAATTATTATAATAAGAGTGCAAAAATCATGAGCAAATCTTTAATGGTCACAAGATTTGCACAGTCAGAAATTTGATCTCACATGAAGCACAAACAGCCATGTATGTGGCAATACTGATCTATATGGTAAGAGATGGCTATGTGTCCACATTTTCCTTCGATGGCCAAACGGATCTTCAAATTTTGAGGTTCAGCTAATGTATTTTGAGGTTAAAAAAAAAAAGTTGAATATATATATATTTTTTTTAAGTTGGTCTCCAGTGCCTGAGCCTTTGTGGCTCTGTGAAAAGTAATATTAAATGTCCCCTGGCCCCATTCCTTCAGCCGCTATCACACCTTGATGTTTTAGCCAGCGTATCGCAACGTATCAAAATGTATGTAAAACGCTGGCGTACGTTGAACTATTGATGTTTTTTCCAGTTTTTGGCGTATGCATAATGTACAGGTAGTCGTCGACTTGCGACCGCAATTGGTTCCGACCAATCAGTCGTAAGTTGAACAACGTATATTTTACATACAAAAAAATTTGGGGGGGGGGCACTTTACGTGGTCGTAAAGTCGAACAGTCGCAAGACGACGACTACCTGTATTAGTAACGTACACAGAACGTTTCGATAACATAGATAACTTATACCAAAGAATGCTTCGCGTGTTGTCGGCGTTCACAACCTATGCCCAACGATAGTCTAACGTATGCATAGCGCGTGGCAGCACATCGCCGACGATCACATGGCGTAGCCTATTAAAAGGCTGCCGCTCGATGATTCAAATCATAACCACACTAGACATCGAAGTGTCAAGGCCCTGTCACACGTTGACTTATGAAAAATTTGCCGAATACGCTGGCACACGTCGAATAAGTTATGGGTAAGTTTTGTATACGTTGAGAGCACGCTGGCATACGTCATAGTACGCCGAGCATGTCGACATATTTTAAGCATGCTCAAAATTTTTCGACATATGCCAGTGTATGACTCACGTTCCGCATACGCTGGCCACAAGTTGGAGGCACGTTGTGCGATTGTTGACACACGTTACTTCTAAGTTACTCACAAGTCGAAACGCGTCGAGGTAATGATTAGCGTACCCGAAACTTATTTCTAACCTATGAGTAACGTGCTTTGAACCTACAAGTAACGTATGTCGATGTATTTGAAGTCTTCCAGACGACCACAGAACTTACTGAACGTGTTACCAACTTACAGCTACCGTATAATGGTGTATTGGCAGCGTTTAGGGGAATTGGTATATAAAAATGGGCTTCAAACAGGAGGAACCCATCAATGTTCCAGACTCCATGGTTTTTTTTATTTTTTTTTCTTCGGTATGCTGGTGATGTTGACACTTCGATTTCTAGTGCGGTTATGATTTAAGTCGTTGAGCGGCAGCCTATTAATTATATAACCGCACGAGAAATCGAAGTGTCAACATCACCATCATACCGAAGAAAAGATATATATATATATATATATATATATATATATATATATATATATATATATATATATATATATATATATATATATATATATATATATATATATATATATATATATATATATATATATATATATATATATATAAAAAACAAAAAAAAAAAACATTGAGTCTGGAACACTGACACTAAACATTACCTCGACGCGTTTCGACTTACGAGTAACTTACAAGTAACGTGCGTCGACGATCGCATAACGTGCATACAACTTATGGCCAGCGTATGCGGAACGTGTGCGTCATACATCGAAAAATTTTGAGCATGTTAAAATTTGTCGACGAGCTCTGTGTACTACGATGTATGCCAGCATGCTCTTAACGTATACAAAACTTACCCATAACGTATTTGACGCGTGCCAGCGTTTGACAAATTTTTCATACGTCGGCATACGCTGGCTAAATCGTCAAGGTGTGACAGTGGCTTTAGTGGGTGAAGGAAGGCATTTTAGGCTCCCAGAAAAATATTTAAAACAAGAAAAAGAAATCAGATTGCAAACCCTCACTCAGACTTCTTTTGAGTGGTGTATTTTTATAGGTTTTGGGGTAAATCCAATATGGCTGCAAAACAATGTTACCAATGACATCATGGGTAAACCTTTTTTTTTCTCATGCATGTAAAGTTTAGCCTTGATCTGTTCAGCCACTTCAGGGAGAATTGCAAAAGGTTAAAAGAAAATGAACACAATAGGGCGGCCGAATCACGGGACATGATTTTTTTTTTTCTGTTGACCATTTATCCCAAGATAACCCTCAAAAATTTTCATACTGATCGGATGTGGTGTTCCACATGTGCAATTATGATGTCATAACTAGGGCACCGATGACGTCATTAAAAAAAAATCACTTATTCCCCATGAGGAGTACTTGCTATGTGCCAAGTTTCAATTCCCCCCCCCCCCTGGTGTGGGTTCAGAGATGGAGGTCCAATTTTTCTGTTTTTCCAATATGGCTGACCCATGACATACGTCTGACCTAAACCACACAACCGATGACATCATAATTATTAAAACATTCTACATGAGTAGTCACACCAATGGTGAAAATTGTCTTGATCCACCAAACGGTTGCGGAGAAACACAAGAAAGTTCTGTGCAGACAAACACACGGGCCAAAATGAAATATCCTCCTTTGGAGAGGGAAAGAAATTTTTTGATTTCTTCAAAATGTTAACAGGATTAGAACAGCACTGGACAACACCAGGTACCCACTAGTATTTGATAAATGGAACAACCAACCAAAATACCTTTTTTTAAAGCTTATTACTCATGGTGTTTGCACAAAAATATTAAAATAACCTCGACAACACAATTATCCCATCTTGCTGTTCAAAGGTAGTTTTGGCAGAAGGGGCTTTGGTTATTGATCAGATCAATAATAAAAAAAGAAATTAGCAAAGCAGTAATACCCCGATAGAGAGAGCAATATCTCCAAGCAAACAATATAATGAACAAATTTTGACAATCAAGGCCTACCTTTTGGTTTATAAACACCAGAACGAATGTGAATAGTGCCTCCTGAAAGGAAAAAAAAAATTCAATATTCCAACTGAGAAAAGTACAAAAATAAAATATATTGGATAATCAATATTCCAAAAGCACACCAGGCTTACCGGCACTAAGGATTTCTTTACCCCAAGCTGGGTGTGTCACGTGCAGCAACAGTGGTGGACTGGCACTCACTACTCGCTCATGGTTAACATCGAAAGATGAAGCCGTATCCGAATGATAATCTGCTTCGTCAAGGAATGAACTTTCCAAGGCCAAAAATGATTGGTTTGTTTCTGGCAGAGAATGTACAATCTTCATCCCATCATCAGAATCTGTAACATGAGGGGTCTTTGACTTGGTAATAGTCCATTTCCACAATGAAGATGAATATGGAGAGGAAATGCCCGTGGAAGTAGCAACTTCAGATTCAGTCACTGTCGGGGAGACGGTGTTCATAATATTCAGCCGAGGGTGAAGCAACACTTTGACCTCAATCAGCTCATTTGCAGCGATTGGAAGTAAACTGGTGGACATTCCTGAAGAGTCGGCTTGGTTTTGCGTTCTTGCCATGTTGCGATGAAAAATTGGCATCAACTTGGGGTTCAATGTGGACACACAGGGACCTTCGATGCACGACGGTTGGTTGGCATGCACAATGCCATTATCTCCATCTCTCAGCTGAGAAGCTTTCATCTTTTGTGCTGTTGAAGTTGATACAAAAGGCAACATTCTCACTACATTTGAGGTACCCACAACTGCCACAGTGTTTGGTGAAGCTTCATTTTGTTTTGATTCGACAAGATCATGTGGAGCAAAATCTTCCTCCGAGGAATCAAGGAGCTTCCTCCGAGCGTGCGGTTTCTTTGACGACCAAAAGCCAGTTAATATTTTTTGTGATGCTGGAAGGGCATCATGTGAAACAGTTGAGCCTTCTGCAGTTCTTGAAACTATCAAGTCGTCAATGGTACTTTCTGAAACTGTCGAATAAACCACCGATGTAGGCAACACAAACTCTTGATCATTTATTGTTCTATCCAGATCTCGCTCATCCAAAGTCTGATCAGAACCCACATTTTTGCTCAAACCCCATTCATCACAAGCCAGCCATGTTATATCCAACATTTCGTATTTATCCAGGACACGGTATTCCCCCCAGAAGTGACGAGAATCAAACGATACATTTGGTGGCAGAGCGCCACCGACGACCAAACTGACCTTTACGCCCTGGCCTAATGGGCTGTACAAAGAGACTTGCCGACCCCAACAAGCCCACAGTGTTGTGTTCACACCATTTGGACTTAGTTCCTCAAACACAATCCTGTCTTCAATCTCACAGCAGTTACTAGGCGCACCAAAGTTACAAATTTTCAGCATAATGCGCTTAGCTAGTTGAGCATGTATCGTCCATTGGCAAGTGACGTTTTCTCGGTAGTGATCGGGAAATCCGGGAGGGTAAAGGTTTCCGGATTTGTTGAAGAACTCCAGCTGGCAATCTTGTGGAGGCTCGATTGCAGATGACAGCATCATGGACTCTGCAAGGCAAAGCAAGCCATACAAGCTCGTGTACTATAAAACAAATGAGGCAGAACTGCTGGAGCAAAGACGATCAAAACCACTTACCACACTGGTGTATTTGGTCAAAGGTCTTCCTGGAATCTGACCGCCTAATCCAGTTGGATAAAACTTGTTGGGCATCGCTGTTGCGTATCAAGGAGGGCAATGCTGACGATAAGCCTTCAAATAGTTTGAATGAAGTGAGAAAATCAAGCAGAGAAGTTGACCTGCTTTCCACTGGTTGACCAATTGAAACCTTTTCCTCAATTTCATCAGAAGTAAGGTGGTATTGTAAAAGCATCCCTCTTTGTTGTGCGGAGTCGTTCATAAACCTACACTTGGTTGTAGTCATGTCAGATGCTGCACTACTATTCACAATGTGGTACCAAACATCCATTTGCACCTGTTGAACAACTTCCATGGGTGCAGCAACAAACACCTTCATAAGCAGAAGCTTGGACGGCAGGAGAAGGTGGTGTGCCCTGCAAGCATGCAAGCAGAGATCCACAACAAGACGAGCATCACAAGCTGGGGTGAAGACGAGGAACAGTCCGTCTCGCTTCGTGCACAAGTCCTGCTCACAGAGCTGAGGGCAAACATGGAGTAGTAAACAATCGTCTGTTGTTGGCTCGAGGATGTTCTGGAGCTGCACAGATTCACCATTCCATGTTAGGTTTGAAAAGACCATTTGGAATGTGCCCTCATCACCATCTGATCGCAGATTGGACATCGACAACAGAGTAATGTTGTAACCTATGGGAGAACAAGTTGCACATTCATGCAAAGGTGACAGCACACCATAGTTTGAGTTGAGGGGGGTGAAGGATATTCATTTGGGGGAGACCGCACTAAATTATGGCATCAATCATAAATAAATGGCACCGGCACGATTTCACAACAAGCTCAAACTAGAACAAGCTCTGACCTTACACCAAAGACCGATCGATTTGTGCACATTTTGCATTCATCAAATTCAAATGACCTATCATTAAAAGGTTTGAGAGGGTACAGCAGGATTAGCCTAGAAGCTTGATAGCCAATGACAATGGCAGATGAGTATCAAGACATTTGAACTCTACATATAGATTACAGTAGATCTGAGAAAAAAATTAAAGTAGATCTGCACACAGACTGCCAAACACCAACCAATGATAGTCTCTCCCATCCCTCCAGAAACAAGCAAAGCCGAGAAGGGTGATTGAAGAACCAGTGCTGATATGCACCGGCAGACAGGTAGAACAATGAATGACAAAGGGTTTGTTGATCACGGGACACCAACCACCATGAGAAGCAAGAAGCTGACATTTCTTATATTAACCCTTTGGATCAAAGGAGCTCAAATGAGGAAACTTATGCTCTGATGGGGTTAATGTCCGAAACGGCACTTCTTGCTCACCACCACAGTTAGCAGACCGATCAATTAAAGGTGATTTCTCAAAAGGCATAGAGCAGGTACACCAACGGATTCACCGAAAGGTAACCTCAATAAATCATATCTCAGGACCTACACCAAACTTGGTACCATGAGACCCCCAACATCAATCCACAAACCCATCTGAATGGTCTAGGGCTACCTTTCGATAAATTTAGTAAATCCATTGGTGTAGGGACACTTTCAATAATCGTCCTGTTTAATGTTGCCATCTTAACCGATAACTTCAGCGAACCCAGGTTCAACGCCCAAGCGCGGCCATGGTCCACCAATGTCCTCGAAATTCAAGCACCAAGTACATCGAGGTCTACCCCCACCTGCGGTTCATGTAGAACGTCATGATAAACCTGAGATAACATGAAATCACTCACCCGATCCATTCAGAAACGATTCCAAGTTTTCTTCATCTTGGGAATAATATTCCTACACACACCACGGTCAGAAAACACCCCCCCCCCCAAAAAAAATCAAGATCACAACACCAAGTACAAGTGTTAAAAAGGTCACAACCAATAAAGGGTCTTACTGTAGTCCACAAGAAACATCGATTTGTGGACATTTTGTATTCAGAAAAATACAAATAGATTTTTTTGTTGTCGTTTTGTTGTTCAAGAGTAATCCCGAATTGGTTGACCTCTGTCCTCTCCCATCCTCCCATCACTACTCACGCAGGAATGAATCGTTTCATTCGAAAACTCCGAGACCAGTTTACAGGGAGCTGGGAAGTGTCCAAGAGCAGCTCGCAGAAGCACACAGCAGAGCAGAGCAGTCCGCCGAGCCATTGCCGACGTGCGTCCACCCGAGGCACGAATCACCGTTTATTCGTTACGGCGAACGACCAACAATCTTACCCACAAACCCATGCGAACGTTCTTTATAGACTGAACCCCTCCAACCCACCAACCTCACCTAATGACGTCATCGTGATGGAGCATACAGGTGTTTGTCGTTTATGAAATCGAATTCATTAACACGTCGATTAAGGAGCACGAGGCTCTTTTGAAATCGATAATCAATATAATGACTGTACATGTATTATCATTATCATATTACATATATTCAATTTACAGCATAACGACGTGTTATGTTGGATTACTGAAAACTTCAAGGTTACATATATATATATATATTTATCTATTACATATACAAGAAAATACTTCCAACGATTTTCACTGCACGTGAGGAGGTCATTTGGCCCATCATGCCTGCGCTGCATCAACACCACATTTAATTATATATATATATATATCGGTTTACCAACTCACTCTTCCCATACATTCATTTGGAAAACTTCTCAAAACGATTTTAACGAACGAGGCTGCTCGAATCTGGACATCGATCTCTCTCTGATCACAGAAAGTTTCCGATTCTTGTACTTTGGGCAGAAATAATCTTCCATCTTCCTGTCAGATCGATGATCTATTTCAACTCCGGGCAAGGTCTCCCCCCCAGGTGTGATCATGTAAACCCCCTCCTGACTCATGGAGTCGACTCGAGGACCGCACGAACCGGTCAGACTGGGTCACCGTCGTTTGAACTTTGACCTATAATCACCTTTTTTTTTTTTTACATTGCTCGTCATCGCAACGGGTCTTTGTCCAACTCGCCGGTCCACAAAAGCACATCCGTCTCTTTTCCATCCCACGTGAACTACATCTCTATATGATTGTATTAGGGGCGGCTGGGGACCTCCTGATTGATCCTCTTGTGATGGACTCGTGACTCCGTATAAACTAATAAAGCCCTTGATCGATCTTGTGTGTGAATCGGTGATCAGTGTGACGGGTAATCAAGGTGGGAGCTGCTGTTGGTAGTTTTGTTAATCAGTGTTAGTTTTTAAACGGAAAGCGCGACGTGCCGGACCATTTTCCGACTGGTGGTGGTCGTGGTCGTGGTCGTGGTCGTGGTGGTCGTGGTGGTGGTGGTGGTGGTGGTCGTGGTGGTGGTGGTGGTGGTCGTGGTGGTGGTGGTCGTGGTGGTGGTGGTCGTCGTGGCTCGGTCCAACATGCGAGCAGTCCTGTTAATAGCCTTGCTCTGGCTCCTGGTAGTCGGAACCTCTGACGCTCTGTTCGATTGGTTTGGTTTTAAACACCTGCTCGGAGGATCTCCCACCCAGGGTGGAGGAGACGACCCCCCACCCGGGGGGCGTCCCACGGTGGGTTCGGAGCCACAGGCTGCAAGTCCCCGGGACTCGGTCGCCTTTGAATTGGCTGGACCTGCAGACGATGGTTTCCTCTCAGAGGGGAGGAAACTCGAGCTGTCATCACCTCTGAACGAGTGTCATTATCAGGTGACACACTCTCTCTCCGAGACGATCACCTGGTTCACTTTGTCAATTAAAACCATTTTTTCGTTCAAATTTGATGGAGATTTGCAAAACGTTACATGTTTGAGAAGCTTATTTGCATCAGGAATATGAAGATCAATGTTTACATTTGTGTACATAGCCGCCATTTTGGATTTTCAAAATGGCCGACTTAATAAGAATTATGAACATCTCGGCTTGTAATTGACATAGAAACTTCATTCTAAATGCTAATACTATGTTTCCATGCCCAAATAATCCAAAGCTTATGACAAATTGGTGATTGTGAACACCAAAGACCAAGCAACACCTTGGCAGTGATATTCATGTCTCTGCCGGCTGTGAGTCAGAGGTCTATTCGGACGAAAGTCCGAATCTTCAGGTCCTTGGTGCTTCCAGTCTTGCTCTATGGATGCGAGACTTGGACTCTGACCAAGGATCTGAGACGGAGACTTAATTCCTTTGGTACCAGGTCTCTTCGGAGAATCCTTGGCTATCGCTGGTTAGATTTTGTGTCCAACGAGCGGTTCCTGAGAGAGACTCAAATGAGATTTGTTACCTGCATGGTCCGTGAGCGTCAGCTGTGGCTGTATGGACATATGGTTCATTTTCCTGACGCTGATCCTGCTCACCAGATTGTCTCAGCAAGGGAGTCTCGTGAGTGGAGGAGGCCAATGGGCCGACCACGTGCCTCGTTGCAGCAGGTTGATCGGCATTTCAAGGAGATGGGGATGGGCCTGGCATCTCCCTGGGGGATGGTCCTACGGAGGCCCCTGGAGTACCGGCGGAAAGTGGACGCAGCGACGCACTGCTCTGGCGCATGCTCCCATACCTGACCTGAAAAACCAAGAAAAGAAGAAGTTTGTGTCATAGATTTCTGAGCTTCCCACTTCTTCAGCTGTTGAATGACATCTTAGGGGGTCAAGACTTGAATCAGGTGAAGGTTAGCAATTCTGATGCATTCTGCTCCATCACTTATCCCAGAAGCTGTTTCTCCAGGCTTCCTCGAATTAATTTGCTGGTTTCAAGCAGATTTATTTTAGTTGTGGCATCTCTGTGAAGAACTGTTCTAGAGCAAGTTCCTACAGAGCCATGTAAGTGTGGACGTGTGCACGGAGTGCTCTCTTGTAGTGGCTGCACTTGAGGACCTGTCTCGTTGTAACAGGCCCATATACATCTGCCTCGATTCATGCAGCATCTATGCCAGAATTTTCTGTTGAGGCTCCGAGTGCCCTCAGTGTAGCCATCACAGCATGCAGCTCCCCAAGTCTCAGAACAACTTCTCTTTTCAAGTTAGGTCTTGCATCTAGCAACTGTACTGCCTTCTCTTTCAGGGCTATGTCAAAGGTTATGACAGTTGGGTAGTTTTCACCAACTGCCAAGCTGTTCAACTGAGATGCTTTCAACATCACAGTGAGCATGGTATACCACTCATGTGAGACCTCTGGAAGTACAGGCAAGGCACCGACTTGAGTCAGTGACTGATTGGATGACACAAATGATTTGTAGCCTGCCAAACCTGGGATACTGTTTTGCGATTCACTGTCGGTTGATCTAGACAAAGCAGATACAATCATCCAACCAAGATTGGTTAGTTTTCGGATTCAGCAACACCTGTGGAACACGCCTTGAATTCCTTTGCTCTCTTGACTGGGCCAGGTTTTGGTTTGCTGCAAGGATCAATGGGTACATGATAAGGGACAACCGACAGGTTTTTTTTTGCCTCACTAACTTCCAAATTAGGTGTGATTGCTTCTCCAGGTACATCTGCTTTCTGATACACTGCGGTGATTGTGCCACATGTGGTGCCTTTGCTATCTACAGTGTCCTCTGCAAAATCTGTTATCAACAGTGAAGAAGTCAAATGTACCTTTCTTGAGGAAAGGTGGTACATACAATCCATCAACTCGTTTTGTTTTTTTCCACAACAGCATTAACAATTGCTGTTTCTCGGGGCAAGGCATGGCTGCTTGATACGCAGTAGTCTGTATATGGAGGAGATCCATCAACGCCCTTGTTCCTGGTGTCATGATGTACAGTGAGTGCCAACCCTACTGTGTGTGTGTGTGTGTGTGTGTGTGTGTGTGTGTGTGTGTGTGTGTGTGTGTGTGTGTGTGTGTGTGTGTGTGTGTGTGTGTGTGTGTGTGTGTGTGTGTGTGTGTGTGTGTGTGTGTGTGTGTGTGTGTGTGTGTGTGTGTGTGTGTGTGTGTGTGTGTGTGGTGTCCGAAATCTGTCAGTGGCTTTCTTGGGCATCTGGTGCAATTGTCTCCTGGTCTTGAAAGCATACATTATATTGTGACTTGTGGTCAATGCTGACATGTCAACTGTCCTCCTTATCTCAGTTTGCAGCTCCTCCTCAGATCCCACCAAAATCCACCATACAAGGTTCTACAGCTTGGTTGGGACATCCTCTTTTGTGCTGCATACTGTAATTGTGTGTTTCCATCTCAATTAAATTGGAAATTCTGTTGCGTATTAGCTCAGCTGTCTTGTATTTTATCATTGTGCTGTCCATTTCACTTGTGGCATCTTTACTGTCCTGAATCCTGCGAACAAGATATGGTCTACACTTCCTTGATGCAAGAACAGATAGTTTTCTTCTCTTTCTGACTCACTAACTTCACACTTTGTGACTCTGCAAGAATTTTGTCCTCGAGCCACTGTCGTATCAGTGTCAGAGTATGTTTCTGTGCCTCATCATGACCACCAAGCATAGATATGTAGGTTTTTTTTTTTCACTGGCATCCATGGGTAGATGAGCTTCATTTTGGGTTTGATATTCAATGAGATTGATCAGCTCAATCAAGCATGGTACTTGCTTTGATAGGTCTGTCTTTTTGTTGACTTGGCCCGGTTGCTGGCATCATCCCTCAAGACTGGAACGCGTGTCGTGTCCAGCATGGTTTGTGGTATCTTGCATCTATTGCTGGGCATCACTTGGTAAGAATGCATTGCTTGGTCTTGTCATCAATACTGGATCTTGGCAAATTTACACAGCTCATTCAAGTGCCTTCCCCACGTTTTCAGTTCGTACGGTGAAGAGACTGGTCATCATCTTCTTGACATAAGAAACAGTGATCCCTTGTCAATGGTTCTGTCATAGATCTAGTGAAAGGTGCTGAGGTGCCTGAGGTTGCTGATTGCTAGATTTCAGAGCTTGTTCGTTTATGCCCACTTTTTTTCACAGCATAGGTTTCTGTACACATGGCATGCTACAAACAGTCTCTCGCTCGCTGTATGGATATTTGATTTGTGGCATCAGAATAATCAATATTTCCTTTCAATCAATATTTATTTGGTCAAGTCTTTGAGGTGTCTTTGGATGTCAACATATTTTCCATCCTGTAAGCTGGATTTTTTTTTTTCCACTACATCAAGTACTTTCTGGGATGTTGAACAAGTGGTCCTTTTCTGGCAGTGGACTCCTAACGAAGAATGCACTACTTCCAGTCAACAGTGTCCATGGAAGACTTGAACGAGCTAAACTTGTCTTCACTCATAATGACTCGGGCACTGAAAAGAAAGAGAGCCATCACTAAATTAACCAAGACCAAGATAATTGTCTACTAGTTGCGTTAACATAACTTTTTACAGTATAAAATTAAATATTGCAAAACTACTGTAAAAAATGCTGCAAGATTATTGTAGCATCAGGACTTGTAAACACTGTTGTAACTGCCGCCAGAAGAACTACGATTGTGTGGCACAATGTGGAAACGATGCAGACTGTAACATTGAATATGACACAGAGTGATGATGTGTCAAACTGAGATAGGAAATACGTTTATACACATGCTGGTGTCACTGCCAACAATTTGAATGCATTTTTTTTTTCATGAAAATACAAACATAATTTCACAAACTTCTTCATTTCTTGGTTTTTGGTGTTCATAATCACTAATTTGACATAAGCTTTGGATTCTCTGGGCCTGTAAACATAGGGTTAGCATTTAGAATGACGTTTCGACGTTAATTACAAGCCGAGATATTCGGAAATTCTTATTTTCTGTCGACCATTTTGAAAATCCAAAATGGTGACTATGCAGGTGACTGACTATCTGTGCAAATGTAAACATTGATTTTCATATTCCTGATGCCATAAGCTTCTCAAAAATGTACTGGTTTGCTAATCTCCTGAGAATTTGAACAAAAATACAAAGTGAACCTAACAACGAGGATTATATCTGTCCGTATCGCGGGAGATGAGTTAAGAACACTATCTGATTGAACTCGACAATAAAGTTTTCGTGTGACAATTTGCCAAAGTTGGACGCCATTCCCAAGCCATTTGTTATTGATCATATTCTTGTATTGTACATTATGATTAAAAGTGATTCATTATAACGAACCATATAATGCCATTATTGTTATGAGTTTTTTTTTTTTAGGGTAAGGATCGTGGTTCAGCTGGGTCTTTTCATTGAGTTGAGTTTTCGTGCATGTTTAGGTGTGTCCATTTTTCTGTTTTTCCCCTGTGCCATACCTTCTACTTTTGGAGTACTACTGTAATCCTTGATGTATATTTTACCATTGCACTGCCAACATAAACTTTGTATTTATTTATCTTGTACACTTCTATCTCCACTACCTACATACCACCATTAATTAATTAATTGTATATATATTAAACTTTACCCTCACTTCTGCTGACATACTATACCACCATTTGTTTATATATTTATCCACCATCACCTCTGACTACATTCCACCTTGAATTGTATATTTAAATACACCTTTCCATATCGACTGCACGACTTTGAATCACTTATTTATTAATATACCTTATTCATCATTGTCTTCATGGTGGAAACTGGAAATACAGTAAATCGATTCTTAAAAAAATTATTTCTAATTATGAATTACTATTTATTTACCTCCTTTGTAAAGATGCCAGGAAGTGGTGGTGGCACCTCAGGGATCAGTACTGGGACCATTAAAATCTACATGTACCAATTCTAAGGTGTTTGGTGGCTGTCCCAGATGAGTACTTGCATTATTGTTTGAAATGACCATTCCATATATATATTTTTTTGTTGTTGTTGTTGTTGTTAAAAAAAAAAGCATTGTTTAAACAATGAAAATGTTTTGTTTTATGTTTTTGGGGCAGGTGATTACACAACTGCAATCTTCCTGTCAGGAGATGTCAGAGGAAGATGTGTCAAAGCTTGGCGTTGCACTTTTAAATTGCCAGTCATTCGTGGAAGGGAGGCGTCAGTATTACTGCTCAAATCAAATGGTAGGCTACACCTTCCACCCCACCCTCAACCATTTCCTTCGTCATTCCCACACCTCTTTTCCTCCTCCTTGCTTGCATTGTATTGGGAGAGGGGGGTGATATACTGGGTGCTGAATCCAAAATATTGAGCATAAGGATAAGTAGGGTTTGTCAGAGTGAAAGGGTGAAGGGCTGGTTCAAAGATTTCAAGTTTGGTTTTTTAATTATTTTTAAATGATTATTATTTTTTGTAATCATTCATTTATTTTCTAATCTTTTCAATATCATAATCATTGCATGGTTGTAATATTGCAATGCTTGGAATTCCTTTGTGTTTTTGTAAACAAGAGTGAGGTGACTGAGGGTATAAAGGAAATGACTGACGGTGGTCACAGTTTGATTCGACAATCCATTGAATGAAGGAATAGGAAGGGAGAAGAAGGGAAAGAAGAATAATTCGGGGGTGGGGGGAAAGCACAAGCGCATGGTTAATGGGGGTAGAAAAGATTATGCGGAGGGATAGCGGGTGACAGGAGATGGTGCACCACTTGGATTGTTTTGACTTTTCTTTTCAGACCCTTTTTGAGTGCACACGAGAAATGGACCCCACCACTTGGAATGCGTATCACATTCTCAGCAATCGAGCGCATTCGCTCTGCTTCACCTTGAGACAGCAACAGTTCCGTGTACAAACAGAAGTTCTGGTCAATTCCCTTGCGACTTCTGCTCGCGATCAAGTGAAGACTTTACAAGCAATTGAGGTATTCACCTGGTGATGTACAAGGTGACTCAGAAGTAATTAATGGGCTCTGTCGCTGACAACTTCGAAAACGTGACCTGTTGGCCGATGACTATAATATACTGCATATACCCATGGAATCACAAGAAGTGCATTTTGAGTTTTGCCCCCCCCCTCCCCCCCGTGGTAAGGGGTGAAGGAGTGGTGGGAGATCCATATGCTATTATGATGCCACATGTGACCTTTATTATTTTTATTTTAAGCTTTCATAACAATCTGATGTCAGTTTTACTGCAGTCAAACCGGCGTATGTCAGGAAATTTGTTGAATTTATTCTGGTGATGGGACATCTTGTTTATTCGTTGGTGTTTGTTGCGCATTTTCTTGTTGAGTTTGTACCGTGGGATTGTCTCTGTGCAAACGCTAAGGCTGCTAAAACCTGAATCTAGGATCCTGCATTCCACAAGCAAAGCTTTCAATCGAGGAGTCATTGCACCCGAAAAGCCGGTACTGCTTCGCCCAGTGACTTGGGCCTCGAGTGCCTGCTTTGGATACAATTCTGACTTGAAACAAAAACTACAGACCACTGCTGTGTAAGGGAAAAGTTTTTTTTTGTAGAAAATTGTTTGATTTTTTAAAAATTTAATTTGTTTTACACTTGCTAAATAAATAAATAAATAAAAAAAACATTGTCAATTAATGAGTATTTTTATTATTTTTTTTTTAAATGAAAACTAAACTCAAACTTCACATTTGGAATAATTCTAGCTATAAATCATGAACCGGTGTTTGTCGTGCTACTCCTCCAGTTTTGGACCAATTGCATTCAGACTTGCTACATCGGATCAATATGACCCCAATTAGTGCATAGGGTTGTCTTTATCTTTGCTGGGAGTAGGTGGCAGGGGGGAAGCAAATTCTCCATATTATTTGTGTATTGTCGTGCTGCTCCAGGTGTGGGGATGGCTTATTACAAGTCCCCACCATTTACAGTAAAGTATTCCTGTCCCCACCTTTTCCAGTGCAGTGAGGTGTTTTAAATAAGGACAATAATATAGCCCCCCCCCCCCCTGGCCACTCTCAGATGGATTAAAATGTTAAAAGCGATTGAAGCTTTTATTCCTCCCTCCAACTTTTCTTCGAGCATTAAGTAGGAATTGTAGCTTTGAATGTTTTTCTGGAAGCTGCCGTACCTTGCCGGACTGGTTTTGAAAGTGATGGATAAGGTAAATGTTCAAGACCAGGAAGCCTCGTCGTGACTTGCACCATACTAAAAAAATGCTCCATTGACGGCTGCAGTCCAGGACTGAAGCCAATCAGGATTAGAACGAGTTGAAAGGAGGAGACCATTAGACAAGACGAGGCTGCACAATCTTACCAATGTTAAAATACCCTCTTCTGGATAACTAAAATTTAAACATCTAATGTTTCTCCTGCCACAGGCTTTCCAGGGAGACAATTCCACGCATTTTCTACTCTGAATAAAAGATCCCTGCCTTACTCATGGATTTGGTCTTTTGCATTAAAACTGGCTGGTCAAGTAACAAACTGGATTGGAAACTGTTCATGGCTAAGTGATGGGAAGCAAAGAATTGTGGTGAATGGGAGCATGGCTTGTTGAGAGGATGCAAGTGGTGGGGGCACCTCAAGGATCATAACTAGGACCATTATTATTATTCATAACTTGGATTGTAGGGTGAAGAGTTGGCTTTCTAAATTTGCAGAGGAAACTAAGCTGGGAGTTAGGGTAGATAGCAGAGATGGGGTGCTGGTGATAAGGTCAGGTATGGGAGCGTGTGCCGGAGTAGCGCGTCACTGCGTCCACTTTTTCCGCCGGTACTCCAGGGCCTCTGTCTGGCCACCCCCCCCCCAGGAAGATGCCTGGCCCACCCCCATCTACTTGAGATTCTGATCAACCTGCTGCAACCATGAGGCACGTGGTCGGACCATTGGCCTCTTCCATTCATGAGGCTCCCTCGCTGAGAGAATCTGGTGAGCAGGCTGTGTCACGAAAACGAGCCACATGTCAATATAACCACAGCTGACGCTCATGGACTGCAGGTAACAAATCTCATCTCATTTGAGTCTCTCAGTAACTGCTCATTGGACACGAAGTCCGACCAGCGATAGCCAAGGATTCTCCAAAGAGACCTGGTACCAAAGGAATCAAGTCTCCATCTCAGATCCCTGGTCAGAGTCCAAGTCTCACATCCATAGAGCAAGACTGGAATCACCAAGGACCTGAAGACTCGGACTTTCGTCCTCCTCCACAGGTACCGGCAGCGCCACACCCCATGATTCAGTGAATCCATGACTCCACAGGCCTGACCCAGGTGCCTATTGACCTCTAGCTCACAGCCAGCAGACACGAATATCACTACGAAGGGAAGTGAATCTCTGTGACCTCAACATCCTCACCACAAACAGGTACAGACAAGATGGCAGCATCCAAGATGTCATTGAAAGCCTGGATCTTAGTTTTGACCCAGGATCTTAGTCTTAGTTTTGGCTCGGACTCCTCATTAAATACCTCGAGGGCCCCAAAGGATATCCAGAGTCTCCGCAAGGATGACTGCATCGTCTGCAAAATTGAGGTCATAGTTCTTCACATTCCCAAACGATGCACTGCAGCTTAATCTCTCCGACATCCTCCAAAGAATCCTGTTCATACAAGTGGTGGGGGGGGGGGGGTGGCAGTACACACCCCTGACTAACTCCAGTAGCAACTGGAAATAAGTCAAAGATGGTATCACCACATCTCACAGCACTCTCAGTACCGGAGTATAGTTTAGACATCAGTTTTGGTGGCACCCCATGAAGACCAAGAATCTTCAATCGGGCATCCCAATTCATTGAATCGAACGCTTTACAGAGATCAACATCGGCTATAAGCAGCCCCTGTTGAAACTCTCATTTGCATTTGTTGAGGAACGGAAGGGCAAAGATACGGTCAATCGTTGACCTCTTTGGTGTAAAGCCTGACTGCTCTGGGCATGGGTGCCCAAGAAGATGGTGGCAAACCCTATATATATATATATATAATTTTTTTTTTTTTATGTACAATGTCAATGCTCGAAAAAGAGTTCTTTTTTTTATATACCTTGGTCGAGGCTCGTATGAGCGCTAACACACAACTCACAGCAAGGAGGCATGAGACAAGAGGGGCGGGAGTGGAAGGGACAAAACAGTGGGGAACAGACACATTAGGTGAACTGTGGAAGGGAGAGGGATGGGGATGGGACGGGGAACATGGCGAAGAGAAGATGGACATTTCAGGGACTTTCAGGAAGGAAAGCAGGAGAAATGAAGGAAGTGGGCTTGGGTGGATTATCGGGGGTAGAAAAGATCGAGGATTTGGATGGGGGAAGATAAGAGGTGGTGGTGAACAGCTGTTTTGAAAGCCTGGAGGGAAGAATGGGAAAGAATAGAGTGAGGAAGTTTATTCCAAAGGTGGGAAAAAAGAGGAATGAAAGAGTGAAGATGAGCAGTGATTCGTGATTTTGGTAGTTTTACCAGAATGGGGTTGTTGGCGGACCTTGAGCGCCCTGTGGAAATGTGCTGGGGACAAATCGCAGAGAGAGCAGGGGGGGCAAGGCTGGAGAGGAGTCGGTAGAAGACAGAAAGACCACCGACCAACCTGCGGTGATTGAGTGAGAGGCCCAAAGACTCAGCTTCATTGGGGGAGATGCCGATGATCTTAAATGCCCTGGTTTCGACAGCGTGAAGCCGAGAAAGGTGGGAGGCAGGAGCACCAGCCCAGAGGGGAGAGCAGTACTCCATCAGGCTACGGACAAAAGCTTTGTAAGTGGTCAGGAGCTCAAGAGGGCCGAGGAAGGACTTAGCACGACGGAGGATTCCCAGTCGGCGACTGGCTTTTGAGGCGAGGTTGGAAATGTGACTTTCCCATGAAAGGTCATGGCAGATAGTGAGACCCAGAAGCTTGAAAGAAAAGACTTCTTCCAGAGGATTGTTGAGAAAGTGGATGGGGGGGGGGGGTTGTAAACGGCCCTTTCGAAGAGACGTAGTGAGAGTGTGAGATTTGTCTGGATTGAAAGACATGTTCCACGTGTTGGACCAGTTTGTGATTTTATCCAGATCTGCAGTGAGCGAAGAAGCTGCTGCTTGCCGGTCTGAGGGATGACAGATGGTACGGCAGAGGGTGGAGTCATCGGCAAAGAGAAATAGAGGATTTTCCAGAGAGTCTGAGAGATCATTGATGAAAACCAGAAAAAGAACAGGGCCCAGAACGCAACCTTGAGGAACTCCAGCCTGCACAGGAAGAGGGGATGAAAGAACTCCATTTAGGGCCACACGTTGACTGCGACAGGAGAGGAAGTCTGCGAGCCATGAGTGGAGATGGCCTTGAATACCATGGGAAGAGAGTTTGGTGAGTAGGGCAGGGTGCCAGACTGTGTCAAAAGCACGTGATATGTCCAGGGATACGGCTCGGATTTCCTGTCTGGCATTGAGGACTTCCATCCATTGATGGGAGAGCAGAAGCAGCATATCCAGGGTAGAGTGACCTGGTCTGAAACCAAATTGATGATTGGAAATCAAGCCATTGGAGAAGAGGAAGGATTTCATGTCTGAAGCGATGATGGATTCCATCACCTTGCTGATGATTGGGAGAAGGCTGATTGGTCTGTAGTTATAGGGATCTGTTTTTGCACCTTTTTTATGCAGGGCAGTGATGTTGGCAGATTTCCAAGCAGATGGCAGATGACCTTGGGCAAATGAGAGGGTGAATAGAACAGAGAGAGGGTGAGCAAGAGCAGAAGAGCAGGCTTTGAGGACACGTGGGCTGATGCCGTCTGGACCGGTTGCAGAATCTGACTCGAGGTTTGAAAGCAAGCTCTCCACCTTGTCAGGAGAAAAGGATACAGAGTCCAGGGACAGTTGGGTGCGACTGGGTAAACTGGGTAGAGATAGTGATGGGTT
This sequence comes from Eptatretus burgeri, assembly GCF_056783735.1. Classification (NCBI taxonomy): domain Eukaryota; kingdom Metazoa; phylum Chordata; class Myxini; order Myxiniformes; family Myxinidae; genus Eptatretus; species Eptatretus burgeri. The sequence continues at coordinate 40,749,058 of NC_140967.1, forward strand.
TAGGACACAAGATTTAGCTGCAAACACCGAGTTTAGACATTCAGCTTTATCACGTGTGGAATCGGCAGTGCGGCCATTTGAGGTAAGGGAGGGGATGGAGGGGGAACATACACCAGAAACAGATTTGATTAAACGCCACCAGGATTTTGAGGAGGGAGAGAGGTTAGAGAGTTCAGACTTGAGATGAGAAAGATGTTGTTTTCTGGCTCTCCTGAGGGTAGATACACACTTGTTCCGAGCTTTGTGGAAAGAACTGAGATTGCCCTCAGTTGGGTTTGCTTTCCATGAGACAAAGGCAAGTTGTTTCAGGACAACTGCCTCGCCACAAGCTTCAGTAAACCAAGGGCGGGAGGAAGGATAAGACAACTGAACACGAGAGGGGATAAATCTGTGCATGAGGGAGAGCAAGTTTCTTTGAAAGAATTCCCAGGATGAGTTGATGTTTGAGAAAGTAGTGATAGGAGACCAGTCTGTAAGTTTGATGGCTGCTCGGAGACCCTGCCAGTCGGCTTGAGTGAAATGCCAGACTCGACGGCGGTGAGGTGGTTCTCTGATAACAGCCAGAGAGATGTCCACTTTGACAAGGACAAGTTAACACACAGAACACATAACAAGGGGAGCAGGAGACAGGAGAGATGGGAGAGGGAAGCAGAAAATAGTGGGGAAATGTACACGAAGAGATCTGGGGATGTGGTGGGGTATATAGGGTAAACAAGATGGACACTGCAGGGATTTTCAGGAAGGAAAGCAGGGAATTTGAAGGAGGTGGGTTTGGGGTGGATTAACAGGTGTAGAAAAGATCAGGGTTTTGAATAGGGGAAGATAAGAGTTAGTGGTGAACAGCTGTTTTGAAGACCTGGAGGGAAGAATGGGATTGAAGAGAGTGTGGGAGTTTGTTCCAAAGGTGGGGAAAAAGAGGAATAGAGGAATGAAGGTGAGCAGAATTATCTGAGCAAAGACCTTGCCTGGCACTGAGGGCAGCGTTACCCCTTAGTAGTTGTTGCAGTCCTGGCGATCACCCTTCCCTTTCTCGAGAGAAACAACAATGCCCCTCCTCCAGTCAGTTGGGATGATGCCTGTGTTGATGCAGAGCACAGAATTGCATGCAACGACACGAGTGCAGCATTTCCACCAGCCTTGAAGTTCAGTATGGATGCCACATCTCAGGAGGTTTACCCCCTTTCCAGTGGTTCACCGCAGCCAGTGTTTCCACAAATGAAGGTGGTTCACAATTGATTGGAGGGTCAGCAATTGGGATAGTAACACCTCTGACATCCAACTTAATAGCTCTGCAGAGCTTGGTACAGCCGCTCAAAGTAGCCGGCCCAGTGGTCCTTCACTTCGGATTCCTCTGTCAAGAGCCCACCACCCCCCGGGCTAACTGCGGTACACCAAGGGACGGGCTTTGAGGAACGCAATGCGCTAATTCCCCTGTAAGCAGGACGAGAATCACTTTGACCACAGGTGATGCTCTACCCCCTCACAGATTCCTCACACGTAGGCCTCCTTGTCCACCCTCTGTGCACGTACAGTTTTACGCCTCAAATCCCTGAACAGCTCAGCTCTGCCATTAAGCCTGGCCCTACGACTGGTCAATGGTATCCAGTGTCCCTTGAGAGACAAAATTCTTCTTCGCCCTACGGTCAGTTCCAAGACATCCACCGGCAACATCAAGGATGGTGGTCTTGAAGGCACTCCACAATTTTTCAGGATTCCCCAAAGCACCCGGACCCCCCAAATCTCCACTCAGCCCGTTTGCAAATTCCTCAGCTACCCTCTCATCCTTGAGCTTGCCAACATCCAGCCTAGGCTGGGATGGTACCATTCACCCGGATTTAAGCTGTAACTTCAGAATTGCTACCACAAGCCTTTGGTCGGTATTGAGGTCGGTCTACTCTGGTAGATCCTGCAGTTCTGTATCATCCTCCAGCGACCATCAACAAGTGCATGGCCATTCTCCTTTGCCACAACACCAGTATTGGAATGCCAAATCCAGTGATGAGCCTGTGGGTGCTGAAACCATGAACCAGCCACCCTCAGTCCATGACTTCTTGCAAACTCAACTTAGTGCTGGTTCACAGTTCCAGACCCATGGGGACCAACACCTATCTAATAACCATCCCCATCAGCTCTCGTCGATGCATTGACATCCTTCAAGATTCGAAGCGTATCTCGCCTGGGGCACTGAACAACCACAGACTTGTGTATGGTATGGAATGCATCCTTCATGGTGAGATCACTCGCCTCAGTCGAAGCATATCCAGAGACCAGGGAAACTACTCCTGAGGAGTGACGAATCCTTCATCTCATCATACGTTCGTTGACCAATGTTACCTCAATTATGATTGAACACAGCTACAGCAACTCCTTGGGCATGTTAACCATCAGTGACCAGACCAATAGTAAGTGTAACCAACCGCCATGTCGCCCCTATCCGGTCTCCCCTAAAAAAAAAAGGTAACCCAACTGCAGGACGTCCGCAGACACAGTTGGGCACTAGATATGTATGACCATTGGCTCACAATGAGCTCTTCTGCCCTTTGGCAGGTTCTGTTTTTAATCCTGCTGGGTGTCCATATCATCCACCCTCCTCACTTGCAAACCTGGTGGGGGAGTCTGTTTAGTCACCGACAACCCGACCATGAAACAGGTGAGTGCAGGTTTACATGCTTCCTGTAGCAAGTCACAGGTCTAATCTGGCCTGACCTGACCTGACAATGCATCAGATCTAATCTGGTGATGATCAGATTCAGGAAAGTCAAAATACTTTCATAGATTGGTAGTTGCTGTTTAATATAAGGAAATGTGATGTGCTGGGGATGGGTAAAAATAAAGAAAATAGGAATTCCACATGACAAGAGGCAAACTCAGAGAAATTTCTCAATGGAAATACGTATGGCATGGCACGGCTCCCAGTGGAAGGAGGGAGGGACATTGAGCTGGAGGGGCAGGACTTGTGGGTAGCTTGAGTATGTGTGAGTGATTGTGTACATCTGTGCTGATTGTGATGTCTTGTAAGGGATAGTGTGATTGGTGTTGTACATTCGTCACCCTAAAACCGCTTTGTCCCACCCTCTACCTTCCCTAAAAAATAGCATTTGACTTTTTCTTTTTTTTTTAATTATTTTTAACACCCTGGTGCTGTACCTGAGCTTGCCACACTTTTCTCATCCCCACTCTCACAAGCAACTTTAGGCATAATCACCATCCCATCAATGAAATTAGATCATCAGCTTGAGATTTATTGAACTTGGTGTTGGTGTTGTGCAGACATTTTGAGTTGAATTGCCTCCTGTGTCAAATTTCCTTGTAACAACTGCTTCATGGCTATTTCTTGATGATGTGACCTCTGAGCTTTGTTGCAGGTCTGAACTCTATTACCCCCATCCCTCTCACCCATTGGCTGTTTCTATAGAAATCTCACTTTGTTGGGCTTGTGGCAAGGTTTGCATCAGGCTTGGTCATTTGTGTGCATCATTGGCAGGGGTTCACACAATTTATTTATGGATTTATTATTTTTATTTGGTTCTACAATGAGTACCAACAGAAATGGCTTGGTACGTTCCTTAAATATAGCCAAATTATATATATACACGATAGCGCAAAAATTTTAGGGCCACCTTACTCACCATTCTCCTGCGGTGCGCAGTATCAAGTTTTGTTAAAATCGGGCAACGAAAAAAATTATTTGAAAAATCAATTCCCGATTCAGTCAAGTACTCTTTGGGAGTATTTGATCAATGTAAACAACCTCGGTAGCATAGTTCGCTGGAGCTATCTTTTTTTTTATTTTTCTTGAAAATATTTTTTTCATCAACCGCTGTCACAACGGGAACCCAATGGGTTCACGGGTCGTCTAGCAAGTTATAAACCTCCAATTTAACTTGTAAATTTTAATGTTATCATTTATAAACTTAATTTTATGCACTATAATTTTGAAATTGCAGTACAGTATATCAATTTATCAGAATTATCACAGAAGAATCTTACCTACATAAACTAGCTGAGAAAACATTCCATTAAAAGTGTCTGTTTGTTGTGGTAGTATGCTTTTGAGCTTTTGTAGCAGCTTTGAAGTTTGCATCCCATTTTTATTGATTTATTTTTAACCGTGCAGGATTCCCTGAGTACTAGTTATGTGAAGCCCTGGTCATTGGTCATAATTGATAGATTGCCAAAAAAAAGTGAATTGTAAGGAATTTAATTGAACTTCGGGGTCTGAAAATTAAGTAAAGTGTTAAGGAAGCAGCAAGTGAGCTTTGCCTTGATGCACTAAATATACTTAACTTCCTGATTCGACTTTAAAAATGCAAATAAAAAGTGGTTGCATGTTCTAAAAGTGGGGTGGGGGGGGTGAAAAAAATCAAACATTCCATCTTTTTTAATTTTTAATTTATTTTCATTTTTTAAAGTAACAAAGTTGCACATTTATCTTTGCAGGAGGGACATGAAAGGTTGTCTGAAGCAACAGGCTTCACATTGCAGCAGATGCTTTCTGGCCAAGAAAAGTTTACCAGCCAACAGAGCATGCTGGTTAAGAAACAGCAGGAATTTCAGACTTCAATTGGGGTCAACATGCAGGAGCTGACTGAGCAGCAGAGCCTTGCTGCATCAAGTCATCAAATTCTGGCTAAGATGACTGACAACATCAAGGACAAGATTGGTGAGAGGGGAGGGAGTGTGTACACAGTCCGATTGCAAACAAATCATCCACTTTGTTTTATTTCATTGTTTGCTTGCTTTGGATGTTTTGTGTCAGTCTGCTTCTTTGCACTCCTGAACCACTGGACTGAATGAGTTGAAAACTGTTCTGTGTTTAGGGAAAGACCCCAAATTTCTCAATGGGAATATGTATGGCATAGTGCCGCTCCCAGTGGAAGGAGGTTGTACTAGGTCATAAAATTCACTGCTTATAATATTGTTTTAATGCATATCAGATGTTGTTGAAGTGAGTTCTTTGCTGGTTTAATCAAACTTTTTTTTGAACTCGTAACTTGTCTTTGTCTTCATTATTCTTCCCCTCAACCTTTTTGTTGCACTTGAGCTACCGTTTATTAAAAATAACATTCCTTTCTCATCACAGATCTAACTTTTTGTATGCATGGGAAGGCCAAGCTTTATTTCCTTTGATTTAATATCCTGGAGCTTCATGTGATCTACATATGTGCAAGCCCTTCCTACTTTGCTTGCTTTGTTGTTTTTGCTTTGTACCCGAGTGGAGCTTTTCAGTATGCAGTCTCTTGACTTGCACAAACTAATTTCAGATGGTATCTCTTCACAACTGGTGCATCAGGACCTGCAAATCCATGAAGGTCATGAAACAATTTTGCAAGACTTGTTAAAATTAAACCAACAAAGTGAAGAGAGCCATCACAAGCTTGGTCAGTTCTCATCTTATTTATTGTTGATTGGTTTAAAATATCATGTGAAGTTGTACTGTATTGGGTGCAGTAAGAGCAGGTGTGTTTGCATTGCATTTCAAAATGTACTAATTTGAAGCATCATTAGGGGGTAGTTAAAACTGGAAGCCACTTGAGTATTCACTTTCCAACATTGCAGACCCCAACTTCAGGAGTAAAAGACAAAAAAAGTCACTTCTTAAAATAGTTAAATAATTTTTTTTAAAGGCAGACAGTGTATCTACTTGCTGTGGATGAGTTGTCTGATTGCCTTTATCTGGAGCAGGAGCCACAGAATACAATTTGAACATCATTCAGCATTTGTGGCACTATTTATGGATGGCTTTCCTCAAAATATGGTGTTATCTGAATTGGAATTTGTTGGGGTTTCCTTCCCTTCAGTGCATGTATGTTGTTCATGGTGCCAAACCCAGCTTGTTCTCCAATGACTGCAATACAAGGTTTGCACCTCATGAGTCTGAACGATCATACAAGTCGGTTACCAATCAAATGGATCTTCGTGATTTGGGGTCTATGACTTCTGAGTGACGTTAGTTTCCACATCAACAGCATAATGGTTTTGAAACTTGTATTTTAAATAAACAGAAAAAAAAGTCGAATGAGGAAAGTCACCATTACATACAATGTCCAACGACTGTTTCGGCCCAGTGTCCCTGTCCCGCCAGCTTGACTCTTGCGTGTTCACCTCAACCTCTGGGGTTGTCGAACGATTGAGTCCTGTCATATCATTCCTACTCGATGTCCTTGCAGCGTCCACCAGGGCAGTCCAACGATCGACTCTCGTCGGGTTTTCTCTCATGCACTGGCATGTTCAGGATGATTTAAGAGCTCAAAAGAATTCTTTCCCGATGCACAATCTTAATGAGTTTTAATCTACCTGATTATAATTGGCTCCACACGTTAACCACCATCCTGGACATTAATACCTCATTCACTTATCAGAGTTGAATCAAGCATGGGGACGATCGAAGCACACATCTCGTCACACGTCACCCGTCTTTATACCCTTCCCTCTTGCGGCTTTATATAGTAACGCAATGATCCCGTGCCTTACAGCAAATGTGATTCTCGTCTATACTGTAACCATCTCAGAACATTGCAGCATTTTCATGAATCTCACCAAGCAGTTGACAATACAATATTGCAGTCCACAGTCAAAATTAGCTCATTACATCAAGTGGTTTGCAATTCACCGATTTCGTGAGACAAATTTATAACATGTAACCGTCAATTTTAATAGTTCATTTATAGGCATTTACTAATGCTTATCTACAAATAGCACAACCAAAGCTTACTGACCATATTGTCTAGTATTCAACTGAAATAGTTTAATTTGAATTGAACCAGATTGGGTGGCAAAATGAATGTATCTGCACTGGATCTGAGTGGTATGTGGTTTGATTCCAAACATAGCTGAGTTATACTAGAAACTTAAAAAAATGTATTTTGCTTCTTTGCTTGATGCTTGCCATTTAAAGGCAAAAGCATTGCTAAAACACATCAGTTGACATCCATGGGGAGAAATTCTTAAATTGCCTACTGATTGCGGGGAGAAAAGTGAAATTGTAGAGGTGGCGTTGCTAGTGCACAAAGTGCCCTTGGAAGTTGTGTAATTTCACCAACTTCAGCAGTTGTTTGTCTGGAGTAAACCGTTTTATTGCCTTGTATATTTGCTTGCATGCGTGCATAATTTGTAGCTCCAGCAAAAGCCTTCAAAACCTCCAGACCCTGTGAGAAAAAATGTCCCAAATGCTTGATCAGCAGAGGACCAGCATTTATGGCAGGTCATAATTGGGTGATGAGGCCACTAACATCCAATAAATCCCTCTGTTTGAGTGCCAGCAAAGAGAATCACTTTTGCCAAAAGACTTTAATATCACTCAACTATTACTGAAGGCAAACAGGCTTCATAAATAGTTCAAGCACTTGGGCAAGAACTAAAATAAATAAATAAGTCGATGCAGCACAAAACTATGCATGTTATTTTTCTGGTCATTATCTGACTAGATCCTGCATTTCAATTTGACAAAAAATGATTTTGAACCAGCTTATTGATGCTTTATGCACTTGGATGCTCACTGATTCTAAAATCTGTGTACTTTGTGATTCAGAGTTGCAGCTTGCACTGATTGAGTCTTATCAAGGCCAGGCAGATCTTTTCTACAGGGATATACTGAGGAAGCTTCAGCATGTTAACAACACCATTGGCTTCCTATTAACCACTCTGGATGCCATGCACCACGAGATGAACAGCCGTCTGGAATGGTTGGCAGAGCTCATGGGTGGTGCAGGTGAATTGACATCATAATGCCTTCATATTATGTACAAGATGGGTCACCCAATTAAGATCGGGTTATTTAGATTTTGTAAAATGTCAAGAAAATTATTGTTTAAAGCCGTACCAGAAATTAACTTGGGAGTGCTGAACTGCAATGATAAGCTAAGTGGCATCCTCATTTTCTTTCAGGTCTTGTCGGATCATGCAACCAGTCATTGCATTCTGCATTGTCTTGCAGAGATTCTCGACCCTTTGTATGTTGTTTTTCGTTCTGCATTAAAAAAAAATTAGAACGACACTTGGTAGAGTGCATAACTCCACCAGGCTGAACAGTTTGTTTTGTATCCCAATGATAGGCTGGATCTGCATCCGGACGTGAACCATCTGGACCGGAACCAAAATATCCTGATCTTCTCAAAAATCGAATTTATTCTTCTTTTTCACACACACACACACACACACACACAACCTGTCCACCAATTTTTGGCGGAATCTGTCCATAACTTTTTGAGATATCGTGTTTATCATTTTAACCCTATCATTCAATGGTGAAGAATCACTGAAAAAATTATCGGATCTGGATCTTCTCGAAAATCCAATCAAATTGTCCTTGTCACACTCTCAGCTTGTCCACTATATTTGTCCGAATCCGTCCACAACTTAAGATATCCTGCTCACAAACAAACAAACAAACAAGACAGGGGTGAAAACACAACCTCCATCCACCTTTGGTGGTGGAGGTAATAAATATGAAAATGCAATCTGTTCAATTCCTGACATCATCCCAATTTACCATGTTGTTACATCATAAAAAAAGTTGCGAACATTGTGAAAACATTATTTTCTAGGGTTTTAAAAACATCATTTTAAAATGATGGAATATTATTTTATAGCAGGTTTTAAACTTTATTATGATATTACAAATTAAAATCATTCACATTCAAGTGTTTTAAGCATTCAATAATTTCTGATGTTTTTGTGACTTTTTCATCACATTTGTCTGTAACCTTTAAAAAAAAAAGTTTTATTAGCTGTGATGAAGACTGAAGGGAAAAACTGCTGACTTGCCCCCCCCCCCCAATGGGGTGGGGGGATCTGGCATTGCCCAAAGTGCTGTTATTTCGTGTTTTTACATTAAATTGATAAATAAGTGACATTTTTGTGGCATTTAACTTCCACGTGAAACGATGCGGTACGTCAATTTTCAGGGAAATTGAATCGGGTTTGGAAACTTATTCGCAAGAGACTCTCCTATACAGACAGAGATAGAGATGAATATCCCAAATTGTGCTGTTGATCACATCATTTTGTCCATTCCTGTGAAGGGGACATTATTTGAGGAACCAATCATTTGACATAGTGGAAAAGCAAAGTGACAATAAAGGGGTGATGTACTGCCAGTGCAGCCACAGTTTGACAAAACGATATCGGGAAAGAATTGTGGAAATAAGGTAATCTGCAAAATAAGAGGGTTGCAGTAGAAAAGATTGTGAGAGTGCACTATGTGATTGAAACCTTGGAGGGAAGAGATTGAACTGATTCCAGAAGGCAGTTCCACAAACTCAAATTAGAGAAAAGAGTGGAGAATATGACCATTTTTTAAACGAATTAATATTATGATTCATCGCGTGAATGTTGTACTTGGTCTGGGTAAAAAGCATTTGCAATAGGATGGTATTTAGTATGAAAAGGGTGAGTTACTCAGGCAGTTCTTGCACTCATTCAAGGCTTTCCTTCCTGCACAACATGGAACATTTTCTAAGTATCATGTTCTCGACCATTTGGAGCGCTCTTGACACGAGTTATGTTACTTTTTAATTTTGCAGGAGACCGTTCGGCAGCGGTGCACACATGCATAACTCATCTGGGCTTCTTTCTGCTAGCTGGTTTTCTTGCTGTGTTCTTGCAGGCTCCAGCCTTGCAAAGAGGACTCTTGCTTCTGGTCATTCCCACTAACGCTCTTGTCAAGATCCAGATTGGAACATCCATGGACTTTTCACTTCTTTCACTGTTTATCCTCATGCCATCAGTTTGTGGGTGCACAAGTATTTTTGATGAATTTATATGTAAAATTATTAGTTTATTCCTGCAAATTGTTCAATGACTTTATTTGCAGTAATTTGAGCTTTGGCTCTTGATTTGTACGTGTTGACCATCACCCGAGTAGTTTGCATGCTGTTGAAGCGGATCAGATGCAGTTTTTGGATTTTCAACAAAATGTTAAACCTCGTGATTAGTTCACCATCAGGTGATGCCACCCTACCAAGACTGCACTCTGCTTCAGCAAAGTGAGATTTCTTTGCTCTCATATTTTTTTCCTCCACTATAATATTGGCTGCTTTATGCTGAAATGCATTGACCATGTCTTTCAGGAGGCTAAAGAACCCTGAGTATTTTGGGGGGTTTGTCTCCTGCAAAGGTAGGCATTTTTTCCAAGCTATGCTTTGGTTCAATTGATGCATTTTGCAAACTTTACCTTAATGTAACATGCTTTGGAATTGTACCATGGTTACTGTAACGTTGTCAGGATTTGAATTGAAAAAAGCTTAAAATAGTTTAATCGTGCATGCCTATTTCTACAATGACAGAATCCATAATTCAGCATCAATTAGGAGATTGTGGTCTTCCAGGAAAGTCATAATCTGCTAAGGCATTCAAATACGTTGCTCATGGGAAGAAGGCTGATTGGCCTTTTAGTTGGATGGATCACATTTCTCCCCAGAGTTTTTAAATGCAGGTACAACTGAAGCAAACTTCCAACAAGATGGGGAAAACCGATTTTGATGGGCATAGGTTGCACAGTTTTGAGAGAATATGGGCTCATTATGGCAAGCGCATATTCAGAACAATTGCAGGGACACGATCTGGTCCAGTAGCTTTTGAAATATCCAGCCCTCGGATGACTTTCCCAACTTTCAGAAGAGGAATAATGACAGTAGCTATATTATTGTCCACACAGAAAGGCCATGTCTGCAACGATTGGTTTTGGTCATCAAGTGTGGAGTTTGCAGTGAAACACTCAACAAAGAGGTTGACTTTATCAATGGAGGAGAGGACTTCAGGACCATTGAGAAGGACAGCGACTGTTGATCGATTTCGGTTCAGGTCATTGTTTGCAACCCCAAAAGTCTCTGGAGCCTAGGTGTTGTGTTAAAATAGAGTTTTTTTTTTTTGTTGAAGAGCCTATTATAAGGGAAATGAACCTCCTTACTCCCTCTTGTTGTGATATGCTAAACTTAGCCTCCCCAAAGTGTTCTCATCATAGCAGACTGATTACTTGCTTTTGTTTGGCATTGGATTTGATATTCGTTTCAAGTTTTATTTGGTGCTACAAAAATTTCTTCCCTTGAATTCCTTCTCACTTTCCAGAAAAGAGAGACGTGAGGATGGATTGGCCTCGGGAGTCCCTGTTATTGCTTGCTGATCACAACTCTTCTCAGGCCAAGGAGGTAATGTGTTAGTTTTGTTTATTATACTTTGCACTGACTTTTTATTTTATTTTTATTTTTTCAATCAAACTTTCCAACACAAGGTCAGTTACTCTGCATACAGGTATTATAAACAAAAAAACGAAATTTCTTAAGTTTATCTGCAAGCCTGATACAAGCAGCATATCTCAACAAGTTGTGGACAGATTTGGACATATTCGTTGTGAAAAGGGCGAATGGATTTTGTTGGCGAAGATCTGGATCCTGATAGTATAATTTCCTTTGTGATTCTTCACCATTGAGAGGTGGGGCCAAAAACGAGGTATTATAGCACGATATCTCAAACAATTATGGACGGATTCGAAAACGACTTCGTAGACTATTTCCTTTTCACTTCCTCACCTCTGTTCCTTTCACATTTCTTTCTACTTTTTCACTTTTCTATTCCTTTTTTTTTAACTCCTGCTTTTTCTTTATTTCTTTCTTTATCCATCTAAAGTGAATTGTTGCAGACATTTTTCTGCAAGGCCCACTTGTCTGCGCCTGGATGGGTTTGAGAGTTGTGTAGTTGCGGCAGAAACCCGAATCCTATACAAGTTCCTTCTGAGGACTCTAATGCAGTATTTGGTCTTCCATTTGATTGGATAGGTCACAAGAACAAGCAGATTAGATTTTGATTCAGGTATGGATACAGATCCGTCATTCAGTCAGCTACAAAATGTAAATTGTTCCGCCTGGCAGAGGTATGCGCTCAATCGAGGTTATGTTGTAGTTGTCTAATCCGGTGATTAATAGTAGTGTAAAAATGTTTGCAAAGAAGCCATGTAGTAGAGTTTTAAACTGTTGCACAAAATTTTCTATGATTTTGGTTTTTTGAGGAAATGCATTTCGAAGGTTACTTTGTAAATGTTAATATTCCAGTGTTTCAACTCTTGCCAAAATTATGACTTTCCAAAAACTGACTCCTGTTATTGGATAGTTTTTGGTTTAACAATGTTGGAGAAATATTTATACACTGATTGGACTGTACTTTGGCTTTAGTTAAATATAGTGATATGTCGATAATCCAGCACCAATTAAAACAAAAAAAGCCTTAGTGTTCCCTATTTTCAAAAATCAGGCAATTGCTATTCTCAATGTGGGACATTGTGCTTTGTTGTACGTGCTGTACAGCACTTCTGTATTCCACACTACCACTTCGACAGTTTGCTGTACGGTATAGTACTCTATTGGAATTTGAAGTGGTCACATCTGTTCCATTGCTTTTTCTTTCCTGTGGTTTTTGCCCTTGTAATGGCATTCAACACGTGTTCAAGGTAGTGACGGGTGTATTGGTGCTCATGTAAAGAGAAAGCACATCACACTAACGATCATGCAGAAAGTGGAAATTATAGATTGTAGATGTGTAAGTTCGTGTGGAACTGTCTTGCTGTTGGGTCTTCAACAATATATGACATTAAGAAGCAATGTAAAAAGCTGTTGACGTTCAATGGCGAGAGTGACTCGAATAAGGGCATTTTCGAGCAGAAAACATTCGATGAGGCAAGGTCGACCGACCTCGATAACATACTGTGTGAGTGGTTGAAGCAATGCCACAGTGAGGTGTACTTCTTTACTTGTTTGAACCTCCGAGCACATCTACGCCAGCTCCTATGATGGGTGAAATGCAAGCAAATCAGACTAAACTATCCATGGACACAAAAAAGCCCCCCCCTTTTCCCCTTTTCCCTCCCACTCCCTGGCCAATCCCAAGGGGAGCTAGCTTCCATCACCCGACAGCTGCTTGGCCCCAAGGGTACCATATTATACATTGCACTGAATTGCAATCAAACTATGTTAATCATGTACACAAATTTTATTCTACTTGATGGAATGTGATTGGATTCCTTGACCACCTCTAACTTTATTATATATGAGCAAATACAACCTGTCGCTTCGCTGACAGTGGTGTGAATGGGAGGGGGTGGAGAAAGAGAGGAGGGAGGGGGAGGGGGAGGGGTGAGGAGAGGATGGAGGGGAAGCAGGAGTGAGTGAGGAAGGGGGGGTTGAGGTGGGGAGAATAACGCCTCATGAGACATTGCTAAACACTGCGAGAGAGTGACACAGAGGTGTGGGAAGAGAGTGACAGAGAGACAGAGGTGTGGGAAGAGAGTGCTGCATTTTATTTGGAGGGGGGTAGTGAGGAGGCGACAGACAGACAGACAAGGAGGGGGAGATAGGTGAGGGGTGGAGGTGGCATGAGCAAAGAGAGTGATATGTAATGCTTGATGAACGACACACAAAAAAAATCTCATGTCAGAATAGCTGTACACACAACGACACAACAGAGTCTGAAATGTTAACCACTGGCACATATGCAAAAAACTGATATCCCAGTTCGGGAAAATTTGTGGGAACGTTAACCAAAAGCATGAACTGAAAACATTGAAGTACGGCTCACGTATGACCTGATGATCCCATTGAGTGTGAACATCGAAAACAAAGCATTGCGACCAGGTATACAAAAAGAGAGAAGGCAATGCAAGGTGAAGTGTTAATACCAGTGATTTTGGATTAAATTATGCAGATATCAAGAAAATGACCAAATACCAAGAATTAAGTGAAAAGATCCTGGAAACTGAAGAATGCCAAAGTTGTACCAGTGATAGTTCGAGCTCCAGGAATGATGACGAACCTCACAGAGATATTAAAAACCATCCCTGGGAATATTACAAATAACTACAGTTGGAAGCTGTCCAGGGCTCGGTGAAGATCCTGAAGAGAGCCCTCGACACAAAACTTTGAGAACAGAAAACTTCACAGCTTGGTCCGTGGATCGTGACCCCTTACTGAAATGAAGTTAGATACTTTGAGCCAACCCTGGGAGGACTCGATTCCACATTCTGAAACCCACATATGTAGATACCAATCAATGATACACACACACACACACACACACACACACACACACACACACACACACACACACACACACACCAAATGCCATTGTGGTCCGACAGTTTATGTATGTACACATGCATAAAGTAAAAAAAAAAAAAAACGACCAACACAAAGATTTACCTTGAAACAGCGTTCTTTGAAAGAGGATTTAAAGTGAGTAATAAGTGAAATTCAACTTTAAAATGTGCCAAGCCAGAGAACACAAAATGTCGATCCATACTTGATGCCTTCACGGCTAAAACAAACATGGCGAACACCTGGTCGCATGGACCTTATTGATTTTTTTTCGACACACTGACATTCAGAACTTTTTATACTTTTTATACTTTTGTACTTTTATGAGTACAAGATGTATACATTTCCAATTCTATGCATGTTTGTGCACCTTTGTTACTCATGATGATTTTTTTTTTGTCTTCCCTCTTGCAAGTCTTCCATGGTGGAACACTTAAGCCCCTGGCGAAGAAAGATCCCTTTAGAATCGTCCAGCACGTTTGGCAAGCCATCGATGTATGTTCAAATTGACGTGATCATCCAAGTTCAGGCGAAATTTTATTTCTTCTTTCGCCTGTTTATTGTGATCCATATTTTCAATTCCTCAGGTCATCAACAATGCGTGTTTCCAAAGGACTTTGCAATGCTAAAACTCGTGCAGGCCTTCGCTGCAAGAAACGAGCCATGATTGGCGAAGAATTTTGTTTCGTCCATGCTGGTGGGAGATCATCCATTCAGCAAATCTTTCTATGAGAAACTGAAATAGGTTGACCAGCTGCATCTATCAATGTGATATGGAGTAGTTTGTCTTTTAACTTTTCTAAATTATTTATTTTTCTTACAAAGTACTGATATTTTAATTTTTTTTTTAACCGTTCATCTATTTTTATTTTATTTTTTTTAATTCAATGCCATGTTTGTTCCATTTATGTTTTGTTCCATTAAAAGCTATTTAATTGAACAACGTGAGTTTCTATCAAAGCTTTACAATTAAAATGATTTTCTATTATTCCAGTCCTCATCTGAGCCCACCTTTATGTTTAATCATGGCTCATTCTCAAAGCAAAAATTGGCGTGAATGCTTCAATGGAGATGCCTGTGCCCACGTTAGCCATTTTGTTCTCTCCGCGCCTCTTCCTCAGACTCTTGCAAAAGGGGAGGGGGGTGGGCAAGCACATCCAAGGTGTAACGTTAATGTGGAAGCTTGTCCGATGGCAGGACACTGGGTGAAGCAGCACAAAGAACGAAGCTGGAGGAGTATGAAACGATGTTGGCTCTCAAGATAGCTGCAGTATAAGAATGTGACTAATGTCTGAGGATGCACTCAGGGTGAACAAGAGAGAACAGACCTTTCAGAGCACTTTCCATGATCATATTTGTGGAAGAGACAAAGTATCTCCAGAACGCCAGATGGAAATCAATTTCCAACAATTATGTCAAATCGGGTCCTTCCAGATTGACAGATAGATCTGATTCAGCGGTCGAGACGAAACCATCGGCATGTAAAAATTTCCACGGAAATGTTGTTCTTAATCTCTTTGGCGATTTTCCTCTGTCGTGAGAATAAACAACTGTGGACTTGAGGATTTCTGATGTATGTACACCAACCCTCACAGAAAAAGGATTCCATCCATACTTTTGTTCTCACTGTGGTTTTCAAACTTTGGTACAATGACATTATTAGCCTTCCACACACACACACACCATCTGTCTTAAGTGTTTTGTATGTTTTGAGAAGTTCTTGCAAATATCATTTTTTAAAAATTGATATTTATATGTATATAAATTGCTGTTGGGTCTCTTTCATCTAGAACACACAATGGCTGTGCTCATATGAGCCTCGACAAGGTATACAAAAAATCTACCCCACAAACATGCAGTAACTACTTTTCCATGATCTACAAATACATGACACTATGTCCTCTTTTTCACAAAATATCTCTTGGATCTGTCTGACAAAGATTGCATCAGTCGTAGATTGTCCCTCCATCAATCCAAATCAAATATCTGATCAGCTACAGCATTGGAGTATCAGGAGGAACTCAAATAACCAAAGATGAAGTCCGGATGAACCTGGATAGGATTCAGGTTTCAAATGCTACTCCTCTACTCCCTGAAACCCATCCATGCACAGCCAGGTGAACCTTCCAAAAACTATTTGCAAGATTCACCCCTCCATAGACAAAGAAAAAGAAACAAGGAGTTCATTCCCACCTCTACTTATATCCTCTGTTAAGCTCTTCATGGATCTGTCCACAATTCTGTATTATTCTGCCAGTGGTGGCATCAACCATTTGGAGGCCCATGCAAAACACAATAATGGCCGAGTGGGAGCTGTCTTCTGGTACATTTCAAATTATTTTTCGAATGGTATGACAGCATCTCTAAATTTCCTAAAACGCAGTGTTCTGCCATGGTGCCCGTGGGTTAGTCGATTTACTCATGAAGTGTGGTGTGGATTCGCTGAACATATCGATTATGTGTTGACATTCGGTGTTATAAACCTTTTGTTGTGATTATTGTGACATTTGTATGCACTAGAGATGGTTAGTATTCTACTTAACATGCTTTCTCTACTAACCTCACCCCCTAATTTTGTAATAATTGATTTTAATCAATGATTACAAACTTTTTCCTGTCTTGTCGAGTAAAACATCAGTGAAAACCTTTGAAAAAATTTTTTTTCGTATTATTTTGTTTTTTTTGGAATAATGTGACTGCTTTATTTTCCGTAAGATGGAGCGTTTCTTTTGCGCCGTTTATCCCCATTCACAAGTTGATGTGTTTTGTCAACTGTGAAAGTCGAGCTTCAGCCATTTCTAGTGTGTACTCGTCCACCACATTCATGTTACCATGACCAAAACCTGTGTGCACCCCTTCAAAACCATTTGAATTTTCCCCAACATGTCCATGGGATTCTCCACCTCATATGTTCATCCCCAAATTATTCTTGCTCCTCCAGTTAACTTGACTACAGGTGCATCTGCTCGAATAAGTCATGACCTTTACTCCCATAATAAGCTTAATATCTCTTCACTTCTAAGACATTCTGGATAAACTTCTTTCACAACCACACCTCCACCTTCCTCTGTGTCCTCCCCTCCAGACCAAAATAACATCATTTTTTTTTCCTGCACCAACTGTTATTGGTGCTTGTCCTCTTTGTCTTATTTTTTGAAGACAAGAAATATCTAACTTTCTTCGACTTAACATTTCTATCACCTCTCTTGACCTATTTGTCATCATTTTTGACATTTGACATTCCAAAATCCAAGTCCATGAGGACCATACTCTGTGTGGAGCATTGGTGCTGCCAAAGCAGTCTCCTGGGCTATTGGGCACAATACTGGACCCTGGATGGGTCACCACTCCAACAAAGGATATGCAAATGGATGAATCATCCCAGCAAGCTCGTACTCATTTTGCTGACCTCAGAAGGGTGACAGGCTGAGTCAATCCCACCCAGTATTAATTCAATTGCTGTGCAGGATTTGAATTCAGGACCCGAGGATCACAAGCCTACCACCCAAACCATTAAGCCAACACCAGGCATATATGTGACATTGAAACTCACAACTATACACTACAAGCCTCACTTTTTAAGTGGACTCCTCAACACGTATTAGTCTTGTATATATTCAACTTCAACCAAATTAAGCACACTGACTCGATGATACAACACTAGCATCATGTACATCAGTTGTCCCATCACCTCCAAACTAGGAGGTATCCAAATGGTACTCAAGCCTTTGCAGATTAAGATTAAAGCCCATGATCACAAATAGATGAAAGCAGATCTGTTGATCTAGATTTTGCCCTTGTTGTGGACTCATCAGGACAACATACAGCGAGTAGGCTTATTAATATAACTGAATCGAACTCCCTAACTTGACGAGGCAGCAGGGCACAAATCGATTCCCATCAAAGCGCTTGCTGCACAACCTGCCAGTAACAAGTGTCGCCTGTCACGAGCACATTGTCTCTGCCCTGCTGATCACCAGTCGAGAGAGTTTTTCAGCCAGGAATATCAAATTCAACCAGAGAAGCACACTGACTGACACGATGCTGATGTCATGTCCATAAATTATACCAACATACCACGTGCAGCAGGTCGTGCAGCAGGTCGTGCAGCAGGTCGTGCAGCAGGTCGTGCAGCAGGTCGTGCAGCAGGTCGTGCAGCAGGTTGTGCAGCAGGTTGTGCAGCAAGCGCTGTGATTGGACTATTTGTGCCCTGCTACCTCATCAACCTTGGGGGGGGGGGGGGTTTATGCAGTTATACAGTATATACTCGTTTATCATTCTGCTCATTAATTTTGCTTTGTGTCTGTGGAGACTGTTTTTATTACCTCCGCCACGGAAGACGAAGGAGGTGATGTTTTCACCCCTGTCTGTTTGTTTGTCTGTGTACAGGATATCTCAAAAAGTTGTGGACGAAACGGATGAAATTTTGAGGACAGGTTTGGTGTGTGACAAGGACGAACTGATTAGATTTTGGTGAAGATCTGGATCCGAATACTAGAATTTTTAAAGTGATTCTTCACCATTGAGAGATAGGGTTAAAAACGATATATTGTTGCGGAAATGGGCCCTTAGTGGGTTATTAAATATAGGATCAGCCCAGATCCCCCTTAAATGCATGTTTCGCCAGGTTGTTCGGTAATTGGACGTTACATGAGTGTCGGGAGGTGAAGCAGGCTGTCCAGTGTTCGTACGGTGGTGGTGTACCGAGAGGCGCCGACTTTTTTCCTTCCCCCCTTCCAACGAGCCCCGACCCAGCGCCCTGACAGTCAGTCAACAAGACGTGTAAGCAACCCATTGGGGGAGAGCTGCTGCAAAGTCGAACGATGGACCAATCACGTATCCCCAGAGGCGGTCCCAAGAAGCCCGCCCCAAAAGGCAAGAGGAACTGGCTGCTGTGAGAGTCTGGGATCGGCTTGTCCGGCTGTTCCTCCTTGGCCTGGATTCGCATACTGGACCTTGTGAGAAACCAGCTGGAACACATCGGATCTTTAGCTCCTGCGCCGTCGACCTTACAGGGGCTGGACACGCCGAGGCTGGTGCGTGAGCGGGCCGACAAAAGGAGTACGTCGCCGCCATTTTGCCACGCTGCACACTCGAGCTGGGTGCTCGAATCCGACGACATCGGCTTGTCACGAGCCGCATTCGTGCCTCACACACTTTTCCTCTCATCCATGAGGCACTACCAAGTACTCCGTGTCTTGTCTGCATCTTGTCTGCATGTTGTCCAGGCCTAAGGCTTATTTTGCTAGGGCTACCTTCGAAACCCGTATCCGTATATCCCTAGTTAAGAGCGGGTTAATATGGAATAGGCAAAGCCTAGACGCGAACGTAGAATTCTTCTAACATTCGCTTCTGACTTTACATAAAATTTGTTCACAACTGTAGACTTGCCAACTATACCATGGTACACGTAAGCGCCACACAGCTGATGATTTTGACGCAATTTCCGGTTACTTCGGCCTGGATTCGGGATCAGCGATCAAATAATGTAAATCACGATTAAAAATTATTTTTTGATGATGCAGGAGATATCTTGATTAAAATTAACTTTGGGGGAAAAATAATTGAATTAATAAATAAATAAACGATCACTTCTAGTCAAGAATAAAAGAAATTAAAAGTTCCAGAAAGAGTTTCAAAATCACTCCCGGTAATGTTAAATACAAAATAAACACTTCCTGTCATGAACAAAATCACTTTCGGAAGTATAAAATTCACTTTTTGGAAAAAAAATAATTGAATAAATAAATAAACACTTCCGGTCATGATTTCCCGGCATGCATCATTCCCCATGACAAAAACCGGAAACAAAAAAAAACCAGAAACAAAACAAAAACGGAAGCAAAATGGTCATAGCCAACAACACGTATTCACAATTGCCAGGGTATTGTGTTGTTCTTGTTGTTTCCTATTCTCTCATGTGCACGCGTTAAGTAATAATCACAAGATAGAAACTGGAGAGGGAGCACTCTGTCGAGTGCCAAACCTCCTCCGCCAATACTGCTTGGTCACTCAAGTGAACCTGATATCCTATTCATTCAATTTGACGTCAACAGTGCTCACAGAGTTATAGTTTGCAACTTTCCCTTTTACTTTTAACTTTTACATACACAATTCATTCGTCATAACTAGATTCCTTGAGACAGAAATTGATTTAACTTGGGTATATCCACCTGAAGTTCCAAAATCAGCCGCAATTATAATTTTGGCATTTTTTTGTTGGAAATCACTTATAACATGTAGAAATGCAAAAAAAAAAAATCGAAATTTTGTTGAAAAAAAAAAGTTGCAAAATTTTTTTTTCCTCTAACTATTTTTTTGAGGGGGGGGGTTGGAAATCACTTAAAACATGAAGAAATGCAAAAAAAAAAAAAATTCAAATATTTTTTCAAAATGGCCGCCATAGCGGCCATGTTGGATTTTAGACCAAGTCCAAAATCTAATGGCATGATCCTTGGACCATACCTAACCCCCCCACCAAGTTTCGTCGAAATCCGTCAAGGAGTTTTTCCGTAATACTGTTCACAAACAAACAAACAGAAAGGGGTGAAAACAGTAACCTCCGATCTTCGATGGCGGAGGTTAATAAAACCCAATCGTGTTTATACACCGCACAGCGTTTAACAACAACCAGAAGCAAAAGGTCATAGCTAACGACATGGATTCCAAATAGCTAGGGGTATTGTGTTGTTGTTTCCTATTCTCTCACGTGCACGCATTAAGTATGAAGCTCACTGCGTTCGCTATAAATTAGTTATAACATTGTCGTGAATGCTTTGCTTGTGTCATGTTTCCCTGATGTGTCCCCAATAAATCTGGCTGAGTTATGCGAGATTTGCCACCTTGAATTTATTCGTGCCGTGCCGAGGGACAATCCGCTCGATTTGTATATAAAACCAAAATGGTTACGGACTGGCAGACTTCGCTCGGTCTCTGACAAACCCAGTCTGTAGCCGGGGTCTATATCCCCAACTCGTGCGGCTCAGGTGTACGTTGGTATCGTGATCTGAGGTGCGTGACCCGAGACCTGTGCCGAACTAGCTGGCATTATATCCCCAGAGACGGCGGTGCTGTTAAGTGCCGCCGAATCATCAACAATATAGCATCCATCCATCCATCAATTGGGACCATACTCTGTGCAGAGCGTTGGTGCTGCTTAAGCAGTCTCCTTGGCTATTGAGCACAATCCTAGACGGGTCGCCACTCCAACACAGGATACCAGCAAGCTGGCACTCATTTTGCCGACCTCGGAAGGATGACAGGCAGAGTCAATCCCACCTGATGATAATTCAACAGCCGATTGGGATTTGAACCCAGGATCCGAGAATCCCAAGCCCACCACCCTCAACATTATACCCACCACCCTAACCATTAAACCCGCCACCCTAACCATTATACCCGCCACCCCAACCATTATACCCGGCACCCTAACCATTATACCTACCACCCTAACCATTAAACCCGCCACCGTAACCATTAAACCCGCCACTCTAACCATTAAACCCGCCACCCTAACCATTAAACCCGCCACCCTAACCATTAAACCTGCCACCCTAACCATTAAACCCGCCACCCTAACCATTAAACCCGCCACCCTAACCATTAAACCCGCCACCCTAACCATTAAACCCGCCACCCTAACCATTATACCCGCCACCCTAACCATTATACCCGCCACCCTAAACATTATACCCACCACCCTAACCATTATACCCACCACCCTAACCATTATACCCACCACCCTAACCATTATACCCACCACCCTAACCATTATACCCACCACCCTAACCATTATACCCACCACCCTAACCATTATACCCACCACCCTAACCATTATACCCACCACCCTAACCATTATACCCACCACCCTAACCATTATACCCACCACCCTAACCATTATACCCACCACCCTAACCATTAAACCCACCACCCTAACCATTATACCCACCACCCTAACCATTAAACCCACCACCCTAACCATTAAACCCACCACCCTAACCATTATACCCACCACCCTAACCATTATACCCACCACCCTAACCATTATACCCACCACCCTAACCATTATACCCACCACCCTGACCATTATACCCACCACGGTAGCCATTATACCCACCACCCTAACCATTATACCCACCACCCTAACCATTATACCCACCACCCTAACCATTATACCCACCACCCTAACCATTAAACCCACCACCCTAACCATTAAACCCACCACCCTAACCATTATACCCACCACCCTAACCATTATACCCACCACCCTAACCATTATACCCACCACCCTAACCATTATACCCACCACCCTAACCATTAAACCCACCACCCTAACCATTAAGCCAACACGAGGCATATATATATCAATATCATGATGTTTCAAAAATATATTGGGCCTGATATGTTCTCGTGGATGATGTATTAGAGGGCAAAGGTACGCGCTCTACCGTGTGTCCTCGTTTTTTTTGTTCTTCAGATTGTGAGATTTGTCAAACAGTTGGCCATCATTGTGGTTCCTGTGGTTATCGAGCTCTTTTTCTCTCGGTTGTTCAACATTCTTTTTGAAAGAAGCAGATGAACTTGCCCACAGGGCACTTCAGACAGGGTACCACACCCATAGTTTTGAGCCACCATGAATTAGTGCAGATTTCCATGGCCGGATACTTTTCCTCATGCCAACTGTTTTTCTTTCAGGGATCGCACCCTCAGCCTTTGGTTAAACAACCCATACCGCAAGGCAGTGGGTGAGGAAGCTCGTGTTTAGGAGCTTGCAATTCGCCTTGCACACTTCTGTCTTCAGTTAAGCAACAATGTTGGCACGGAAAGCCAGACAGGAGTTTGGATCGGAGACCTGATATATTGCACTTGACTATAGTATGGGCCTTTTAATACAGATGGAGCAGCTCCGTTCCCCAACTCTGCCAAAGTATCACCAACCATTTTCATTCTGTGTGTGTGTGTTTTCATATATATATATATATATATATATATATATATATATATATATATATATATATATATATATATATAGGCCAAATGTTAGGCCTAAGGCCTAAGTCACATTTGGCACGGCGGCCGTAGGGTCTACAAAATCTACGGCCACTAGTAATTATAGGGCGGCCGCAGTATTTCCACGGTCACACAATGTAGCAGTCGCATATGTTTTTATTTTTCGGGGAGCCGCACGGGGTATTTAGAAATTGTTGAGACCGAAAACGTGGGGGTGCCATACGGTCATTGATTTGATGTCGCACGGTGACCTTAGGGCGTCCCTGCGGCGGCCAAAGAATTTTCGAGGTAGCCTCAAGGTGCCCGCAAGGCGACCGCAGGGGGGCCCTAAGGCGAACGTGCGGCCAGACGGACGGTAACGAGTGGGTATATATACCAGTTCTTTTTTTGCTGAAATAAAAATATAACAGTTCGGAATATACCAGTATGTGGTGCCCCCAGAATCCGAATTGAATTCATTCCAGGAGGCTGTTCGGATTGCAAAAAGTTCGATTCCCAAACTATTTTCCCAATAAGAAATAATGGAGTGAATTAATCTGTTCCTGGACCCCAAGAAAACCCACTTTCAAGACACTTTCAACTGAAATTACCCATGTTTAAGGTAAAATAAGATGAGTAAATGACCTTCGGTGGCGGTGTAGTGTATGTAAACTGGTACAATCACCGCATCCAAAGGTCCACATAGGCTCGTGCTCCGGCCTGGGTTCCGATCGCTCGTGCACTCTGCGAGCGCTGCCCCCAGGGCAGCTCATCAAACATGATGCCCGCAGAACCACAATCACTTTCATCAAACGCATCGGGCTGAGGTAATCACGGATATTCCAAATGACAACCGGTTTTTCTGTGAAATTAAATCCTTGCCCGACAGTCCGTCACACCACGTGATCGGATAGCTTTTTTGTTATTAATTAAAACACAAGATGAGTAAAAAAAAAAACAGTACAAATCAAGGTGAAAACACGAGGTAAAGTAGCGATCGACACACGAGAGATGCTTTCCGAGGACTTCCACCGATGAACTGAATGAACAAAGCGCGAAGATGCGGCTCAAACAGGTGGGGGAGACGCACGTGAACAAACATGAACGCTTCGTTGTGTTCGGTTTTTTAAAATGTATTCGGTTTTTAGGGCAAAATTTTCTCGAAAAAATTGTTTGGATTCTGGGGGCACCACGGTATATATAACTGAATATACTATAACTATTATATATATATATATATATATATATATATATATATATATATATATATATATATATATATATATTGTTGCGAATTCGCGCCCGCCGGCGTGTGGACGGCCGCTCGACTCGAATGGCGTCGCCTCGCCCACCGGAACGGACAATTCAGTCGTGACCCTCTCGGACCAACGCCGGGAGCTCGTCACGGGTGGGGGTTTAACCTCACCACGATCGTGCCAATTGCCCACCCGTGCAGGATAGGGTCGCTCGCCAAATTCGATCTACCTAAGTACCTGCGCGAATGGTCGACCGGGCGATCGCACCTCGCCGCAAGTCGACTCCGGACACGAGCCGCTTAGGCGGCCCGTTCCGTGCTGTCGGGATAACCGAGCGGTGTTATCGCCGACCTGGACGGTTCAGATTAATTACCGGGCGTATTATGCCCCCTACGAACCCTTTACGTGAAGCAGGATGGAGGGTCAATAAAGAAAAGACGAAGCGAAATGGGAAAACAGTTCACACAATGCACATTTATTACGCGACACACGGAAAGCGCACATATACAGCCATACAATCAAAATGCACATATAGCAGTTAAAACAAAAGAAACAATGACGCAGTTGCGACCGAATACGCGTACACACGGCAACACTTATACAGTTCTACTTTACAGACGGCGCCAACACACATTTACTCAAAAGCAAAGGAAAGAAGCCACCCTCATGGACAAGGGGGCAGACAGGCCCGTAGGCCAAATGTGCGCGGGACCGAGAGGAGCGGCCAGGTCCGCGAGACCGGGTGGGTCCTACCCGCATCCTCGTGACGCGTTGGCGGACGAGCCACAGACGTGGCCGCGTGGCTGTGCCCCGACTCCGTGCTCCTTCGTGGGTTTCGTTGGCACGAAGCTTGGAGTGGGGTGGGAACGGGGCCCCCTTTTTGCACTATCTCAGCGCGGGGGAAAGGGAGAATTGTTGATGCCCTGGGGGAGGAGAATGGCTGGCTGGTTGTTGTCTGAGGGTTGGAGAATGGTTGTAGTTGGTGACGATGGCTGGCGTGGTGGTTAAGGTGGTTGTTGTGCAATGGCGGTTGAGACGTGGTTGGTTCAAAATAAAGACAGAACAGAAAAACGGCTATCTTAAAGGGTCACAGCCCGAATGAATGACATTTATTCCCTCTAAACAACGGGTTTGGGGCTAACTACACATATACTTAGAGTTATCTCACCTACGGGCCCTGAATGGTGGTTTGCGAATTTCCACAGCCGTAACAATATATATATATATATATATATATATATATATATATATATATATATATATATATATATATATATATATATATATATATATATATATATATATATATAACTGAATATACCAGTTCGGAGTATCGGCAAACACCTATACTCCGATCTCGAGCGGTAGCGCATGGCGGGTGTAGGGGAACCGTGCGTCGACCCTGCGTTGCCCGCAGGTAGTCACACAGACCGCAAGGCCACCGTACGTTGAACACAGGGACACCTGAGGACTACCCTACAGTGACCGTGGAAATAGTGTGGCCGCCGTAATTTTTGGGGGGTTGGCAAAATTCATTTTTCATTGATAAGAGCCTACGGCAGCCACACAAATAATGCAAGCCCACCGTACGCCCTACTTACGGTCGACGTGGAACACATCTACGTAACAGCTTGGCTTGTTGAATTGCTACGGCCAACGTAGAAATGAAAAAAGTTATAACTCCGCGCTCTAATTCCACAGAGACCCTTACGGCCTGTAAAAGATAACCATGCGGCATAGAGCCACCCTGAGGCCACCTCAGAAACTCTGCGGCTGCCGCACGTTTCTGTCGATTCAGGGTGGTGTACAGCCGCCGTATCCTCGCCGTAGAGCAAATGTGACCTAGGCCTAAGGCTCCTTCAAAATGTTTTTTCTTTTTTGAAGTATAATTTCTCTGTCCCTGTGTATGAATGTACTTAAATATTGTTACCAACATGAATTGGGAGTTAATTATTCATTCGTTACATCTTAATGAGTGTTAGGTAAGCAAGCATTCAGTAAACCCCAATTACCATCGAGCAGAACTTGATGTTGTCCAGTTATCTTCCCACCATCGTTACCCTCGTTTTGTGATTTCACAAATTGCAAAAGCAACTGTGCCACCACAGTGCTGCGACAATGCAAGTGCGAGACCTGCACAGCTGGGGTAGGGTACGTAGGGAGGGGAGACCAGCACGCTGCTATAAAAGGCAGCACGGTTACATAGCGTGCAGAATTTGTGAACTTCCAGAACTCTCACGCAGTCGGGACCCCGAGAGAGCGGACATGAAGAACTCTTACACAGCCGGGACCCCAAGAGAGGGGACGTGCAAACTCTCACACAGTCGGAACCCCTAGAGAGTGGATGTGAAGTACTCTCACACAGTCGGAACCCCTAGAGAGTGGACGTGAAGTACTCTCACACACCCGGGACCCATAGAGAGCAGACGTGCAGAACTCTCACACAGCCGGAACCCCTAGAGAGTTGACGTGAAGTACTCTCACACACCCGGGACCCATAGAGAGCAGACGTGCAGAACTCTCACACAGCCGGAACCCCTAGAGAGTGGACGTGAAGTACTCTCACACACCCGGGACCCATAGAGAGTGGACGTGCAGAACTCTCATGTAGTCGGGATCCACTAGAGAGTGGACGTGAAGTACTCTCACACACCCGGGACCCATAGAGAGTGGACGTGCAGAACTCTCATGTCGTCAGGACCTCCAGAAAGCAGATGGCCAGCCATCGGCCAAACGGCTCGAGCCACCAGCCACCAAGGGCAAGACCTGATCACGAGAGAAGGAGCTCAATCCTGGCCTGCATGGCACCGGAAGGTGATTTCAGGAAAGACCACGCACACGCGTTTGTTCATTTTCTTCCACTTCTTGTAACATTGTGTTCCCAACTGAGTTTGATCATGTTAAGATGAGCATTAAGATAATGGGGATTGTTACCTCCAGTTTAAGTGTGGCGTTCAGTTGCCTTTTCTTTGCCATTTTCTTATCTGAAAAGTGTACCGAAGTTGTTTGTTCTTTTCAAAATGCCCTTCACACTAATTTAAAGGCTCATGGTGGAGTTTTTGTGGAAGACAATGTTGATATGGAATAAAAAAAAAATTAAAACTCAACTTGTAATCTCAGCATCGTGCACTCAGATGGGAGCATCAAATAGGCCACTTATGTGTGGCTCGGTGACTTTGCTTACCGATTGCCCGACACCCCTTAAAGCAGATGCCAAGCTAAGGTGTGGACAAACATGAAGTACAGAATACTTACCTGAATCATAATGACCTTCCAAGATCCAACATTTCCAACAGGTGGATTAGTATGACGATAAAATGAGACTCGTTCAAATGAATTTGATTGTACTGCAAGTGCACAGAAGGCTTGACTTGCTGACATGTGTGTTTGTGTGATATCACTGCTAACTTCACAGCAAACATCTGGGAAATGTAAACATGAGTTTGAAAAGTGCAAGCCTCAGGCGCAGGCAAGACTTGTTTACCTGCAATTACACCTGGATTCCTCGCAAAATGTCAACACTCAGTTCCGCCTTGTTTTTGATTCATAAAGGTACAGAAGCAGTCGATTGCGAGAGAAGAGGCCGATAGCTGGCAGAAGATGGCAATGAGAAATTTCATCTGTGTACTGACCTTTCATCTATGTGTTTGTTGTGTGAACGGCTTTGCTGTTTTGAAATCCAATGGCTATGAAGAATTTGTTGTCGCCATCCATCCGGACATCCCTGAGAATCCAGAGCTTATCGACAAGATCAAGGTACATCTTTGACGTGGTAATCATTTTCTTAGATGATAACTGCTGAGCCTGGGTTTGAATGTCGGACCAGCTATAAACTGCCACCATGGTGTTTCATATGCAGGATGAGGTTGTGTGTGTGTGTGTGTGTGTGTGTGTGTGTGTGTGTGTGTGTGTGTGTGTGTGTGTGTGTGTGTGTGTGTGTGTGTGTGTGTGTGTGTGTGTCCGTCTGTCCGTCCGTCCTCGGATTGACATTAAACCCAAGGTCCCACCTGCGAACACTGGTTGCTGTTGGACGTTGAAGATCCCTGGGTGAGTCTTTCACAAAGAATAATCCGAGTAGTTGCGGCCAAGCGACGACCATGTTCCCCCAACTTTCCCACACAAAAATGTGGGAATAATTGGGGTCGTTAAATATACATGCAGTGATATCTCCCTCCCCCCCCCCCTTCCCAAGTATAGCAACCCCTACCTCCCCCAAAAAGAATGTGCACTGTGTAGCTTAACTAACAGAGGTCTTCAATAATCAAAATGGTTTCCAGGATTGCTGAAATAGCTGATCGGGATGGAATGAACACTAATAATATTTATGCACGAATTGTTGAAACAAAATTATGTACCCTTCGGGAGCCTACCTCGTTTTGATCGAGTGGCTCGATGTGAGACAGGTGGAGGAAACAAAGTTTGTAAGACTTCCCCTTTGAAAGAAAGTACAATCGTTGGACTAACGAGTATTTGCTTTGTTCAAGAACTTTGATCTCCATGTTCCTCCCTCACCAGCCTGCTGTTTCTGTTGGGGAGACATGAACTAAATCAGTCAATCGCTCGATTCGGTTCTTAGAAAGAAAACCAACCGAAAGGATTTCGAGAAACCAAACGTCCTGAAGCTCTGTTTGTGAATGTTTACTGCTCCAGGCAACATTGGGTTGTCAATGACACCTCTGCGCAGGGCTCACACTCACTCAGAGATTAATTGATACATCTCGCACATATGATACATCACTATGACGTCATATCAATTTTCATGACGTCATTCCTATTTTTTGACTTTTTTTTTGTTTCACAACCCAGAGTTTTCATCGGATATTCGTGAAACTTGCCATGTATATGCAGAAAGCCCACGCGCAGGCAGTAACCATCTCTGATTTTGGAAATTCTTCTGAGAAAAAATTTGACGTCACAATATCGCCGCTAATGGAAATCGCCTATACCATTATCTCCGAAACTAGGCAAGCTGTTTGAATTTTGTTTGCGGGAATCAAGCCGGGCATTAGCACAGATAATTTATCGCAAACCTGACACATCACAATGACGTCATATTCGTTTTTATGATGTCATCATTAAGAGGATGAGGATCTAAGCTCATTCGAGCTTGTTTCATTTAAATGTTGACTGCTTTTGTCGTTTGCACGTGGTACATGCTTGGGAGCCTCTGGTATATATTTGTGTCTGCGCTGTCGCTGATTCGTCAACAAGCGATGAAACCGGTCCGGCAGCTGAGGGGGTTGTGTAGCATTGGGATTCTCATGTGTGCTATTTGTGAACATCTTTACATCTGTGGAGGAATGCTGGGAAGGGTTTGAAACAATAAAAGGGCCACCTTGGTAGCCTTTCTTGGTTGCTTTATGCAGCTTCTTCGACGAGAAGAGCGACGAGAAGAGTGTGGGAGGAGTCGATATTTTTATATAATCCTCACCACCTGGGTTTAATCGATTCGGTGAAAGCTAATTGGTTATTCCCTCCATTCACAGGTGAGAGATGTGGGTGGGTCTTCCTTTTTCATATATCTATACTAATAACTGTCAGTGTCAGTGCATCAGTGTGTCTCCTTCATAACTCCAAAACCATGAAACCTAGCAGCCTGAAACTTTGCATGCATACGAAGAAAACTCCAAGGAAGTGAAAGAGTGAAAAATTGGTGTTTTGTTTGATTAAAACACCCCTTTTGAAGATAATTAACAGCTTTATTTAATTATATCCTGCATCAGGCAATCTTTGGCCACCTCGCTGTCTGAGGTCTTAAGGTGCTTCTTGGGTAACCTAGCTGGGGTCTGAAACCGTCGTGTTTTTTGGCCTGCTCAACCATGCCGTGACTTGGAACAGGCCGCAACGATTTATTAAACGATAATGTTTTGTTTGTTTTCACTTTCCTCACTCATATTATCGAATACCTGTTCATCATAACTATGAAGGGCTGGGTACATTGCAATACTTATAAACACCTGGAGACACCAGCGTTCATGGCTTTATTTCATTTGTCCATATGAATAACCAAGAGAATCTCTTAAACTAAACATTATTACAAAATGTAAGCTCCAGATTTGAATGTATCAGCAGTTCTGACTCCCCAAAAAGTGTTGATTTGTCCAATTCGGACGTTCCACTGGTGTTTCCAGGTGCAGAGTTGTATCGACGGCAATTGGTAATAACTTGCCAACCCAGGCATTCTGTTGGAGTGCTTGAGTGCTTAAACCACTTACCGAGCTGTACAGTGCAGCTCGTGTCCTGATTGGGATGTGCAGTCGACATTTACTATAAGTTAAAGGTACATACAGCACACATGGACGTGGTACATATGGGTAGATTTGGATCTGTATGGACTCTCCGCGGGTATGTGGACATGCCGTGCCTGTTCCGGGTGTTGTGGTGGCAAAGTTTCATCCCGTATATTATGGAGGTTCTATTAGGTTTTACTTTGTTCTCGCTCCTGTTTCTAAAGCATTTCGTTGTCGGATTTGCTTGACAAAAGTTTTCACACCCATCACACACAACTGCTTATAAAGAATAATGTTTGTGATCATCTCCCTGAAACGTCTATATCAATGTGACATTGTTTTTTGGTGAAAGCAACTCAAGATTTCTGGGTTGTATACGTTACGTAGTATCATCGGTAATCACACTGACTCCAACCTGCCGATTCCCGAAAAGTTGCCGATTTCGGCCAAGTGTGTGTGTGTGTCGTTGATTGGTATCTACATACGCGTGTTTCAGAATGTGGAATGGAGTCCTCCCAGGGTGGGCTCAAAGTATCCACCTTTATTTCAGTAAGGGATCACGATTCATGGACCAAGCTGTGAAGTTTTCTGTTCTCAAAGTTTTGTGCTGAGGGTTCTCTTCAGGATTGTCGCTGAGTCCCGGACAGCGTCCAACTGTAGTTCCTTTGTAATAATATTCCCAGGGATGTTTTTTAGCTCACCTGTAAAGTAGTTCTGGGGAGCTTTATGGGATGGTGCGTCGTCCGTCCGTCCACAAATACTTGCCTCTTCTTCTCAGAAACCATACATAAGATTTCAATGAAATCTGACCACAACCGTCAACACCCATGATGGCATAAAAAAACGGGGTCTCAAGGGGTCTATAGAGGGAGTTTACGGGGGTAGGGGTGGGGGGGAGGAGTGGGTTTCCTTCCCAAAGAGGTATTTGCTTTCTTCTCAAATGATACACAAAATTCCAAAGAAACTTCATGACAACCATGACGAAACCAAAGTTTTTTCATGACTTCAGAAAAATCTGGCTTTAAGGGGGGTTGGGTTGCCCCCCAAATTATATTTGCTTTCTTCTCCAAAACTACACATACAATTCCGATGAAAATTAACCACCATCTTCACCGCCCATGATATACTAAAGTTTGTTCATGACATTAAAAAAAAATTGGAGTCTTGGAAGGTCTATGGGGAGAGGGGTGTTGCCCCCAAAAATATGCATTTGCTTTCTTTTCAAAAGCTACACACAATTCCGATGAAACTTGACCATCTTCACCACCCATGATGTTCCAAAGTTTGTTCACGACATTGAAAAAAATTGGGGTCTAAGGGGTTATATGGGGGGGGGGGTTGCCCCTCAAAATATGTATTTGCTTTCTTTCCTGAAACCACACACACAGACAATTTTGATGAAACTTGACCACAACCTTCATCACCCGTGATGTACCAAGGTTTGTTCATGGCATTAAAAAAAAATGCACAGGTATATTCACTTTCTTCCATATTATATATTTTGTGGGTCATCCATGCCAACCAGTGGTTGCCTCGTTATCTTATCTCACCACTACCAGGTGAGCACCCAGGGGTATTGCCCATATGTTTAAGATCTCTGTGAGGTTCTTTGTCATCATTCCTGTAGCTCCTGCTATCACTGGTACAACTTTGGCATTCTTCAGCTTCCAGGATCTTCTCACTTCATTCTTGAAGTCTTGGTATTTGGTCATTTTCTTGATTTCTGCATAGTTTAGTCCAAAATCACTGGCATTAACACCTCAATCAGCAATGGCTTCTTCTCCTTGTTTTTGTACCGAAGTTTCATATCTGGTCGCAATGCTTTGTTTTTGATGTTCATACTCGATGGGATCATCAAGTTGTACGTGAGCGGTAGGTACGTCCATGTTTTCAGTGATTTACTTTTGGTTCGTGTTCCCACAAATTTTCTGGAACTCAGACATCAAAAGTTTTTGCAGATGTGCCAGTGGATTAAATTATAAACTCTGTTGTATTGTGTCATTGTGTGGACAGCTGTTCTGAGATGAGTTTGTTTTTGTGTGTGTGTTCGGTCATTAAGCATAACATATCATTCTCTTCACTCACTCCACCTTCACCACTCACCTTTCTCTCTTCTTTTTTTTCATCCCCCCCCCTCTCTCTCTGGATGTATTCGGACGGTCGTTTTGTCTGGATGGTGGTTATGTCCAGGCTGGATGGTATTTGTCTCCGGATGTATCCGGGTGGTGTTTATGTTTGGACGGGAGTTTGTCTCCGGACGTGTCCAAGCGGTGTATGTCTCCGCACAGCTTGGCTCCGGATGCGTCTGGATGGTGTTTGTCTCAGCCTGTGTGGACGGCCATCTTTGCGCCGGCAACGGTGAGATCGCTGCAAACAGACGCGGGAGTTTCCTCGCCGCGCAAGTCGGTGATTTCACGCACGTCTGCTCGCCAGGGTCGCTGCTTCGCGCACGTCTGCTCGCTCCAAGCTTCGCCTCGGAATTCGGATCAGGATAGCGATCAGGAAGCCTGGTGTTGGCTTAGTGGTTAGAGTGGTGGCTTGGGATCCCAGGGTCCTGAGTTCAAGCCCCGTTGGATGCTGAATTAACACCAGGGGGTTGACTCAGCCTGTCATCCTTCCGAGGTCGGTGAAATGAGTACCAGTGTACTGGTATGCCCCGGTAAGAATAGGTGTACCATATCCCTGTGTGTCGTAAGAGGAGACCAGGGTTGGTGTCAGGAAGGGCATCCGGCCATAAAACATTGCCTCAAGAAAAAGCCCAACCCCTGCACAGCAGGGAAAAATGGCTGTAAAACGGTCATTTTATTTTATATAGCGAGAGGGGCGGAGCCAGTGGGGGTCAGAGGTGAGAGTGCGGAGATCAGATTTCGCCTCACGAACCCTATAAAACGGCACACAGAGCACCAGTTTAGTCAGTCTGGAGGGGTCGAGGAGCTGCGCAGAAGTCTGGAGCTTGCAGTCGGTGGGGAAGCTGAGGAGAGCGGAGGAGACAGGAGCTGTAGGCGTAGCCCAGCCTGCTGTGCGCGCAAAGTTGCGCGTGCGTGTACGGGACGTTGGAAGAGCCGGAGGGAGCTCGCCAGCCAGCACCGAACGGTCGGAGGTGATCGGGCTTCGGGACAGTCCGAGCATCGCTGAGGAACGGACGGGTTCTTAAAAAGAGCATCAACTCGGAAAGAGCATAAGGCCCGTTAGTTCCTCTGAGGTGTTGCCGGCTGGGCACAAATCGCCAGGCTCTCAGACGAGGCCTGGGCCGGACCGCGGTCACGACAGCGGCCGTAGGGACGGGACGTTGTTGGTCGCTCAGCGAGGTGAAGGTAACCAGCGCGGCCTCACGGAGCCTCTGCGGTCTACACGGCTCCGTACAATAAAGACTCAAAGAGGTCCATTCTACCCCTCGTCTGTCCTCGGGTTTTTCCTTTGTATGAAAGTTGTGGCGCCACGTCCGCAAGTAGAACTGTATAAGTGACTGTAAATAATAGATTGACGATAGTAGCTCTTTTACATTGCTTTTGCTTGATTGATACATGACTGCATGCGTGTTTTGCATACCTGCATGACTGCATCATTGTTTATACGTGCTTATGTGTTGTTCGTAAATAAATGTACCCCATTCGTTGTGTCTTTTCCTTAATTGAGCTGCCATCTTGCACTTGGAATATAGTTGGTTTTTAAATAACCGGTAAAGCGATCGGGTCCAACGGGACTGTGCGATAATACCCCGCTCGGTTATCCCAAAAGGAAGTGAGCTGCTTAAGCGGCTCGTTTCCAAGCGGTCCCGTTGAGGTACACTCTCTCGGTAATCTACCCGCGCGATTAATTAGGTATATTAGCAATTCGGCGATTCACTCTGTAGCGCGCATGGGTAGAGTACGGACAAGGTTGTGGTGTGCTTAAAAACACACCCGTGGCTGGTTTTTGGCGTTGATCCGGAAAGCCGCGACTGGATTGTCCGTTCGGTGGGCGAAGCGGCCGCCATTGGTTAGACGCGATCGTTTCCACGCCGGCAGGCGGAGAATCCACAACAATATATATGTATATATATTGTTGCGAATTCGCGCACGCCGGCGTGCGAACGGCCACACAACTCGAATCGCAGCATGTCGCCCACCGGACGGACAATTCAGTCGTGACCCTCTCAGAACAACGCCGAGAGCGAGTCACGGGTGGGGGTTTAACCTCACCACGATCGTGTCAATTGCCCACCCGCACAGGATAGGGTCTCTCGCCAAATTCGATCTACCTAAGTACCTGCGCGAATGGTCGACTGGGCGATCGTACCACGCCACAGGCCGACTCCGGACACGAACCGCTTAGCGGTCCGTTCCGTGCTACAGTGATAACCGAGCAGTGTTATTGTCGGCCTCGACGGTTCCGATTTAATTACCCGGCGTATTAAGCCCACTACAAACCCCTTACGTGAAGCAGGATGGAGAGTCCACAAAGAAAAGACAAAGCTAAACGGGAAAACAGTTCACATAAATCACATTTATTTCCCGGCACACGGAAAGCACGTATATACATCCACACAGTCAAAATGCACATAAAGCAACCAAAACAATAAAAGCAACAACGATGCAGAGATAATACTGACTACACGCACACACGGCAACACTTATACAGTTTTACTTCACAGACGGCGCCAACACACATTTACACAAAAGCAAAGGAAAGAAGCCACCCTCATAGACAAGGAGGCAGACAGGGCCGTAGGCCAAATGTGCGCGGGACCTAGAGGAGGGGCCAGGTCCGCGAGACCAGGGGGGGGGGGGTCCGACCCGCGTCCTCATGACGCGTCGGCGGCGAGCCGCAAATGTGGCCGCGCGGCTGTGCCCCGACTCCGTGCTCCTTGGCGGGTTTCGTTTGCACTACGTGTGGGGTGGGGTGGGAACGGGGCCCCCTTTTGCACTATCTCAGCGTGGGGGAAAGGGAGATTGTTGATGCCCTGGGGGAGGGGAGTGGCTGGCTGGCTTGGGTCCCACGACGCGACGAGCGATCCCAAACCGCAACCTCGTTGCCGACCGCCGTCCTTCTGGCCTCGGACCCGAGCTCCCTTGCTTGCAGTTCCACCGCTCTCACTCGCCCGACTCTCTCTGCAACTCTTCTCCGTTCCACACTCTCCTCACCCGACCCTCTTCAGTTCCGCACTCTCCTCACGACTCCACCAAAGACCCTCGATTCGCCTTGCGCTCGCCATTTTATAGGCGGCAGGAGAAACCAATATGCAAATATTCGGATCAGAATGACCTCGGGGATGTTTTCCTAACCCTAACCCTAACCCTAACAGCATACTGAGTGTATGTGTGAGAGGCTCTGACGAGGAGCAATATATATATATATATATATATATATATATATATATATATATATATATATATATATATATATATATATATATATATATATATATATATATATATATATATTGTTACGGCTGTGGAAATTCGCAATACACCATAAAGTGTCCTCAGGTGAGATATGTCTAAGTTCATGTGAAGTTAACCCACACCCGTTGTTTAGAGGGAATATGTGTGATGCATTCGGGCTGCGACGCTTTAGTTAGCCGTTTTTCTTTATCTATCGTTATTTTTGAGCCACCATTGCCACAAACCTCCACGCAAACAACAACCGCCACCAACTATGTCACAACGCCCACCACGCTCACACCACCCCACAACAATCACCACCATCTTTGCCACTACGCCCAATTACGAACGCCATCCTCCGCGGACCACGGTAAGACAGTTTCTGCACCACGGAAACCGTCCGAAAAGGATTGGCAGAACAAAACCACTTGTGAAGCCTGTGGGGTTTTTTTTCCCCACCATCTTTCCCCGCGCTTGGTGTGAAGGGGAGGGGTGGGGCAGCTCGCTCCCGATTGGTAGACGCGCGGTGTGACGTGGACGGGAGTGAGGAACGCCCTTTTTTGGGAGGCTCCCATAATGGGGGTGGAGCCCGAAACGGGGCGGAGCGAAGGGCGGAGCCCTGCTCCATAAAGGACGGACACGGGCGGGGTGCGCTCTCTTCTCTTCTCTTCTTCGCCCCTTGGTGAATGCGTTCCTTCCTCTTGGATATCTCTTTGGTCCTCCCGTATGCTCTCCTCATGACGGTTGATCTGCAAACCAACTTGCGTTCCCTTCCTCCTCGTTCGTTCCCGCGCTCGTGGCCCGGAGAGGCCTATTGGTGGGAGACGCGGACAGAGGGCGCCGCAGGCGGCCTGAGGTGGACCTGCGAGAGCGGACACAGAGAGTGCCGGAGACTGTTCACCGGCCACAACAAGGGAGGTTTTTCTTTTCTTTGGGCTTTTGTATGTGTGTTTGTGGTGCCAGTCCGACAAGCAAAACTGATGAAGTGCTTGTACATTGCTTTAGTCGGTCGTATTACTTTTGCTTCTATTTGCCTGTACATGCGTGCATGATTGTTGCTGACTGGAAATACGTGCTTCCGTGTGTCGCGCATTAAACGTGCTTGTCCAATTGTTTCCCCGTTTCGCTTCGTCCTTTCCTTTGTTGAATCTCCATCTTGCATCACGTAAGGGATTGATAGTGGGTTTAGAACACCCGGTAACTAATCTGAACCGTCATGGTCGACGATAACTCCGCTCGGTTATCCCTGTAGCACAGAACAAGCCGCTTAAGCGGTTCGTGTCCGGAGTCGACCTGTGGCATGGTACAACCCCTCGGTAGGTTACCCGTGCTAGTACTTAGGTATATCGACTTTTGGCGATTCACCCTATTTCGTTGCGGGTAGAATGCGGACTGGGTTGTGGTGAAGTTAAACCCCCACCCGTGGCTAGCTCCTTGGCGATAGTTCCAAGAGGGTCACGACTGAATTGTCCGTTCCGGTGGGCGACGCGGTCGCCATTCGAGTCAAGCGGCCGATCGCACGCCGGATGGGCCAGAATTCGTAACAATGATGTCAGGAGTGGGATACAAACTCTCCCGTCTCCAGGCTCAATTCACGGGGATCGGACCAGGGGTGTGCGAGGCGACCACCCCCCCCCCCCGTTCCCCCCAAATTACGAGCAGGCAAAATTTTAATCTCTTATGAGAAATAAGATGGAGTTTCAAAGCGAGTGGGTGCCGGGGGTAGAAATGTATATGTGTAGTAATGTAGAATCCATGGCCCAGGATGGTTCTTTTTATAACTCCACCGCTAATTTTAATCCATGGGGGAGCTCACCCTCATTTATTGAGCACGAACGTTGCCGGCAAATGGAGTCTCAAGATGGCGGTGCGGCCGCACTTCAGCGCGGCACGAGACGTGAGCAGGCGGCTATTTTTAGCGCAACGAATGGCACGACACGAGGCGAGCGCTCCCAACAACTGTTTCAAGCCACGTGGGCATGGCAGGCGAAGCAGGCGACATCGGCGAGCTTCGGAAACAATTGGAGGAAGAATGGAAAACCGAGCTCGAAAAGAAACAAAAGGAGCACGATTTGGAAGTAAAACAACTAATGGAAAAAATATTGGAGGGGGCAAGGCGGTTCAAAGAACTAGAGGGGAGAGTGAGGGAAATGCAGTTGGAAGAGAAAAAATGTGAACACGATGGGGAGTTGGAACAATTGAAGGAAGAGATAAGAACAGGCAATCAGGAAAGAGAAAGCCTAGAATGGAAGATAAAAAGAGGAGAGGGACAGCTGGAGGAAAGGACGGAGGAATTGCTGGAAAAGTCAGAACAGTTTGAACAACTCCAGGGAGAAATGAGGGAGGAAGGAGAAAGGAAAACAATGCTAGAAAAGGAAAAACGCAAACAAGATGGGGGAATTGGTATGACTGAAGCGAGAGGTAACGACAAGCCAGATTAAAAGAGAAACCCTGGAAAGGGAGATATGAATGGGAAAGGAACGGCAGGAAAAACTAAAGGAATCCAGGAAGAAAAGGGAGGAATTGAGGAGGGAAGCAGTGGAAAGAAGAGATGAAATGGGGAAAGAAGCATGCAAATTGAGAGAGGAATCATGGAAAAAAACTTCTGAGATACTGAAACACGAAACCAAAGAGAGAGGATTACAAAACGAACTGAGGATGTTAAGAGAGGAAAGAAAGAGAACGGAGAATGAAACGTTGAGGAATCACACTGTACAGATCGAACAGCTGGAAGCGAAGGCCAGATTAAAGAATGAAATGCAAGAAAGAGTAAGGAAGAACGAATGAGGCAGGAGAAGGAAATAACGAGATTGCAGAATGAAGAACAAGGAAGACAGTGGAATAGAAAACTGAAAGAGTATCAATTTGAAACTGAACAACAAAAGGAAAAAATACGTTGGAGTACGAGGAGAAGGTGAAGGAGCAAGGAATGAAGCAGGAAGGAGAAATCAGTCAATTGAAGGAGACAACGACATTGGAGAAGGAAGAACGAGAGGAACAGTGGAATAGAAAACAAAAAAGAACACGAATTTGAGGTTGACCAATTGAAAGAAAAGGCGAGGCTGGAGTGCGAGGAGATAGAGAACGAACAACGAACGAAACGGGAAAAAGAACTAGGCCAATTGAAAGAAATGATGAGATTGGAGAGGGAAGAACGAAAGGAACAGTGGGAGAGAAAACAAAAACTGCACGAATTTGAAATTAACCAATTCGAGGAGAAAGCAGAATTGGCGTCCACGGAGATTGAAAAACTCCGGAAAGAGAACGAAGAACTCAAAACGTTTCGAGAGGAGGAACGGCTCAAAAGGAGCCAGGAAATGGAACAGCGCAATAAGGTGGGGCGTGTGATATCACCACGAGGAGCAATGTCGGTAGTGCAGGACTTGATCGACACCACTCGTCGGATGAAGGAACAGTTAGGACCTACCCTAATAAAGGAGACACAAACAAGAATGGAAAAGAGGGAAGTAACAGGGACAACAAAGAAGGAAGTAGAAGTATTGCCAGAGACACGGGAGATAGACCGAGTCGAGAATGAATTAAATGAAATGAAGGAGGAAACAGAGACGAGGATCCAGGAAGAAACGAATAGACACAAAGAGACAACAGAAATAAAATGTGCAGAGACACGGGAGATAGAGGGTGAATTGGATGGGGTTAAGGACGAGCGCACACACATTAAGGTAGTGGAGGACCATGAGGGGGAGCTGGCGGACTGTGTGGGGACCCGGTGCAAGCAGCTGGATAGCCTCCTTTGGGAACGGAGGGAGATGCTATTCTCCCTTGAAGCGAGTCACGACCAGGTGGGTCCGGTGGAGCATTGCGAGGTAGAGGGGATGAGTGAGGCGAACGGGTGCACAGAGAGCTTGGGGGGTATGGAGGCCCCGGAACCCCTTGTGGTGGCACTAATCCCCAGTGCGATTGTCCCGGTGTGTGTGGTGTCGAGGTGTCTGGTTACGAGTGTGGTCCCGGTGCGTGTGTTTACGAGTGTGGCGAAATGCGTGCTGCAACGCACGCATAGCGCGGGTGCAAGGGCGTGTGTGAGAGCGACCGGGTGGGTGACAAATATCCTGTGTGTGGATGAGACCCCGGGTATGAGTGAGACCCCGTGTGTGGAAGAAACCCCGCGTGTGAGTGGTGTGGTGGCAAGTGTGTCAAAGTTTGTGCTTCCCAGCACGCCGTGTGTGAGTGAAACACCGTGTGTGAGTGTCACCGCGTGTATGAGTAGAA
Organism: Eptatretus burgeri; assembly: GCF_056783735.1. Lineage (NCBI taxonomy): Eukaryota > Metazoa > Chordata > Myxini > Myxiniformes > Myxinidae > Eptatretus > Eptatretus burgeri. The sequence continues at coordinate 40,789,206 of NC_140967.1, forward strand.
GGGTGTGTGTGTGTGAGAGAGCGGTATGTAAGGGAGATAACGGTCGGCATGCGGGAGCACGCAGTCGCGTCTCCCGGTGTGAATGTCATGGAGTGGTGTGTGAGCGTCATGACACGCAGGTGTGCGTGGGTCGAATGGCGATGGAGACGACGGCGACAGATGGACAAAAGCCGAGTAGCGGCCGTAGCTGTATTGGGGACCGCGCCGGGTTTACACTGCAGCGAGCGCGAGGTCCGTGCTGTGGTAAGCACGAGGCCGCCACGTGCGCGCTTGCGGGAGTGAAACCCGGTCCGGAAACGCCCGCGGTGGATGTTGCCGATCCCGCGGACGGACAAAGGTTTGGCTGGATAAACGGATTTGGACCGGACGGGTTCTCCATGCGAGCATATGTGTGAAGCTCTGACGGGCAGAGCACATGTGTTCGTGTGGGGAACCCCTCGAAACGCGAGGCTTGTTTTTTTTTGATGCGCAGGGTGATGTCGTGGCTGTATGGTGGAATCCGGCAGGAGGGTTATCCCTGCCGGATGGTACCGTCCAAGAGGGACGACGTACGTGAATAGCGGCCATGACGTCCTGCAAAAAGTGCGCAGGTTGCGAGTTTCCGCGCTGGTGCTGCACAATTTTTTTTTTAAAACGGCAAGCCTCGCTTCGGGTGAACAGGATTCCCAGGCAAAGGGTGGAAGACCCCCTTGCCTGGGCACAGGATACTACTAGTTAGGGGGAAGGGTTAGCTTAGTTAGACCGACTTCATGGGGCAGGGGTAAGTCCTCATGGAGTCTGTGGAATGGATTAGTTAGAGGGATGTAGTTGAGATTTAGGATGGGGAAATGATTTTTTTGAGGATTTTGAGGACATTGACAGACTGTGGATGTGTAGAGGGGACGTAGCTTAGCTACGTAGGTTAAAAGGACCGTGCTGTAGTGTAAGGGACGACGTGGGAGCACGAGTTAGTTAGGGGATGCAGATAGCAGAATTCAGCGATGGAGTGTGAGAGTTGAAGAGAGTGGAAACTGTACATGTTGAGTGAGTGAGGCCAGCGGGCCTGAGTGTATGGAGTGATTGTGGAATGCATTGTGCGATGAGTGATTTGGGGGAGGAGTGATTCCCGCCCGAGGGACCCCGGGGTCAGTGTAGAGTGAGTTTGCTGGGTTAGACAAATTGGAAAATGGAGGTCGTTTTGTTGTTGGTGGGGAAGTAGGCTCGAAACCTGTTTTGGAGGGGTGCAGGAGCCCTGTTGACGGGCTGGGAGCGTGGCTACGAATGGTGAGTATCGCTGAGTGGGTACCCTGGGCACCGGGCTAGTCGGCCGTGTTGGCCAAGGGCCCATGGGGGCCGGGATAGCGTCGTGGGCACGGGTGCGTATGATGCAGGGGCCCGGGGTGCCATTACCCGCATGGGCAGTGTCGTGGGCACAGGTGACCCTCGGAAAGGGGCCCGGGAAGCCAGCCTGCCATGTGAGCGTTTCAGGGGAGTCGCCATGGAGGGCACTCCCCGGTGTTTAGGGAGCTGGTAAGCTCGGAAGCAGTGTCGTGCCCGGGAGTGCCATCGTTGGGGAATCAGCAGAGGGTAGTTCCTGCCAAGGGAGCCACGTGTCCCAGCCGTGAGACCGTGTGAGGGCACGGGAAGAAAATTGGGGGGCCATGGCCCGAAATTTGCGAGGACACTAACACAGGCGACGGGAATCTTGGTTGTTAGAACCGATAGTTTAAGCGAGAGGCGCTTGTTGAAAGCCCTGGGGTAGTTTAAGGAATAAATCTTAATGGAGATTAGGAAGTGTACCCTCCGCACCATCCATCCCTTCGCTCTCGTTGTGGGCCGCTGGACCCACTTTGGGTTAAAGATCGCTGAAGTTTGAGGAGGCCATTCTGAGGCTTGAGTTGGGCCTCGACACAGGACGCTAGCTCTCCCTTATTCCCCTCCAGGAAGGGAACGTAGGGGTTGGGAGTAGGCTAGGTGACAGGATAGGTTAGCCGAACAAAGACAGTAAAGGGGGTTGGGGGACGATTTCTCGTGGGGAAGTAAAGATAAAAATAAAAACAACAAAAAAATAAGTTGGGGCGAAATTGTTTTTTGACAAATGAAGGGGGTGGGTATGGACAGAGACAGGCAAAGGCGATAGGTTGGGAGGGAGACAGTAGGTAGGTCCGAGCCCGCCTTCCGAGTGGCCAGCACCACCGCACTCCCTCCACCAACCTCCACTGAAAGGCCTGTGCCAGCCCACTTCATCGGCTGGCTGTTTACAGCAAGGCCTGTGCCGGTCAGATCGTCTGACGGCTGTTTTTGCTGCAAGGCCTGTGCCGGCCAGTTAGTCTGCCAGCTGTGTTTGCCTGCAGCGGCCTTGTTCTGCAGGCTGTGTTTGCCTGACCACCTTTGCCATGCCATGCCTACTGCCCTCGTCATCTTTTGCCCCCGTTCTGTTTTGCATTTCCCTGCCCCTTGTTCATTGCCATGTGCGCTAGGATCGTCGCGCAGTTTGCGAGGACTGCCCTGTTGGCAGCTACAACACGGGCCTGCAGTGGCGGCACCATGTTTGCGTCCATCCATCCATTCATCCATCCATCCATCCATCCGTTGTGTTCATTGCGTGTGCCACTTGAGCTGGCACGAAGACTGCATTTGCGCAGCTCATGCGCCGTTGTTCACTGCGTCCCTGTAAAAAAAAAGGGGGAGGTCTTGGACTGCGTGTGAGCAGCCGGCCATGTTCCCTACACCTGCATTCCCTGAGCCAGAGACTGCATGCGAGCAGCCTGGCTCCCTGCTAACTGCTTTTCTCTTTGCAGAGTCCATTGATCCTGGGCCATGGTTTAGTGTAAAATTTGTAAGGTGTTAAGATGTACTGTAAATATTAGTGCGCCCCTGGCATGTGTGTCTTAGCACCGGCAATTTATTTAAGTCGTCTGCATGAGTGAGTTTGTTTAGTTAGTTACTCAGCCCGTAGGTTATTTATTTTGGGGACACGAATACACTGAATGTCGCACACAGGGATCCGAAGGTAAAACGTATTCGGGGAGAACTACATATGATGACACACAAATTCGACGACTGGGACGAATCTGTAAAAAAGGGAGGGGGTAGTGTTACGGCTGTGGAAATTCGCAATACACCATAAAGGGTCCTCAGGTGAGATATATCGATAAGTTCATGTGTAGTTCGCCCACACCCGTTGTTTAGAGGGAATATGTGTGATCCATTCGGGCTGCGACGCTTTAGTTAGCCGTTTTTCTTTATCTATCGTTATTTTGAGCCACCATTGCGACAAACCTCCACGCAAACAACAACCGCCACCAACTACGCCACAACGCCCACCACTCTCACACCACCCCCACAACAATCACCACCATCTTCACCACTACGCCCGCTTACGAACGGTTTCCGCACCACAGAAACCGTCTGAAAAGGATTGGCAGAACAAAACCACTTGTGAAGCCTGTAGGGTTTTTTTTCCCACCATTTTTCCCCGCGCTTGGTGTGAAGGGGAGGGGTGGGGCAGCTCGCTCCCGATTGGTAGACGCGCAGTGTGACGCGGACGGGAGTGAGGAACGCCCCTTTTTGGGAGGCTCCCAGAAGGAGGGTGGAGCCCGAAACGGGGCGGAGCCCCGCTCCATAAAGGACGGACACGGGCGGGGCGCGCTCTCTTCTCTTCTCTTTTCTTCGCCCCTTGGTGAATGCGTTCCTTCCTCTTGGATATCTCTTTGGTCCTCCCGTATGCTCTCTCCTCGTGACGGTTGATCCACAAACAAACTCGCGTTCATTTCCTCCTCGTTCGTTCCCGCGCTCGTGGCTCGGCGAGGCCTATTGGTGGGAGACGCGGACGGAGGGTGCCGCAGGCGGCCTGAGGTGGACCTGCGAGAGCGGACACAGAGAGTGCCGGAGACGGTTCACTGGCCGCAACAAGGGAGGTTCTTCTTTTCTTTGGGCTTTTGTATGTGTGTTTGGGGCGCCAGTCCGACATGTAAAACTGATTAAGTGCTTGTACATTGCTTTAGTTGGTCGTATTACTTTTGCTTCTATTTGCCTGTACATGCGTGCATGATTGTTGCTGACTGGAAATACGTGCTTCCCTGTGTCGCGCATTAAATGTGCTTGTCCAATTGTTTCCCCGTTTCGCTTCGTCCTTTCCTTTGTTGAATCTCCAGCTTGCATCACGTATGGGATTGATAGTGGGTTTAAAACACCCGGTAACTAATCTGAACCTAATGGTCGACGATAACTCCGCTCGGTTATCCCTATAGCACGGAACGAGCCGCTTAAGTGGTTCGTGTCCGGAGTCGACCTGTGGCATGGTACAACCCCTCAGTAGGTTATCCGTGCGAGTACTTAGGTATATCGACTTTCGGCGATTCACCCTATTTCGCGCGGGTAGAATGCGGACTGGGTTGTGGTGAGGTTAAACCCCCACCCGTGGCTAGCTCCTTGGCGATAGTTCCAAGAGGGTCACGACTGAATTGTCCGTTCCGGTGGGCGACGCGATCGCCATTCGAGTCAAGCGGCCGATTGCACGCCGGACGGGCCAGAATTCGTTACAATATATATATATATATATATATATATATATATATATATATATATATATATATATATATATATATATATATATATATATACATATATATATATATATATATATATATATATATATATATATATATATATATATATATATATATATATATATATATACATATATATATATATATATATATATATATATATATATATATATGTATTTTTCTTTTGGTATGTGTTACACAGCAAGCTTGGCTGGACTTAAGTCCTGTCTAGGAATGAACCCTCAAAGTTCAAATATTTGTATCTGTGGAAATAATTTGCATAAGATATTTGGGTCTTGAGTTTGAGCCCTTGTTGTGCCACTATGTAACACCAGGTGAGGTTGACTCAGCCTGTCAATCTTCCAAGGTTAACAAAATGAGTACCAGCTTCCTGGAAACAGGAGGCACTGCATTAGCAACACAGCCACCTTCCCAGCAATGATGCAACCAGCAGCAAAAGGCTGGATATGAAATTAATGAATTGATATGTACTAACTGTGATAATTAATTTCATCCTTGTCATCCTCCAAAGGAAATTTTGACAGAGGCATCTGATTACTTGTACAAAGCTACAAGACAACGAGCTTTCTTCAGAAACATCAGTATTTTGGTCCCACCGACATGGATTAACACAAGAACGCAGAGAATGACATTTGAAACATTTGAAAAGGTACTCGAACAATGGCTTTCTCAAGCATCGGTCTTGCTGTTGTTTGTAAAGAAAAAAAGACAGTGACAAGTGTAATTATCGTTGTAAAATTATCAAGAAAAATGACGATTTGTGGATTATACAATTTCAGGCAGAAATTCGAATTGATGATTCCCCTGGCAATCCAAACGCGTGCCCATACACGATGAACTACGCGATGTGTGGACGGCGAGGGAAATATATCCATTTAACATCAGACTTTCTCATGATCAGCTCAGCGGCATCAGATTGTGGACCAAGAGGCAAGATTCTGTTTCCTTGAAATTCTTCAACAATAAAGCATTATAATGAAGAACCTAAAAAACCCTCATGGTACATGTTTGTCATACTATGATGCACATGTGGGATTGCATAAGATCTACGGATGTATTCATATTGTAAAAAGATGTCAGTGCTGAGTGAGTTGACTCTCGAGTCCAAATGAAGTGTGCTGATTCAATTTTGATAAATAGGATCACGATGATTCCAAAAATATTGAATCTTGTTCACATGGTGGTCGAAAATGATAATTTTGATGTCAATTTAAAATATCATGTTAATGACTGGCTGTGACACGTGCATGAAGGGAAATCCATACATGGCAAGTTGAAGGTGACAAAAAACGGGTTGGTGGGAATCGAAAGCAGGTTTGTTTTTTTTTAAAACCTTTGTATGCTATGGTTGCAGATTTGCAACAAGATTAACAAATAAAATTGAATCAATTTTTTTTTTGTCTAACTTGACACCCAAGTTGTGTTTTTTTTTGTAAATACCACTTGAAATTCACAGCCCAATTAAAAAAAATTAACGAAGCAGCAGGGAGGGAACTGTGTGGCCGAAAACATTACAGCATGCATAGGTTTAACCAAACGTGATAAAAACGCTATTCGATAGGTTGACTAATCAGTAATGATAAGGAGGTTCCAAGTAAGATGACATACTATACATACATACATACATACATACATAACATTTCTTAAACAAAGAACATTTCTCAAAGTTTTATTATTATTTTTTTTTCATTTCTAGTTGTCGCCTGCGAAATGTGACATCACATTTACTGCAAATAGCATCCCCACAATAAAGAGCAGTGTTGCCTGGTTTATCGAGACCAAGTGATGATAAACGGTGTTGAATGCAATATGAAGGACTTGACGAATCTTAACAATAAAACTGAGAAGTGTTAATTCATTCACAAACATCAAATCACGTCATTGTATCCCATTTGATTCATTTTTTTATAATTACAGTTTGAATTTGGAACGGTAATTTGTGGACATCCTGTATACGGATGAAAACGATCCGAATCAAATCGTACCATTCAAAATACTCGAAGATACCGATAAATATCACAGTAAGGTGATGAAAAATGGTAGATGGAAGTGACAATGTGTACAGATGAGGATTGAAGGAATTTGTTGGTTGGGTGAAGCTCATGACGTCACCCAGCCATAAGAGTCAGACGAGAGCGGGACTTTGCATGTCGGATAAAGATCGCTGCAGATCTGTCACTGTGTTTGTGAATCCATGTGAGTGGAATGGAAGCTAAACATTGCGTTTTTGAAATTGTTCGTACTTTCCATTAAAGACAAGTTTTAATGACATGAAAATGAGTCTGTGGGTTTAAAGAAAGAAGAAGGATCAAACCCCCAAAATACGGGTCACTTGCTATGTAAGGGTCACTTCTTCAGAAACATCAGTATTTTGGTCCCACCGATATCCAATTGTAAATGGAAAGATATTCCCGTTTGGTTTGGCACCAGGTGGAATTAAACCTTATCCAATTTTATTGTTTTTTTAAACACATACATGTTCCATATATATATATATATATATATATATATATATATATATATATATATATATATATATATATATATATATATATATATATATATATATATATATTGTTGCGGTCTTCGCGCCCGCCGGCGTGCTGACGGCCACGTAACTCGAATCGCGGCACGTCGCCCACCGGACGGACAATCCAGTCGTGACCCTCTCGGACTAACGCCGGGAACCAGTCACGGGTGGACCTTTCGGTCTCACCGCGATCGAGCCAATCAGCCCCCGCGTGGGATAGGGTTGCTCGCCAAATTCGACCTACCTAAGTACCCACGCGGAGGGTAGACCGGGCGATCGCACCTCGCCGCAGGTCGACTTCGGACACGGGCCACTTAAGCGACCCGTTCCGTACTATCAGAATAACCGAGCGGTGTTATCGTCGACCTTGACGGTTCGATTAATTATCGGGCGTATTCAGCCCACTACCAACCCTTTACGTGAAGCAAGATGAGGATTCAATGGGAGAAAAAGACGAAGCGAAGCGGGAGAACAGTTCAATAATAAAGCACATTTATTCGCGGCACACGGGAAGCACACAAATTCAATTCCACCAAAAGCACACAGATTCAATTCCACCAAAAGCACACAAAAAAAAGAAAACACAATTCCATTTACACAAAAAGCAAATATAAAAGCGAAGACAATGCAGAGCTAATACCGACTACCGAGCACACGGCAACACTTATACAATTCTACTTCACAGACGGCGCCGACAACACATACCCAAAACCAAGGAAAGAATACCCTCAAGAATGAGGCGGGCCTGAGGCCGAGACCGGGTCGCGCCTACCCGTCTGGTGATGAGACGCGGAGCGGCGATGGCGCCTCACTCCGCGGGCCTCGCGGACAGTGCCTGGCAGGGGGGTGGGAAAGGGGCCCCCTTGGTCGCACTATCTCAGCGCGGGGGGAAACAGGAGGGGGTAGCTGATGCTCGGGGTATAGAGGATCTTTATTATCCCTGGTGTGCGTCTCCACCTCGGCCAGGTCACGCTGCCGGCCTTCCTCGGGCGTGCAGCTCCCGGCACCGTCGCGAGCACCCCCTCGTCTGCCTTCGCCGCTGCCGCCTCTCCGCCTCTGGACTCTCCACCCTGGACTCTTCTTTGGGCTCTCCTCGTTCGACTCTCTTCAGCTTCTCCAGCTACTGCAGGCTTCGGGCTCCAGACTTCCACACTGCTCTGACTGACGAACACGGTCCTTTTATCCCCCCGTAGCTTCGCCTTTGACCCCCTCCCTTTGACCTTTCACCTCGCTCCCCATTGGCCCGAGAAAAAGTGGGCGTGAAGGCTTTTTGATCCACAAATTTGCATATATCGATCGTTCTGGAGGCGGGGCCAAATCGCCCCTCGCTCACCGATTGGACGGCAAAAAGTGGGCGTGTGTCGTTTTTGATCCGTTTTTGAAGCACAAAATCCGTGATTTTGTACACGCTGTTCAACGTGCGCCCTGCACGAGTCCAACACCGGTACCCACAGCGGGGCAAGAACGGTGGCGATGCTACGGTTGCGAGGTGTGACGGGAAGGTCGTGGCGGTTGTGGTGAAGCGGCGTTGTGGTTGGTGGTTGATGTTGTGGTTGTGGTGGTAATCATGGCGGTTGGTCCAAAATAAAGATAGTAAAAGAAAAACGGCTATCCTGAAGAGTCGCAGCACGTATAAATGACATGTATTCCCACTAGACAACGGGTTTGGGCCTAACTACACATGCACTTACCGAGATACCTCACCTAAGGGACCTGAATGGTGGTTTGCGAATTTGGTAACCACAACACTACCCCCTTCCCTTTTTACAGACTCGTCCCGAGTCGTCAAATTTTCGTGTGCCATCATGTGTAGTTTTCCCCTAGTACATTTTACCTACGGATCCCTGAGTGCGACATTCATGGTATTCGTGTCCCCAAAATAAATAACCTGAGGGCTGCGTAACTATCTAAACAAACTCACTCACACGGACGACTTAAATAAAATTGCCGGCGCTAGACAGACATGCCGGGGGCGCACTCATATTTACAGTACATCTTAACCTTAACTTACAAATTTTACACTAAACCATGGCCCAGGATCACTGAACTCTGCAAAAGAAAAGCAGTTAGCAGGGAGCCAGGCTACCCACATGCAGTCTCTGACTCAAACAATGCAGGTGACAGGGAACGTGGCTGGCTGCTCACACGCAGTCCAAGGCCTTCCCTTTTGAACTGAACGCAGTGAACCACAACGGTGCATGGGCTGCACAACGCAGTCTCCGTGCCAGCTCAAGTGGCACACGCAATGAACACAACGAATGGATGCATGAACACAAACACGGTGCACAGGCCGCCACTGCAGGCCCGTGTTGTAGCTGCCAACAGGGCAGTTCTCGCAGCTTGCAAACTGTTGCCTTGCGGATCCTGGCGCACATGGAAATGAACAGGGGGGGCAAAGCAAAAATTGAACGGGGGCTGGTGAACGTGGGCAGTGGGCATGGCATGGCAAAGGTAGCAGGCAAACACAGCCCGCAGAAGAAGGCCGCTGCAGGCAAACACAGCCGGCAGATGAACTGGCCGGCACAGGCCTTGAAGAAAAAACAGCCAGCCGGCAGATGAAGTGGGCCGGCACAGGCCTTGCAGCACAACAACAGCTGCCGATGAAGTTGGCCGGCCTCTGCCTTGCTGTCAGTGGAAGTTGGTGGAGGGAGTGCGGTGGTGCTGGCCACTTGGAAGGCGGGCTCGGACCTACCTACCTGTCTCCCTCCCAACCTATCGCCTTTGCCTGTCACTGTACATACCCACTCCCTTAATTTGTCAAACCCCAATTTAGCCCCAACTTATTTTTTTATTGTTTTTATTTTTACTTCTATGTTTACTTCCCCTCTATAAATCGTCCCCTAACCCCCTTTATCGTCCTTGTTCGGCTAACCTATCCTGTCACCTAGCCTACTCCCAACCCCTACGTTCCCTTCCCGGAGGGGAACAAGGGAGAGCTAACGTCCTGTGTCGAAGCCCAACGAAGCCTCAGAATGGCCTCCCCAGAGTTCGGCGATCTAACCAAAGTGGGTCCAGCGGCCCACAACGACAGCGAGGGGATGGATGGTGCGGAGGGGTATATCTCCTAATCTACCCTAACCATTTAACTGTTAAACTACCCCGGGGCTTTCAACAAGTGCCTCTCGCTTAAACTATTGGTTCTAACAACCCAGATTCCCGTCGCCTGTGTTGGTGTCCTCACAATTTCGGGCCTCGCCCCCCAATTTTCTCTCCGTGCCCTCACACGGTCTCCTGGCTGGGACACGTGGCTCCCTTTGGCAGGCACGACCCTCTGCCGATTCTTCCGCTATGGCACCCCCGGGCACTACACTGCCTCCGAGCCTACCAGCTCCCTAACACCGGGGAGTGCCCTCCATGGCACCTCCCCTGAAACGCACACGTGGCAGGCCGGCCTCCCGGGCCCCTTTCCGAGGGTCACCCGTGCCCACAACACTGCCCACGTGGCTAATGGCGCCCCGGGCCCCCGCACCAAGCAGGCGCACCCGTGCCCACTACTCTATCCCGGCCCCCCATGGGCCCTTGGCCTACCACGGCCGACTAGCCTGGTGCCCGGGATACCCACTCAGCGATACTCACCTTTCGCAGCCACGCTCCCAAGCCCGTCAACAGGGCTCCTGCACCCCTCCAAATGGGTTTCGAGCCTACATTCCCACCAACAACAAAACAACCTCCATTTTTCAATTTGACTAACCCAGCGAACTCACTTTACTCTGACCCCGGGGGTCCCTTGGGCGGGAGTCACTCCTCCCCCCAATCACTCATCGCACCATGCATTCCCCATTCGCTCCACTCACACAGACCCGCTGGCTTCACTCACTCACCAAGCACATGCTTCCACTTCACTCACCAACTCTTCAACACACTCACCACTGAACTCTGCCATCCTCCTAACTACATCCCCTAACTAACTCGTGCTCCCACGTCATCCCTTACACTAAAGCACGTTCCTTTTAACACTACGTTGCTAAGCTACGTCCCCGCTACACATCCAAAGTCTGTCTCTGTCTCCAAATAAATCATTAATAAATTTCCCAACCTAAATCTCGCTACAATCCCTCTAACTAACCCATTCCACGGACTCCATGAGGACTTACCCCTGCCCCATGAAGTCGGTCTAGCTAAGCTAACCCTTCCCCCTAACTAGTTTCCATCCTGTGCCCAGGATAAGGGGGTCTTTCACCCCTTGCCCAGGAATCCTGTACACCCGAAAGTGAGGCTTGCTTTTTCCTTTTTTTTTTTTTTCATGCGCAGCACCTGCGCGGCAACTCAGAGCTCGCGCACTTTGCACCTGCCCGTGACGTCATGCAGCTGCACGTGTTCCTCGTCCCTCCTTGGACGGGACCATCCGGCAGAGATACCCTTCCTGCCGGATTCCAACCACACGTGCAGCCATGACGTCACCGTGCGCAAAAAAAAAACACAAGCCCCACGTCTCGAGGGGTTCCCCACGCGAACACATGTGCTTTGCCCGTTGGAGCTTAACACACACGATCGCGTGGAGAACCCGTCCGGTCCAAATCCGTTTACCTGCCTAAACTTTGTCCGTCCGCGGGATCGGCAAATCCACCGCTGGCGTTTCCGGACCGGGACTTCACTCTCGCAAGCGAGCACGTGGTGGTCTCGTGCGTTGCACAGCACGAACCGCGTGCTCACTGCTGGGTGAACCCGGTACGGTCCCCGAAACAACTACAGCCGCTACCCGGCTTTCGTTTCTCCCATGTCGCCGTCTCCGTCTCCATTCAACCCACGCACACCTGCGTGTTACGACGCACACAGTCCACTCCATCACATTCACACCGGGAGATGCGGCTGCGTGCTCCCGCATGCCAACCGACATCTCCCTCACATACCGCTCTCTCACACACACGGTCTCCCTTGCATTTGGCGACCTTGCACACAGCCGTTCACTCACGCGTGCGGGGGCACTCACCCGCGGTGCCTCATCCACACACCGTGCCTCACTCACACACGTGGGGGCACTGACCCGCGGTGCCTCACTCACACTCCGTGCCTCATCCACACACGCGGGGGCACTCACCCGCGGTGCCTCGCTCACACTCCGTGCCTCATCCACACACGGCGTGCTGGGAAGCACGTACTCCGGCACCATCGCCACCACACCACTCACACGTGGTGCCTCACTCATACTGGCCGTTTCACTCACACACACGGCCTCACTCACACACGGTGCCCCATCCACACCCGGCGTGCTGGGAAGCACGCACTCTGGCACCATCGCCACCACACCACTCACACACGGGGTCGCTTCCACACACGGGGACGCACTCACACCTTGCACCACACACACGGGGACAACCACACTGGGGATTTGTGTCCCCACAAGGGTCTCCGGGGCCTCTACACCCCCCAAGCTCTCCGTGCACCCGTCCACAGCACTCCTCCTCTCAACCTCGCAAAGCACGACCGAACTCACCTGGTCGTGACTCACCTCAAGGGGGCATACTCCCTCCCCTCGTTCCTGGAGGAGGCCATCCAGGTGCTCGCACCGGGTCCCTGCACGCTCCGCGAGCTCACCCCCATTATCCTCCACTACCTCTGTGTGTGTGTGTGCGTCACATACCCCGTCTTCCTCGTGTAGTCTCTCCTCTATGGTTCCCTTCCCGGCTACCGTCACTGCCAACTCTTCACCCTTTACCTCCCTTGTCTCCACTATTATTATTTCCTTTGTCACGGCCCTCATGCCCGCCTGCAGGCCTCGGCCCATGTTCTGCGTCTCACCCCGGAACTTTTTCATTTCTTCCTTCATGTTTGCTTCCATTCCGTTTATTTTTGTATCCATCTTTTCGTTTATTTGTTGTGTATTCGCATCCATCGTCGTTTTCACTTCATTCATATTCGCATCCATTTTTTCGATCATTTTCGCATTCATCTTTTCGTTCATTGCCGCCAGCATGGCGCATAGCTGGGCCATGTCGGATGCACTCAGCTGAGCCGTTTCGGCAAGGGTTGGGGAAGGGTTTTGGTGGAGAGGGGGGGGGAGGTGTCATACACTGCGGCCGCTGCCGCACCCATTTCAGGTTCTGGGTTTAGTTGGGCGAGTCCGTGTTCCTGCACAATCAACATTTCCTGCTCGGGGATTCCATCCTGGACCATGGATCCTACACATTCTACATCCATTTCTAATACCCCCGGCTCCCGCTCGCCTTGAGACGCCATCTTGTTTCTCGTGAAGGGTTAATTTGCTCGCTCGTAATTTGGAGGGAATCGGGGGTCGCTTCTCTCACCCCTGGACCGATTCCCGTGAATTTCGCTGGAGACAGGAGAGCCTGTTGTCCCGCTCTCCAATACCAGTGCCGCGAGGAGGGCGATGAATTTGTATCGCACGACCTGACACCAGTGTTGCGGTCTTCGCGCCCGCCGGCGTGCTGACGGCCACGTAACTCGAATCGCGGCACGTCGCCCACCGGACGGACAATCCAGTCGTGACCCTCTCGGACTAACGCCGGGAACCAGTCACGGGTGGACCTTTCGGTCTCACCGCGATCGAGCCAATCAGCCCCCGCGTGGGATAGGGTTGCTCGCCAAATTCGACCTACCTAAGTACCCACGCGGAGGGTAGACCGGGCGATCGCACCTCGCCGCAGGTCGACTTCGGACACGGGCCACTTAAGCGACCCGTTCCGTACTATCAGAATAACCGAGCGGTGTTATCGTCGACCTCGACGGTTCGATTAATTATCGGGCGTATTCAGCCCACTACCAACCCTTTACGTGAAGCAAGATGAGGATTCAATGGGAGAAAAAGACGAAGCGAAGCGGGAGAACAGTTCAATAATAAAGCACATTTATTCGCGGCACACGGGAAGCACACAAATACAATTCCACCAAAAGCACACATATTCAATTCCACCAAAAGCACACAGATTCAATTCCACCAAAAGCACACAAAAAAAAGAAAACACAATTCCATTTACACAAAAAGCAAATATAAAAGCGAAGACAATGCAGAGCTAATACCGACTACCGAGCACACGGCAACACTTATACAATTCTACTTCACAGACGGCGCCGACAACACATACCCAAAACCAAGGAAAGAATACCCTCAAGAATGAGGCGGGCCTGAGGCCGAGACCGGGTCGCGCCTACCCGTCTGGTGATGAGACGCGGAGCGGCGATGGCGCCTCACTCCGCGGGCCTCGCGGACAGTGCCTGGCAGGGGGTGGGAAAGGGGCCCCCTTGGTCGCACTATCTCAGCGCGGGGGAAACAGGAGGGGGTTGCTGATGCTCGGGGTATAGAGGATCTTTATTATCCCTGGTGTGCGTCTCCACCTCGGCCAGGTCGCGCTGCCGGCCTTCCTCGGGCGTGCAGCTCCCGGCACCGTCGCGAGCACCCCCTCGTCTGCCTTCGCCGCTGCCGCCTCTCCACCTCTGGACTCTCCACCCTGGACTCTTCTTTGGGCTCTCCTCGTTCGACTCTCTTCAGCTTCTCCAGCTACTGCAGGCTTCGGGCTCCAGACTTCCACACTGCTCTGACTGACGAACACGGTCCTTTTATCCCCCGTAGCTTCGCCTTTGACCCCCTCCCTTTGACCTTTCACCTCGCTCCCCATTGGCCCGAGAAAAAGTGGGCGTGAAGGCTTTTTGATCCACAAATTTGCATATATCGATCGTTCTGGAGGCGGGGCCAAATCGCCCCTCGCTCACCGATTGGACGGCAAAAAGTGGGCGTGTGTCGTTTTTGATCCGTTTTTGAAGCACAAAATCCGTGATTTTGTACACGCTGTTCAACGTGCGCCCTGCATGAGTCCAACACCGGTACCCACAGCGGGGCAAGAACGGTGGCGATGCTACGGTTGCGAGGTGTGACGGGAAGGTCGTGGCGGTTGTGGTGAAGCGGCGTTGTGGTTGGTGGTTGATGTTGTGGTTGTGGTGGTAATCATGGCGGTTGGTCCAAAATAAAGATAGTAAAAGAAAAACGGCTATCCTGAAGAGTCGCAGCACGTATAAATGACATGTATTCCCACTAGACAACGGGTTTGGGCCTAACTACACATGCACTTACCGAGATACCTCACCTAAGGGACCTGAATGGTGGTTTGCGAATTTGGTAACCACAACAATATATTATATATATATTATATATATATATATATATATATATATATATATATATATATATATATATACACATATACATATACATATACATATATATATATATATATATATATATATATATATATATATATATATACATATATATACATATATATATATATATATATATATATATGTATTGTTGTGAATTCGCGCCCGCCTGCGTGCAGATGGCCACGTACTCGGATCGTAGAACGTCGCCCACTGGACAGACAATTCAGTCGTGACCCTCCGGGAACTATCGCCCGGAGCCAGTCACGGGTGGGCCTTTCGACCTCACCACAATCGTGCCAATCGGCCACCCGCGTAGGATAGGGTTGTTCGCCAAACTCGACCTACCTAAGTACCCACGCAGATGGTAAACCGGGCGATCGTACCTCGCCGCAGGTCGACTCCGGACACGAGCCGCTTGGGCGGCCCGTTCCGTGCTATCGGGATAACCGAGCGGTGTTATCGTCGACCTCGACAGTTCAGGTTAATTACCGGGATATTGCACCCGCTACGAACCCTTTACGTGAAGCAGGATGGAGAGTCAATGGAGAAAAGACGAAGCGAAACGGGAAAACAGTTCACACAATGCACATTTATTTCCCAGCACACGGAGAGCACGTATATACAGCCATCGTCAAAATGCACATAAAGCAACCAAAACAATAAAAGCAATAACAACGCAGAGTTAATACTGACTACGCGCACACACGGCAACACTTATGCAGTTCTACTTTACAGACTGCGCCAACACACATTTACACAAAAGCAAAGAAAAGAAGCCACCCTCATAGACAAGGAGGCAGACAGGCCTGTAGGCCAAATGTGCGCGTGACCTGGAGGAGCGACCAGGTCTGCGAGACGGGGGGGGGGGTCCTACCCGCGTCCTCGTGACGTGTTGGCAGTCCGCAAATGTGGCCGCGCGGCTGTGCCCCGACTCTGTGCTCCTTGGCGGATTGGCACGACGTTTGGAGTGGGGTGGGAACGGGGCCCCCCTTTTGCACTATCTCAGCGCGGGGGAAAGGGGGAATTGTTCATGCCCTGGGGGAGGGAGATGGCTGGCTGGCTTGGGTCCCGCGATGAGACGAGCGATTTCCCCACACCGTAACCTCGTCGCCGACCGCCGTCCTTCTCGCCTTGGACCCAAGCTCCCTTGCTTGCAGTTCCACCGCGACTCTTCTCCGTTCCGCACTCTCCTCACCCGACCGACCCGACTCTCTTTTCCAAACTCTCTCGGCGACTCCAGAACCCAACTCTACTCCATTCGCCTTGCGCTCGCCTTCTTATAGGCTGGCAGGAGCAGCTAATATGCAAATATTCGGATCAGAATGACCTCGGGGGCGGAGCCACGCTCGCCCATTGGTCGGAGGAAACGGGGGCGTGAATCTCCCCTGATCCTAGAATTTGCATATATCGACTTCACACACACACATGCCTGGAGGCGGGGTCAAGCCGCCCCGCGCTCGCTAATTGGATGGAGGAAAAGTGGGCGTGTAGAGTTTTTGATCCGAATTTTCCCTCGGAAAGGCCGCTATTTGCGCTCGCGGCTTGGTGCGCTCGGCACCAAACGCAGAACGGGCCCAAGACAGCCCGACGTTCAGTGTTCACAGGTGGTGCGGTTGTTGGTCGTAGAAGGAGGGAGGTGAAGGTGGTGGCGGGTTTTCGGTGGTGGTTTGCTGGTTATGGTGCCGTTTGGGAATGGCGGTGATGCGATGAGGTGGGAGCGTAGATGGTGGCGGTGGCGTGGTTGTTGGCGTTGTTGTTGTCTGAGGGTTGGAGCATGGTTGTAGTTGGTGACGATGGCATGGTGGTGGTTAAGGTGGTTGTTGTGTGATGGCGGTTGAGAGGTGGTTGGTTCAAAATAAAGATAGAACAGAAAAAATAGCTAACTCAAAGCGTCGCAACCCAGATGAATCACATAAATTCCCTCTATACAACGGGTTTGGGCTAACTACACATGGACTTAGAGATATCTCACCTACGGGCCCTGAATGGGTGTTTGCGAATTTCCACAGCCGTAACAATATATATATATATATATATATATATATATATATATATATATATATATATATATATATATATATATATATATATATATATATATATATGAGCAGGGATACCCGTGCTCCGCACAGGAATCCCGTGGATGACGGCGGGTCTGAAGGAGTATATGTCACAGTTAATTGTAAAATTGTAGAGGCTGCCACCATTATTATTTTTTTTGCATCACCACTATAATATTATATTTTTCCCGCCATGTTTAAAATGCAGAAGACTCGAGTTCAAAAATGTTAAGATTTATTGCCGCATCAGATAAAAAACCAGAATGCTTCAACAATGTGAGCTTGGTTTCATGTCATCATTTGCGACTTAATTTATACGTCGGGCATAACCCAGCCTGGCTCAGCGTATTGGATTTATTTACGTCTGTTATCCTGATAAAAAATTATGTTATATTATGTATACGAAGTTACAACGTAGCTACGCCCATAACCATTCTATAAAATATCTACATAGCCCATAACCATTTAATTATAGAATATTATACACATACGCCATACGCCATCACTATTCTATTTATATCTGTAATATGTATATATACAAACCACCACCACCATTTTTTTTATTTCCCACCACCAACATGTATTTCCTTCATCGCACATCCTATTCCTGTTTATGAAATAACTGAAGTAGCTCAATAATTTTAGTGGAGTGCTCGAGGATAAACAATATTTGACGTCTTCCCCTCTGGGGCCAATATGTATAAAGCCTCCGATGATCCCACTCTGGAGAATCCCACATATAGCTGACCATGGGAAAAGCAAGGAGTGGATAATTCCAGCCCTGCTACTTTCAATGACTGTCCTTGTGCCTTATTGATAGACATCGCAAAGCACAGGCATACAGGAAATTGTTGTCTCTTAAATTCAATAGTTGAATTTGATGGAATGAGTGGAATTCGCGTAATGAATATCACTCCTTTTGCACATCCTGTCATGATAGTGGCCTCAATTACATGTGGTAGTCGTCTTTTCACAATCAGTTCAGTTCCGTTGCAAAGTTTTGGTGCATCGAGATTACGTAATAACATAATAGGGCATCCAACTTTTAACGACAGATTGTACGGAGGCAATCCTGGTAATTCCAATGAGTTTAGAAATTCTGTGGGATAATGTATGGCTTGCTCAGTATCCAGTGTGGTGTGAATAGATTTGTGACTATGTTGTTCACCTGGAACTACTTGTAATAGCTGATGGTTTATTACACGGACTGTTTCATTAAGTGGAGCTAGGATTGTTCTTTCACAGAGCCACTGTATGTTTTTGTAATTAGTCGCTAAATTGGGATACACATGAGCCTCTAATTCTTCGATAGATGAAACTATTGTACCACAGTCATCGGGAATAGATATTACATCATTTGTGTTCGGGATTTCACCATTTCCAAGTTTGAGAAGTAATTGTGCGAAATTGCCAGCATCTAAATCACCATATAATTTGACCCTCATATTTGTTGTTAGATGGATAGTTTGTACGAATGTCCAGAGGTATGAAGATTTTATACTGGCTTTCATTTCATCAGCTGGAGTGCCACGGGATACTACAGGTAAAGTTTGTCTGAAATCGCCAGAAATAACCAGCATAACTCCACCTATAGGCAGGTCTACTCCTCTTAAATCTCGCATAGTTCTATCCAATGCTTCGAATGCATCCTTAGGCGACATCGTACCTTCATCCCAAAACGTTACGAAAAGTGTGTCGAATGCATGTCATAATTCGGAAACCGGGAAGTCGGAAGTCATTGTCTTCAATTGACTGTAGCATTAATTTCTCATTCTCTTGCAAATTCCGTTGGCCCCATGTCAATCGGATGAAAAATTAACATTAGGAAATCAGGTAACGACGTCATAATTCGGAAGTACAATTCTTTTACATCGGGACAGTCCCGGGTACATGAACTGTCAGCATGTGAAGTTTGGTGAGGATCAGTCCAGTACTTTTCACGTGCAAAGGTCACAGAGAAACACACACTTTCAACGATATATATATACATATATATATATATATATATATATATATATATATATATATATATATATATATATACATATATATATATATATATATATTTATGTATATATATATATATATATATATATATATATATATATATATATATATATACATACATATATACATACATATATATATATATATATATATACATACATATATACATACATATATATATATATATATATATATATATATATACATACATATATATATATATATATACATATATATATATATATATATATATATATATATATATATATATATATATATATATATATATATATATATATATATATATATATATATATATATATATACATATATATATATATATATATATATATATATATATATATATATATATATATATATATATATATATATATATATATATATATATATATATATATATATATATATATATATATATATATATATATATATATATATATATATATATATATATATATATATATATATATATATATATATATATATATATATATATATATATATATATATATATATATATATATATATATATATATACATATACATATATATATATATATATATATATATATATATATATATATATATATATATATATATATATATATATATATATATATATATATACACACACACATATATATGTCTGTGTATATCTACATCTATATAAAATTGAAAGTGTGTCAGTCTGTGTGTCTGTGTACGTGTTTCTTTTAGTTAATTTTTCAAGTTCAGCCGATTGACATGGGGCCAATGCCATTTGCAATAGAATGAAAAATAGTGCTTCAGTTAATTCCGAATTCCCGTTTCCGGATTATGACTTATGCATTCGACACACTTATCATAGGCCCTATTCACATCAACAAACGCCTCTTTTAATGCATGATTAACACAAGTCATATTTTATTGTACATGCAGGTAGTCGTCGACTTACGACCACGATCGGTTCCGACCGACCAATCGTAAGTCGATTTGGTCGTAAGTCGACCAACCTTTATTTATAGTGTATAGGCCTATGCAAAGATTACCGTATGTATATTATACCGTATCCAGTACACACCAGATATGTTCAATGAGGCTCTGATATACATTGAAGATTTGGTATTATACATGAGCGGGAAAGATTTAACTAAGTGGGGACTTCCCTCTTCTAATAGGTCTGAAAGCGCAGCCATCAGTAAAGAATGGTTCCGTGAAACAAACTACAACACAGATACTCTCGCAAAGTTTGTTTCTGACAATGAGCTGCTTCTGGTGCAGGATCAGAGTAATGCATATCAACTGATTTCTGAAGCGGTTCAAGAGGGAAGTGGTGTGATATTTTTCTTGGATGCCCCGGGTGGTACTGGCAAAATATTTGTCTTCAACCTTTTGCTTGCTAAGATGAGGAGCCAAAAAAAGATCGCATTAGCCGTTGCTTCATCCGGTATAGCCGCACAGCGCATTCTGCTTTCAAATTGCCTCTCGACTTAGCCTCAATGGAATATCCGGTTTGTGGCATTGGCAAACAAACTGAAGCAGAAAAAGTGCTGAAGAATTGCGACCTCAAAGTTTGGGATGAAGGTACGATGTCGCCTAAGGATGCATTCGAAGCATTAGATAGAACTATGCGAGATTTAAGAGGAGTAGACCTGCCTATAGGTGGAGTTATGCTGGTTATTTCTGGCGATTTCAGACAAACTTTACCTGTAGTATCCCGTGGCACTCCAGCTGATGAAATGAAAGCCAGTATAAAATCTTCATACCTCTGGACATTCGTACAAACTATCCATCTAACAACAAATATGAGGGTCAAATTATATGGTGATTTAGATGCTGGCAATTTCGCACAATTACTTCTCAAACTTGGAAATGGTGAAATCCCGAACACAAATGATGTAATATCTATTCCCGATGACTGTGGTACAATCGTTTCATCTATCGAAGAATTAGAGGCTCATGTGTATCTCAATTTAGCAACTAATTACAAAAACATACAGTGGCTCTGTGAAAGAACAATCCTGGCTCCACTTAATAAAACAGTCCGTGAAATAAACTATCAGTTATTACAAGTAGTTCCAGGCGAACAACATAGTCACAAGTCTATTGACACCACACTGGATACTGAGCAAGCCATACATTATCCCACAGAATTTCTCTACTCATTGGAATTACCAGGATTGCCTCCGTACAATCTGTCGTTAAAAGTTGGATGCCCTATTATGTTATTACGTAATCTAGATGCACCAAAACTTTGCAACGGAACTAAACTGATTGTGAAAAGACGACTACCACATGTAATTGAGGCCACCATCATGACAGGATGTGCGAAAGGAGAAGATGTATTCATTCCGCGAATTCCACTCATTCCATCAAATTCAACGATTGAATTTAAGAGACTACAATTTCCTGTATGCCTGTGTTTTGCGATGTCTATCAATAAGGCACAAGGACAGTCATTGAAAGTAGCAGGGCTGGAATTATCCACTCCTTGCTTTCCCCATGGTCAGCTATATGTGGGATGCTCCAGAGTGGGATCATCGGAGGCTTATACATATTGGCCCCAGAGGGGAAGACATCAAATATTGTTTATCCTCGAGCACTCCACTAAAATTATTGAGCTATTTCAGTTATTTCATAAACGGGAATAGGATGTGTGATGAAGGAAATACATGTTGGTGGTGGGAAATAAAAAAAATGGTGGTGGTGGTTTGTATATATACATATTACAGATATAAATAGAATGGTGATGGTGTATGGCGTATGTGTAAAATATTTTATAATTAAATGGTTATGGGCTATGTAGATATTTTATAGAATGGTTATGGGCGTAGCTACGTTATAACTTCGGATACATAATATGACATAATTTTTTATCAGGATAACAGATGTAAATAAATCGAATACGCTGGGCCAGGCTGGGTTATGCCCTACTTATAAATTAAGTCGCAAATGATGACATGAAACCAGCCTCACATTGTTGAGGCATTATGGTTTTTTTTTATCTGATGCAGCAATAAATCTTAACATTTTTGAACTCGAGTCTTCTGCATATAAAACATGGCAGGGAAAATATAATATTATAGTGGTGATGAAAAAAAATAATAATGGTGGCAGCCTCTACAATTTTACAATTAACTGTGACATATACTCCTTCAGACCCGCCGTCACCCACGGGATTCCTGGACGGAGCACGGGTATCCCTGCCAGTATATATATATATATATATATATATATATATATATATATATATATATATATATATATATATATATATATATATATATATATATACATACATATACACATGCATACACATTTATACATATACACAGACATATATACATATACTAGTATTAATGCCCGGCGTTGCTCGGGCTAGCAATAAAGCCCGGTGTTGCCCGGGCTTTCTTGCAAATTTCCTGAATAGCGGTTAGGGTTAGCTGTTAAGGTTAGTGTTAGGGTAGCTAACTCTAATACTAACCCAAACCCTAACCCTAACAGGTAACCCTAACCCTAACTGCTAACCCTAACCCAAACAGCTTGGCGTAGCGGAGGTAAACAGTGCCCGGGGCAAAGTGGAAATTTGCGTCCCCCGTAAACCTTAAACTTGAGTGGATTTGAATGGAAAATTCCATAAGGGATATCGATTTATCGATTTTTTTTTTCGAATATCGGAAGTGTTATGGAAAAAATTTATAGCCAATGACCTAAGTTGGACCAAAAGCCATAATCGTACCGAATTTGAATGGAATCCGTTGGAGTTTGTGAAAATGCATCAAAACGAATTTTGAGGGGCCTCTTAAGGAAGACAATAATATCATTAGTATATGTGCCAAATCTTGTTTCATTTCATGCAGTAACAAAAATCTGATGGTGGAACAAAAAAGGGGCGTGCCGAAATATACATATATATATATATATATATATATATATATATATATATATATATATATATATATATATATATATATATATATATATATATATATATATATATTCCACACCTGTTGTTGGGAATATGTGCGATTCATCCGTGCTGCGACGCTTTGACTTAGCCATTTTTCTTTATCGTTATTTTGGACCATTAAGCCGCCAACAACTCAAACACCACCACCTTCGCCTCATTACCTCCACAACTCCATCCCGCAAATATCGCTTCACCGCCATTCCCAAACGACGCCCGCTAACAACCAAACCACCACAGCAAACCCCCCACCACTTTCGCCTTTTTCCTTCCACAACCAACAACCACACGACCTGTCAACCATTCTTGCCGAACGCGTCAAGCCACTAGTGCACATGGATCCTTTCAGGAGAGGAGAAGCGGATCAGGAAGGCCTCACGCCCCTTTTCTTCCATCGAATGACTGAGCATCGGGTGACATGGCCCCGCCTCCGAACCCGCTCTGAATGCGTTCCTTTTAGGAGAGGAAATCGGATCACGGGAGGCTCACGCCCCTTTTTCTCCGTCCAATGGGCGAGCGTCGGGCGGCGTGGCCCGGCCTCCAAGCGCGTTTTGATCCACGAATCTGCATACAAGCTCCTCCCCGGTCTATAAAGATGCAAAGACAACGCAGCTCGAGTGTGCAGAAAGTGGCGCTCGTCGAGTAAAGACGGAGGTTGACGTGAGGTGCAGAAAGTGGCGCTCGTCAGGTGAAGACGGAGGTTGACGTGAGGTTCCAGAAAGGGGTGCAGAAAGTGGCGCTCGTCGAGTGAAGACTGAGGTCGAGGTGAGGTGCAGAAAGTGGGGCTATTCGGAAGTCGTGGAGTCTGAGGCGTGTGTTGGTGGGGATCGGACGGCGAAGGGGATGGAGCTCGGAGTGGAGGTCGAGGGACGATTCGTGGAGTGGAGCAGGGACGTGGAAGAGGACTCGGGGGCGAGAGTTCGTCGGAGTCGGTGCGGTCCCGAGACCCCGCTAGCGGGATGGAGCGTCCGCCATTCCCCTCTCCCGACCCCGGCATCAACAATTCCCCCCCATCCGCGATGAGATAACGCCGTTAACCCCGTCCGCTCCCCGCCTCAACCGTGGTGTCGACCGACCACCAAGTGCCTGCGCAACGCACGCCTGGAGGAGCTCACCGACCATACCAGGGGCACGGAGTCAGGCGCGTTACGCGGACATTGCGGCGAGCCGGCCATCGCGCCACAAGGGTGTGGGTAAGACCCCTTCGGTCTCGTGGACCTGGCCGATCACCCAGGTTCCACGTTCATTTGGTCCACGGACCTGTCTGCCTCCTGGCCTGTGAGGGTGGCTTGCATTTTCTTTGCTTTTGGTGTAAATGTGTGTGTGTGGCGCCAGTCTACTAAGTAAACCCGTATAAGTGCTTGTACATTGCTTTATTCGGTTTTAGCTCTGCGTTGCTTTTATTGTTTTGACTGTTATATGTGCATTTTTGTATGGCTGTGAATACATGCTTGTCTGTGTGCGGAATAAAAGTGCTTGTCGAACCGTTTCCCATTTTGTCGCGTCCTTTCCTCCGTGGAAAGTTCCATCTTGCATCACGTAAGGGATTGGTAGTGGGTGTAGACACCCAATAAATAATCACGAAATATCGAGGTCGACGATAGCTCCGCTTGGTTATCCCTGCAGCACGGAATGAGCCGCTTAAGCGGTTCGTGTCCGGAGTCGACCTGTGGCGTGGTCCAACTCCTCGGTACGCGACCCGCGCGAGTACTTAGGTATATCGACATTCGGCGATTCACCCTATGTCGCGCGGGTAGAATGCGGACTGGGTTGTGGTGAGGTTAAACCCCGACCCGTGGCTATCTCCTTGGCGGGAGTTCCAGAAGGGTCACGACCGAATTGTCCGTTCCGGTGGGCGACGCGTCGTGATTCGAGTTACGTGGCCGATTGCACGCCGGGCGGGCGAAATTCTTAACATATTGTTGCGGATTCGCGCCCGCCGGCGTGCGAACGGCCACGTAACTCGAATCGCGGCACGTCGCCCACCGGACGGACAATCCCGTCGTGACCCTCTCGGACTAACGCCGGGAACTAGTCATGGGTGGGCCTTTCGGCCTCACCACGATCGTGACAATCGGCCCCCCGCGTGGGATAGGGTTGCTCGCCAAATTCGACCTACCTAAGTACCCACACGGAGGGTAGACCGGGCGATCGCACCTCGCCGCAGGTCGACTTCGGACACGGGCCACTTTAAGCGACCCATTCCGTACTATCGGGATAACCGAGCGGTGTTATCGTCAACCTGGACGGTTCGATTAATTATCGGGCGTTTTAGCCCACGATCAACCCTTTACGTGAAGTAAGATGGAGATTCAATTAGAGAAAAGACGAAGCGAAACGGGAGAAACAGTTCAACATAGAGCACATTTATTTCGTGATGGCACACGGATAGCACACATATACAATTATACACCAAAAGCAAATGTAAAAGAAGAAGAAACACACAATAATGCACAAAAAGCAAATGTAAAAGCAAAACACAATGCAGATCTACCACCGACTACCGAGCACACGGCAACACTTAAACAGTTTTACTTCACAGACGGCGCCGACAACACATATACTCAAAGCAAAAGAAAAAGGTACCACCCTCCACGATGAGGGGGGCAGACGGGCCTGGGGCCGAGACCGCGTCGAGCCTACCCGTCTGGTGATGAGCCGCAAAATGGCGGTGGCGCCCCGACTCCGCGGGCCTCGCTGGGACTGCCTGGTATGGGGTGGGAACGGGGCCCCCTTCTCGCACTATCTCAGCGCGGGGGGAAACAGGAGGGGGTTGTTGATGCTCGGGGGGATGAGGATATCTCGCTGGTTCGGGTCCCGCGACGAGCGTCTCCACCGCGACCTCGGTCGCGTTATCGGCCTCCCCTCTCCGCAGCTCCCCGACTCTGACACGAGCGCCCTCTCGACTGCCTTCGCCGCCGCCGCCACCTCTCCAACTCTCCCACTCTCCACAGCTCCGTCCAACTGCTTTCTCCGACTCTTCTCTTGACTGGCTCTTCCCAACTCAACTCCTCCCAACTCAACTCTCCTTGACTGACTCCTACTTGACTCCGACTCTTCCCAACTCAACTGCTTTCCAACTCAACTGCTTTCCAACTCAACTGCCTTTTTGGCGAGCGAACGCGGCCCTTTATAGCCCCCGGGGCCTCGCTCCTTCGCCTTCGACCCTTTACCTCTGGCTGGCTCCCCATTGGACAGAGGAAAAGTGGGCGTGAATGCTTTTTGATCCATGAATCTGCATATAGCGATATTACTCCGACGCACCTGGAGGCGGGGCCAAATCGCCCCATGCTCGCTGATAGGACGGAACAGAAGTGGGCGTGAGTCGTTTTTGATCCGATTTCTTCGGAAAGGCTGGTGTTTCTGCACCCGCTGCTCGGTGCGCGCCCTGCACGAGTCCAGGATCGGCGCCCACAAGCGGCGCGGGAATGGCGGTGATGCGATGGTTGCTAGAGTGAGATGTGACGGCAAAGGTCGTGGCTGTTGTTGTGAAGCGGCGTTGCGGTTGGTGGTTGTTGTGTGATGGCTGTTGAGACGTGGTTGGTGGTGGTTGTGATGGTAGTAATGGCGGCTGGTCCAAAATAAAGATAGTAAAAGAAAAACGGCTATCTAGAAGGGTCGCAGCCCGAATGAATGACATTTATTCCCTCGAAACAACGGGTTTGGGCCTAACTACACATATACTTACAGAGATATCTCACCTAAGGGACCTGAATGGTGGTTTGCGAATTTCGGCAACCACAACACTACCCCCTCCCCTTTTTACAGACTCGTCCCGAGTCGTCAAATTTTCGTGTGCCATCATGTGTAGTTTTCCCCTAGTACATTTTACCTACGGATCCTTGAGTGCGACATTCATGGTATTCGTGTCCCCAAAATAAAAAACCTGAGGGCTGAGTAACTACCTAAACAAACTCACTCACACGGACGACTTAAATAAAATTGCCGGCGCAAGGACAGACATGCCGGGGGCGCACTCATATTTACAGTACATCTTACCTTAACTTACAAATTTTACACTAAACCATGGCCCAGGATCAATGAACTCTGCAAAAAGAAAGCAGTTTGCAGGGAGCCAGGCTGCTCGCATGCAGTCTCTGGCTCAAACAATGCAGGTGATGGGGAATGTGGCCGGCTGCTCACTCGCAGTCCAAGGCCTTCCCTTTTTAACTGAACGCAGTGAACCACAACGGTGCATGGGCTGCACAAACGCAGTCTCCGTGCCAGCTCAAGTGGCACACGCAATGAACACAACGAATGGATGGATGAATGGATGGACGCAAACACGGTGCACGGGCCGCCCCTGCAGGCCCGTGTTGTAGCTGCCAACAGGGCAGTTCTCGCAGCTTGCAAACTGTTGCTTTTACGATGACCCCGGCGCGCATGGAATTGAACAGGGGGGGGGCAAAGCAAAATTGAATGGGGCTGGTGAACGTGGGCAGTGGGCATGGCATGGCATGGCAAAGGCAGCAGGCAAACACAGCCTGCAGAACCAGGCCGTTGCAGGCAAACACAGCCGGCAGATGAACTGGCCGGCACAGGCCTTGAAGCACAGCAGCTGCAGACAATCCGGCCAGTACAGGCCTTGCAGCAAAACAACAGCTGCCGATGAAGTGGGCCGGCCTTTGCCTTGCAGCAACGCAGCCAGCAGATGAAGCTGGCCAGCCTTTGCCGTTCAGTGGAGGTTGGTGGAGGGAGTGCGGTGGTGCTGGCCACTCGGAAGGTGGGCTCGGACCTACCTACCTGTCTCCCTCCCACCTATCGCCTTTGCCTGTCACTGTACATACCCACTCCCTTAATTTGTAAAACCCAATTTAGCCCCAACTTTTTTTTTTTTTTTTACTTCCCCACTATAAATCGTCCCCTAACCACCTGTACTGTCCTTGTTCGGCTAACCTATCCTGTCACCTAGCCTACTCCCAACCCCTACGTTCCCTTCCCGGAGGGGAACAAGGGAGAGCTAACGCCCTGTGTCGAGGCCCAACAAAGCCTCAGGATGGCCTCCCCAGAGTTCAGCGATCTATAACCAAAGTGGGTCCAGCGGCCCACAACGAGAGCGAGGGGATGGATGGTGCGGAGGGGTATACTTCCTAATCTACCCTATCCATTTAACTGTTAAACTACCCCGGGGCTTTCAACAAGCGCCTCTCGCTTAAACTATTGGTTCTAACAACCCAGATTCCCGTCGCCTGTGTTGGTGTCCTCACAATTTCGGGCCTCGCCCCCCAATTTTCTCTCCGTGCCCTCACACGGTCTCATGGCTGGGACACGTGGCTCCCTTTGGCAGGCACGACCCTCTGCCGATTCTCCGACGATGGCACCCCCGGGCACTACACTGCCTCCGAGCCTACCAGCTCCCTAAACACCGGGGAGTGCCCCCCATGGCACCTCCCCTGAAACGCACATGTGGCAGGCTGGCTTCCCAGGCCCCTTTCCGAGGGTCACCCGTGCCCACAACACTGCCCACGCGGCAAATGGTGCTCCGGGCCCCCGTACCAAGCAGGCGCACCCGTGCCCACTACGCTATCCCGGCCCCCCATGGGCCGTTGGCCTACCGCGGCCGACTAGCCTGGTGCCCGGGGTACCCACTCAGCGATACTCACCTTTCGCAGCCACGCTTCCAGCCCGTCAACAGGGCTCCTACACCCCTCCAAATGGGTTTCGAGCCTACACTCCCACCAACAACAAAACGACCTCCATTTTGTAAATTTGACTAACCCCCTAACTCACTCTACACTGACCCCGGGGTCCCTTGGGCGGGAGTCACTCCTCCCCCCAATCACTCATCGCACCATGCATTCCCCATTCGCTCCACTCACACAGACCCGCTGACCTCACTCACTCACCAAGCACAGGCTTCCACTTCACTCACCAACTCTCTTCAACACACACACCACTGAACTCTGCCATCTTTCTAACTACCTCCCCTAACTAACTCGTGCTCCCACGTCATCCCTTAAACTAAAGCACGTTCCTTTTAACACTACGTAGCTAAGCTACGTCCCCGCTACACATCCACAAGTCTGTCACTGTCTCCTAAATAAAAAAATCATTTTATTTCCCAACCTAAATCTGGCTACAATCCCTCTAACTAATCCATTCCACGGGCCCCATGAGGACTTACCCCTGCCCCATGGAGCCGGTCTAGCTAAGCTAACCCTTCCCCCTAACTAGTTTCCATCCTGTGCCCTGGTCAAGGGGGTCTTCCACCCCTTGCCCAGGAATCCTGTGCACCCGAAAGTGAGGCTTGCTGTTTTTTTTTTTTTCTAATTGCGCAGCACCAGCGCGGTAACTCACAGCTCGCGCACTTTGCACCTGCCTGTGACGTCATGCAGCTGCACGTGTACCTCGTCCCTCCTTGGACGGTACCATCCGGCAGGGATACCCCTCCTGCCGGATTCCAACCCCGCGTGCAGCCATGACGTCACCGTGCGCATAAAAAAAACACAAGCCCCACGTCTCGAGGGGTTCCCCACGCGAACACATGTGCTTTGCCCGTTGGAGCTTAACACGCACGATCGCGTGGAGAATCCGTCCGGTCCAAATCCATAATCCTGCCTAAACTTTGTCCGTCCGCGGGATCGGCAAATCCACCGCGTGCGTTTCCGGACCGGGACTTCACTCTCGCAAGCGAGCACGTGGGGGCCTCGTGCGTTGCACAGCACGGACCTCGTGCTCACTGCTGGGTGAACCCGGCATGGTCCCCGAAACAACTACAGCCGCTACTCGGCTTTCTTTCTTCTGTCGCCGTCGTCGTCGCCATTCAACACACGCACTCCCGCGTGTTACGACGCTAACACACCTCACCATTAAACTCACACCGGGAGACGCGGCTGCATGTTCACACATGCCGACCGACATCTCCCTTACACACAACGACCTTGCACACGCTGTCTCTCTCACGCATACCACCTCCCTCGCACACGTGGCTCCACTCACTCGCGGCCTTCCACTCACTCGTGCCATTTCCCTCACACAAACCATACCACTCACACACGCGGGGGCACTCGCCCGCGGTGCCTCACTCATACTGGCCGTTTCACTCACACACATGGCGACACTCACACACGGTGCCTCATCCACACACGGCATGCTGGGAAGCACGCCCTTTGGCACACTTGCCACTACACCACTCACACACGCGGGGGCACTCGCCCGCGGTGTCTCACTCACACACCGTGTCTCACTCACACAGGCGGGGGAACTCGCCCGCAGTGTCTCACTCACACACCGTGTCTCACTCACACAGGCGGGGGAACTCGCCCGCGGTGTCTCACTCACACACGCGGGGGAACTCGCCCGCGGTGTCTCATCCATACTGGCGGTTTCATCCACACACGGGGACGCACTCACACCTTGCACCACACACACAGGGACAACCACACTGGGGATTCGTGTCCCCACAAGGGTCTCCGGGGCCTCTATACCCCCCAAGCTCTCCGTGCACCTGTCCACAGCACTCCTCCCTTCGACCTCGCAAAGCACGACCGAACTCACCTGGTCGTGACTCTCCTCAAGGGGGCATACTCCCTCCCCTCGTTCCTGGAGGAGGCCATCCAACTGCTCGCACCGGGTCTCTACCCAGTCCGCGAGCTCACCCCCATTATCCTCCACTACCTCCGTGTGTGTGTGTGCGTCACTTACCCCGTCTTCATCGTGTAGTCTTCCCTCTATCGTTCCCAT
This sequence comes from Eptatretus burgeri, assembly GCF_056783735.1. Classification (NCBI taxonomy): domain Eukaryota; kingdom Metazoa; phylum Chordata; class Myxini; order Myxiniformes; family Myxinidae; genus Eptatretus; species Eptatretus burgeri. Next base: position 40,820,139 of record NC_140967.1, read on the forward strand.
CTCCCGTGTCTCTGCCAACTCAGTCTTTACCTCCCTTGTCTCAACTATTATTTCCGTCTCTTCCCTTGTTATCTCCCTCGTGCACGTCTCCGTCACCCCAATTAGTTTGTCCCTCTCGGTTACCGTCACTTTTTCCGTCACGACCCTCGCCCAACACGTCCCCCGAATTATTTTGTCCTTACCCGCCTCCACCGCGGGCCCGACAGCCGTTGCACTCCCTCCCAGCTCGTTCGCTCCCACACGTGGCGTCGCCATTTTAAGCTCCCCGGTTACTGCCTTCATGCCCGCCTGCAGGCTTCGGCCCATGTTCTGCGTCTCACCCCGCAGCTTTTTCGTTTCTTCCTTCATGTTTGTTTCCATCTTTTCGTTCATGCTTTTTATTTCGTTCATTTGTTGTGTATTCGCATCCATTTTTTCGTTCATTTGTTGTGTATTCGCATCCATTTTTTCGTTCATTTGTTGTGTATTCGCATCCATCCTCGTTTTCATTTCGTGCATTTCCCCACTGATTCCTGCCAGCATGGCGCATAGCCGGGCCATGTCGGGTGCGCTTGGGTGAGCCGATTCGGCAAGGATCGGGGGGTTTTGGCGGAGGGGGGAGGGAGGTGTCATACACCGCGGCCGCCGCCGCACCTATTTCGGGCTCTGGGTTCAGTTGGGCGAGTTCGTGTTCCTGCACAACCAACATTTCCTGCTCGGGGTTTTCATCCTGGACCATGGATTCTACACATTCTACATCCATTTCTAATACCCCCGGCTCCCGCTCGCCTTGAGACGCCATCTTATTTCTCGTAAAGGGTTAATTTAGCTCGCTCGTAATTTGGAGGGAATCGGGGGTCGCTCCTCTCACCCCTGGACCGATTCCCGTGAATTTAGCTGGAGACAGGAGAGCCCGTTTTCCCGTTCTCCGATACCAGTGCCGCGAGGAGGGCGATGAGTTTATATCGCACGACCTGACACCAGTGTTGCGGATTCGCGCCCGCCGGCGTGCGAACGGCCACGTAACTCGAATCGCGGCACGTCGCCCACCGGACGGACAATCCCGTCGTGACCCTCTCGGACAAACGCCGGGAACTAGTCACGGGTGGGCCTTTCGGCCTCACCACGATCGTGCCAATCGGCCCCCCGCGTGGGATAGGGTTGCTCGCCAAATTCGACCTACCTAAGTACCCACACGGAGGGTAGACCGGGCGATCGCACCTCGCCGCAGGTCGACTTCGGACACGGGCCACTTTAAGCGACCCGTTCCGTACTATCGGGATAACCGAGCGGTGTTATCGTCAACCTGGACGGTTCGATTAATTATCGGGCGTTTTAGCCCACGACCAACCCTTTACGTGAAGTAAGATGGAGATACAATTAGAGAAAAGACGAAGCGAAACGGGAGAAACAGTTCAACATAGAGCACATTTATTTCGCGATGGCACACGGATAGCACACATATACAATTATACACCAAAAGCAAATGTAAAAGAAGAAGAAATACACAATAATGCACAAAAAGCAAATGTAAAAGCAAAACACAATGCAGATCTACCACCGACTACCGAGCACACGGCAACACTTAAACAGTTTTACTTCACAGACGGCGCCGACAACACATATACTCAAAGCAAAAGAAAAAGGTACCACCCTCCACGATGAGGGGGGCAGACGGGCCTGGGGCCGAGACCGCGTCGAGCCTATCCGTCTGGTGATGAGCCGCAAAATGGCGGTGGCGCCCCGACTCCGCGGGTCTCGCTGGGACTGCCTGGTATGGGGTGGGAACGGGGCCCCCTTCTCGCACTATCTCAGCGCGGGGGGAAACAGGAGGGGGTTGTTGATGCTTGGGGGGATGAGGATATCTCGCTGGTTCGGGTCCCGCGACGAGCGTCTCCACCGCGACCTCGGTCGCGTTATCGGCCTCCCCTCTCCGCAGCTCCCCGACTCTGACACGAGCGCCCTCTCGACTGCCTTCGCCGCCGCCGCCACCTCTCCAACTCTCCCACTCTCCACAGCTCCGTCCAACTGCTTTCTCCGACTCTTCTCTTGACTGGCTCTTCCCAACTCAACTCCTCCCAACTCAACTCTCCTTGACTGACTCCTACTTTACTCCGACTCTTCCCAACTCAACTTCTTTCCAACTCGACTGCTTTCCAACTCAACTTCTTTCCAACTCAACTGCTTTCCAACTCAACTGCCTTTTTGGCGAGCGAACGCGGCCCTTTATAGCCCCCGGGGCCTCGCTCCTTCACCTTCGACCCTTTACCTCTGGCTGGCTCCCCATTGGACAGAGGAAAAGTGGGCGTGAATGCTTTTTGATCCATGAATCTGCATATAGCGATATTACTCCGACGCACCTGGAGGCGGGGCCAAATCGCCCCATGCTCGCTGATAGGACGGAACAGAAGTGGGCGTGAGTCATTTTTGATCCGATTTCTTCGGAAAGGCTGGTGTTTCTGCACCCGCTGCTCGGTGCGCGCCCTGCACGAGTCCAGGATCGGCGCCCACAAGCGGCGCGGGAATGGCGGTGATGCGATGGTTGCTAGAGCGAGATGTGACGGCAAGGGTCGTGGCTGTTGTTGTGAAGCGGCGTTGCGGTTGGTGGTTGTTGTGTGATGGCTGTTGAGACGTGGTTGGTGGTGGTTGTGATGGTAGTAATGGCGGCTGGTCCAAAATAAAGATAGTAAAAGAAAAACGGCTATCTAGAAGGGTCGCAGCCCGAATGAATGACATTTATTCCCTCTAAACAACGGGTTTGGGCCTAACTACACATATACTTACAGAGATATCTCACCTAAGGTACCTGAATGGTGGTTTGCGAATTTCGTCAACCACAACAATATATATATATATATATATATATATATATATATATATATATATATATATATATATGTATTGCATTGTATGATGACACACCATTTGATATGCTAGCCTGTAGTCATGGTGAAATATGTTGCTAGTTTGCAACGAGATAAAGACGCAATGGTGTTAATGAGTCATGTTTTGCCTTTAAATAACCTTCACATCATAAATATTTGACTGCAACACTCCCTGATGGGGGCTGGTGAGGAAAGCCAATGTGCTCAAGCGGGCTGCCATTGCAAATGACATGAGGTTGAAATTTGAAAGCACATATTGTGAATTCCAAAGCACATACGTAAATTATAACGCTCAAATGCCAACAGCTGCTGACCTGAATGCTATTGAATGCAGTTCATGAGACATTTAAATTGACTGCCGGTTTAAGGAAGTCAAATGCTGAGAAAATGAAATTGAGCAGACATTTTAGATATTTGAATGATCACATTGAGGAGCATTCAATGTGAAATGAAATCGAATGATCATGCAATCAAATTGAATGCTAAAAGATGAAAATGGCTGGGAAAACCTATAATACGTGTGAGGTGCAGGGAAGTAATTGAAACGTAGGGGCTTGGCATGGTCCGTGTGTTCGAGGTAAATATTTGAAATCATTCCATGTATTGATCAATGTTTAGAATGACATTGTCTGATATACACCTAGCATTGGGGGAGGAGGAGGTGGCAGGCTTGGTCCAATTTAGAGATGAGGTTAACAGCGTCTGATTTGGTATTCCCCCTTGCCTGATGCTGGACCAGGTCTGGACTGGGTTTGTCTTGTGCAGTGGAAGCTCAATGTTCCAGTGTTTAGGTCCACAGAGGGCCCTGATGCTCACTTCATGATTTGTGGAGCTGAGCGCCTCTGTAAGTTAAGGACACATTCACATTGACACGTCCATGGTGGGCAAGATTTACTTACCGCTATTCATAGGGTGGGGGGATGACAGGGCAGTGCCTTATGTGCCACCAACTGTGGGCTGATTTTACAAACCTGGTCTGGTTTTAGTGATTGAGTTGTATGGCTGTGGCACCTCAGAGCTTATTCTTCTCTGTTTCATCAAGTGCTGTTTATTTAACGCTACGTCTGTTTCTTGACGGATTTTCCATTTATGTGTCTTGTGGTTAAATAAACACTTCCTGTTTCTTAAGAACACGTGTCAACCTCATTCCACGTCCTATGATTCAGATAAAATGGTTTTGGTTCATTTGTTATTCCCTGGGGGGAGGGCCTCAATTTGGGTTTAATTGTCCTTATTCGTGACGACTAAGGTTAATTGTTTTATTATTTTTTTAACATTCCAATGCAAAGGTTGTAAAGAAACCAGCCAGACCATGTAGGAATGAGTGAAAAAGCACTGTATTCGAGTCGTCAGGGACACAAAGTTGTGTCGATTCTGCATTATAATATAGATTGGCTGACTCATGTCCCGTACTCTGTTACAGAGCGTTAGTTCTGACGAAGCAGTTTCTTGGCCTTGGGGTCATGCTGGGCCGTTTGCCATCCCTCTCACAGAAGTAGTTAGGGCAGGAATTTGTAATTGGGCCATGGTGTCTACTCTTCGCAACAGCTTAGGCAGCTTCGAGGCGACTGTGCCTCCCTCTCGGGCATCTTGTCAGCCTATGATATAGATTATGTTGATGGTAATGATTTATGATCATTTATTTATGATCATTACCATTGCCATAATGACATTGTTAATAAATAATGACAATGATTTTCATCATGCATTACTGTGATTACATGAGTAATGATGATTATACTGTTGTTAAATTATTTGCTGGTGATGAATTAGAATGATTCGGGAATTGATTTATCATGATAACAGATTATATATTTCCCCAGAACGCAGCATCGTCCATCAATGGGCACACTTGCGCTGGGGTCTTTTTGATGAATATGATAACATTCAACCTTTTTACACCTCGCCATCAGGTTCCTTGGAATTTGTCAGGTACAATACAATCATTTGAATCATTTAACGACATGTAACTTTGAGGAATGACGTGCAGAAATAGTTTTTCTCTTACAGATAAAAAATAATGACTGATCAGAGCATTGTAAACATTTTCTGGAATATTTTTGTTTCCAAGTGTATGCATGAAAGTGAGAATGCATAAGATGCACTCCGAAGGATGCCATGTTTGAAAGATCACGCACGGCTAAAATGAATTGGAAGGCAAGTTAGTTTCAAACTTTGAAACTCATGAAATTTTACATTTTAATGAGTAGCCTGATGCTCAGTGGCTTGCCCATACTCAAAGGTTTTCTATTTGCCCTGACGCCCCCCCCTTTCCCCCATCTCCCTCCAACATAAAATGATTTTCAGCACTTTCTCAAGGTCAACACAGTCATTAACTGGAACAGCACTCAGGAGAGTGCATACGGCATACCTCCGCCAGGCCGAACAGTTTACATTTTGTACCCCACAGATAGGCCGGATCTGGATCCAGACATGAACCAAAATCTAATCTGCTTGTTCCTAAACAACTCATGAACCAAGTTTTGTCATCTATCCACAACTGTTTGAAATATCATGCTATGCAGTACTGTATATTGTTTTTGGCCTGATCTCTCAATGGTGAAGAATCACTTTAAAAAAATTTTTAATTCTCACATCTGGATCTGGACCCAGTTCTTCACCAAAATTGTATCAATTCGTCCTTCTCACACTCCCAACCTGTCCACTAAATTTTGTCCGAATCCGGCCATAACGCTTTGAGATATCCTGCTGACAGGCAGACAAACAGGGATGAAAACAATCTTCATCCGCCTTCGGTAGTGGAGGTAAATATGATGAAATATTTTGTTGATCTGAACTTAAATTAACTTTACAATTTGACAAGTCTGCATTAATTTTACCATCAATATGTAATTACCCACGCCGAAGGAGAGGGTCCATGAAAGTTCAAAGTTATTGCATTTGGGTCCATCTGTCTGTCTCTCTGTTTGTTTGTCTGCACAGAACTTTAGTGGGTTTTTTTCCGCAACTGCTTGTCGGATTGAGACAATTTTCACCAGAGGTGACTATTCAAGTAGAATGTTATATTAATAATTATGACGTCATCGGTCACGTGCTGTGGCAGCCATGTTGGAAAAATAGAAAAAAATTGGACCTGTAAATCTGAAACTGCACCAAGGAGAAAATTGAAACTCGGCATATGGCAAATACTCCTCATGGGAAATACGTGTTTTTATAATGATGTCATAGGTGCAGAAGTTATGATGTCATAATTGCATATTGTGGAACACTTCATCTGATCAGTCTGAAAATTTGAGGGTCACCTTGGGATAAAATGGTCCACAGAGAAAAAAATGATGATGTCATCAGTCACGTGATTTGGCAGCCATATTGTTTAAAAAAAATACCTTCAAAAATCTTCTTCTCTGAAGTAGCCAAACAGATTGATGTGATACTTTAAAAGTATGACCGCCTATCCATGAAGAACAATAGTTTCACAATATGACATCATAGGTCACATGGATTGAATGCAGCCATTTTGGATTGAAGAAAAGTATTAAATAACGTTTTATCTGGAATTTCTCAATCAATCAATGCGAAACTTTACAATTATGATCCAGTAGTGATGGGGAATACATGTTTTAAATTTCAACTTGATCGGAAACATGGTCTGGCAGCCAGAATTATTTAATTTTTTGATCTGGGTTATTTTTGTTGCTTTTTATTTATTTTATTTATTTTTTATTACTTGGCTGTGCCTGGATGTGCTTGGGGGTAGAGGAGTAGCAGCTGAAATGCAAATCCTATCCAGGTTCTTCCTGATGACTTTATCTTTGCATTTTTGCTTGTTTGGGTTCCTTCTGATTACTCCAATGCAGGACTGTAAGTCAGTCTGCCAAGACCCTTGAAAACAGTACTGATGGCATCGCTTGTTGATTTTTGGCCAATGGGTTCAAATGTAAGACCATACCATGGGGTCTCAGAATCATCCGGTGGCAAAACCAATTTTTGACCTTTAAGGTCAAATTTTCAAGGTCAAAGGTCAAATGGGTGCAAAAAAAATTTTTTTCCCCAAAAATTGTCCAGAATAATGTATTCTATCATTTAAAAGCCTTAAAGAACCAAAAAGCGTAACTAATTTCAGTATTTTACCATTTATTGACTAAATTTATAGGAAAACATGAAATCTGAACCAAAAACGTCGATGGTTGAAATGACAGAAAATGCATGAATTGTCTTTCCAAACCAGTTTCAAATACTCTGATTCTGGTTGGTAAACTCCTTGATCATCAACATACACCCATTTTGCATTATTTGAGTGTACTTTCAGATTTAGGCTACTTGCATCTGACCTTGAAATATTGACGGACATTCCATCGTGCTAAAAGATACCATTTCAGTCCAGTACTAGTGATGTATTTCACTGACCATGGTAACTCTTGGTATAGTACGGTAAGTAATTCTGATAAGAAATGTTCAAAAACGAGAATAAATTGTGTTTTGGCTGTATTCATTTGGAGAAATTTCAAAGGTAGGCCTAAGCTGCCCAAGCATTTTAAGCTAACGCATCAGCTTTAAATGAGATTAAGAATTATTAAAAACCTGAAAACTGGCTTATGTAACCACATATTACGACATTGAAGATTAGAGCTATATTGAGTGTGGATTTAGACATCCATTTTCATAGCATGCACAAACCAGCATGCACCCCTGTTTTGACCCATTGCACCCACACGCAGATGTACGGCACTGTGTTTTACACCCGCAAGATATCAATGCTTGACAACTCTGAGGTACGGAGGGTTTTCTTATCCACACCACCTGTAACTGGCCATCATCATTTTCCTTCCATGCCCCAGTAGATGCTGGCGTGGGAAGTTCCATCTCAGTCTTGTCTGCTTGAAGTCACACCTTTGTTTGGAAATTTGCTCTTTTCAAGTGAAGTTCCAATGCATCTGTTGTTGGTGGGAGCATTTCCAGTGCTTTTTTGCCTTTCTGAAATACTTCAAGCCTGGCAGTGTCGCATCCTTTGGTAAAACTTGGAGTTTTGTAGACACGACACACAAACTGTTCAATATCAGCAATAGCTCCATCTCGCCCAACACCATGCAGAAGTTCTGGATGCTGTACGTACACCTGCCAACATGCCTTCTTTCTGTTTCCCACAAATGATGACACCGTGTCGCATCCAGTCAGGGAATGGAAACCTAGGATATTGCTTATCACATTTTGAGGAAAGGTCTGTGCTATAGCATTTATGTGGTAGAGTTTGGTTGATTTGCTTGTTCCACTCTTCATCCACACATCTGCTGACTGGTCTCCAAGGAAAAAAAGGAGCAGGAGGAGGACGTCTGTATCCCTGCATTGTACAACGATCCTTTCATATCCACAGCTTATGGCCTCCAGTGCGAGCAAAATGAGACGTGTGTCCGCCTCCTCATGATTTGCTTTAAGGTTTACAACATGGCCACAGACTGAAGACTGTGCCCCTTCTTCAATACCTCCCACAACAACCTCCTGGCCAGCCTTTCCATGTTCAACAAGCTTTTGACTCAGAAAGTTAGCAAGGTCCTCTTTGTTTTCTGTCGAAGCTATGAAACTGTTCCATTGCTTTGGAAATCTTAAATCCCCACGGTTGATAACCTTCCGAATCGGTTTCATTTTTCCTGCACGCTTATCTCGAGTACCAGACTTTATTGAAGTTGAAGAAGTCTGATAACGATCAAATACTACGTCTATCCAGGATGTAGTTTCAGAGAAATGCCTGAATACCGATTTCGTGTACACTTTACCATACTCATCGAATGTCTGGCAGTTAGGTGGCTCACCCAATGCTTGGACCAGGGCATGACCATCGATAAAGTAGAACGTTCTTGCTTGAGAAATTGGAATCTCTTCTGCAAGTTCCATTCCTTCAGTAAGGACTGACAGCATTGCATTTTTGGGAGTACTTCTCATCTTTTGGTTTCTCTGTGCCAGTGAAAGAGGAACATTTGACAATTCATGCTGCAGGACTTCGCCCATATCCACCTCACGTCCAGCTTTTGATGCATTCAAAAGCCTATGCAGGAGGGTTCGATCTCCCTCAACCTCCTTGACTTTGACTTTCTCTGTCTTTCCAATTGGGACCTTGTAAAGTGTCGCAAATGTTGGACAATTTTGGCGCTTCAAATTACCATAGAATGGAGTTTCAGCTGTGACCAGTCTGGTCTTGATATTTTCTATAACCAACTTCTTCCCTTTCTCTTCCACATTCAGCAGGCTTTCTGTTATCTCCTTGGTGGCAGCATCATTGGTGGCAAGGGAAACAAGTTCAGAGTGGTTTTGCAAGCTTGACATTCCTGCCTTATCTAGACAGAACACCTCGAAACATGTCTTCTTTGTCATGTCGAAACGTTCAAACTGTTCCTTGATCCTTAACACAGAAGATTCGTCTTGGTCTCTTTGCGATCTGAAGTGGTCTTTACGGGTGGAGAAACGTTCCTCTTCATTGCTGTCCACGAGAGCAAAGAGACGCTTTGTTTCATCTGATATCCTGGAGCGTTCACACCAAGTTGTGCAAAACTTGTCTCTGGCTGTGTCGTTCCTTGTGATACCGATGATTCCATTGGACAGTTTGCATGTCTCATTCATCCATTCTGTTGCTTGGTCTTTCTGGAAAATCCACAGTCATTTTCTCGTGTATAAAAGTGTGTTAGGTTCGGTTTATCCCTAAAAATTATGTCCTCGACGGGTAAGAAGCGAAAAGCGATGTCCATCTGTGACAAAAAGCAACTGCTGGTGGCTTACGACGCTCTTCCAGGAGAAAAGGTGAGAATTGGATTTTTCTGCTTACTTTTCTGTGCGTTAGCTAAAATCAGAAGGCGAAACAAGCAGTTGCTTGAGCAGGCCAGGAATTGTGTTGCCTTCAGCAAAGTGACCGACTAGCAGTAAAAGACAGCAACGGTGCAGTCAAGGAGGGAAGGGTAGGGGCCCAGAGCAAAATGAGGCTTGGGCCCTTTTACCCAATACACGTGACCTAGAACTCAAGACATAGGGTTTCATCATCCTTCACACGTTATCAGCAATCCCAACCATAGGCATTATGATTTCTGACCGGCGTACGCCTAGATCGCCTATGAGAATCGACCGCTTGTAAGAATCAAACCAGGCCGGCCCGAAGTGATTCTTATAAGCGGTCTACACTGTATTTGAAACTGGTTTATAAAGACTTTTCATGCGTTTTCTGTCATTTCAACCATTATGGAGATATTCGACATTTTTGGTTCATATATCTTCATGTTTTCCTATAAATTTAGTCAATAAATGGTAAAATACTGAAATTACTGTTGGTTTTTTTTGGTTATTTAAGGCTTTTAAATGCTAAAACACATTATTCTGGACAATTTTGGGGGAAAATTTTTTTTGCACCCATTTGACCGTTGACCTTGAAAATTTGACCTTGAAGGTCAAAAATCGGGTTGGCGAATGGATGATTCTGAGACCCCATGGTATGGTCTTACATTTGAACCCATTGGCCAAAAATCAACAAGCGATGCCATCAAAACTTTTAAAAAGCATATTCTAAGGTCTTGGCAGGTTGACGATGTACCTATTTCGTCTTCCATTTGATTTGAATTGAATTAATTTTCATCCCATTCTAAATTAAATTGAATAATAATTTTAAGAACGTCATGGGTCAGGGTCAGGTGTCCAATCAAAGCAGGGTTGCATCAAAGCATCTTTGTACCCAGTTATCACTACCAGCAGTTTTAAAGTGACACTTCGAATGATGTCTCTTATTAATTATGTAACTCACCAGTGCACAAACGTCACACAAAACAAGTCCTGGCGAGAGTCTGCAATCTCTGATTGCTATTTTTCTTGTTGTAATTTTGTGATAGCTTGAAATAAATTTGTTTTTCTTTTTTTAGAATTGGTGTTTCAACTCTTTCCATTCAGCGGTTAGGAGTGCATAGCCGACCTGGAAATAGCTTGCAAATATGACGTGATGAAATGTTTTGTTGGTCTGAACTGAAATTAGCTTTACAATCTGACAAGTTTGCATAAATTTTACCATCAAGAAATAATTAGAATTTTGTGATAGCTTGAAACAATGTTTTTATTTTTAAGCCAATATATAACAATACTTACACCTGAAGACAAAGTTTGCAACTCTGTCTTTGGATCTTTGTTTCATTATTGAGGTCCAATGAGGTGAATTTTTCATCTGTTCTAGTATCTTCAAATAAAGGATCCACACACACATTCTCTCACTGAACTGTTTATTTCAGGTGTAGTGAAGACATTCCCTGGAAAATGCTGGACTGTTCATTGAAGAGATGCAAACTGAAGCCCTGCTGGGTGAACAATCAAACAGGATTGCCAGAAGCTACATGTATTCCAGTAGCCAAAGAGACACTGACGACCAAGGTTTCCATAATGAGCCATTATCGGATTAGCGGGGTATGTTGAAATTGAAAGCACACTACAGAAATCTTTTGGATAACACCCATCCTTAAAAAAATTGATTTGAGAATCTACGTCGGCATTACATTGTTTATTGCATTGCCACCACACAGTTGCCATATTGTAAGCTTCTTTAAACCTGGCTTAAAGAGCCAGAGTGATGTATTTATTCTCATCCTGAAGAGGATGCAGACCATTGCAGTGCGTGTGCATTTCTGTATATTTCGCTTTAAAATTATTTTTCTCTGCAACCACTTGTCCAATCAAAGCGAAACTTTAAACATGGAAGAGACTCCACATGGAGAATATTTTATTGCTTACTCTGACATCATAGATCACATAGTATGGCATCCATATTGGATTGAAGAAAAAAATGTGGATATAATTTTCTCTGAAACCGCTTAACAAAAAAATTGAAATGGCATATGTCATCAACTCGAAGCTTTTACCTTCTAAGCTCAAGTCTGAACTTTCAAATCTCTCTCCCTCCTCCAAATCCTGGTGGCATCGAATCAAATCTGTTTCTGGTGTATGTTCCCCCTCCATCCCCTCCCTTACCTAAAATGGCCGCACTGCTGACACCACACGTGAAAAGGCTGAATGCCTAAACTCGGTGTTTGCATCAAAATCTTGTGTCCAAAACCCATGGCTTACTCCACCCACCTTACCCAGTCGCACCCAATTGTCCCTGGACTATGTGTCCTTTTCTCCTGACTAGGTGGAGAGCTTGCTGTCAAACCTCGAGTCAGATTCTGCAACCGGTCCAGACGGCATCAGCCCTCGTGTCCTAAAAACCTGCTCCTCTGCTCTTGCTCACCCTCTCTCTGTTCTATTCACCCTCTCATTTGCTCAAGGTCATCTGCCATCTGCTTGGAAATCAGCAAACATTACCGCCCTGCACAAAAACGGTGCAAAAACAGATCCCTGCAACTACAGACCAATCAGCCTTCTCCCAATCATCAGCAAGGTTATGGAATCCATCATCACTTCATACATTAAATCCTTCCTCTTCTCCAATGGCCTGATTTCCGATCATCAATTTGGTTTCAGACCAGGTCACTCTACCCTGAATATGCTGCTTCTGCTCTCCCAACAATGGATGGAAGTCCTCAATGCCGGACATGAAATCAGAGCCATATCCCAAGACATATCGTGTGCTTTTGACACGGACTGTCACCCTGCCCTGCTCACCAAACTCTCTTACAATGGTATCCAAGGCTATCTCCACTCATGGCTCACAGACTTCCTCTCCTGTCACAGTCAACATGTGGCCCCAAATGGAGTTCCTTCATATCCTCTTCCTGTCCAGGCTGGAGTTCCTCAATGCAGTGTTCTGGGACCTGTTCTTTTTCTGGTTTTCATCAATGATCTCTCCAACTCTGGAAAATCCTCTTTTTCTGTTTGCTGATGACTCCACCCTCTGTCATCCCTCAGACCGACAAGTAGCAGCTTCTTCGCTCACTGCAGATCTGGGTAAAATCACAAACTGGTTCAACACGTGAAACATGTCTTTCAATCCGGACAAATCTCACACTCTCACTATGTCTCTCTGAAAGGACCATTTAGAAAAACCCCATCCACTTTCTCAACAATCCTCTGGAAGAAGTCCTTTCTTTCAAGCTTCTGGTTCTCACAGATTTCAAACTTGGCCTCCAAAGCCAGTCGCCGACTGGGAATCCTCCGTCGTGCAAAGTCCTTACTCGGCCCACCTGAGCTCCTAACCACTTACAAAGCTTTCGTCCACAGCCTCATGGAGTACTGCTCTCCTCTCTGGGCTGGTGCTCCTGCCTCCCACCTTTCTCGGCTTTACACTGTGGAAACCAAGGCATTTCGGATCATTGGCATCTCCCGCAATGGGGCTGAGTCTTTGGGCCTCTCACTCTCTCTCACCGCAGGCAGGTCAGTGGTCTTCCTGTTTTCTACCATCTCCTTTCCAGCCTCGCCCCTCTGCTCTCTCTGCGATTTGTCCCCACCATATTTCCGCAGGGCGCTCAAGGTCCGCCAACAACCTCCTTCTGGTAAAGCTTCCAAATCACGACTCCTGCTCACCTTCACTCTTTCATTCTTCTTTTTTCCCGCCTTTGGAATAAACTCCCTCACTCTATTCATTCCCATTCTTCCCTCCAGGCCTTCAAAACAGCTGTTCACCACCACCTCTTATCATCCCCCATCCAAATCCTCCATCTTTTCTACCCCCGTTAATCTACCCAAGCCCACCTCCTTCAAATTCCCTGCTTCCTTCCTGAAAGTCCCTGTAATGTCCATCTTGTATACCCCGTGTTCCCCGCACCATCCCTCTCCCTTCCAAAGATCAACTAATATCTCTGTTCCCTGCTGTTTTGTCCTTCCCACTCCCGCCCCTCTTGTCTCATGTCCCCCCTTGCTGTGCGTTGTGTGTTAGCTCTCATACGAGCCTCGATAATGTATACAAAAAAACAAAAAAACCTCCCCATGGTGTGGTTTATACGGTGATAACGATGACATCATCAGTGAAGTGGTATTCCAGCCATAATTGGTAGAATTGAAATGCTGATCCAAAATTCTGAAACTTCATAAATCTGATCTATGACCAAATGTGAGTGAATAATTAAATTTATGACGTCAAAGGTCACATGGTATGGCAGCCACATTGGAATTAAAAGAAAAAGTTTTTGACATTTTCTACGAAACTGCTCGACGAAAAAAATTGAAAGTTGGCAGATATAATCGACTTCCTAATGGGGTATATAAGGTGATAAACGATGATGTCATCAGTGAAGTAGTATTCCATCCATAATTGGTTGATTTGAAATCCTTATCCAAAAAATCTGAAGCTACTTATAGTGCCTATAAAAAGTCCACACCCCCTTTCAAAATTTTTCTTTTTTGTTGCCTTATAGCCTGGAATTAAATTCTATTAAATCAGACTTTTCCCACCTTTACTTACATATCGTAACCCACAACTTCCAAGTGAAAAACCAATTCTACAAATTTCAGAAAATTAATTAAAAATTCAAAACTAGAATATCGTACTTGGATAAGTGTCCACCCCCCTGAGTTATTACTTGGTGTAAGCAACTTTGACAGCAATTACAGCTGTGAGTCTGTTGGGATTGGTCTCTACCAACTTTGCACACCTTGATTTGGCAATATTTGCCCATTCTTCTGGACAAAACTGTTCAAGCCCAGTCAAGTTGCATGGGGAGTGTTGATGATGTTGATGAACAGCAATCTTAAAGTCATGTCACATAAACAGTTTTTATTGGATTATGGTTGGGGCTCTCACTGGGCCACTCAAGGACAGTTATCTTTTTGTTCCTTAGCCACTCCAGTGTAGCTTTAGCTGTGTGCTTCGGGTCGTTGTCATGCTGAAAGGTGAACTTCCGTCCCAATTTCAGCTTTCTTACAGAGGGCAGCAGGTTTTCCTCTGCAGATTTTTTTGTATGCTCAATCCATTTTCCCTTCGATCATGACAAGTGCCCCAGTCCCTGCTGATGAGAAACATCCCTATAACATGATGCTGCCACCACCATGCTTCACAGTAGGGATGGTGTTCTTTGGGTGATGTGCTGTGTTGGGTTTGTGCCAAACATAACGTTTTGCATTTAAGCGAAAATTAATTAACTCCAGGCTATAAGGCAACAAAAGGTAAAATTTTTGAAAGGGGGTGTAGACTTTCTATAGGCAATGTATATCTGATCTATGACCTGATGTGAGTGAAGAACTAAATTCATGAGGCGCATAACCCATGCCAAGAAACTATGTGATGTAATTGGGTGCATGAATAATCGGAGTATATGGGCCATTATAGCATTGGGCCATAATCTTAGAGTGTTCAGTTAATAATGGTATTTTTGGTCGGAATGAATGTGTGAAGTGAGACTGCATTCTACGAGTACCGTTCTGGTTTATCAAGCATTTCATCCACTTATTTTCTGAATGGCATTGAAGTGTTTGAGGAATAAGATACAGAATATTACAAGAAACAATTCCCATAGCCCAACATTTGAAATAAACCTTGTTTATATTTATTGATTTAATTGAGGAGCAATATCACAACAGTACATGCAAATTTCTTTTTTAATATGCAGGGATCAAGGCTTCTTGGAAGAGAATCTCCATAGAAGGAAAGTTATCAACAGATGAAATGGGGCAAAAGGAAAACAGTGGGAAGCAGTACTTCATAAGCAGAGGAAATTGTAGGAAGGTTTAAGGATGCGATGTAAGGATAGCAGGTTTAAGGATGCGATGTAAGGATAGCAGGTTTAAGGATGTGATGTAAGTTTACTGGCACACAGGTTACAAAAAGTAAATTGATAGAACAGTGCAAAACTAAACAAGTGAAATCCTTCAATACAGCGCGTGTGGTGAATCAAATGAGTACACTAATGTTAAAATATGCAATTTATGCTTTTTCAGTTGAAAAACAATTAAAAAGCGTACTTAATATTTGAAATGTAAAAATCTTGTTATTATTGTGATAAGCACCATATATATATATATATATATATATATATATATATATATATATATATATATATATATATATATATATATATATATATATATATATATATATGTCATCAACTCGAAGCTTTATATATAAAAATATTAAAATATATATATATATATATATATATATATATATATATATATATATATATATATATATATATATATATATATATATATATATATATATATATATAACAGAAGGATTGAAATCGTTCGATACAGCATGGCAGGAGGCCGCAAAAGAATGATTGTAAGTAAATTTCAACTACTAATGCATGACGAAACACTTGTTTATGGCTGATATTAAAGAGAATGATGGCATAAGAAGAACTTAGCCTGGAATCCTCGTGCATAACACCGCCCACACAACACACGTGGTGTCCTTTGACCAATCAGGAGCAGTGCAGTTACAGTATCGTTTCCTTCAGCTCGATTGGTCTTGTCCTGCACGTGATGTTTTCGGGTTTTTTTTCGTTCTTGTTGAATCTGAGGAGATTATTTTTTCGTTCTTGTTGTAAGTAAATTTCAACTACTAATGCATGACGAAACACTTGTTTATGGCTAATATTAAAGAGAATGATGGCATAAGAAGAACTTAGCTTTCTGCGTTCGGCGCGAATGCCATGGTGGACGGAAATGACGTCTTTTGTTCGTTCGTTCGTTCATGAGGGGAGCGTTTCTTGGTTTTTTTCCCGTCAAGCAATAAATTAAATGGTTTTCACATGTATAACACATTAGTTTCACAAATTTCCATTGAAATACTCGGGTATTTCCGTCAATTGTCGCCATTTCCGTCGGGGTTACGCACTGCATCTACCGGACGGCCGTCATTGGCTGTCTTGAGACACGTGGGGGGGGGGGGACACCGGACCCACCGGGGACGTGGTAGACGATGCCGGGGACATTTCAAACTCGGTGCAATTGTATACAGCGCACGCGCTGTAATAGATGATGATAAATTGGTCATTGAGGAATACTGAGGATACATACAATAAAGAGAGTAAGTCGGGGTGAGGGAGGATGACTATTGTGTTGGTGTTAATGACATCGCCATCCACAGATTATGTTGTCACTCACAAATACTGTGTTTAGACTATCGAGTGTTTTTTGTTGACAGAGGGCTAGATATATTTTAGATTTACCAGTGAAGAACTATTACTTACAGACAGGATAATTCTCCCACAATTGACGTTTTAGTTTAGTACAACTTTTAACACCAACGTCCCACTGGAGCCTCCCCCATGACTATTAACCTCTTTTTTTGCAGCCTTAGACCTTCCCATGCACACCCCCTTAGTACAACGACCAACTTTCAACTTGTTCTGTCCAGCAGTTCTGGAATTCATAAAAGTCAAACAAACAGACACTTCTCAAATTATCGTAAGATACTGAAAAATAACAAAACGTTGGCATTTATATTCAACATGTCAGCTCATGGAAGAGCCATGAGACTGGGTAGAAAGGATTTCCAAGTTACAAGGAAATCTAACACAGGTGGAGGCCATTCAGCCCATCATGCCTGTGCGAACACCACACCAACCCATCTACACAAGATCCAAGGAAGAAATACAAAAAAAGTTTTTAATTAATGAAATAAATATTTTTGTTTGTTTGTTTTGTTTTTTGGGTTTTTTGTAGTTTTTTTTTTCTTCCCCTCAGGGGAGGAGGCATGGGCTTGGGTAAGAACACACAACATCAACCACATAACCCCCCTTGACAAGACCCCCACCAACAGCACTCCGTACACATGCACACAATCACCCATCAATGTTCAAACTACCTAAAAGTCTTATCAGCATCCCCATACCCCTCTATCTCCATAACTTCCAGGTACCTATCTAATTCTAATTTAAACTTATCTCCTGTTTCTGCTGCCACCATCTTTCAAGGGAGACCATTCCATGCATTAACTACTCTGAGTAAAAGTCCCCTGCCTTACTACCGTCTTAACGCTCCTCTTCTTTACTCTCAGGCATTACGTGGCAGAGGTATGTGCTCTACCGAGTGCCCTTCTAATTCACCCATGTCCTCCTCCTCCTCCTCACCTTGCTCTCATTTTTCCCAATGTCCTTTCTTCTTCCAAGTGTCAAGTCTCCTATTTTCTCTCTTCCCTGCTGCTGTTCTTTGCATGACCCCCTCTTTCCACTCTTCTTTTTGTTCTGTTATGTGCTCTTCCATTCTGTGTATAGCTTGTCCACGAGCATTGACTCTGCATACAAAAAGAACAAAAAAAAAACGTACAAGTACTTAAACAAAAGAATATTGGAATGACTGTTTTTAGCATTGTAATGATTTAAGTCCCTTATATCATTCGCATGTCATGATTGACATTATATATGTTCTGATGTTCATGAGTGAATAAGTTAAACAACTTCATCCTCTCTACCTCCTTTATACACAACTTGGAGCAAGACACTGGCTCTTACAGGGGCTTTCCAATCACAGAAAGGTCAGTTCAGAGTTTGCAGCAATCTCTGCAGCTAAAAGAGAAACCAATTTGGCGTAACCAACCATTTTGTCATACTTTGTTACAGATCAAGGATTTCTGCAATGTGAGTACACACAACACAAAAGCTCCGAACAATCAAAATCGACTGTGCAATTTACGCAGCTCCTGGGAAGTCATGCTGAACACCGATGACTTTGCTCATGATAGAAACAAACCGAGAGAAATCTCATCAACTGTACCTCATTTCAACTTGGTTCAGAGTTCCCGGCGAGTTATCATCTTAGTGATGGACAATTCAGGCAGCATGTTCAAAGTAAGTATAAGTTTAGAATTTTCATGTTGATCTGTTTCGTCACATGACATGCTTTAAAAAAAAAGAAAAAAAATCCTCTCTGAGTTTAATTGCGGGGTGTTTTATTAAAATTTTCCATAATTTCCTGAATGCATCATTTGATATGAATTTGCATGTTTCAGGAAAACCGTTTCTTGAAGCTGAAACAAGCTACAGAAACTTTCATTATGAATGGTGTTCGTACTGGAACTTTCATGGCAATTACATCCTTTAACAGCATCGCTTTGAACAAGAGTGGCTTGGTGCATATTTCTGATAAAGCCAGGAGGATAAACCTTATCGCCAACTTGCCTAAAGTAGCAGAAGGCCAGACTAGCATCTGTAGTGGCATTCACAAAGCATTTCAGGTATGGTACAATCATAGTAGCTGACAGACATTATCGGGTATAAATTACATGGAGATTGCCATAATGTGTAAATGTGCCATTGTTGACCATTTCTTAGATTGCATCAACTGATGATGGGGTGACCAGGGGAGACGAATTGGTTCTGCTGACAGATG
>NC_140967.1:40844187-40851687 GCF_056783735.1 Eptatretus burgeri
AGCAGCACCGCCAACAAGTGAGGCACAGGTCGGTGACCAAGAACACCAGGGTCTAAACCCGCGACGGACGATTTCGGTGCCCTCCAGACTTCGACTGGCGTTTAAGGCAAGTTTAATTTTTCAAGGCGAGATAATAATTCAAGGCAAGAACTGGTGTTCAAGGCGAGTTAAAAAATCATTATTTTGTTAAAAGTGTACCATAAATGCGAGAGGGTGCACAACAAAGCTGGGTGCTGGCGACGGACGTTACACGCTCGCACGCATTTCAGGACGTTTTCGCTTTACGTACGACTTTCTGGTGAGCTAGACGATTCTCCCCCCCCTCCCCCGAAATGATCTGCAAGGTACCCTTGTCTGTGTTTAGCTGTAAGTAAGTCAACCCCCGATAAGCATCTGCTCTTTGTCTCTTTCCTGGCATTTTGATTGATTTTGCTTTGAAATTCATTCTTTATTTACCTCAGCAAATATAAAGTTCTTTTTATTTATTTATTTTATTATTAATAAATTATTTGTCGATTTCCAACCTGTCCGTGTTTGTCCTTTCCTCTCATTGGTTTAGCATTGTTCGAACCGAGATAGACTGGGTGGTAATTACCACAGATTTGACCAAAAATCGTCAGCACGCACAAGTGGTTAAAACGCTCGGCCGCCCTAATTAATATCCAATCGAGATAACATCGGTGCTTTGCCGAGGGTGCGCTCCCCGCTCAGGTAACCACGTTACCTCTCGTTAAACGGAATAATTAGACGCTAGACACTGGAACTCGTGGTTGACTGGGTGGCATTCGTGGTTCTAAAACAACCTACCGTACCACAATGTTAATTGTGAGAGGTGGAACCAGGTCCGGCTCTACCGAGGACAACCGGGGATTAATCCCCCTGAGTAACAACTGGTGTCTCGGTTTCTGTGGTCGCAAATATATATATATATATAACGGGGGTTCAGTGTGACGTCAGTCAGAGGCGAGAGATTGGGAGAGCGCACACACGGTGTCAGTGTGAAGAGGGAGAGGAGGAACGATTGAGTGCAGAGTGAGAGACTCACACAGTCGAGAGAAAACGTAGCTGGGAGATGACCTGTAAGAACAGGGCTTTACGGCTGGCTTTCCTTCGACGCATGAAGAAGACAGCACGATTCTTGCATTCGTGTTGAGGCGATTTGGCTCACGTGGTGAAGCAAGAGGCTGGCCTTTGGCTCTTGGTTGGGTCGTTAGGTATGGACCCCGAGCCTCGTGTATGTCAAATAGCAGGTCGGTGAGGACGATCGACACACGAAGCAGATGCACGGGATCTCCGAGCTTTGGTTTTGAATTCCGCACACGGATTGCCTGACGTACGTTTATCCCGCTGCGAGAAAGCGAGTTGGCACCATTTTGTGTGTGTATACACATGCAAATTGAAGCGCCTCAATTCCAAGTTCCACAAAGACCATCTCTGGGTCAAGCTAAGTGCCGAAATAAAGGAAGGTTTTCTTTTATTTTGTTTCCCTTTGTTTGTATTTAAGTCTGTGTGTAGAGGCGTCACGACTTAGACTTTAATTTACCTCACGTATTTATAGTTATGACATTTTTATTGTCGTTTGTAAATATTAGTTTATTTTCATGAAATGTGTTCATTTTAATTGGCTGTGTCGGTGTATTTGTTGTAGGGTTCGGGTGTAACACCCCCCCCCACCCCATGCATCAATTTCTGTGTTCCCATCACACCGCCATTGCCCTCCACCCTTGTGCCATCTTGGTTCAGCGCTTAGCTGTTGTCCCGCGTGCGCACATTAATCTCCGAGTTTTGGCTGTAGGCCTCCAAGGGAAAAGTTCGACCATCCGCGCTGGTGGTGTTAACCGCCCGTCACCACAATTTGAGTCAGGGGGATTAATTTGGCCGCCATTGCCGCAACAACATATATATATATATATATATATATATATATATATATATATATATATATATATATATATATATATATATTTACAGTATGTTGATATATAGCATGAGGGGGTGTGGCATGCGAGAGGGTACAGCATCAGGGGTGGAGAAGAGACTGCCATGTGGCTATGTACGATGCTGATTGATGCTACGTTCTATGGTGATCAAAAAAGCCTCCATCTCCTAAACTGTGACTGATCATCGTCTTATTACAGTGTATTAGGGTGGTGTATAAGACTGCTTCAGTAACGCTAAACTTTCCAATGTGTTTTTTTAAACCATCTTTAAAATCATTATTTTGTTAAAATTGAAGTATATACTTGAACACTGTGAAGGGTATCGTGTTATATGAACTCTCTCGTTACTTATGTTTTAACATTACCAACTCGCTGTATTAAACCCATTCACTTCAATTTTAAAGCCCAATTTGAGTGCATTCAGGGTCCAGGCCCAGACAATACAGGAGAGCATTTGAACCACTGTCTGGCGAACTTTCCCATCAACTTCCTTAACAATCCTCTTCTATCAGCCCTGATCTTTCTTGGGATGCCACATATAAGGTTGGCCTCCAAAGCCAGTTGCCGACCTGGCATCCTCCATCATGCAAAGTTTTTTTTCGTTGGCACATCTCAACTTTTAGCTACCTACAAGGCCTTTACGCACAGCTTAGAGAACTACTCTCCCCTCTGGTCTGGTGCGCTTGCCTCAAACCTTATTCATCTTGACACTGTGTAAATGCAAAAAGCTTCAAAATGATTTGATTCTCCCACGATGAAGCTGAGTCTCTGTGCGTATCACTTTCACATCACAGAGGGTCAGTGGTCTCTGTCTTCTACCACCTCCTTTCTGGTATTGCACCCTCTGCCCTTTCTGTGCTCTGCCCTCTTCTGCCCCCAGGTTTTTCCAGGGGCACACACGGTCTGCCAGTGATCTTCTTCTGGTGAAACTCACAAAATCCAGAATTGCTGCTCACCTCCACTCATTCGATCCACTTGATCCACCTGTACTCATTTTGAGATATCCTGCTCACAAACAAACAAACAAACAAACAAACAGACAGACAAACAAGGGTGAAAACATAACCTCCATCGACATTCGGTGGTGGAGGTAATAAATGGAAAAAATACAAATGCACACCTATGTTAATGTGGGAACTGTCATGTACATGTGGGGAACTCTTTTGCTGGATCAAGCTGGCTCAGCAAAACTTCAATTTCAATGCATTAATGACACTGTCTAGGGCCAGGAGGAGAGGTGTAGTGGAGGCAGGCATGACTGTGGACAATTGTTGTACCTTACATGGCAAAACTGTTGTCAAAGTGTACATTTGCCAAACTTTCTCTGAGTTTATTTTTGATAACACATGATCAAAACACCAGCTCCCTTTGATCATCCAGAATGGAGACTGTATTAGTGGTGGCTAATGTGCTGCTCTTTATTCGTGGTCAGGCTATCACTGAGTTGTATTTATTCTATCCTTGGCCAACAACCGTGTTATTGATCTCAATTGCGTTTGTGCAGTTGTTCTATATAGTATTTTTTATTTTATATAAGTCTTCCACAACTCAGTGTGGTGTTGAAGCATGCTCAAAACAATATGTGAGTTGATATTTCATTGTCGTCATAATTAACTTTTCGATGCTCATGATGTACAGGGTGAATGGAAAATAAAATATCTGCTTTTGTGGTCGCAACTCCACCATTAAATCAACATGATACAGTACATGCTTAAGGGCAGAAAGACAAAGATAAACTTCACCATTGGGGTGGCAGAAAGGATGATTTATGGCATGAGGAAAGACAGTGCTGTTTTGGTTTGCCAGCTCCCCAGGAGTGAAATAGAAAAGAAGGGAAGAAGAGGAAGCAGTATGGGATGAAGGAAATTTGGAAATGAGAGTGTGGGAAGATTAAACATCATATGATTTGTCATTTTAAGGATTTGTAATGATGGAGAGTAAGGGGAGGAGGAAGAAAAGGAAATAAATAATTTGTGACTAAAGGAATGAGATCAGTCTATTTGCATGAGTTTTCAGAATGGTACATGGTTCCATTTGGGGAATGAATGCGTTTCATTTACATTTCATGCTTTGTCTCCACAAGCAAGTTCTGAACTAGTAATGGGGAAACTTAGCTAAATATAGCATAACAATTGTGCATTTTGTGAGGAAAGCACCAAATTTGTCACACTAGTAGCCTATCATATTATGAACAGATTTGGATATTGGGCCATCTCAAATTCAGCCGCTGATGGCTGCCACAGCCATTTTCCACTGCCATCAAAAATTTTGAGATGGCCCAATATCCAAATCTGTTCATAATATGATAGACTACTAGTGTGACAAATTTGGTGCTTTCCTCACAAAATGCACAATTGTTATGCTAAGTTGCCCCACTATAGTTAAGAGGCCCAAACCAGGATCGACCAGCAGGTCTGGAGGAGACAATATGCTGGTTCGGAATCATTTAAAAGTGGCGTGTGATTCTACTGAGTCGAGAAGCTACAAATTTGGATTGAACTTGTTAAAAATTCTCTGATCGAGACAAAGCGTGTTGTACTGTGCTACTTTCATGGAAATATTTCAAACTTTTGTGCACGTGATGAATTTGCCTCTTTGTGATGACTTGGCAAGATGTTTTATTGTGGCTTTTTTGTGAACATTATTTCATCTATTATCACATGCAAATCTTTATTTTTATAATCTTATATAATGGCCAACTTGTTTATATATATATATATATTTTTTTTTTTTTACATGTAGGTGGTTTGGCATTTTCCATCTCGGATAGTTCCGATTCCACGGGGTTGATGGACGCAATGATTGCCATCGCTACTGCATGGGAAACAAAGAAAGATCACGTTATTCTGGTGAGATTATTTGATGGAATGTTGTGAACGTCATTTCTGAAAACAAGTGGAACCTGCTGTTGACATTCACAATTTGAAATACATAATCATAACTATGCTACATAGTAATTAGCAGAAGCTTGTGTATATATAAACTTCAAAATAGTCAAGAGGATAAGGATAAAGACAAACCAGACAAGTCTATGCAATGGAGGAGCTTTTCACTTGACATTATTAGAGACCAAACTACCAATCCTACGCTTATCTCCTTTTCTGTGCACCATCATCATATGATATGAAAAATCATACATGGTATTCTTTTTGTAGTTCCAAACCCATGACTCACAAACCCTGAGGTGTAAGGGTTAAAAACGTAATATGAGCCTCGCTGCACTACCTAATGATGTCACATGTGTGACTCGCTGGGTCAGAAGCAACAATTCGACGAATGCCATAGTTCATCCCGCTTCTGTCATAGTGTCAGCTGGGAAGTTTTAACATGACGTGGTGGTGTTGCTGTGACAGTCGTACTTGGTTGTCTGCAAATATTTTGGAGATTTGGAAGAGGTTTGCATCAAAAAGATTGTGAACCACTGTATTAAAGGATATATTGTAATGTTAAAGTATCATACATGAATGATACATTTATGTAACAGAATAGATCATGTATTTTATTTTAGGAGATATATATATATATATATATATATATATATATATATATATATATATATATATATATATATATATATATATATATATATATACCATGCCATTCTATCTCTCTATCTCTCTATATCTCTCCATCTCTCCCCCCGGCCTCACATGGGAGTGTGGGGGCAGTGGGGGCGGGGAGGGAGCGTAAATTCTCGATGTAATCAAAATACAGAAAATGAGTACCATGCAGCACCACCTGGTGGTGGTGACAGATGGTATTACAATTTCCTTTTTTTTAACCTGGGCAATGCTGAGGTTAAAGCACATTTCGCACAGGTAAATTTGTTCTCCTTCCCTTCTCCCCCCCCCTCCAAAAAATAAAAACGGAGGGGGGGGGCTGTTAAAGCCTGTCATCGTGTGTGAGACATTTCCAGGAGGAATGGGGGAAAAGTATGGGGGGGAGTGGAGCAGGACGTCGGGGTAGGGACATGGGGTTGGGACTGGGGAGTAGGGGTTAAAGCACTCTATGTACAGGTAAATTTGTAGCCTGGTGTTGGCGTAGTGGTTAGGGTAGCGGCTTGGGATCCAAAAGGTCCTGAGTTCAAGTCCCGTTGGCCGCTTGATTTAATACACACCAGGAGGTTGACTCAGCCTGTCATCCTTCCGAGGTCGGTGAAGTGGGTACCAGTGTACTGGGCCCAGTGTATGCCCCAGTTAGTATAGGTGTACCATATCCCTGTGTTGTAAGAGGCGACCAGGGTTGCGTCAGGAAGGGCATCCGGCGTAAAAACGAAGCCAAATCACTATGCGGATCATACGGATGATCCGTTGTGGCGACCCCTAATGGGAGCAGCTGAAAGAAGAAGAAGAAGAAGATGTACAGGTAAATTTGTCTTCCTCCCTTGTGGTCACCTGCATTTTTTGACAAACATGATGACTAATTGGTCTGTCAGTGAAGTGACAGTAGGCTCTGCTAGTGTATCATATTGTTGCGGTTGTGGAAATTCACAAAACATCATTCAGGTTCCCCGGAGATCAGTTATTTCGATAAGTATGTGTTTCAGGTTCGAATCCCCCACCGATGTGTGAAGGGAATTGTTCATGTGCCGGGCTGTGAATCATTGAGGTAGCCGTTATTCTTTCTCTATCTTTTATTTTAAAACATCGCAACACCGTCATTTCCTCGACAAACAACCCCAACCATCATCTCCTGAACAAACAACGCGAGCTGATTAGCATATTTGGATCATAGGATGGCTTTCCCGAAACAAGCTAGTGACGTCGAACATGGGGTTTCCAGCGAGGCTTTTGAGGGGTGAGAGGTTGGAGGTGAAGAATGGGTGGAGCCCCGGTCTCGGGTGAAAGTTCGAGGGGCAGCTCGCCAAGCCCTATATAAGGGTGGAGCTCGACGAAGTCTGGGGTCTTGAACCAGTGCAAGTTGCGGCTTCGGAAGTCAGTGCCAGTCGGGAGGAGAAGCCAAAGTGCCAGCTGCGGTGGAGTCCAGTGAGTCGGTGGAGTCCGGGCAAGGAGAGCCAGCAGCAGCGGTGGAGCTTGGTGGTCCGGGAAAACGACCCTGACGGTGGTCGAGCAGCGTGCTGAGGTAGTGGACGGGTCATTAAAGAGCATCAACTCTAAAAGAGCCAAGGACCTGTTCACTCCTCCGAAAGTGTCGCCGGCCAGGCCCGACAAAAGGCCGCGACGAGAGCCGGGCCACCGAGGGGATCTAAGCAGCCACTCAAGCCGCTCGCTCAGCTGCTCAAGCCGCCCGGCCGCTCAAGCGACTGGCACGTTGCGACACGAGGGCCAAGCAGAGACACCAGGGGTCACCGACCCGAAGACCTTCGAGCCGTCACAAGGGGCAGCCAGGTAACCTGCCCGGCCTCTTGCGAGCCTTCGGTCATCCAGGCTCCGAGTTCGAATAAAGGCTCACGGGCCCGTTTCTTTTCTGGGTTTTTGTCTGAAAGTCTGTTCTGTGGCACCTTGTCTTTGGAAGCAGAATTGTTGGTTAAGTGCATGCCTGTACATAATTAAATGTACATCGGCTGGAGGCTTTGCTCGTGTCATGTCCCCTTCCCCCA